>NC_135327.1:147993880-148628994 GCF_023851605.1 Tamandua tetradactyla
TTCTTTTGTTGCTTTCAAAAAACTTTCTTTGTCTTTGCCATTTGACAATCTGATTAGTGTCTTGCATTAGGTTTATTTGAATCTTTTCTGTTTGGGGCATGTTGCAGTTCTTGGATCTGTAATTTCATGTCTTTCATAAGTTATGGGAAATTTTCAGTAGCTATTTTCTCCATTAGTCTTTCTCCTACTTTTGCCTTCTCTTCTCTTTGGACACCCACAACACATATATTCATGTGCTTCATGTTGTCATTCAGTTCCCTGAGGCCCTGCTTATATTTTTTCCATTCTTTTCCCTGTATTTTCCTTTGTGTGTCAGATTTCAGATGTCCACTCCTAGTTCACTAATCCTTTCTTCTGCCTCTTCAAATATATTGTTGTGGGTTTCCATTGTGTTTCCTGTGATTTGTTTTTTCAAACTTTCAAGTTCTTCTTTATGTCCCCCTGATGACTTCTTTATATCCTCCCTCAACTCATTGATTTGATTTTTGATGAGATTTTTCATATCTGTTCAAACATTCTCAATTAGTTGTTTCAATTCCTGTATCTTATTTGAAGTATTGATCTGTTCATTTGATTGGGCCATATCTTTGATTTTCCTAGTAAGATCTGCTATTTTTTCTGATGTCTAGATGTTTGATTTCCTTAATTAGTTTATTCTGGAAGTTGTTTTCACTCTTTTACCTAGGGTTTTCTTGCTGAATGGCTTTGTTCTCTATCTGCTATTTGATATTCAGTTCAACTTTTTCTAGACCACTAGCATAGGTTCTGTTTAACTGATCAGAATTTTTTCAGTTCTTGTTTTTTTGTTTCTTGCCCTGCCTATATGGTGCCTTTATTTTTTTGAGGAGGGTCTCTTTAAATATTATAGACCCCAGCCAGATTTTACCAGACTGGACTGGCCCAAATCTCAGGAGAGACAGGTAGCCAGTATCAGTTTTCCCTGAGGGAGAGTACACAGTAGATTGTCAGATTTTTATATGAAGCTTCTAGACTCTGTGCTTTTCTTGTCCTGCCCAGCATGTGGCACTTGTCTGCCTACAGTTTCTCACCAGCTTAAAGTGATGTGGTGGCTTTAATTTCAGCAGACTCTCCCTGCCAAAGGTGTAATTAATACAGAAGTGAGATTGTAGGATGGCTTTAACTGCTTCAGTTTTCCAGTCCTTTGGGTCTGAATTCCTTGAAGGAGAGATTCCACTTGAGCTGGGCCCTACCCCATTTCTCTTGGGAAAGATACACCATTAGATAATTAACTTATTTCACCTGACTGGTTACTATATCTCTCAGACAAGCCTAATTCTGCCCTTGGGTTGGCCAGTGCTGGAGCCTGAGAATGCTTCCAGTTTTATTTAATGAACTCTTTAAGGAGTAAAAAACAAAAAACAAAAAAGTCTTTTCAGACTTTTCAGAGTCAACCCCCACCTTCTCAAGTTTGTCAGTCAAGAGTGTGATTTGGTATGTGGCTCTATGTTTCTCCAGGCTCTATGTGCCCCCTTTTCATGGAGTCCAGCCCTTTTCCAGTATTTTGTGCTGTCCAACTCAAAAAGCCTCTGTTTTGTTTTCCATCAGCCCCATGCCTTCTGTCCTGGGGCAAACTCCTAGTTCCTTTAGGACTTATTCCAAGTTTATCTGTGCTGGGGGCCTGTTTTCAGTAGTAAAAATTTGATAATTCCACCATTGGAGCTTGGTTGAGCTAAGCTCTTGCTGTTAGTAAGTCTGTTTCCTTTCCCTGGGGAAACCAGCCTGTCATGGTCATGGAGGGGGGTGACACCAACTTCCTTGATGTGGGGGACTTACAATTCTGTGTGGGATCTCAGCTGTTCCATCTGGTCCAGACTGGTGTATGCTGTGTGACTGATCACAGGTTTTCCCCCAGAAGTTGTTCTGTATTGTTCCTAGCTATTTATTAGCTTCTGTGGAGGATAAACTAAATTCCACACCTCACTTTTCTGCCATCTTGCCATGCCTTCAAATCTGAGAAATTTGAGCTAGCCATGAATGTTGGAAGAAAATATTTTCCAAATGAAAGTAATAATCCCATTCTAACTGGAAAATCTTCTGAAAACATATCACAAAGTCTACTAAAAGTTTCATCATAGATGTACTAACCTTTTAAGATATACTCTGAATTCCATACATAATAATGCCATCATTGAAAATATTCTGAGAATGAATCCCTGAGATCAGAGTTAGCAAAGCAAACATAAATAAATAATGTATAAAAGCAGTGTGCGCAGTTAAATTTGATTTTCAGACACACTGCAAATAACTTTCTAGAATAAAACTATTACATGCTATATTTGGGACATATCTATACTAAATAATATTTATTGTTAATCTGAAATTAAAATTTAACTTGGTGCCCTGTATTTTATCTGGCAACCAGGGGAAATTATAGGCCATTTTATAATTTCACAGTTATAAGTATAGACTCGAGCAAACTTTGTTTCCTTAGCATTTTAACCAGCCTAGCATTGGCTAGATTGTTTGAAGGTAATAAATTGTGAAAAAGTGGAGTCTGAGAGAGAAATTGAATTGATTTAGTTACCTCAGCAAAGTTTATTTCAGCAGGTGTATGATGCCCTGCCCCCTCACATATATGCATAGTCACAGATCTAAGGGTGACTCCACCACTTTGCACAGGGGAAACAATCACTCTTTCAAGGTGAAGCTATGTATCTTGAAGATCTTGATGAATGTGTTTAATATTAGATGCATAGGAGGTAAGCAAAAATAATGAGAAGCTAAAGCTAAATAAGGATTTTTGTTTATGATATGGAAGACAATGAGTATCCCCAAAATGGAAAGGGTTGTTATGTAGAGGTATAGATACATATGTAGTTAAAGATAGATAGATGTAGAGAGATAATATATGTATAATAAACATATTTGTATAACAAAATATCTTTTTATGAAGAGAAACAGCTCAACAAAACCTACCTAGAAACTAGGTGGCCCTTTCTTGCAGGATTGGTATTAATTTTTTTTACATGAGAACTAGTCTAAACTTTTGTGCTGTTCGGATTGGTGATAAGCAGAATAACATCGCCCATGGTAATTCAAACTAGTTACCTAATACAATAAGAGGTAGCTAGATAGTTTTATGTGATTTGTGTAATATGTGCCTCTCCTATGACTAAGAAGAATCATTTGGCTATATGGGACCATGAAAATTAGTTTTACAGTAAGATAGAAAATGTAGTGTTTGGTTTACCGTTATTCAATATGGGATAATGTTTAAATGCCATATCAGGCTTGGGGAATAGTAAATAAAAAGTAGCAACCTAAAAGTTAACTATAATAACACAATTGGGTGAAATTGCTGTGCAGTAGTTTTCAAACAGAGCAGAAGCAGTCATGCAAGTAATTATCAGAAATCAGACTTGGTACTTTTAATTATAGAGAAAGATTTAACGCTTATTCACAAGTTTCTGGGTATAAAAGTAAATTTTTTTCTTGAAGTTTAGCTAATAGAATGAAATTGTTTTCCCCCTGATTGTAGAGGAGAAGAATGTGTGCAGTCACTATGAAAAATGGCTCAGCAGAGAGGGACACAATGGCCTGTGAAGGTGAGAATATGGAAATGGTTGGAAGCTTTCTGTTTTGTCTCTGGGAACGACTCAATAACAGGTTTGTCTCACATGATGAGTGTTAACAAGTAATTTTATTCCATGAGAACAATAATCATTTTTATGGATTTGCTGAAATCTAGATATTTAAAGTGTTTTTTTAATACATTATATATATGTATATGTATATATTCATGTAGGAATAAATAAGACTTATGCATGGATAATATATTGGTCCATGGATCATATTTTAGGGAGATGTTAAGGAAGTTAAATAATAAGAATGAGAGGGAAAAAACTCAAAGAAGAGGAAAAAAGAAAGATATGTTTGAGCAGATTGAGTGCCGTGGTGAGTGCATGGATTTAGAAATCTGTATTTGTGTCCGTGCTCTGCTATTTACTAGTTGTCACTTTCTTTCCCTGAACTTTAGTTTTATTTTATATAAAGTAAAGATGTTATTACTTAATTCATGGGACTATTAAGACTGAATGGCATGTAGCACATGTAAACTACTTTGTACAGGCTCCAGCACATAATAATACTCAGTAAATAGCAGATCTTCTACCTGTATTGACTTCTTGGTGTGAAATAACTTGATTTTCCTAAGTGGATTTTATGGTTTTGTGGTTTAGCTGTTTCATAAATTTTCTCTCATCCACTGGCAAATGCTTCCTTCCAGTTGCAAGATGGAACAGATGGCGTTCACCACAGTGTACCTTTCCTCTTGCTCAGAAATGTATGCCATCGCAAGAGTGATTCTTCTGAAAATATAGAAATAGAATTGCCAATATTAACTGTTTCTAAAATAATACACAATGTATCTCTTTAGTTTTGCAAATTAAATTTCTTTGCTCTCCTTTTATTATTGTTTTAACTTGAAGTAAGTAAAATCAAAGCAATTTAATAGAGCTTTTGATGCCTTGGAGATATCTGTAAAACTAATATGCTTATTTGGGGCATCTTTCTGCCTAATGCACCGAGACAGCCACTTTTACTGTTTACTAGGTCCAGACTCTTGAATTTAAAAGCTAAATTTTCCGTCTTGTTGAAGACATTTCCTTTTTTTTTTTCTCTCCCTGTGGAAGAGAGAGTGTGAACTAAAGTGATTTCTCATTTCAGAATAACTGGCAGTATATCTCACAATTATTAAAAAGTAAGAAGATCCCCTTTTCAAATTGATCAGAATTTAAACTTACTCCATAAAGAGTTTGTTTTAGAAGCACACTAGCTTAAGTTTCTTAAATATCATGATTTTAAATATAATGACAGTATAGAAAATGGTAACCTGAATTAAATGTATGTATGCTCAAAATTTTAAAGTTGAAAGTAGAAAAGCATTCAAAATACTTTAACCTAACAAAAAAATCATATAATCAAGTTTGACAGCTATGTCAGGGATATTGGGCAAATGGCTATTTTAAAGAAGCTATTAAAATATATACTTAACTTCAAGTTATTTATATTGTTATAAATATAAATATATATTTATATTTAATGTGTCTTAATGTGATGTAAAGAGTACAAGCGTTGGTAAAAATATAGTTTTGGATAAACAGGTCATTTAGTATAGAAAAGACATATCTATCAAAAAGTGTTTTTGTCTAATTTTTTTCACTACCTTGAGCTTTTTATAGACATTAATAGGAACAAATTTTCCTTATAAAACAAAACAAAAATCTCTTCATAATAGTAAAATAGACAGAACCTCAAAAGTTGGGTTTCACATTTCATTTGTAGAATAAATGGTGAAATTTAAGAATAAATCATTTTGTATTGTATTTCTTATCTTATCTAACACAAAGTAAGAAGACATAGCCCATAAAAAGCCTTATTAATTTTTGAGAAAAGTCAGTGAATCAATTTGTGAGTAACAATACCTAAATAGGCATTTATAAATACCTCATTATGTTTCTTAGAAAGCTAGGTCTATGTTTAATTTGTGGTATAGAGCAAAACACCACATCTCTATTATGAGTTTCAAGGGTGTTTTGTGTGTGTGTGTGTATGTATATATTTTGATAAGGACAGTTTCTTGCAGCAAAGGAGCTCAACTCCTAGATAACCCAACCATGTCTATGTAGAGAGTAACATCAGCTCCTTTTGTAAACACAGTCAAAGCATTTATTGCACCACTAGGGAGGGTGAAACTGTACCACCTTCCCACTTTTTTTTTTTTTCCCAGTCATTTGCTCATGTAACCTGAAGAAAGTCTACAGGTGATGTCAAACTGTTCAGTAGCCCATTGTTCACTGAGTAAATGGAGCAGGAATACCACCCAGGGAAGCCCCAATTGACAGTAGCAGAAGTGGTTACAAGATGCCAGGGATAAAGAACTGAAGCAAATGTAATCAGAGAGATCAAGAGGACATTGTGCTAGGGACAAAAAAAAAATTGCTGTAAGAACTAGAAGAATGGGCTGAATGTAAATAAAAATCTCTATCCAATATCCTATTTAGATGGGACATGCATATGCATGAGATGGAATGGATGGTTGATGATAATGTAGTCACATTATATATGATGATAAGATGAAAGAAAGCAGTGTGTTCTTTTAGCAGGGCCTGATATAGGGAAATTAATTATGAGCATATAGGAAATGTTTCGGATGATTGGACTTGTAATCTGTTATAGAGGAAGACTGATGTGAGGTATTTTACTGAAGTTTTGTGGTGGGGATAAAGAAGAGATGATGACAACTAGAAGGTTGCTGAATGGAGACAATATTTTGGCTTGTTTTTAGATAGGGAGTTATGAAAATGATTGTGGACTGATGAGAAGGATCAAGTGGAGAAAATGAACATTAAAATGACAAACTGAAAGGGTAAATTTTGGAGGAAGTTTGGAGTGTACTTGTGATTCTACCTTTCTCGAGCATTTTTTGATAAATTATAGGTCATTGTCTGCCCGAAGAGGAGAGACAGGGATATGAGATGGCGGCAGTGGCAAAAAGAGTCCCAGAAAGAGTCCCTTGTGAGTGGAGAAGATAAACTTTATTTGGGTTTTGCTTATACCTGACTCGTTAAAGGAATTAAGGAGTACAGGTTGAAAGTGTCTGTAGTTACAGAGTTTATCTTATGTTTATTGCACTAAAGATAGCCTCCTCTTTCCTTATTAATATTCATTGAATATTTACTATATGCCTGGCACTGTGTATTTTTCCATCTAAACCTCACAACAACCCTCTGTGATAAGTACTAATATTCTCCAATTTTATGTTGAGGAAAACCAACACTCTGGAAGGTTAAGAAATTCGATTGCTGTCACACAGATAGTGTCACAGCTGGGATTCATTCCAGGTCTGCCTAAATTCTTCTAAATATACTCTTGAGGTTTTAACCTAGCCCTTTTTCTGCCTTAATTTGATGTTTTGTGTGTGAGTGTGGAAAAGGGGTTCTTTGACTTATAATGTGTGGTTTTCTTCACAACTTTATTAAAAGCTCTTTGCCTATAAGGACCCTGTCCTCATTTGTATGACGCTGAGGATTTTTATCACTGAACTATAAGTTCTTCCTAAGGTTTTGTTCTTCTCAAAAGGTCTTTCTAGCCATTTGTTTTCACTAAATATTAATCAAGGTGACATTTTATATTCTAAGTAATGATAAAACACTCCCTCCACCATGGCTTTCAGAGCAAGCTGGAGATAGCCAACGCATATAGACTGACTGCCACTTTCTTTGCCTTTCATGTCATTTGGTTTAAGAGAGTATTTTATGATCTCATAAAATAGAGGTAGCATTATTTTATATTAGATTCTGAGTATGGACAGAGTCACAGAGGTATCTTTGTCCCAGTGCTGTGTGTCATCATTTAAACAGAATGCTACCATGAAAATAGAGTTCATTTTACTTTACCTGGAAAGGACTTATTTAGAATTTATGAAATGCTCCACACATAAATAACTTAGAGAATTTAGTCATAAAGGACTTTCAGATACTTAAAAAATTACTCTTTCCCCACACTACCCCGACTATTCCAAATCTGTTGAAATATGCTTAGGGATCTAATATGTCCCAGACTAGCATCGAAGTCACAATCCCATTTTGCAAGGGATATAAATCTCTGAATTTAAAATAGCTCTTGAAAATATTTGAAGTTTTAATTTCATACTTGCCTAATTTTAATGTGGGTCAAGAAAATGCAGTGGCAGATGCAACTGATAGTTGGAATAATAGGATAGCATCTAAAGAACAGCAATATAAAAAAAATGAAAGATGACATTGCCAATGAACTTTGAACGCTTGTATATAGCAGAAAATTGATCCATTGTTTTCATTAGATAAAATTCCATTATTTTTAGGTTGAGTTGTTTTTAATTGGAACTCACGATTGTTACTTATTATATATCTTCAACCCATCTTTCATTCACCCTGCCATCACTTTTCCTTATCAGAATAATGTGCTCTGACCTCTGAAACTACTCTTTACTTTTCTCTTCAAGGTTTTTCAAACTTTTGTCCTAACAGTGGCTT
This sequence comes from Tamandua tetradactyla, assembly GCF_023851605.1. Lineage (NCBI taxonomy): Eukaryota > Metazoa > Chordata > Mammalia > Pilosa > Myrmecophagidae > Tamandua > Tamandua tetradactyla. The sequence goes on from NC_135327.1 coordinate 148,001,917, forward strand.
TGTTGGCATGGCTTCGTTTGTACTTCATCCTCTCTGTTCTTTAAATTATGGTCTCTTTCCTCTGTCCCAGTGAAATTTCCAAAGAACTTTGAAGCTAATTTATAGTGATACTTTCATTGCCTCCAATTATTAAGCAGTGATAAGTGATGATGATGAGTGTACTCTACAATAGAGAGTCTGTTGAAGTCACTGCCCTGTTATTTGCAGTTTATAACTGAAGTTTAATAAACTTGACTTACAGAATTTGCTTGGTAGGGAAACTGTTTTCCAAGTAGATTAATCACTTAATTATTCTACTATAATTTTGCTTTGTGGTGGATTTCAAGGTGATCCTGCTCTTTAGTGACAGATGATTGATCAGAAATTATATAAATATATGTCAACAACATCTTACCAACTCCCTTTAGAATACTATTGCTATCAAATTTAGATACATTAGGATAACTACTAGGCAGTCCTAATACAGAGAGACATGTAGAAAAAGTTCTTTGATTTCGTGACAACTCAAAGCTGCACATTACTGCTGTGCCTTCTATGTGAGAAGAGATGTTTGAATTCTCCCTCTACAGTGATGTGGAGACATTCTCAAATTCACTTCTTAGTCATAGTGGCTGGTTATTAAGATCAGCCTTGGTGGAGGATTTACTCTGTGTGTTTGAAAATTGACAGGATGGTCATGCTTTTCCTCACTCCTGAAACTTTTCCCAAATCAATATTTCAGTTTGGTTTGGAAATTTTTATATCATCCACTATAGAAGAGTTGCACTCTTGGCTATTATTCTCCAGATGCCTATGTTGGCATTCTTTGCATAGCAGGTGCATAAGAATTTGAACTAACAGTAAAGGCATGATTCTTTAATCTCATGTTGGTGCCCCAAATAACCACCCCTATTTCTAAATCTATGACCCTATAGTACTGCTATCACAAAGATAAAAATTTATCCTATTGAGTCTGTCAATTAAGTTTGCAAATAATTTTACATCCTCCGGAGAGTATCTGAACTCTATTGGCTTCTCAGGGCTCTTCCAGTACCATTGTGAAAACAAGAATGCCACGGTTCATGTTTCTCCTTTGGTTGAACACATTCTATCCTTCCAAAGCAGCTGGTAGGAGTAAATGTTCAAGGTGGCCTCCTCTTATTCACAATTTGTACTTAATTCCTAATGTTGGGTTCTATTTTAAAAATTGGATCCCCTTTTCCTTCAGGTTTGACAAAACAATCTTGGTTATTGACCTTTTGTCATGTTGTAGTAACTCCTCGCTTTCCTACTGACTTACTGAATTTCTGTTTTTTTGTTTCACTTTATCTTATTATTTTCTCTATAAAGTGCTTGGTGATAAATTACGTTAGGGGAAGCATATAAAACCAATATTTATTGCTGTGAGTAACTTTGTTTTATTAGCTAATCAATGTACTAATCCAGTATAAAGTCTCCATTATTGCTCCTTCAGGCCCAACCAGTAGGTTTCGATTATATGAAAAAATTAATTTCAGAATACATAAAAGGTGCAGATTCAGCTTAGTTGACACTTTACCTCTGGCTAAAAAGATACAATTATTTCTGATAATGTAATATTTGAAAACCAGGATAAAAATAGTTTATCTCCTTTATGTGTTAAAATAATAATAGTGATTCGATGTCAGAATAATATTCACTAACTGTTCCTCATCACCTCTCTACCTCTTAATCTCCTCCTGCCTCTTCAGACAGACACCCATACACATTTAGTTGTGGTTATAAATTTGTACTAGTCCAAATATATGATTACTTTTGTGACTTTTAAGATGTTGGGACATAGTTAATTGCATAGAAAAATAGCACAATGGATTAGTTTCAGAAATTAGGTTTGACACCTACATCTACTAATTAGCAATGCAACTTTGGGCAAGTCATTAAATGATTCTGAGTTTCAATTTCCTCATTTAATGTAGGGATCATGAATACTTAATTTTGGTTATAGGATTGCTCTCCTCTTAGATGAGACTTTTTGGCTAACATCCCATGACTTTCATGGCTCATTCTGAGAAATTTGACTACTAAAATGAATCAAATTCCAATGTTCCCAAATTGCCATTATGTGGGCAAGATGAAGATATGTTATTCCATAAAGAGGTAAAAGTAGGTTGATTGTCTACAAGCTACAAAACATCCATGACAATCTAGGGGGTTTACTCAATTATTAATACCAGTCATGGGCTTCATGAGCTTTGCAAAAGCCCAAGTTTTATAAATGTACCTAGCATCACTTTGACATTTATGAAGCATGTTTTAAAAGCATATCTGTATCTTTCTAGTATCATGGCTTTCATCCTTGGGCTGCATCAGCCTGTATGCAGGTTGATACTTCTACTTCTCATCATAATTTGTCCTCATCCAACCAACATTATCAACATTTAAAATACTTGGCACTTTACAGAGGGTTGGTGGGAAAAAGGATGCAAATTCCTGAGATCAAGGGGCTCACAGTATAGTGGGAAAAACTGACAGGGAAATTATTAAAATTAAATGCAGTGATTTCTAAGAAGGGGAATGTACATAGCATTCCATTAGTGCAAGGAAAGTGACAACAAGCATAGACCCAATTCAGGACCAGGTGTGATGGGAGAATAGGTAATATTAGAAGTGAGTCTTAATAAATGAACAAGCATTATCCAGGACAGGGAGAGAAGGAAGCACTCTCCATTTAGAGAAAGGGATCCACAAAGGTTCAAAACCAAGACAGCACAGTCTGTTTGACAAGCAACAAATGGTGAAATAAAGCTGGAGTGGAAGACTAAGACTTGGACCAGGAGGTGACTGGAAGTGATATTAGACAGGTGGGCAAGGACCAGATGAAGATGTATGGTAGGATATACTACAAGATTTAACTTTTATCTTAAAGGTGATAAGGAACCACTTAAGGATTTTATGTATGGGAGTAATGCAATCATTTTATGCTTTATGAAGGTCATTCTAGCAACAGTGTGAAGATGGCAGTTTGCAGGTAGAGGGAGTTTACCTAAGTCAGCAAGACCAGTTGGAAGTAATGCATTATTCCTGGCAACACATTTTGAGTATCTAAAGAGTGAAAGCTGCGCATATAATGGGTTTTCAAAAAATATTTCTAAAACAAATGAATTAAATCATTCCTTTGAGGTATACTGATCTTATGAGTAGAAGATGACTAGTTTAGGTTTATCCCAGTCTGTGCTATAAAAATCTGCTACCAGGAAGAAAACAAGTGAGCATGACCCAACAATAAAGTATGATAAAGAGCAACACTCATCAATACTCCATCAGTGTCCCCTAGAATAGATCCCTTAGAGGACCAATGGCATGTGCATGTGTCAGTGTATATGTGTGTGTGTGTGTACATGTGCACATTCAAGCAGACTAGGGTTGGAGGGAGGAGTAGAAATTCAGTCAATGAGATAGAGAATATGAGCCCAGCTTTATATTAATTACCCAAATTCAGAATGTAAGAAGAATTTCATCAGTAGAGGGTGACTCATGGCTAAATGAGGTTTTTCATCCATAAGGCATCTATCGATAACAAATACTGTGCCCACAAATGAAGGCAAATAATGCACTAATAACATAATTAAAATAATTGTAGCTGTGGAAAAAGGTATGCATGGATTCTGACCTAAGCATATGTATATACAAGGTACGACATTGTCTCAAACAAATTGTCGGTTGAATTGCAAGGGTAGCAGGCCTTTTATTTATAGGGAATTATAAGAAATAAACCTATTAACATCACCCTTGACTGGGACCTTATTTAAATATAATTAAAATTTTTTTTGTAGGGAAAAATCTCATTTTCATTTTTCTTTCCTCAGAAGGTTGTGGAATTTCATTGGGGTTGGAGAGGAAATGCTGATAATGTAGGCTGTAAAGAACTGAAAATTTAGAAAGGAGAGGGCAAAAGACTGAGAAGTATAACCCTGATTTATAAATGGAGACAAAAGTAGAGTGGAAATTTTAAATAGAGTACAATTTCCATGAACTACAGGAAAAAATCAATATGAAAAGAGTTTGAAATGTAAGGAAATGCTTACCCAGCATATGCTTCCTTGGTTACCCTGACCTTCTCCTTTCTGAGGTTCAAAAAGTAATGTGGAATCACTAAAGAACACTGATTTCTCCCAGGAAAATGCTGTGAGGATTAAGAACTGTTTAATAGTTCAAACTGATAGATTGCTGTGCGTAAGAGTTAAAAATACCCAGGTTTTTTAAATGAAAGGAAGTTTTAATATCAGCCTGTGGGATTTTTCAGTCAAATTATAAATTTTTGGAGCATGTGGAATTCAATAGGCACAGATTCAATAAAAGCAAGTCACTGCGTTTGGGATATAATGAAGCAAAGGAGAAGTGATGTTTCCAAATGAGGAAGTCTTCCAATTTATATTTCATCAAAATTATATTACATTTGGCTATGAGTCTACGACATGCCTTTATCTCTAAGTGTTGTACTGGAAAAATTTTTTTCCTATTTCTTTCTCAGCTATATGGTTCACTGTAAAGGTTTTAAAGAACTAAGAATTAGACTTGTAACATTTTCATTGCTGAAGCAAGTATTTTCTTCTTTTTAATCACTGTAAGATATGTAAATATAAAATAATATCTTGAAATTTCTCATTATTGCATAAATAATCTTGCTAAGAGAAGAGTAACCTTGAATTCTTTTGAAATTACTCAGAGACTATTTTAAGAACACTTAGAGAGATTGTTTCCTGGAGTGCTTGACAGTTTTCTTTAGAATTACTGCTTCATGGAGAAAGTAGTAATTGTTAAACCTTTCTGCATGAAGCATACAATTTTTCAAATGTGCCCTGCATAGGTATAGTTTAAGAAAGGTTTTGATTCGGTTGCATAATTTTAGCCTTTGCTAGGCCAATAGTGATGATAACATTGAAAAATAACTTGGTATGCTGCTTGTTCTCCTACTGCTAAGATTTTATTACAAACTGCTAGTTTGTGAGAGATTAGCTGCTAAAATGCTTTCCTGATTAATGTGCTAATTAATTAATGCAGCTGCTAAATTGTACTGCTGATTAAAATACACCACACAGAGAACAGTGGAAAAACTCCCCAAATTAGTCAATCATTCCAGGTGCATTTTCACCCTAGAAAAATCTTAGATGCTGGGTCTGGTTATTAGAGCAACTGGAAGATGTTTTTATCAAGTACCCTGTTCGTTTACCTCAGTCCTTAAAAGTGACTTAATGGTCAGAAACTAAAATCAAAGTATAGGGAGAAATAAGTTACAATCATTTCTCTATTTCTCTAGCAAATCAGTTTTCTCTGGTAATACCTGATGTGACTCCAGATTCATGGTGCACAACTATGTTTTAGTAAGATGTGAAAGAGTTTGAAGTGCACATGGATGTGTTGTTGGGTCAAACTCCAAAGTTCAAATTCAGTTTGGTTGGCTGTAGAGATTTGAAGCAATAAATATTTCTTCCAGGTGGTTCTAGGTATAAGATGCCACTTCTCTAAGAACCTGATCCCCAGAGTTCATATTCTGCCTGATAAAACAGGAATTATTATGCATCTACTACATACAACATTGTACTAAGTGAAAACAGGAAATTTTTACTCTGTTTCATATTTTGGATATTAAATATGTACCTTAAGTATTTTGCAATACCAGATAACAAATGGATAAAAAACAATCTTTGAAATAGATCATAAGAACAGGAGTACAGAGGAAAACTGAATAATTTGCAGTTATACTGAAATCTTGGGATTAGTCCTAAAAGTAAACAAAATTCAGTCTAGATGACAAAACTGAGGCTGAATTGATGAGAGTGAGGTAAGATCGTAAGAGCAAGATCCAGTGGTGGTAAGTTAAGGCCAAGGAGAGACATTAATCCATTGGAGAAGAACGGCAATTTATTTTGAGAATATTAACCTGTCTTCAATGAAAAAAAAAAAAAGGATCAAATGAGGGAGATGCTGGAGAGAAGATAAATTAGCTAGCTTTCTATAGTGCAGGCATGTTATTTGTGACTTAGAAAACAGCGAATTTTTCAAATATGAAAATGGGTAGAGAAAGCGATTTAGTTGGTAAAGCTGCTGGAATGCAACATACCAGAAATGGATTGGCTTTTTTAAAGAGGATTTATTAAGTAACAAGTTTACAGTTCTAAGGCCATAAAAATGTCCCAATTAAGTTATCGACAAGAGTATACCTTTATTCTAGAAAAACTGATCACTTCTGAGATTTCTCTGTAACGTGGTGTTTTAGTTTGCTAGTTGCTGGAATGCAATTTACCAGAAACAGAATGGTTTTTAAAAAGAGGAATTTATTAAGCTGCAAGTTTACAGTTCTAAAGCCATGAAAATCTCCAAATTAAATCAAAGCTGTAGAAATGTCCAATCTAAGACATCCCGAGAAAGATATTGTGGTTCAAGAAGGCTGATGATAATCAGGGTTTCTCTCTCAACTGGAAAAAGGGACATAGTGAACCTGGTGACATCTGCTAGCTTTCTTTCCAGGCTTCTTGTTTCATGAAGCTCCCCCAGAGGCATTTTTCTTCTCATCTCCAAAGGCCTCTGGCTGTGTAGGCTCTCTTGTGGCTCTGAAGCTTTTTCCAAAATGTTTCTTCTTTTAAAGGATTCCTGTAAACTAATCAAGAACCATGTGGAATGGGTGGAGTCACATGTCCCTCTAATTAAAGGTTAATACCCACAATGGGGTGTGTCATATCTCTGTGGAGAAAGTCTAATCAAATTTCCAACCTACAGTATTGAATAGGGATTTAAAGAAACAGCTGTCTCCACAATATGGATCAGTATTAAAACTTGTCTTTCTTAGAGCACATAATTCTTTCAAACTGGCACACATGAGAAGGCACATGGTGCCATCTACTGGCCCTTTGCTCCCAGGTTTCATTGCTTTCAGATCCTGGCTCCAGTGGCTTCCTCCCTGAGCTTCTGTGGGCCCTCACTTAACGTCTCAGGGGCAAAATCTGGATTTCATCTCTTAGTTTAGCATCTCCAAATGTCTGTGTCTTGGTTTCATTTCTCTGCTGTCTGTGTTGGTTGTCCAAACATCTCCAAACATCTGTATCTGAGCTTTCTCCAAAATGTTTCCCTGTATTGGCTCTTTTAAGGACTCCAGTAAACAAATTAAGGCACACTTTAAATGGGCAGGGCCACACCTCCATGGAAATAATCTAATAAAAAAGTCCACCCATGATTGAGTGGGTCACATTTCCATTTCCATGGAAACAATCCAATAAAGAGGTCCTCTCTGCAATGGATCTGCCTCCACAAAATGGATTAGGATTAAAAGAATATGGCTTTTCTGGGGATACTTACCAGTTTCAAACCAGCACAGAAGGTTCCCCAGATAGTAAACACAAGGGCCTCTGACAAAGTGAAAACCCAGGCTGTGCAGGTGCTCATCACTATCCTCCCATTTGTGGTGAACAGAGAATCATTGTTCATCCCTAAATTTGGGGTATAACAAATACATTAAATCAGCTTTCTGTGGAAGGATAGTCCCTTGAATCATAGTGTGTGAATTTAGATAGAGGTTTTCCATTAGGACCAGTCCAGTAAGAATTCTAACAGTTAATTTTTTATGAGCTTTTACTAGGTGCCAAAGGGCTGTAGTGGGCTCTTTGTGTGCATTACCTCACTCAGTCCTCATAATAACACTATCAGGTTGAAACTACTGTCTACTTTATTGTTTATATAGAAAAGTACAGAAAAATTGATAGACTTTTCTAAAGTTAGTCTGACTGACTTCAGTGCCAGTGCTCTACTGCTTTGTAAAGCTTGAGGTAAGAAGCCTCATGGCCTCTCCTTAGTTATGTTTGTAGACTTGCAGCATCACAAAGCAGGGCAAGATCATAGGCTTTCTGAGTAATATTGTGAGCAATCTCCAGGCCAGGCATCCTAGATCCAAAGGTGCCAGGAAATCAAGTTCTGTTATCAGTCTTTTGTCCTTGTTTCTCTCATTACCTGGAAGGAAGACTCACCATCTCTTCCTGGGAGACTCAGTGGCTTCTAGAACTTGGTTTGGCTAATAGAGATCATCTTTACCAACATCCCTTAACAAATAAGGAACAAAATTTGAAAGATTAAGATGAGAGTTTATGGTCCGGAGTGAGTTCACACGTGGGTCAGGAACAGAATCAGATCCAAGGGCACAGTCCAAAGGCGTTTAATTATTTTTCTCACCAACTTATGCATTCTATCACTTAGTGGAGAATTTGAGATGTTATTTCAGAATAGGAATTTAATTTTCACACATGTATTTATATGATTGTGGAAAGCACTTTGTGAGTTTTAAAATTTATTCAATAATCATATATTAATGTAATAATCACTATAAATCAGAAGATTCATTCCCCTGTTGGAGGCAAAGAATCTCACATAAATGTGACATAGATCTTATTTTCAGATGTTAGATTTCCATTATGCTGAATATGCCATATTTCAGTGGCCTGTAATTTCAAATGACTGTATCTTCCTTAATCCCACTTGTCAACAGCAGGGCTTAATCCTCAAAGTTAAAGGTTTACCTCTTGAAATAGATACTTTCTGCTCCTGGCTAGGACTTTTGTACCAAATATGGAGCTACTATTCCCTCCTCAAGGGAATCTTCTCCCCCATGCTATTTGAGAGTGGAGGCAGGCATCGGCTCTTGGAAAACAGAACCAAGACAAGACAATGCTTCTCAAAACAATTCCCTTTGGGTTCTTCTTTCATGGTGCCAAACCTTTAAAAATCGCTTTCTAAGAATGTGGTCAGCCACTATGTATCAGAAGAGGTGCCCTTTTTTGTTTGTTTTGCTTTTTTTCACTGTGTTGTACAAATCCTAAGCTATTTTTTTTTAATTATCCTAGAAACATATATACTACCTAAAATTTCCCTTTTTAACCACATTCAGATTTATAATTCTGTGGTGTTAATTACATTCACAATGTTGAGTTACCATCACCACTATATATTACAAAAACTTTTCTATTACCTCAAACAGAAATTCTGCATCAATTAAGAATTACCTCTGGGTTCCTTAACCCTGCGCCAGCCTCTGATAACCTTATACTAGTTTCTGACTGTATGGATTTGCTCATTCTAATTATTTCATATTAGTGAGATCATATAGTGTTTCTCCTTTAGCATTTGGCTTATTTCACTCAACATTATGTCTTCAGAGTTCATCCATATTGTCATATGTTTCAGAACTCCATTCACTTTCATAGCTGAATAATATTCCATTATTATTATTATTATTACCACATTTTGTTTAACAAATTTATCTCTTGAAGGACATGAGTTGAGAAGAGGTGCTCTTGATGGGTCATTTAGATTCTAATCCATTACTACAGCTCAAAGAATTTCACACTGAGAAGACTGGCCTAGTTGTTTGTACTGATTTTGCTCTTTTCCTTGTAGGAGCTTCATTTTCAGAAGGATGAAGGTGATAACAAGCCAAATAAATTAAAACATAAAATTTTAAGTGCTTCAAGAGATGAATGCATAAGGGGTAAAATTAGTCACATGAAGAACTAAAGATTGTCTGGGAATGTAGAAAAAATTTTCGTGGAAGACATGTTAATAGGGCATAAGGATTATGAGAAAATTATCCAGAGGAGGAAGAGGGAAAAGAGATATTGTGATGCATTAATATATGCAGACCAAGAGGTCCAGTAGAGCAATTAATGGAATGGGGGTGGGGAGCAGTGGTCAAATGGAAGGAGTGAGGAAATAGTTTACCCAGGGTGCTGGCAGTTGTTTGGAACTTAGACATTATTTTTTGCATGTGCATAGAAAAATGTTTATGGCTCTTTGCTTAGAATCCATGTTTTCACTTAACCATATATCATGAGCATTTCTACATATAAGTAAAAATTATTTAAAGCCATTATTTATGGAAGCTTTTTAATATTCCATCATTTGGCTATATCACAATTTTTGTAATACCGTAACATATAATGCAAGAGAAGGAGCCATGGACTGAATTCAGTCTATTCACCCTGCAGTAAGTCCTAAAATGTAAAGCTATCCTCATTGCCATCCATAAACTTACAATCTAAACTACTCTTGGAGAGTAGATTGTAAGTTTATATGGAATAATAGGGCTTCAGGGAGTCAGTTTCCATTTGTCTTATTGCTTTGTGCCCTGTTACATTCCCAAATAAGCACTGGGCCTGGAATATGATTAGATAGCACTAAATATATTATTATTATTATACTTCTTTATTGACACAAATTTCTTCCTTATCTATCTTTTGAACATTTGGAGAAAAAAATTATGTTGAGGTAAGTTAAGGGACTCAATATATGAAAGCATCTAAAAATAACAAGTTAGAATTTTTTCTTCATCATGGTCAAACTGATGATGAGTACTACCTGCATAGTTTTAGTACATGGTATCCAAATAAAGTGGGAACCCATCCTTGTTGCCCTTGTCTAACATTCTTAAGGTTGGGTTCACATTGAAGTGCTACGTGCTGGTTTTTAATCCATATGCTTATATTTTTATTCTAAACTGATGAATCAGTTGTGCACTCTGTCTGCTCTCTACCTGGTCTAGATCTGACTGTGCCAGGGGTCTGCATACAAGTGAAAATATGCATGATTCAGTTTAATTTGATGAATGTGGTGCTTGATGCTGACGTGGCTCAGATGGGATCACTTTGGATGAGAAGGGAATAGTTATGGAGGCTTGCCGCCCACAAATTTGTTCATGACTTTGTCTGAGTTTACAGCTGAGCTTTGGGGTGAGAAGCTCTTAAACATGATTTATCAACAGACTCTGAAGTCTCCATAGGGTCTGCACTAATTCAACCAGGACCTTCTGCTACTGAAAGGGATTTAAGCACCACTTTCCAAGGGCAGGCATAACCTTCACAGATGAGTTTAACAGGTCATTCAAAGTTAAAGAATAAAAAAGTATTTTCAAAGCCACTAGATAATATATTCCTAATTTAAGCTGCAGTCTCATTCACATTATACTATATCACACAAATTAGAATTCGCTTCCTTCCTATTCTCTGTAATATGATTTTTGTCACAGGTTTATTTTAATGAGGAGTCACTTTCTCGGGGTTAAAAAAGCTATCCATCATATCAGAGCTTTATTATAGGGCAAGGTTAGGCTCCACGTGAGGGAGCAGAAGCCACTACCTCTAAAATATTGTCAACTATGGGACCCAATAATTCGTTGGATGTTTAACTTTGTGATTTCTGTTAATTGTGTCAAGGAGGGAATGCTGCTCTCTTGGGTAAGGGCAGAGTAAAGCTGTTTCACTAATAAGTTTGAATTCATTTTATAGATGCTCAAATATTAATTGAAAGAATACATTTTAGACCATGAAGTATCTACTAGAGATTAATTTCGTCATAAATATAAAGGTTCTTTTTTTACTGCCTTACATTTATATAAAGCTTTATTCTCCTTTAAAGTACTTGCCTTCTAGCAACTCTGTGAAATAATTAGGTCAAGGAAAGAGCTTTAATTACTATTGGACAGGTAAAGAAGCTTAGAAATCTTTTTAATTACTTTCTGGTAAAAGAACCCAGGTCTTCAATTCTTGAATTTACATGCTGGCTTGAATACTCATAATAGGAGTTGTTTAATCAAAGCTCAAAGTCAGAAAACACTTTGGAATCTGTTCTATCTTCTTTGCCTTAGACAGTCCTCACAAAGCACTCTTGTGTATAGAAGGGGAGAGTTATTGATCAACTCTCTTCTGCAAAAGCTATCTGTGGACAAAAAGGAAGATGCTCTTAGTATAATGACATGTGATGAGGGAGCCGCTTTAATTATATGCACAAATGTCCTTTGTGTATGTAAGTATTAGTAAGGGTAGGGTAGGTTATACTGCAGTAAAATTTCAGGCACTTATAGCAGAAAAGGCTTAATTTTTATACAAGTTACATGGCCTATTCAATCATCTCTGGATCTTCTACCATCTTTTCAATTTGCTATCCATGCTGAACAGCCTCTGTTTGAGTTATTGTTGGTCTCATAGCAGGAGGAAAACAGACATGGTAACCTGCAGGCTACCTCTTAAAGTTGGAGGTGACCAATTTATTTCTGTCTATGCTTCATTAGTGATAAGAAGTCACACAGCCAAGTTGATCCCAATGGGTGCAGGGATGTATAATGTTGATGGTGAGAGGGGAAGTTAAAAATTTTACATCCTAAAATCTACCACAACCTCTTGGAATGCCATTATTTAATAGAAAAGTGGTTTTGACTAAGTTTCAAGAAACAGCATTTTGATTTCTTCTTCCAGATCTGTTAGATTAGCTTGTCATGGGCCAGTGCTTCTTGTGAAAACAAGATGAATTTTTAAAAAGTCATTTTAAGGGTGTCCGTGATGTTTGAAAACAGCCAGGTCCAAGATCCTGGAGAGACTACATATTGCATATTGCTTTCTGCTACAGGGCATTAACTGATTTTCAAACAATGCAGGGTAAGAGGCTGAGAAGTCAAAGATATGTCAGCTGATGAGGTAAAAAAAAACAACGGAGTTTACAACAATCTTATGGGACCAAGGAAATAAATATTGGAGTTCTGGACTACCAAAGCAACCAGGACTTGAGAGCCCAAAGTCATGGATAGAGGGAGATGCAAAGAAGAGAGCTTATTGTCTGCCCCGGTTTTTTCCTGTGTTATTTGCTGAGTCTTAAACTGCACAGAGCAAGAGGCTTAGTAGCAAAGAAAATAAATGCTAAAAAGCTGAGCAAGGTGAGTTTTCAATAGAGACAATAGAGGTAAAAAGAAAATTAAATGATATCCTTAAATATGGAGAAAATAGCTGGAAATTTAGAAATTTGAACTAAGTAAAAATATCCTTTTAAAAGGCAGATAAATAATGGCACTTTCAGATAAGCAAAATAAGAAGAAAACGAAAAGTGTGGCTATGTGGGTAAATCTAAGTGAAAACTGGCTGTAAAATAATAAAACGTTTCATTACATTCAAAAGAATCAGTTACTACTGTTTAATGCAGCAACATGGATAAATCTCATAAATCTAATATTGGCTAAAAAAAAATCCAGACACACAAAGAGTTCATACTATATGATTCCATTTGTATAAAATTCTGAAACAGAAACAGACCAGAGTTAATCAATGTTGATGGAAGTCAGAATAGTTGAAGAAAGTGTATGGGGTCATAAGGAGATTAAGTGGGGTCATAAGGGTGCTTGAGATGCTATTAGTTCTCTATCATGAATGTGCATGGTTACACAGGTGTGTTCACTTCATTAAAATTCACTGAGCAGTGTATTATTGTATGTCATACAAACTTTACTTTAGGAAAAAAATCAATATTTTGTCCTGGGATAATATCTTTTTCAAGAGCTATTTGATATCAAGTAGACAGAGGGCCTTATGTAGAATGCAATTCTGGTTCCCTTTCTCCTCTTATTCCTTTCCTTTACTCCATAAGTAGATCCTTACTTATTTTCTCCCTCCATTATCAGAAATGTGGCCAGTTCAGAGTAAATGCTTGTACCTCTTCTCTGGATTAATTTATTTTTCTGAAAAACACCTAGATTCATGCCTGTGAATAAATACTGAATGCCTGTGGAAAAATCAGATCTCAAAATGAAAAAGGCATAAAATGAAGTAACTTGCTTTTTTTTTTTCATGGGCAGGCACCTGGAATTGAACCTAGGTCCTCGGGCATGGCAGGCAAGCACTCTTACCTGCTGAGCCACTGTGGCCCACCCAAGTAACTTGCTTTCACCTAATAATTTTTAAGATTCTAAATGATGGCAAGTTTTAGAGCTGGAATCATCTGAAGATCTCAAAGCAAAAAAAAAAATAGGAGCAGGAATACCAGCACTCAAGAAATTCAAGGGTAAGTTTAGATAGAATGAGCAGATGTCAAGGAGAAAGGGGGCATGGAATGGCAATGTGTCCTGAGAGTTTATTTCGCCAGAAATGAAACCGAAAATAGAAGTAGACACATTTTCATTCTTTCTAGGTATATCATGTTCTTCACAGTGGCTTTGCGACAGATCTTGCTTCCAAGTTCTATTTGAAATAATTGCCTAGTGAGGTCTTTGCTGGTAACTTGGTTAATGCTCTCTCTGTGTGTAGCCTGCAGCCTGGCAGGAGACTGACAGGGTTGTTGGAAAACACAGGTACCAAAGGGCCACCGAGTCAGAAAGTTACAAACCCAGAGAAAAAGTGGATATAGAATTAAGAATTTATATACCATCACACTTTGAACTTTTGTGTTACTGTCATTGTGCCTTTATTGTATTTTTGAGCTTTTTTTTCACTATTGGAAAAATAAATTGTATCTTAAAATGCATTTCCAATTATTGCAATGCAATAACACAAAGAAGCAGCCAATCAATTTGGATCATGACTAGAGTGACCAGGCATCCAGATTTGAGTTTTTTGGGGTCCCATTCACTATCAAAAGTGTCCAGTTTTGCCAATCAATTGTAAGCCACCCTAGACCAACTTTGAACTTGGATTTAGGATTTAATGGGTGATTGCCCTGCTAGATTAAGGTGGAGATAAACTCTACACTTTATGCTGAAATAGTCCATTCTAAAGTAGCAGCAGTCAACTTGTTTTACTAAGATAATGTAAAGGTTTTTATTCGACTAATATACACATCTGATGGTGTTGTTACATAATCTCTAAACTAGGACTACCCACAGCAGTTGGCATTCATAGCAAACGGAGGCCAATTGTGTATCAAATCTATATAAACTTTATAATAAGGTGGTAGGCATTTTAGATGTAAAGATAGAAAATCTATGAACATCAAATAGTTAGTTGTAACAGCAACTCCCAGAAGTTCAATATTATTTTGTTAATTTATGAAACTCTGCTTATTGCATGTCTGTTAACTTTTTGATTCAGGAAAAATTTGAGTTATACCTCTATGGTTGAAACTTTAAACAAATGGAATGTTTTCAGATGAAATCTGACTGTTATTACATGACTTGCTTTATTTATTTCTTGATTTTTCATCAAAAATAAGAACACCTTCTTTAACACTGCTAGTTGTACAGAAACAAAAGTAATTATAACTATGAGATGCCTCCCATTCCTAAATTTTACTACTTTTCCATTCTTCATTACTTATAAATAAAATTTTACCTTCAGCTTTCATTCAACTGCTCTTAATTATCAATAAGGCCCACATCTATGGAATATCATGTGCAGCATTTGTGCCCATCCACCCAGAACTCAGAGTAAGGGTGACTTTTCACATTGCCATTTGACATGGAGGAGGAAGGCCAGAGTTTTTATTGTTTCATTGGTTTGGCTAATTTTTAAACAATTGCCTACATTTCTCCTTTTCTTTACCCTGAGCTAGCTGGTTTATTCGCAATTGAAAGATTTTTGTGTTGAAAGAGGTTTTATTAGAGCTAATCTGTGCTCACATTGAGGGAAGAATTCTTACTCTCTAGCATACAAAGATATTCTTACATATAGGCATTCGTGCACATACACAGACTCCAGAACACTTGCCTTATAAAAATACAGTATGCAGAGAGACTTTGGGGGCTAAAACATTCATTTATGATATTCAGGAATTTCTTTAATTTCACATTTAAAGGCACGACTTGTTTTAGTCTTATTATGACAGGGCAAATTACTGCAAAGTGTCTAATTTACTTTGTATGCAAAATAGAAATCAAGTCCCAAATGGAAAAGGAGGAGCATTGGCAGTTGCAAATACCTGTCCTCTTTCAATATTCCCTCCTTTCTAAATGCCCCCTCTTTGCATAAGCAGGGATCTCACTGAAACCACTTCGTGATCTACTACAGATATAATACTGCTCTTCTCCTAGTCTGATGGAGATGAATAATCAGGCAAAACAAGGTTGAACTTTTTCAAACAGAACTTTTATTAGGAAATTTAGGAAAAAGAAACCCCACAGAAAAGCATTGAAATGTATGACTCTTAAAAAGCTCTCATTTCTAATCCTAACCAAAGGTCTTGGCGAAGTAGCTGGGCAGGCATTCTCATAGGAGCAACAGGCATGGCCACTCTACCGGGCAGAATCATTGCCTGGGAGATCTTATCTTGGGATGTACCTTAAACTCTTCTTCAGTCTTTATGTCTTTCTGAGTTGAGCTTCTTTATTTTCCTTCTCCCACAGTCACCTAACTACTGAAGAAAAAGAAAATCATACAAGACTCAGTCACCTCCCCAGAAAAATTCTTCTTTTTCTTCCAGATAAAGGCCCTGAATAATCCATTCTTAATTTTAAAATTAATGTGGAAATTTAGAAAACAAATTGTATAAAGAAACTAATGTTTCACCTTCCAAAAATAAACATTAACATTTAAAAAGTATTTACTTCCAGAAGTATGTATGTATGTGCATATATAATAAAATTTGGATGACTCTTTTTTAAATTCAAATCCTCATCCTACAGAACATACCGATCACTTTCCATGTCAATAAACATTATTCAAATGACTTTTTATTCTATTAAGCTGTATTTTAAAATTTAATGTAGGGTGGGCCACGGTGGCTCAGCAGACAGAGTTCTTGTCTGCCGTGCCGAAGACCTGGGTTCAATATTGGTGCCTTCCCATACAAAAAAAGAAAAAAAAATTAATGTATACATTTTGGACATTAATGTTGTCTCCAATTTTTCACTTTTAGAAAAGATGATTTTCTTACAGGGAAGTCTTTATACCTTTTGAGGTATACTACCTAAAGTGTATTACAGAAAGGTTTCACATTTCTATTTCCACTAGTAAATTCATGATGTGTCCATCGATTTTTCCACAGCTTACTAATATATATATATATATTTGCCAATTTGATAGGTAAAGAATGTGTATCCTAATGCTGTTTCTTTACTAGAGAGGGGGAGCATTTAGAAAAAATCTGTAAACTAATTTCTTACTTTATGTATTTTGTTGTTGTTGTTCTTTGCTCATGTAAAAAAAATGTATTCAGTGTATTTTTAGTCCTTACTATGTTCTTTATTCTTTTATTAGTCCTTTTTCTTTCTCCTTTCCTTCCATCCATCCTTCCTTCCTTCCTTCCTTTCTTCTAGGAACACAGATTTCATTGGAAATACTTTTTAAAATAAGTTTGAAAAAATAATTGTTGCCAAGCTGAAAATATTTTCTATTGAGTTTGGTTTACAATTTGAAGTAAATTTATGTTTTTGCTTTTTCAGAAATAAAATATTTCTTCTTCAAGGCATAAAAGAAAGGAAGAGATTGTAACTTAACATTGAGATTTTTTCCTTTTAAAAGTCCTGGTTTCCTGTTCCTTGATAGTAGATCTAAGAGTTCTTATGATTGAGAGATTCACTTTTTCTTTCTTTTCTTCCTGCTTTGATTTATACTGAATTAATGTAATATCTGAATTCATAATGCTTCCATTAATGAATAGGATAAAAGCAGTGACATTTATAACCCAACGTATAATATAGAAGATACAGAGATGCATTCCAACCTGTGAATTTCTTCTTTGATGCACCATTTACTATAGGCTACTGCTTTCCAAATTATCTAACTTATTAGTATGACAGTTGGGAAAGTTGCTTTATCTTCCTGAGCTTCAGAATTTTCCAATACAAAATAGGGATAGTACTCTACTCCTTGTTAGGTCAAGAAGGTTTTTTTTTTTTAGCTTTTAAATAAAATGAGAAAATTGTAGATTCATATACATCATAAGAAATAATACAGAGAGGTCCTATATATTCTTCATCAGGTTTCCCCCAATGGTAATATTGTACATCACAAGGGCACAATATCACAACCAGGAAACTGACTTTGGTACAATCCACTTTTTCAGATATCACCAGTTTTACATGGTGTGTGTGTATCTTTCATTCTATGTAGGCTGGCAGTTTTTAATTAAATTGGTTAAAAACTACAGTGGTTGTCATATGGTTGACCCTCAACCACTGTATAATACAAATCTTTGCATAGTTAATCTTTCTCTTTTCTCCAAAGAAGGTCCTTTGGGAATTCTTGGCCTTTGATGGTTCATTGCAGTGAAAATAATGATTTGTTCAGTGGGACAGAATCCACTCTTAACCTCTTATTCTAACCTCTCCAGGTATCCATAGTAGGCAGCTCAAGACTGCCTAGCGGCAGAGCTAGGATTTGATCCCAACCCAAGTCATGTGAATCCTTCTACTATATCTATTTCCAAAACGTGTTGAAATATGAGTTATCTGGAGCAGTACTTTCCATGCTTCAGTATGCATGCCAACTGCCTGAGAATTCTGATCAATTATAGATTTTGATTCAGCAGTTCTGAGGTGGAGCCCTATATTCTGCATTTTTAACAAGTTTTTAATAGGTGCTCATGCTGGTTTAACAACAAAATCATGTGTAGCAAGAATTTAGAGGACTTGCTAAAAGTTCAGATGTCTAATACAGCCTTCTCAAGATTCTGGCTTAGAGGTACTGAGGTGAGCCCTAGGAATTTGCATTTTTATCTAATTTACTAATCAATTCTTAGGATCAGCTACTTTTGGCAAACACTGAATAGCTCTCGTACTGCCTCTGTTCAAAGTTTCTGATGTCTTCTGGTCTCTTTTAAACTTATAAATATTTTTATCGTAATATTGTCTTTCAAAGATTTCACACCAAGAATCACTGTTTTTTGGTGTGTGTGTGTGTTTTTTTTCTTTTTTGATTTTGTTTTTGTTTTGCTTTGTTTTGATTTACTTGGCTTTTGCCTTTTGGAGTCCGAAAATTCAGATGGATAATCAAGCTTTTGCTGAAACTTTAGTTCAACTCGTAAGAGCTTTAAAATACTAAAATAATTTCAGGGCCATTCCATTTGACACACAGAGATTTTTATCAGTGCTTTAAAAAGTCTTCCTAAGCCTGTAAATATCAGCTCTTTTTCTGATCTAAGTAAATAACACATTGGATTTGCAACTAGAATTTCTTATCATGTCTGAATTTACTCTTCTCAGGCCCTGATAAGAAGTAGTGCTTAATCCCCTAGAAGATACAGACAGTTATGTGAGCTGGTTGTTTTGATAAAAGAGAATGATGGACAGAAAGGAATGGCTGGGTCCATTTCTACAGTTGAAGCTGTATAAATCATCAAAACATGTGAATTGGAAAATATCATTATAAGTAACTTGTGTGAACCCCTGATGTTTTAAATTAGCCATGAAATATAACTTGCTTTGTAATAATTTTGGAGCTGCTAAAAGTCCCAGATTTAAAATCTAACTCTTCCTGTTTGGCATCAACACAGCAGGCCTACAAAATAATTTACAACCGTTTGCTTTGTTAGCTATCCCTTTTGAGAAATTTCCTCGAGGGGAGGAAAGCATTATTAATCCCCATTTTATGGATGATGGAACTGAGGCATTAAGATCATTCAAAGTTTGATTTAACCAACACCTGTAATTTTTAGTCTCAGTCCAAACCCCTGATCTTTATTTATGCCAGGGTGCCTGCTCTTATTATTTTAGCTTACTTTGATGAAGATTATGGACTCAATTTTTCAAAGTTGACTTAAACCACTTTAAAAAAATGGGAGTGAATTTAGCAGCATGGCTCTTAGTCCAGATTGATGAACTAAGTTCAGGTTTGTGGAGCCATTTTTTTCTTCATATTATTTTATGCATATATCAAAACACATCAAATTGTGCATTTTAAATACTTCATATTATTTTAAACATCATAAATATCCTTCGAATAATTCATTTCTTAGTTTTACTACTTTAAAAGATTTTACTTACATCATTTGCAATGATCAAATAAAGGAGAGACAGCATTGCAGTTCTAATTGAATGACAGTATACATTGTAAACCATAGTTAGGGAATTCCTTTAACATTTTGCGCTTTAGTAAAATGAAAACCTTATTTTGGTGTTTCTTGCTTTGGAAAATATTTTTTTTAACATGAGGATTTGAAAAAAAAATCTCCTCCACCACCTGAGTTTTCTGTAGAGCAGATCTTTAAAGATGAGGCCACTGACACTCCCTAAGAGAGGGAAAGACTCGCTCAGTATAGAGACAGGGACAGAGACCACTTATTCGTAATTCTGCTTCACTTTACTTCCTTTGGCAAAGGAAGTAAATGGAAGCAAGGCAAAGGAAGTAAATGGAAGCAACACAGTAATCAACGCTCCTCTTGGACTCAATACATTATTCACACACTGAAGAGTTTTTCTAATTGTTTCTCTAAGTGTGGTACCCGGAGAGACTAAATCAGATTCACCTAGAGTGATTTAGCAATGATTTCACTGCACTTGGCAGCTACTGAAGGGGAATATTGGGGGCCAGCCTTTGAATTTGCATTTCAGCAAGCTCTCTGAGAGATTTTCATGCTTGCTAAATTCTGAAATCTGTATAAGGAAGTGTAAGAGATTTGATTTGCTTCTCTCGTAGAAACTATTCTATTTTTCACTGAATCTGTTTGAGACCTGTAAGTATATGCGACTCTGCGATTGCTATGTTTTCCTACAGTGAACACTTTTCTCCGTACAAGTTCTTAATTACTTTCTTATGGACATACCTTACACATAGTAAAACTATTTGAACAACATAAGTAGTCCATATCAACTGTATGGTTGGATTTCTCTCAACCCTCTCACCCAAATTTTGATCCAGATGGGTGGATTCTCTTAAAGGAAACTTTACTGCTAAGGCTAAACACCTGGGACTATCCTAAGATTTATTTCTCCTCCCGATGGACCTTTAGGTGCTGGCTAATAGTGACAGAACGCCTGTGTTTGGTGTAGAGGCTGCAACAGTTTCTCTTGGTTGGGCAATTTGCTTGAACTATCCGTATTCTGATAACCCTCTTATTTCAAGTGCTGAAACTAGCATCTCTTAAATGGCATAAACGTCTTAGTGAATAGGGAGGACAACTGTACAATAACAATGAGCTAGCAGTGGCATGAAATGCAAAGTTCTCAGTGCAAGCAATGCCCAGGTGTTCACTGAACCTAATGGGTGCTTATGGCAGTAGCACAAAGAAAAAGAGGAAAGAGAGGAAACCAGTGCCATTTGGGACAAGTTTCTGAACCTTTCTAAATTTCTTCTCTATGAAAAGTTGCAGCGTTGAATTAGATTATCTTTAATGTACATATCAGGTCCGAAGCTATGAGTCTCCATAAAACCTATCAGAAGGAAGAAAGGAGAGAGGAAAAGAGTTTTTAAAAAAGGTGTTAGATAAGAAAAGGAAAGAACAAAATGTGAGGAATAAGAGGACGAGGGAATTGGCATTCATGTGTTGTGCAACTTTGGATGTGGTTTATGATATTAAGCAAAGGAGTACCTTACCTGGTATTTAGAGGAACCCAATAAACCAGTAACTAACTAACAAACTAAATCCTGACCATCATAACTAGTTTTCACACAATCAACAATGATTTAATATCTATTTGACCCTCAGTTAGTGCCATGAATTATTCATGTATCTTTTTGATACTAGCTGTCATTGATGGGGTTATGGCATCACTGACACCAGCAGAGTCATGCTTGGCTTGTAGAAGCCAGTAAATTGAAGGCAGTTATCGGAGGATTGCAAAAGGTGCCTGTGATAAATCTAAAATGTTATTTCAGTTCATTAAAAAAGCTTCTGAAATAGAAATAACTGCAGTGTGAATGGTAGGGCACTTATCCTATCGAGTCTTTTTTGTTTGTTTGTTTGCTAATAACTGTGAAAGTAAACTCTTACTTGCAGAGTCATGAAAGTTTATAAGTAATAACAATACATGGAAGTCTCTCTGCCAAAACAAAAATTCCTTGACTATATACCCTCTAAGTATTATATTAGAAGATAAATATAGGTATTTAAAAAAGACTTCAGGGGAAATCAATATATGCATATTTACTGGCTGAGTTTAATTTTTGGATGGGAAAAAGAAAATCTGCTTTGAATAAGCTAAAGCTTAGATTTCTTTGTGCTCATTTAGGAACAATTGTAAAGGAAGGGTGTTTTGAGGTTCACCCTGCCTGATAGATCACTGGAGGGAGCTGTAGCTTCATGACAAAACCAGAAACGAAATCTTCTTTTGTTCTCAAATTTCATGTACAGCTGAAGGAACACCCCCCGCCCCCAATAAAAATCAATAATAACTATGAAAAGAAAAATGTCTTTTATTGGGCATCACATGCCATGTTTACTTACAAATAAAGATAGCACTAGTATTCAGAACTGGCAATATATAAACTAGTAAAAAATACATGATTGTAACTAGTGAATGCCTCAGCATACACTTTGCATGGAAAATACTATTAAAAATATGCTTTGTGGTTCCGCCGCACCCTTCAATGGTAACAATTTAGACCTTTGGCAATCTCTGCCTTCAAGGGCAGCCTCTAATGACTGACTTTGGGGTTCACAGAATTGGGTGGCACGATTTCAGCATTCCAGGGCTCTGTGGGGACTGTGTAGAGATGTGGATGGTGTCTTGGCTCCATTCTTAGCAACATCACATGTATGCCTGTGCTATACCAACCCTAGAAGGGATACTTAGGTTTTTGTGGCTGAAGTGTTGACAGTACCCTGGGCTGGAAATCAGAATCCCTGGATTTAGGCACAGCTGAACTCCCAGCTCTACATGTGACTTTAGGCATTCTTGTCTTCATATTCCCTGTGAAATAGAAGCATGAAGGGGTTCAAAAACATAATTTCTAATTTCCTTTGAACTTGGAAGTTATGATTATCAAGGTAAAATTTCAAGTATTAATTTACCCACCCTCCTCCCTTTACTTACCTGATCCTTTTAAAGTCGGATACAGGAAACAATAAAAATCTGTAGTAGCATTCTGGAAAAAAGACTATCTAGGAACTAAATTTCTTCAGGATCAGGTACAAGCAGGGTAGAAATGCTTAGGGAGGCTGGGGAGCAGGGTCTTTGGGCTGAGTTTAATTGCATGGAAGTGTTAGCAGAGGCAGGAGCTGCTACATAAATTGTGGCACCCAATGCAGAATATAAATGGAAGTCCCCTTGCTAAAAATTATTGATAATTTTGAGATGCTGACAGCAGAACATGAAGCCAAACATACGTGTGTCTTCTGAACGTGGGATCCTACATGATTGCATGCATCAAATGCCCATGAAGCTAGACCTGCCTGGAACAGTGGGGACCTGGGTTCAATCTGATAAATGCGTAGGACTGGGTTTGATTCCAAAATTATTATCCATTGCTAAACTAATACAAATAAATGAAATGAAATAAAACCATTCATGCCAGTTTATTTTGTCAAAGGAGGGACATAATGTCAACAAAGTAGCTGTGCTTGCGTTTGAGTCAAATCCTCAGAAGGATAATTGGTTAAATAGTTTTGGAAGGAACCCTGTGGAAAGGGGAAGTGTGACATATGATAATTTTGTTTATACAAATTAAATTTTTGAATCTGAGAAAATGTAATGGTTTATTCTGAACTATTTCAAGGACTTCGAAAGCCAGTTGAAGATACAAGCAGTGACAAAAGACTGGAGGGGTTGGCAAAGGTGTATGGGAGAGATGCCTTCAATAGGATGGAGGCGTTTCATTTACCTCTTTTATCCACAATCTTAAACAAATTAAAATAAAGTATAAGTTCACCTATATAATTTCTTTGTGCTTTTCTGGTGCTTTATTTTTGTCTGATTCTAAAAAAAGACATTATTCCAGAGAGAGGAAAATTACCTTGGAAATAAGTATACTCTATTGTAATCTTCTGTAGGATACTTTGTGATTTCAAAACAATTTTGAAGCTATTTTTCCCTTCAACAATAGTCATTATTCTGTAGAGATTGACTTTGTGACAGTTTTCCTTGGCATTCTTTTTTATTTTTTTGAGCTCAGAGTTCCAAGTAAATTGTGTAACATTTTGGATAAAGACTTGTGATTTGCATTGGCTGAGATCTGGAACAAGACAATTCACAGCTGTGAATTTGTTTTCCCCTTCATTACAGAACATGACTTGCTGGCATCCCCAGGGCTTCAAAAAGGAACCGTCATGACCCTAGATAACAGAGCCTTGGAAGGCTTTCTGCTCAGCCAGTTGTAAGCAAGTGAAACTCTGCCTCCGCCACGATTTTTCTCTCATCCCCAGGTCTGGGGTCTTCTATGCTGCTTTATGTTACTCCTCTCCTTGGACAGAAGCTCCTATTTTTTATATTTTGGACTTTCGAGTTCTTTTTATCCTAAAGTAGGCTTTGTTCTCTGTTGAGTTCACAACTAGCTTGTCAGCCAAACTGAGTCTCATTAGTTTTTCTGTTAGTGGTCTGACTATACACATGGAGTGTCCTTCTAAGCAGTGTTTCTTTATCTTGGAGCCTACTGTTATCAGAAATTTTAAACCAAATGATTTTTGAGAAGGTAGAATATGTGTCATGGGGAGAGTCAGAAGAATAGCTGACTTAAATAAGGAGTGGTATGCTGTGACCTTAAAATAATAAAAGTTGTTAATTATTTAAAGCAAAGGCAATCCTGTTTCTTAGCTATTGCCTTATTCCTTTGAGAATAAGTGTGTTTGCTGACCAAGGATAATTTGGAAAAGTTAAAATTTAGGGTTCTGAAGACAGGCCTTAATTATTGTCTTTGCTTCTGTTCACAATGAGAGTAGATTGAATTTAAACCTCCCCAAAGCACTCACCTCAGGGTTAATGCTTTTGGTGATAAACTTCAAATGAAACTGTTTCATACTGAAATCCGTTAGTCATTTATTTAACAAGCCTTCCTAGGTAAGGCCCCTTTAGCCCACATTCTCCGTTTGTGCTGTTGTTTATGGTCTTATGACAACATCCAAAAGAACACTGTGGATTGCAACCTGTAAAGCAGTTTTTACATAAAATTTTAGAGTAAAAAATTACTCTGGAGAAAAAATACGGTAACTAGAGATCAACAAAATAATGCATAGGATACAGCCTGCAATAAAGTACCTTCAATCACCATCATTATCACAATTTTTAGATGTCATTAATAGCTGAATTCTAAAATTGTTTTTTAACAGGGTAAAAAATATAATTTTATTTGTGCAAATGATGCCATCGAATAAGTATTCTGAAGGTAGTAAGGAATTATTTTCCTCATTACCACAAGCTTGTCCCTCAGGCATGCTGCAGAGAGGTATTTCATTTATAGCTAAAGTCTACCAACTGCATAAGAAAATGCAGGACATTTCCATTTGGGCATTTTTAAAAAAACTTTTAATTTTGAAATAATTTTAGACAGACAGAAAATTCGCAAAAATAGTATGGATTTTCACCACCTACTCTTCATCCAGCTCCCCTTAATGTTAACATCTTACATAACAGTACAATGTTCAAAATCAGGGAATTAATATTGGAATAATACTATTAACTAAACTACAGACTTTATTTGAATTCAAACCACTTGTCCATTAAATCTTTTTTAATTAGAGCAGTTGTAGGTTTACAGAGAAATTATGCAGAAAGTACAGAGATCCAATATACCACCGCACCCCCAGTTTCTCTACATTAACATTTTGCATTCCATTAATGTCTTTTTATTGTGTCTTAGAATAGAATCTAGAATCCCACATTGCATTTAGTGTTCATGACTACCTAGTCTCCTCCAATCTGTGAAAGTTCCTTAGTCTTTCCTTATCTTTTATGATCACAGGCATTTTTTGAAACAGGATTTATTCTTTTGAACTGAATAATTATGAAACAACAACAAAATCCCTGACTTAAGAAGAAAATTATGTATTTCCTTAGAAATATTGCAAATTGTTAACTATTCTTTCCTAATTTAAAATATTATTAAATGTATGAATTATTAGATATGTGATTCATGTATACATGAATTAAAATCTAGGGATTTAAATACTAAAATTTTTTTTTCTGCGTATTATTTTTGCAATGACCATTCTTGAGTGGTTATTTAAATCTAAAATAAAACTCATTTATGAGTGGCTTTTGGATTTACAATTTAGAAAAATTTTTGCAAGAAATCGATTTGTATAATTGTTCTATACTTTGAAGCCTAAATTTGAAAGATACTCTATTAATTTGTGTGACATGAAGTTGTTGGAGTTTTCTACTCTTTTGATACTTTAAATAAATTTCAGAGTAGTGCAGTCAATTTCTACGTGAAACACTTTTATCTATGCTATGTTCCCAGTTCATATCTAAGTTCTCTGAAGACACAGGACTGTATCTTCTATGATGTTTACAATTCTCCATAGCATTAGTGGAGAATTTAAGGAGAATATGTGAAAAATGCATATTTTTCAATGAAGAGCTATTGCATGTGATAGCAGAGTCCTACATCTTCAGCTTGGAGTACAAAAGAATATCACATTTCTTTTCTTTTTCTTTTTTCATGGGCAGGCAATGGGAAGCAATTCGGGTCTCTGGCATGGCAGGCAAGAACTCTGTCTGCTGAGCCACCATGGCCCACCCACATTTCTTTTTAAAATAAAATTAATATGACTTTGCATCCCATCTCAACACTTAAAGTATGTCCCTAGTAGGCAGCCTCACAGAGTATTCCCAGTCTTAAGGGGGCTTCACTTTTACTTCAGTCCAGTCTCTTCTCACCTTCATTGGAATCTGGAGCCCAGATACACCACCTTGAGTCTAAAGAGTGCCCCGATGCTATCTCAGGCCAGTTGGTTTGTAATAGATCCAATATGTATCTCCTTGTCAAACTGGGTACTACCCCCATTTACTTTCACTGTCATTCCTGAAAGGTGCAGCATTCACACTCACAAGGTCAGTTTCTCTGCTCTGGAGGCATTATTTAAAGACATTTCTGGTTCCCAGGGTCTTGCAGTAGGAGAACCAGAGGATTTATGTCACTGCCACATGGTGCAACTTTTGAAGTCAGATCATTTCATAAAGTCTACAGACAGCTAATCACTGACGGTACCATTATTAGTTGAGGTCTCTGTGTGGGGGTGGTGGTTTGGTAGGGGGGTAGTGGAGGTGGGTGCAGGAAGTCTTTTCCCACCTGATGTGTTTATGATGATCATCTCATACCACCATACACTTGAGTTTCTGTTACCATTGTTTTTGCTGTTCTTATACTCAGAAGAGTAGCACAGCAAGGCTAGGTTAAAAGGAATTTCAGAGTCAAGGATGGGAGACCTATATTACAAACATAAGGTATACTCAATGGGAGAAGCATCTAGTCTTGATGGTCAAGGTCAGCTTTTAAATATTTTTTAACTGTTTGGGATCTTGATCTCATACCTGAAAAGGACAGATTGGATTATATCAGTTTCATGTCTTAAAGTAGGTCCACATAGCACATCTACCATTTAGTGAAAAAGTTCAGGTACAGAATACTGGAGGGATACCGTAAGAGGGTAGGATAACCAGTGGCTAGCAGAATAGTGCTATTCCAGGCTACGATAGCTCAGTTTAAATAACGGTGCCCTGCAGCCACTCACAGGGAGGAAACAAAGGTTGAAATAGGAAGAAGTTGTTACCTATCACTACTCAGGGTCCTAGGGAGCAGATTTTTTAGGAGGGGATGAAAGAAGGTGGCTAGAAGACTAATCTTGAAGCTGCATTTACACAAGAAGCAAATGAGTCTGTTTATTTGGGAGTTGTTTGGGAATGCTGAAGAATTATATGGGGCAGAAACATCTGGCCCTGCAAGAGGTTCCTTGGCCACCTCAAGATACAGAACAATCATTAATCACGAAGTTTTGCTGCCGCTAAATGGGCTTTTTGCAAGTAAGGAATTACTTTTTGTGTCTATAGTAGGAAATAAAACTAGCTCGTAAGCTCCAAGAGGGCAGACATTTTGACTGCTTTGTTTTTTTGCTATAATTTGAATACTTTGAAAAGTGCATGAAGCATGGTAATAAGTGAATAAATATTTGTTCATTAGATGAACTTGTATATAGAGCAACAGAGGATTAGAATATGTATTATAGTTATTCTTACAATAAACTATTTCATGGCCATTAGGATGATCTATATTGGCATATATTGTCATAGAAAGATATTTTGATATAGTAAGAAACAAGCAAACATAATCTATATAGATGATATATGTGTTATCTGTAAATTATTTTTGTAATGATAGTATGCTCTGACTTTAAATAGCGGGGTTCAAATACAATCAAGAAGAGATGATTTTGAAAAGATGACAATAGTTGGGAATATTGAGACCAAAGCAGAAGTGTTAATTGAGCCACAGCATTGGTGGAGGTGATTTGTAATTTTGGCATCAAAAAATGAGAAAAAAATATACAAATGACACTGGAAAATTATTGTTTTTTTCCATAGGCCAAGAAATTACTACATGTTTAGTACATGTACAAAACTGACTTAAAATGTCACATCAGTCACATTACTTGGCTAAGAGGATAACAGTGAACATTGTCCCTTTGTTGAAATGATTCTGTTATTAATTTTAAATTTAAAATGTTTTTAGTGTTCAAAATATCCAGTTAGTGCAAAATTCAGCTAGTTCTGAAGTTAATTGTAGCACAAAGGTATAATTTCATTTAATTCTCTACTTTATTTCCAGGTGTCATGTATATATACAAATACAGCACACTGCTTGGAAATATATATACTTGTCTTAAAGGCTGTTACCCCTGTAAATTATGGAGCAAGCAAACAGCACCGCATAGGCACTTAATAGATGTTCCCTGGATGAACTCTTGATCATCCGCATTAAAAAGGAAACAGGAAAACTGCTCAAAAATTATGACAGCTGGAATGATGGTAAGGAGATGATGGACCCAAATTCTGACAGTGTGGTAAAGGAGACAAGCTCAAAATTTCCTCAACTTTTTTGCCACTTTTCAAAAATCTGCTCTTGTACTTTTATAACTTTTAATCATTCACAAATTTAAATTGTTTTGCTTTCCATTCTTTTTGGCAGTAAAAGCTTTTCCTCCACAAACTCTAGCTATCAGCAGATGAAGTAAAATCCTAATTCTACCTCACCCTCCAGCACCATCCCTGGCTAATAGAGTTTTACGCAGAGGATATATCGCCTCATCACTGTATTGAATTTTTAGAATTGCTTCCTCAGTGCAGTTGTAAGGCTTTCAAAAGTTCTGTTTGTAGAGTTGGTGATTGGGTAACATATTTTGAGTGAAGTTGTAAAAAGTCCATGAATAAAAAGAACAGAAAAGAAGAAAAAGGTAGAGATTGAATCTAAAGATGTTAAAATGCAATTTTAGCTTTTTCTCTGATAACAGGTTTCTGCTTTTGGTTTCTTTCTCCAT
This sequence comes from Tamandua tetradactyla, assembly GCF_023851605.1. Taxonomy (NCBI): domain Eukaryota; kingdom Metazoa; phylum Chordata; class Mammalia; order Pilosa; family Myrmecophagidae; genus Tamandua; species Tamandua tetradactyla. Next base: position 148,031,011 of record NC_135327.1, read on the forward strand.
TTGAATGAGGTATATGGAAGATTCTGCTACTTTAAAAAAGCCTTCATAGTGACAGTTTCTTTCTTCTTCCTCTTCTTTTTAAGTATAGATATTCTTTTCCAAAGGTTGATGCCCTGAAGTAAATACTGCAAAACACTTTTCTTCTTATGGTGGTTTAAGTCAATGCTTCAAATTGGAAATGAAGAAATTTGTACTCAGTCTTCTTGCATTTTTGCAGCTTTGTTTGCATAAATGCATAATATGTGTAAGGGGTTATGTACTTTAGAAATGTGGAGACAGCTGCCAAGGCCATCTTGCAGGGAGGCACTGCTAAACCTGAAATTTAATTTAAATATTTCATTTCATTACCATAGGTTGCAACACTGGTAGTAAACTCTCCCTTCCTTGGAATCAGCACTAATCCAATCCAGGAAAATGCAATTGCCCTGTCATATTTTGTGACCAAAAGCAAGGAACTGCAAACCTTTCAATGGAGTTTGTCTGGAAGAAAACTTTTGACTTCCTACTTAGAGGTCTTTTAGGAATTCAGATAATAGAATTCACTTGAACTAAAGATTTGTTTTATTGATGTCCTTCTGCTAGAGTACCAGACATAAATGCAAGTCAACTGACGTATTTCATTTTCCACTAATCTTTTTAAACTTAGCTGCTTTTCTTAATTTATTTTTTTTGCACAGGCAGGCACCGAGTATCGAACTTGGGTCTCCCACATGGCAGGGGAGAACTCTGCCTGCTGAGCCACCATAGCCACCCCTTTCTTAATTTTATTTACTGCAATTAACTGCTAACTTGCCTTCTCAAGATGATTGTTGTGATGTCAACATCACTGTAACCTATGGCACAGGTTGGTGATTAATGACTACTTTGTTACTCAAAAGAAGGCCCCTCTTCCTTAACAATGATTATGGAATTTTTTCTATAATTGTATTATTTTCAGAAACTCATGTATTGTTATTAGTTAAGATCATAGGCATTTTTCAAATCATGAGAATCTCAAGACGCTGCAACATAAATTATGATTTCCCTGGTGTGGTAAAAACCATTGTTGCTATTATTGTTTGTGGAAAGTTTCAAGAATTCATTTCATTTGGCATGGGACCTGTTGAAAAGACTATTGAAGGGTCTGGATAAAATTAGCAAGAACCAGCCAAAAATGACATAGCTGGTAATTGGTAGGCAGAAGTTCTTGACTCCTGACTTTTTGGTGAGTTACCATGCTCTAATATGGACCCATGCTTTAATATGGAGCCATGCACTAACATGCCCTCTCTGAGGAGCTCCTCATGGGCGTGACCTCACCCTACTTAGCTTGCCTTCCTTCCCTCATTCCTTCATGACCAGCTTTTAAAAAACTTTTTGGATGGCTAATTTTTTTTTTCGGTGGTCTGCTGACTGTATTATTGATTTATTCATTCACACAACAAATATTTATCAAACACCTCCAAAACGTTCAACAATGTGTTTGGCCAAGGCAAAATAGGAGTTAAAAAAGAAGACAAATAATGGGTTGTATAGTCAGCTGATGGGGCAAATGTGAAACACATGATGACAGTCACGAGGCATGCTTTGAGAACTGCAGGGAGTGTATAATGGAGAACCAGACCTAGGCTGAGGAATCTGAGAGGGATTCACTGAAGGAGGGTAAGTCTGAGGGGAGGCTTGAATGAGAAGTGGAATTCAGCTGGCAGGTTCCTAGGAGAGTTAGAGAGGAGAACGGGAGAGCATTTTAGGAAGGTGGAAGTGCGTATATATTTCAAAGTTGCCTTCAGTGTTGCTGTAGGCTAGGGAGTAAGGGGAAGAGATAGGCAGGGTCAGACCACACAAGGCCTTGTGGGCCACTGTAATTTTTTTTCTAGAATTTCTCTTAAGAATAATTGGAAGCTTTGGGGAGTTTTAAGCAGGGAGTGGCAGGATCAAATCTCTTTTAGGATGGCCTCTCAAAGTGGTGAATGGATTAAAGCTCCAAGAGGAAGACGTGGCTTCTCTTATGCCTACCATATTCCTGGTTTAGATGTGAATTTAAGCAAATTAATGCTTTATGGAAATATTTTTTAACCCCAGATGGTTATTCTGGTTACAAGAGAATAATTCAAAGATAATGAAGTCTTTGTACTTCAAACATTACTGATGCTAAACTTACTCAAACTTCATATCTATTAGTTGCTTATATCTCAAAGCCTGCATTAATGGCTCACCAATTAGTCCATCAATGAAATAAATATGTATACACACATACACACGTGCTTATACAGCTCTGCTCACTCATATATAAATACGTTGGAAATCATATATCTTTTTTTTCTTTTTCTTTTTATTAATTAAAGAAAAAAGAAATTAACACAACATTTAGAAATCATTCCATTCTACATATGCAATCAGTAATTCTTAACATCATCACATAGATGCATGATCATCATTTCTTAGTACATTTGAAAAGGGCTAAATTGTCTCATTTTGGGGAAGTTGAATGAGATGCACTATCACCACCATCGACAAAAGGTTTCCATAAACCTTTTCCTGTCTGAGTTTGAATAGAGAATGTACTGTTGGATTCAATATTCAATCCTGAAAAGACCCCAGGAGAACAAATGCTTTCAGAATAGCATGTAGCTAATCAGTGGGCTTAGCTCTCCTGCTATGATGGTTCAGGGGGTTGGTAGTCACATAGGGATCTCAGCTATGAAAAGCAAATTCCATCACTATCTCATTGGAAATGGACCTTGCTTGCATACTCATGAAGTAAATTGCTTCTCAACCCTTTGGAGTTTGGGCATCCATTCTGCTGACAGTGTTCATATTAAGTTTGCAATGGATTTGCCGTTGGCATTGTTATAACTTCTGTTTTTTAATTACTTTTATTGCCACATAATTTTGAAATTTATGGGCAATGTTTAAATGAGTTATAAATGGCTGGAATTATGAAGCAATAAAAATAAATGAAAACTGCTTCATATTTTAATGATTTTTAATTTGGTCTTAGAAATGAAAGGAGATAGGATGTACCGTGGGGGTCACAGCTTGGAAGGAGGTAAAAGTTTCCTCCTTATTGTGCTATATTCCCCAAAGTGAAAAATAGACTGGATGATAGGAGTCTCTGCAGTCTTGGGCTATGTTTGATTAGTATTGTCTTCATTGAGAGGTCTATACAGCACCCACACTCATGAACGATATTCTGCTGAGAATGAGTGAATGAAGTTCGGAGACAAGAAGGTATGTGTGAATTGGTCTCCAAAGGTTGATATTGTTTCATAGGACCTCATAGTTTTGCATGGAAAACAAATATACATGCAGACAAAGAAACAAGCAGTCAAGCTGGTAGAGGGTCTTAACATCCCTGTGTTTCTAAGTGTTAAGATCTTGGTAAGAATAAAGTACTAAGAATTTAGAAACTGGAGCGTTATTTGAGGATTAGGTTATTCAAAAACACTCTTGAGGAAGGTAAGAGTTTGCTCTGGATCTGGAAATATTTGGATTAGCGAAAGGAGGATAAGAGGACACTCCAGGTGGGAAATAAACTTATGGATGTAGCAATTTGGTTTGTTGAAGAATAGTATGGAAGTTGGTCGGTTGGTTTCTGGATACAAGTGAAGATGAATTTAACAAATAACCACATATTAGTGCTAATAAAATAACAACATTCGCAACCAATATTTACTGAATGTTTTCTATGGCCAAAATATTGTTCTAAGTGAATTACGTACATTTCATGTATAACGTTATTATTATTTTTTTGTATGCTGTATGGCAGGGGTCACATTTCATTACTTTTCCATGTGAGTATCCCATTATTGCAGCACCATTTGTTGAGCTTTTGTTAGTTTTTTTGCTTGTTTGTTGGGGGAAGTGCGCAGGCTGGGAATCGAACCTGGGTCTTCCACTGACAGTCGATAATTCTACCACTGAACTACCCTTGTATTCACTCCCCACTGTATAACCTTTTTTTTTAAGATTGGCAGTAATATATTGGAAAACTTTGCATTTACATTTAAGCCCCTTAGTAATAGAAACTAATGTAAATCATAACATATTCAGCAATTTGATTTGGATGAATTGATAGAGGGTGGAAAGAAGGCAAGAAAAGCAGCTGAGAGATTACTGTGTATGTTATTGAATTGTATCATTTTGCATGAAAATAGTGAATTTATCTAGTGTGAAGCTGGTAAATATTTAACAATTGACTCTCTGAAGGGGAAAAAACCCCTTAATTTGAGCATCTGCCAATTTCTGAGGTGTAAATGCTTTCACAATGGCTGAATTGAATCTTACCAATGTGAGATCAACTGGCTTACAAAATTCCTGAAAACTTATTTGGCTTTCATGAATCGGTATGAGCTGACTCTAGTACACAACTGAATTAATATCAAAGCCATTAGAAACTGAAGAAGAATGAATAGTGGTTTTGGTGAACTGGCCATGTGATTGAAGAGAATATACCAGTGTCACTGACATATAGGAGGGGATGAGCCTCAGTTACACAGAAGCTTTGAGACTAGTAGATCTGTCAGGTATTTGTATGATTAAACCTGCTTGATGAGAGCATTTTCTGCCTAGGTGACTGGGCAAAATACATATAAGGGGCAATGAGAGGAGGGTGTGGTAAGCACTCTTTAAGGTTTGATTCTGAACCATTAGAATAGAGAGAGGACTGTCTTGGAAGGACATGTTTTTATTTTCCCTGAGGTGCCTCATGAATTGTGACATGCACATCAGTGTTATTCATGTCTTCAGGTGGAAAGGTGTGGTGTAGAATGGGGGAAAGAGGCATTCTTTCTACATCACATACCACGTGGTACTGTGAGGATTTCAGAACTGTGGGACTCTTCTGGAGACTCCTAGGAATTCTAGAAGGAATTGGGGAAACTCTGAAACAATACGAAGTCCTATCTTTATAGTATGAAGTAGAATTTGAAGGTTAATAATCAGGCAGCCTTATTAGTTTTCAAAAGCTTCTAAGTCCTGCCTGGGAAATTTGGATCAGGCAAACAAAATAAAAAGGAAAGTTAAGGCAGAAGTGGGCACAAACCCAATCATGTTATGTTGAGATAATAACAAAGAAAATATGTCCTGTAGGGCAGCTGAAAATAAAAGGCTGAAGCCCTAGTGAGAAAATGAAAAATGGGCAATAGAGGTGGAAGTTACCAACCACAAGGCTGTGAGAGAGGGTGGACAATCCAAGTTAGATAGAGTGAAGGAAAGAGATAGAATTGCTTCTAATGAAGCCCTCAAGAATATCCATAGTCTCACATTGTAAGTGTAACCTGCGTATATTTTTAGTTCATACCCTGGGTATGTCTAATAAACAGATTAACTTTCTATTATTATAATTTCTATTCCATGCTCATCTGCTTTGTGACTCCCAGTTCTCTATGGGCTTCCAAACTCCTCCTGGTAAGCAGTGTTGGGCAGTAGTACGACCTGCAGTAGAGTGTTAAGAGTCCATGTGTGAAGATAGACTGTTTCTGCCTTTCCTCCCTACCCCCTTAAGACTTTATGATGCACTCTGTCCCCACTGATGTTCTGGGGACAGGTGACTTCTACTGGGTTAGTGCGACCAGGATGGGTTAACGCTCTTGTAACTTTGCAGGAGGTCTGTTATGGGTTGAATTGTATCCCCCCCACCCCAAATGATATGTTTGTATCCTAATCCCCAGTCTTATGAATGTGATCCTATGTGGAAATAGAATCTTCGAAGATATTATTAGTCAAGATGAGACCAAAATGATTAGGGTGGGCCTTATCCAATATGAATGATGCTTTTATAATGTGAGGAAATTTGAAAACAGACGTGGGAGGTGGGTGGGCAGCCACATGATGGAGTTAACACCATTGGTTGCTGCCAAGTTGTAGCAGTATAACGATACTTGGCACTTCGTCATCCTGCCTGGTCTAGACATTGGTTTCCCTTCTAAGCTACCACTCCAATTAGCTTTGTCCTGGTCATAACTGCCATTAGCAAGACCAGTACCTCTATATGGCTTGGGATAATAAAGGCCCCTGCCACTTCCACCCTTTTGCATCATATAACGTACTAGCTTGGCAGGTGCTACCATATGGTTTGGATGATAGAAAGCCGCCCTCATCTTCTCCAAAGGGCCCTTGCTCTTCTGGTTTTCTGATGGTTTTGTTTGAAACCTCCAATCCCCAGTAACTGCAGGATAATCCCACTCCTCTCTTCTACGTCACAATAAAGACAAGACTCATGTGCTCCCCCACTCCTCCACAAATCCTTGAGGTATCCTAGGTTAGGTAAAACAGGGCCACTCTGTTGCCCTCAATCTCCCTCTCCTCCTCTGGGCTCTCTGATCTAACAAAGCTGTCCTTTCATCTTTGATGTGTTCTTGGCTAGCTGGCTTCCTGTTTTTGGACTTCATCACCTAAAGAAACTTCAATAAGATCTGAAATACAAGCCACTGTCAGAAACTTACAGACTTTAGAGGAAGTGTGATGTACCTTGATTTGGACTTCTAGCCTCCAAAACTTTGACAATAAATTTCTGTTTTCTTTTTTAAGTCACTCGGTTTGTGGTACTCTCTTATGGCAGCCCTAGGAAAATAATACAGGGTTCTTTCTCAGTTCTTTCCTTCTCCTTATCTGAGTAGATTCCAGAGCAAAGATGTTACATCTTCCATCTTTTCCTTTTTTTTTTCCCCAGCAATTAGAGTTGAAGATAAGCATTGATCTTTCTTATATTCTCCAATCCCACACACTCCTGGAGACTCTCCTTCCCTCTTGCTACTATTCAACCACCTTTCCAATGTTTGGTAACAAGTTTGACTTAAAATTTGTGTCCCCTTTCAGGCTTTTGCTACAAAGTAGGACCTAAACACCTCTCCCCCCCATGCATGCATGCACACACACACATGTGCAAATGGAGTTTCAATTGAAATGGTTAGAGTTACAAATGTTCTGGTATATATAGTGACCATGAGGAAAAATAGCTGTTCTAAGCCCTCTCCCACAAAGGCAGGGTTTAAAGCCAGTTGCTTCCTTTAATCTTATCTATGAAACACATGGCCTCAAGCCACATGAATTTAAATTTTTAAATTAAAACTATAGAGAAAAATAGGTGAAATTTCAATGTGCAAAAATCTGGTAAGTAGATTCATTGTTTTATCATACTCTCATTTCATTTCTTCAGGTTTTAAAATTTTTGTTTGCACTCATGTCAGCTTTATAGCTCTTCTTTAAAGGAAGTATGTTTCCTTTTGCATATTAGTATTCTTTCTAAAGATTTTTAAATTTACTCATTCTTTAAGCTCTAGTCCAAACTGTGAGAAAATGACCTACATTTATGTTTTATGGTTTAGTGGTCTTCCTTCTTCCTTTTCTCATTTCTTGAAATTTTACATTCTTTTGTTTCTTCTTGTTTACTTCTTTAAACTATGAAACTATACAGTTCACTCCTTTATTTCTAAAACTAACTTGTTTTTACCCTTTTATTTTCATGGTTTCTATCTCTCCCTCTTAGCTGGCTTCTTTTCCTCAGGCTATGAACATTCCTCAGTTCCCTTCCATCTGCAAAGATGTCCTTTCTCTTGATCTTTTCAAGAATTTGCCTGTTTATCCATTTCTTTTTTTCCTCTTTTAACCAAATCCCTTGTGAGAATAGTCTGTTTAAAAGTCACTATTTTCTTATGTTTCTCTATTCCTCAGTTTTTACATTTTGTTTTCTGCTCTCATTACATCACAAAAAAGTGCTGTCTTGGAGATTATGAGTTCCTAATAACCAGTCAATGTCAGTTTTCTCATCTTCATTTCTGGATTTCTAGAACTGTAGGATTTGGCACTATTCCCAATCCTAAATCTCACTGAAATTCTGTTTTCTGGATTCTGCAAATCAGTTCAGTCTTAGCTCCATTCCTACTTCCTTGGTTAGGATTTCTTAGACTCCCTCCTCCAACCTCAGATAAGTTTTCAGTTCTTTCAGTTCTTTGCCTCTTTTTTCTCTTTCCTTCATTTAGTCAAACAAATGTTTCATTTGGTCAAGCAAATATTTCTTGAGCAATTACTCCTTGTAACTCATTTGAGTAGCAACGATGCCTTAGGGTGACTCTGCGGTCTTTTTTGAGGGAAATTGAGAAGCCATCTTGTTCAAAGAGACCTTCAAGGAGACACCTGCTGATCTTCTATTATGAGTAAAATTTCCATCTTTCTTTATTGTTTTGGCTTAGTGATTTTATGGTCCTTGTTGAAGTGAAAAAAGAAAATTTTACATGAGTCAGTCAAAATCAAGAAATAGATAGTCATGTTATCTAATAAAACACAGACACAGAGGCATGAAATTCAGGCCAGATACGTTTTGATGAGGTAGGGTAGGATAAGATGATACTGGGCAATATGGGGCACTCCCTGGAAAAAATAAACCCAGGTGGTTTACCCCACTAGGTTTCCTAGGCAAAATAATGCCAAAGACTGGCCTCAGAATTACCTAAATTAGAAAGTCACAAAGTTAATAGTGTCAGTATATTCCCATGACCGAATAATCTCAGCATTTTGAAAATAAGAGTTATTTGCAAGAGTATACATTCCCTCTGCCATTTTTTTCTAAATACTCTCATACTTTTCAGTAACTAAATCTGAGTCACAAGAGAGCATATCCCCAGAGGCACTTAGTCTAATTAATTAAGAACAATAATAAAAATCTCCATTAAACTCTTTACTCTGGGAAAGCCATTGGACATTATCAACATGACAGCAGGTTTCTTCCAAGTTTGAGTGTTTTCTTTACTCTATTGCAGTGATTTTAAATGAATGTTCTTTGATATAAGGTAGTCCTACTGGCTATCTCTGGGGTGGACTATACACTACTTTGTAATGATAGATGATTCAGTAGGCTAATGTGGAAAATGGTTTTGTTTTATGTTGTTGTTGTTTTTTGTCTATCAATAAAAAAGTGAGGCAAATTCAGTACTCTGACATTTTCAGTAAAATTTACTATTTTCATAATATGCACTGGAATTTGTAGTCATGGAAGATATTTTTAAAAGCATTTATAGATCTTAAAATAATTAAAGAACTATGATAACAAAAACAATGCATTTGATGGTGTTAATGGAAAACTATCAATTTCATAGCATTTTTATTTTAAACTTACCTTCTGCTCATATGGTTTCTTATCATAGATTCACCAATGGGACTTTATTAAGCTAGAAATTCTTTATGTGAAAGTCTTACTCTGATAATTATTTGGAGATTTTAAGCCTATATATATTATATCTGACTCCTTGACTATATGCATATGAAATTTAATAGAATCTAGACAATCTTTATCAAAGTGACTGTGATCCTATCTTCTGCTTTTTTGTATTTTAGAAGAATAAATTCATTTTGGAGAGCATAATGAGTCTTCCTGAACAAGAACAAGGATATTGATTATTTAAGGAGTATTTATGAATATTCTCAAAGAAAAAATGTTTTTCTAATGTAGGGCAAAGCCGGTAAGGTGGTTTAGCTTGCATGTGATGCTACTATCGTGGTAGTCTGATGATCACAATTCTCTGTTGTTTTTGTTTTTGTTTTCCACCTAATGCTTCCACCCCTGTACCTTTCCCTTGCCAAGGACTCAGGTACCCAGAGCATCCTAGTACAAGCTAAGCCAGCCTCCCTTCACCCAGTCATCCACTTCCTGTTCCTGTATATCCCAGATTTGCTGTGTTTTGTTTTTTTTTTTTTTCTTTTGTACCGGGTCCCTCTCTGTTTGAGATGGATATTAATTTGTGGTGCTTGTATAATGATAACTGTTGAGGGCATCTGTTCCAGTTTGCTAGCTGCTGGAATGCAATATACCAGAAATGAAATGGCTTTAAAAAAGGGGAATTTAAAAGGTTGCTAGTTTATAGTTCTAAGGATGAGAAAATGTCCCAATTAAAGCAAGTCTATAAAAATGTCCAAATTAAATCACCAAAAGAGGTTACCTTCACTCAAGAAAGGCCGATGAAGTTCAGGGTTTCTCTCTTACCTGGAAAGGCACATGGGGAACATGGCGACATCTCCTAGCTTCCTTTCCAGGACTTTTGCTTCATGAAGTTCCCCTAGGGGTATTCTTCTTCATCTTCAAAGGTGTCTGGCTGGTGTCTCTGTAGTTCTTGTGTCTCTGCTGCTTTCATCATTCTCACGTTTTCTCCAAAATGCTTCTTTTTAAAAGGGATTCCAGTATTGTAATCAAGACCCACCTGGGATGGGTGGAGTCACATATCTCTCTTTTCAAAAGTTAATACCCACAGTTGGGTAGGTCACATCACCATGGAGATAACCTAATCAAGTTTCCAAACTATAGTACTTCTGAGTAGGGATTAGAAGAAATGGTTGCTCCCACAAGATTGGTTAGGATTAAAACATGGCTTTTCTAGGGTACATAAATCCTTTCAAACTAACACAGCATCATAACTCACATCTAATATTTATGGATTTATCTTCAACTAATGAAAGGAATGTCAGGTACTATCATGGGTTAGTAGGAGAGTTGCTTTTGGGTCGGATATTGCTTATTGCTTTTCAAATCAACTAATTTGAAGCTATAAAATACCTTTTTTTGAAAAACTTTTATATGACATTGAAAAGTTAAGATTTAATTATCAAATTATAATTGACATATAACAAATGACATGAATTTAAAGTGTGCACTTTGATGTTTTGAAATATTTATATGCCCATGAAACAATCACTACATTCAAGATAAAACATATGCTCGCCCTGCAAAGTTTCTTCATGTCCCTTTTTAATCAGTTTCTCCTTCTCCCCCTTTTGGGTCAACACTCCCATTCTCCACTTCTTCCTACAACCAAATAGCAACTGATTTGAAAAGCTAAGACTTCTTAACACAGACTGCCCTTTGTGGTCAATGCATTAAATAAAATGCATGAGAATCCCAACCACAGGTGAGACATTCAGAGATCATTTCTTTTTCCCTCAAACTTGTTCTATTACACACTTGAAATTGAATAGATTTGGAGCTACCACACAACGGGAAGTCTATTCCAGAACAACAGCGTAAATGTTGGTGACTTTAACAGTCTAATGTTAAAAATAAATATATCAGAAGAAACAAGAATTATAGGAAAGATAAGAACTTGAAGCAGCCACTTCCAAACAGTCTAAAATGCTAAAGCTTGCATCCTGGCTGCAGTTGTGGTTTCCAATTCTGGCTGCACATTAGAATCACTCAGGGAGCTTTAAAATTTTTGTTGATGCCTGGGTCCCATCTCAGATTAGTTAAATCAGAATATCTGGTAGTAGGGGTGAGTCTAGGGATCATTATTATTTAAAAGTTCCCAGCTGATTCTAATATACAGTGAGAGTTTGAGAGTCATTCATTGCTTAAATTTTACTTGTAATTAAATGGTCTTTTGAAGAAACATTTTTGGGCTTCTTTTTCTAATGAGTTCACCTAGAATTGATCATTCTGTATGACAGTTTCCTTTCAGGAGTTTATCCTGCTTTAGTCAGGTAGTATTCTTTCAAGAAAAAGTAAATGGTTATTGCTTACATATGATTGTAATTTATGGTCCTCTCATATATTCTACATGTTCTAAAAGAATCTACTGTATTTTGTTTTTAATTTTACTTCTCATATACCATTTTCTATTTCAGCATGTGTGGAAGGCCATAGAAAAAGCTGCAATGTTTATGTATTGAGTTGCTTTCCCTTTCTTGCTTGTTTCTGCTCCATGTCTCCAGGGTCTCCTGGTTCTCAAAGTAACTCATGAGTTCTCTCTTTTGTGCCATAGCTGGTCTTCCCTCTCTGCTCTCAGGCTTATCCTGACTTGGTCAATGCAGTCATCTTTCTTTGTCTTAGATGGTTGCTAGATAACTTTTCTAATACATATACTTATATCAATGGCTGACAGTGTTTAAATGTGGTGTCTATCGGTTAAGCTACAATCATGTTAACGTCAGTATTTTGCTCATGATGCCATAACTTAAAAAGTTTAATTTGATAGTGTAAGCTTTCTTTTCTGTTGCAAGCTGGTGGGAGAAAAATTCTGTAGACTCTACATCACACCATGGACCCCACTTTTCCTGGTGCTTCAGCAGTGGAGGGGCTCTGCTGTTAATATTACCTTTGCTGCCTATTAAGGGACATTGGTTTACCTATCTTTGAGAAAAATGAAGCACTAGGTGATAGTGAACATGATGCTTTACTGAGAATTAGTGGTGTAGTGTTATTTTTCAAAGTGCTTCTAAGAATTTGGTACAATAGAAAAATATCCCTGCTCAATGACCCTTGAATGCAAACTTCCATTTGTGAGGCTGCTGAGTGTCTTCGCAGATTGAGCTCTAAATTAAAGATGTAGAAATTGATTTTTCTCAAAAGCATATTCTAGTCATCTTCTTTTTTCCTTCCCTATTTAGGTTCAAAAATGTGTTAAATGCAGGAGCTTGTAAAGAAAAGTATGTCTTACTACTGTGTATCATAATGATAGATTCGTTTAGGAGGATTTTTTTCATTGTCCACATTACATATTCACTCCTGAAAGTCAAAATTGCATTTAAAGTGATTCAGTGAAAGGTAGCTGCAACATTTCTGTGTTTATGAATCACAAGTCAGTCTTCTGTATTTGGTTTGTTTCTTTTAGGGGAATTTTATTAGCGCATATAAAAGTAGCTAAGAGGTAAAGCCTTTTCCTTTTGTTTATATGTAACTTGGGAAATATGGTAACCATGATTAAGTCAGTCCAACATGGAAACATTTATTGGGCACCTGCTATATATACAGCATAGGGATGTGGGGATACAGTATATTATATATAATTGGTAGACTCAAGGAACCTAAAATGCATTGGGGCAAAAAGATGGCACAACTGTGCATGTAGCAAACATCTGTTACAGCAGTGGAGCTAATGTCTTTTGTTATATTTAACATCTGTAAAATTTCTACTAATTTGAATATTCAAGGAGCTTTCAAAATGCCCAATCTGTCAACAAGAATAAAAAGAATAAAATCAGAATTAAAATGATCTGAAAGTCTAGACATCTAGGTGAGTTGATAACCATAAATAGGCAATGCTTTAAACCTTTAAGTTTCCTGACAGCTAAAGGCCTCAAAATTTTTATTTTCTGACAATGGAAAAGGCAATCAATCTGCAGAGACAAAGATATTTTTTATGGCACTGCACTCAAACAAAAATGTATCTGAAAGGTCTCTGTATTGTGGATACAATTTTGGACCAAAAAAATGAAGTAGATTTTTACAAACAACATGGAAACTGAATCTACAGAAATTATTCCAGTTATGACTACTGGTGAGACTAAGGGCATTGCTTGACCAAAAGGAAAGATTTGTATGAGGAGTTGAGATGATATAATATAGGGATAATAATTTTTTATAAAAAATTCTTATAAAATGTTACATGCATTTGAAATTAATGTAAACAATAAAGAGGGACATGGAATGAACGTGAAATCCTCCCTCTCCTTTTCTCCACCTTCAGTTCTATATCACATCAGTATCATTCACTCTTCTTCTGGCATTTAGATTCAAAATACTAAATACTATTCCAATACAGCAGTTTCTTCATTCAACACTTTGGATAAAATCTAATCTAATTATGACAGAGGAAATACATTATCTCCTATTCTTCTGTCTTCATATTCTCTCCATATTTGTTAATTATTGTATTAGTTAGGGTTCTCTAAAGAAACAGAATCAGCAGGCAATATCTGTAGGTATAAAATTTATAAAAGCATCTCATATAACTGTGGGAATGTAGAGTCCAAGGTCTGTAGGGCAGGTCGCAAGCTAATGACTCCAATGAAGTTCCTCAGTGAACTCTCAGGAGATGCAGGTTGGACAACCATGGGAATGAAAGAGTTCAAAATCTGTAGGGCATGCTGTGAGGCTGTTGACTCTGATGAAGGGTCTGGATGAACTCCACAGGAGAGGCTCACTGTTTGAAGCAGGAAAAGTGACTGTCTCTTCTGAATCCTCCTTAAAAGCTTCTAGCGATTAGATTAGGCATCACTCATTGTAGAAATTCTCCTCTGAGCTGATTAGCCATACAATCAGCTGTGGATGAAGCTGACATAATCAAGATTTAAGTCCATGAAATGTCCTCATAGCAACAGATAGGCCAATGCTTGCCCAACCAGATGACTGCACACTACCACCTGGCCAAGTTGATCCATGAACTTGACCATGACAGTCCACCACTTGTCAACTTCGCAGCCATACACATCACCTTAAGCCATACTTAATCTCTAAATAGAAAAACAACAACAGACACATTTTTTCCTTACCAAGCAATGCTCAATTGTCCTATGTACAACTGGAAACTCGTTAAATCTTCCCAGAATAGGGTGCAAGTCCTTGGGTAATATTCACTTTTAAACTTGTTTATCTTACAACTTAAATACTATAACATGAACAAAAGAGCATTACAGTCCTCATTTCTGTAACTGATCATGTGGTCTTAGTTCATATTTATGACTACCTTCTTCCATTACCCATTCCATGTTCCCTTTACCCTCAGCAAGCACTTCAGCTGGTCGTGGTTCTTTGCCTGGTGGGGTGATCCAAACCTTCATTCCTGAAGTTTTAGAGTCATTGGTAGTCCTTCCTGGATTGGGTTGTTGCAGTTTTCCATTGATTTTAATCACATGGCACAGTTGTACTAAAAGATGCCTTAGGCATCTCCTATATTCCATGAAAACTTTCTTTACTTCCATTGTATAGTTGCAGTCCTATTTCCCCCTGATAATCAGGGTCAATAACTCAAGCCAGTAAAGTAATCCCCTTCTTGGCTTGTGATCCAGGGGCAAGAGTAGCCCAAAGTGACCAGGTGGCATGTCTTAGATTCCAGTTCAATGGAATCATTGTTGTTTCCCCTGATGGAAACACTCCCCCTTCGGGAACTAAAACCTGTAAGGTTGCAGGACAGGAAGGAAAAAATTTCTTAGTGGATTACTAGGGGTAATAGTGAGTGGTACCACTCCCATTTCCACCCCTTGGTTCCTGGACCCGTGGATCCTGGCTATGAGAGAAATGGCACCATACAGTGGATGCTTATTTAGAGCATCCACAGCCTCCTGGAGAACATTAACCAGCCCTGCAAGGTATTGCCACCTAGTTAGCACTGTAATTGAGTTTTCAAAAGGATATTCCATTCTTCTACCAATCCAACTACCTCTGGATGATGGGAAGCATGGTAAGACCAGAGAATTCCATGAACATGTGCCCATTCCCGCACTTCATTTGCTGTGAAGTGGGCTCCTTGATCAGAAGTAATGCTGTGTGGAATACCATGATGATGGATAAGGCATTCTATAAGTCCACAGATGATAGTTTTGGCAGAAACATTGCATTCAGGGAAAGCAAACTCGTATCCAGAGTATTTGTCTGTTTTAGTTACAACAAATTGTTATCCCTTCCATGATGGGAGCGGCCCAATGAAATCAACCTGCCACCATGCACCCAGCTGATCACCTTGGGGAATGGTGTCATATCAGAAGCTGAATATGGGTCTCTGTTGCTGGCAGATTGGGCACTCAGCTGTGGCTTTAGCAGGGTCAGCCTTGGTGAGTGAAAGTCCATGTTGCTGAGCCCATGAATAACCTCCATCCCTACCACCATGACCACTTTGTTCATTAGCCCATTGGGCAATGACAGGAGTTGCTGGGGGAAGTGGCTGACTGGTATCCACAGAATGGGTCATCTTAACCACTTGATTATTAAAATCTTCCTCTGCAGAAGTCATCCTCTGGTATGCATTCACATGGAAAACAAATATTGTCATGTTTTTAGCCCACTCAGCAAAGTCTATCCATATACCTCTTCCCCAGACCTCTTTGTCACCAATTTTCCAATTATGGTCTTTCCAAGCCCCTGACCATCCAGCCAAACCATTAGTAACAACCCATGAATCAGTATACAAACACAGCTTTGGCCAGTTCTCCCTCTAAGCAAAATGAACAACCAGGTGCACTGCTCGAAGTTCTGCCCACTGGGAGGATTTCCCCTCACCACTGTCCTTCAGGGACATCCTGGAAAGGGGTTGCAGTACTGTAGCTGTCCACTATTAGGTGGAACCTGCATATCATGCTGCGCCATCTGTAAACTAGGCCCGAGTTTTCTCTTTCTCAGTCAATTCACTGTAAGGAACTCTCCAAAATGCCATAACTCTGGTCTGGAAAAGAGAAGGTAATGTAACAGGAGTGCAGACCATGGGCACTTGGGCCACTTCCTCAAGTAACTTACTTGTGCCTTCAGCACACCATTTCCATTTTATAATGGAGTGCTGCTGCACATGCCCAACTTTATGGCTTGGTGGGTCAGACAATACCCAGCTCATGATAGGCAACTGAGGTCTCATGGTAACTTGGTACCCCATGATTAAGTGTTCAGTATCTACTAAGGCCCAGTAGCAGGCCAAAATCTATTTCTCAAAAGGAGAGTAGTTATCTGCAGCAGATGGTAAGGCTTTGTTCCAAAATCCTAAGGGTCTTTTTTTTGTGATTCTATAGGGGACTGCCAATGGTTCCAGACAGCATTTCTATTTGCCACTAACACTTCTAGCATTATTGGATCTGCTAGATCATATGGTCCAGGTGGCAGAGCAGCTTGTACCTGTTGCAGAGCCTTCTGTTGTCCAGGTCCCCACTCAAAATTATCTGCTTTTCTGGTTACTCAATAAATGGGCTGGAGTAGCACACCCCAATGAGGAATATGTTGTCACCAAAATCCAATGAAACTGACTAGGCATTGTGCTTCTATTTTGGTCACAGGAGGAGCCAGGTACAGCAACTTATACTTCACCTTAGAAGGGATATCTATCTCCACATGCCCCACACCACTGGACACCTAGAAATTTCACTGAGGTGGAAGGCCCCTGCTTTTTTGTTGGATTTATCTCCCCTCCTCTTACATACAAATGCCTTACTAATAAGTCTAGAGTAGTTGCTACTTCTTGTTCACTACGTCCAATCAACATGATATGATATCATCAATATAATGGACTGCTGTATTGTCTTGTGGGAGGGAGAAACGATCAAGGTCCCTGTGGACAAGATTATGACATAGTGCTGGAGAGTTGATATACCCCTGAGGTAGGACCATGAAAGTATATTGCTGACCTTGCCAGCTGAAAGCAAACTTTTTCTGGTGGTCCTTACTAACAACTATGGAGAAAAAAGCATTTGCCAGATCAATAGCTGCATATCAGGTACCAGGGGATGTATTTATTTGCTTAAGCAATGATCCCATACCCAGAACAGCAGCTGCAATTGAAGTTACCACCTGGTTGAGTTTACCATAATCCACTGTCATCCTCCATGACCCATCTGTTTTCTGTACAGGCCAAATAGGAGAGTTCAATGGGGATGTGGTGGGAATCACTACCCTGCATCCTTCAAGTTCTTAAGAGTGGCAGTAATCTGCAGTCCCTACAGAAATCTGGTGTTGCTTCTGATTTACTATTTTTACAAGGTAAGGGCAGTTCTATTGGCCTACCCTTGGCCCTTCTGACCATAATAGCTCCCACTCCATGAGTTAGAGAGCCAATGTGGTGATTCGGCCAGTTGCTCAGTATGTCTATTCCAATTATGCATCTGGAACTGAGGAAATAACTACAGAATGGGTCCAGGGGTCCACTGGACCCACTGTGAGATGGACCTGAGCTAAAACTCCATCAATTATCTGACCTCAATAAGCCCACACTCTGACTGGTAGACCAGAGTCCCCTGAATTAATGTCACTTCTGAACCAGTGTCTAATAATCCCTGAAATATCTGATCATTTCTTATTCCCCAATGCATAGTTACCCTGGTAAAAGGCCATTGGTCTCCTTGGGGAAAGCTTGGAGGAAGATTAACAATACAAACTTATAGCAGTGTGAGGGTCCTCCTACAAAGGGATCTGGCCTCCCCCTCATTAAGGGTCTGGGTCTATAAACTGTCTCAAGTCTGGAAATTGATTAAGGAACTTTGACTGTGTTTTTGTAATTCAAGTTAAACTTCTGTTCACTTGCCCTAAAACTTTTGCTTCTACAGCTCAAACCAGAATCTATTAGACTGCCCATCTATTGTATTTCTAAATACTCCAGAATCTACTAGCCAATGCCACAAGTTTCTGTGAGTCAGATTATTTTGACTCATGTTTTGAGTGTGAGTCAGATTATTTTGACTCATGATTTGAGTCTGCTGTCCATTATGATAGCCACGTCCACCTTGTCTTTGGCAATTAAATGTGGCCACCTGGCTTCTGCCAACTCAGGATCTGATCATTTCCATTATATTTAAGGATTCCAGCTCAGTGACAGCTGTTCCTACAGTAATATCTGACCTACAGAAAAGGGCAACTACAGAGCTCTTCAGAGATGATGGAGCTAGTCTCACAAATTTATTTCTCATGGTTCTGCTAGAAGGTGCATCCTCTGGACATTCCTGTGGTGTATGAGCAGGCTTTCCATGATAAATCCACTCAAACATTCTAATCTCTCTAAGATGTTGGATCCCATTTAACATTATATCAGGGCAATTCTGGCATTTCAACCTCAGATAATGTCAGCCACCTTTTGATCCATGTTTCAGCCAACTATCCAAACAAATTGTTAATGCCTTTTCTAACCCCTTGAGCTACAACATTGAGTGCAGAATCTCTGTTTAGTGGGCCCATATCAATAAACTCATCCTGATCGAGCTTTATATTTCTCACACTATTATTCCCCACCCTTAATATCCATTGCCACACATATTCCACTGATTTCTGTCTATTTAAATTGGAAAACTCATGCAGTTCTTTTGGAGAATAATGTACCTCCTTATAGGTGACACTTTGTATCTCACCTTTTGAGGCCTGTTGGGACCTTAGTCTAGTTATAGGTCTGGAAGAAATGAGGGGTGGTGGGGTGGGTCATGAAAAGAATTAGAAGTATTTTCCGAGCTAGTTGCTTCAGGGCATTCATTTGCAGTTTCATCAGGTGAAATAGTATTAATCACTCCAGGGTTAACCCCTTCAGGTGGAGGTTGGGTGGCCAATTTATGAGGGCAGAGTATTATGGGTTTGTCTAGAAAAGACTCAACAGATCTAGGGTTTCAACCTCTCCAGCACCATTGTCTAGAAAAGACTCAACAGATCTAGGGTTTCAACCTCTCCAGCACCATCAATCCATATGTCACCATTCCATTTTTCAGGGTCCCACTCCTTTCCAATCAATGCCCTCACTTTTACAGCAGACACCATGCAAGACTGAGATCTCAGTTTATGTTGTTAAAGTTAAAGCTGCTACTCTAACAATAAGATTCTGAGTCTGATTTTTGGAGATCTCAAGTCTGTGGCTACAGGAAATAAGATTTTCCTTCAGGGCAACTGAAGAAAAGTTTACGTCTGTCATACGATGCATAAGCTTCTCAGTTGAAACCTTAGCTCATCCCTTTCCCTCATCAATGTATACAGCATGTCTAACAACAGCCAACCAACATCTCTATACCCCCTATTTCCAAAAAACTCTACAAAGTTGTCAAAAACATTATCCCCCAGGGCCTGGCTTTGTACAAGCAAAACATTAGAAGAATCCAATAGTGATATTTTGACTATCTCTTTGCCAGCTCACTCCATGGATTGGCAGTGTCATTCTGATTACAGTAAACAGAGTCCTTAGTGCCTTTGAGTCCAGTCAGAGTAGAAAACCAATTGTAAAAACCCATTTTCAAGATTCTGTTTCTCAAGAACCACTCCTGGTACCAAGCTGTATTAGCTAGGGTTCTCTAGAGAAACGGAATCAGCAAGCAATATCTATAGATATAAAATTTATAAAAGTGTCTCATGTAACCATGGGAATGTAGAGTCTAAGGTGCATAAGGCAGACCACAAGTGGTGACTCCAATGAAGTACTCAGCGAACCCTCAGGAGAGGCTGGCTGGGCAACCATGAGAATGGAAGAGTCCAAAATCTGGAGGGCAGGCTGTGATGTTGGTGACTCATATGAAAGATCTGGACAAACTCCACAGGAGAGACTGGTTGGCTGAAGAGGAAAAGTGACTGTCTCTTCTGACTTCTTATAAGCCTTCTGGTGATTAGATTAATCACTCATTGTAGAAGATGCTCCCCTTAGCTGATTACAAACACAATCAGCTGTGGATGAACCCAATGTAATCTTGATTTAAGTCCATGAAATGTCCTCATATCAACAGATAGGCCAGCACTTGCCTGACCAGATGAGTGGGCACTACCACCTGGCCAAGTTGCACATGAACCTGACCATGACAATTACCCATTCTTTATTTCTGATACATAATTAGAATAGTATCCTTTATTTTTTTTTATATCCTCCCTCAACTCATTGATTGGATTTTTAATGAGACTTTTTTATGTCTATTTGAACATCCTACTTTAGTTGTTTCAACTCCTGTATCTCATTTGAAGTGTTGGTTTGTTCCTTTGACTGGGCCATATCTTTGATTTTCCTAGTATGACTTGTTGTTTTTTCCTGACATCTGTGCATCTTACTTCCTTAATTAGTTTATTCTGTTTTTTCACTCTTTTACCTAGGGTTTTCTTGATGGATGGCTTTGTTCTCTATCTGTTCTTTGACATTAAGTTTAACTTATTCTAGACCTGTAGCATAGGTTCTGTTTAACTGGTCAGATATTTTCAGTTATTTATTTTTCTTTTTCTTGCCCTGCCTATATGGAGTCTATCTTTTTTGAGGAGAGACTCCTCAGATATTACAGATTTTCCCAGACCAGACAGGCCCACATCTCTGTAGGAAAGAGTAGCCAGCATCAGTTTTCCCTGAGGGTGAGACCCAGAAGGTTGTCAGACTACCTGTGAAGCATCGAGACTCTGCTTTTCCTATCCTGCCCAGCTTGTGGCACTTGTCTGCCCTCTGCTTCCCACCAGCTTAAAGTGATGTGGTGCGTTTAATTTCAGTAGACTCTCCCTGCCAGGGGCATGGTTGAGAACCAGGTGAGGTAGCAGGAATTCTTTGGTTGCTTCTGTTTTCTAGCCCCTAAGGCCTGAATTGCTTGAAGGAGGGATTCCACTTGAGCTTGGTCCTGTCTCCTCTTCTTAGGGAAGATACACCCTTTATGAAATTAATCCCTTTGACCTGCCCTTGCTTGTGAAGCTTCCAGTTCTATCTAATGAGCTGTTTAAGGAGTAAAAAACAAAAACAAAACAAACAAACAAACAAAAACCTTTTCAGAGCCAGACTTCAGGTTTGTCAATTAAGAGTTTGAATTGGTATGTGCCTCTTTGTATCTTTAGGCTCTTTGTGCCCACTTTTCTTGGGATCCAGTCCTTTTCCAGTATTTTGTGCTAACTCAAAAAGCCTCTGTTTTTTTTCACCATCAGTCCTGCCCCCTCTTTGCCAGGGCAAAAACTTCTAGTTTGTTTAGTGCTTATTCCAGGTTTATCTGTGCTTGGGGCCTGTTTTCAGTAGTCAGAATTTGTTAATTAATTCTGCAATTGGAGCTAAAACTTTGCTACTTGTAAAATCTGTTTCCTTTACCCTAGGGGAACCAGCTGCCTTGCCTGTGGGGTTGGGGCACTGGCCTCTGTGGCTTGGGGGACTTACAGTTCTGAGTGGGATCTCAGCAATTCTACCTGGTCCAGACTGGTGCATGCTGTCTGTCCAGTCCCTGATATTCTCCCAACAGTTGTTCTATACTGTCCTTGGCTATTTACTAGCTGCTCTGTAGGACAAACTAAATTCCACATCTCACTATGCCACTATCTTGCCTCACCTACCCTCTATTTTTAAATCAATACTTTTAGGAGCATCCCTTTACTCTCAACATGATCAGACGAGAGAGTTGGCATTTCTACTCATCTGTTAAGCTCTGCCTTGCATCCCTGTTTCTATTGGAAATAGCACTGCTTGTATATTGTCAACCAAATGTTTTCCTATATCACTGAACTGGTGCTGCAGGAAGGAGACTATTTAAAGTATCAAAATAAAATTAACTCTCTTTTCTTATACTCCATCAATTGCCAAAAGAATGTTATATTTTAATTTGGATTAAAATTGAACTGTAATTTTTATGTACAAGTATTGTTTTCTTAAAATTTAGATTGTCTTACTTTATCCTTTTTCAAATGGAGCACATTCCTTTATCTTACCATTAAGATCCTCCAGCTACTTGATCATATAGTTATGTGAACTCGATCATATCCACTAACTTCTTGAAGACAATCTTCTTTGATTCCATTGACTTTTCATTCTATCAAAAAAAAAGCTGCTTTCTAGAGCACTTGCTCAGCTGTTACCCTCAGGATTTTTTCTTTTTTTTTTTTTGTATGCTGTATTACAGGAGTCACATGTCATTCTTTTTCCACTTGATTATCCCATTATTGCAGCACCATTTGTTGAATTTTTGTTTTGTTTGTTTGGTTTTTGATTGTTTGTTTTGGTAAGTACACAGGCCAGGAATCAAACCCAGGTCTTCCGCATGGCAGAAGAGAATTCTACCACTGAACTACTTTTGCATGCCCTCAGGTTTCTTTTGAATATATTCCTGGGTAATTATTTTTGGATCCCCTTTCCATTTTGCTGAGAACAACACCATTTTATTTTTCAGGAAGGGTACCTACGCATACCATTTTGTCTCTTGCTTAGCTAAAAGAATCAACTTTCCTTCAAATTTGACTGATGTTTGAGCTGTGTCTAAACATCTAGGTTTAATATAATTTCTCCTTGAAATGTTGAAGGCGTTGCTCACTAGTCTCTATTGTCATCTAGTGTTCATTGTTCAGTGAGTTGTTAATCTGATTCTTTCTCTTTGAGGGCAAACTGCATCCCTATTACCTGGGCGATAGTTTAAACTACTTTTCATTGTTGATGTTAAATTTCCTAAGGATTATTTTAGCTTTGATTTATAATTATTATTTTTATTACTATTATTTACGTTTCTCAGTGCTTAGGGAAGTTTTCAGTCTGAAGACCTGTAACATTGTTAGACTTTTGGTACATTTTCTCTATTATTTCTCCATTTCCTTCTCTTTTCTTTTTTTTGATGGGAGCTCTCAAATTAACCCTCTGTGCCACTTAATTTTTATAGCTTTTCCCCATGTAGTTTTTCCTTTTCTTACATGCTTGATTCTATTTTCAAACTCTTGTAAAATTATTTTTAATTTTATGGCATTTACTATTTCTAAGAACTATTTTTACTGCTCTAATTACTTATTTTAATATCAACAACTATTTTTATTTTATGGGTGAAATATTTTCTTGGATATCTTAATTTAAAAAAATACGCATTTTAAAAATTTATTCTGTCTCCAATGTATTGTTGTACTAACTACCTCCCTCCTCAGTGAGAATTCTGCTTATTGATTTTTCTCTTTCTGTCTTTATCTTTTATATTTGATTTTACTGTTCTTGGTTTTTCTTAACCATCTATAATTTTTCCCATTCATTCTTAGTTTTGAATGGAAGATTATATGGAGTTGTATAGATAGTTAGCTTTGGATTTCTCACAACATTCTGTAGGCCTATTAACACACTATTTATCTCCCTGAAGGGAGGTTTTCCCATGAGTTTGAATGATCACTCATGTATCCCACTTTAGAGTATAGGGCGGGCTGAAACTTTCTTCAAGGCTAAATTAAGAAGCCTTTATAATTGGTTGCAGTATTTGCAATATTCACAACAGAAGTCTAGTTTCTCTCTGCACCCCCCCCCCCCGAAATTTCTTAAAGTAATCCTTCTGATTGTGGGTCCTTCCAACTTCTGCTCTCTACAACTGCTTCCTCCAAGTTTGGAATGTCTTTGGAACATTTCTGGGTAAAAAAAAAAAAGCTCTTTTTCTGCTGCAGTTCCCCCTGTACCTATAGTTGGCTGCATTTTCTTTTGCTCCCTTTTATACAGTTTTCAATGCATTTTATTTTATGCCTCCCCAATTTTACTTATAAAAACTTCTCATCTGCTAACAGTCTCCCCTCATCCCATTTTCAGTGCTACTCTGGACTTCTTTCTTTTTGTAATTATTTACTAACGTTCAGTGCGATTAGAAATGGAAGATATGTACTTGCTCTTATTTTGTCATCCTTAACTGGGAACTACATTACTTTTAATGATATTCTATATTATAGCTGGAATTAAATCTAGAAGATTTAAATAATGGATAGTTAGCCATTAGATAATACATTTTAAACATCAAATGACTTTACCACTGTTTTGAATCTCTGCCTATTAATGATTGAATATTTTGATGCTAACCTTTGGTTTAGATACTCTTATTTTCTTTAAATTTTATTAATATTTTAGATACTGATATGAAGGAACACATCTGTGGAACTTTCAGAGTCAGATTTGTGTTCTCTCTTAAACAGAAAATCGATTAATCATTAATTACTTTTTCAGAAAAAAGCTTGTCAGAATCACACAGTTTCTAAAAGCCTTTCTTGGAAAATTCCGAATGTCTTTAAGAAATACAGGCATATACTCGAAGCTACCATTTGATTCAAAGCATTCCTTTATTGAGATGTGTTTCCTATGGGATCACTTTGATTTTGCTGAGGTCATCTAATTCTGAAACTGATTCTGATAATAACTTCTTCAGGGTAGAGAAATACTCTATAAGAATAAAATTATCCTAATCAAAATTGTATATGCTGAACTAGTAATAGGTAAGCACCAACAATGTCAATTACTGACTAATTTTGCCCCCAAATTGCTTATTTTTTTTCCAATAGTGTTTTCTTGAAATTTTGTTTCTCTGTTTAAGACCTTCCCTAGCTAAGATTACATTTAATGACTCTAACTCTCAGCCTAAGTTATTCAACTGGACAAGTCTGTCTTAGAAGTAGCAACTTTAAGGTCACACCTAAGCTAAATACTAAATCTAGTAACTCAACAGAGAACTGGAAACAAACGTGAAACATTTGTAATGACTACCAAGCTTTAAAAGAGACCATTTAGTATCATGGAAGTCACAGGCTTGTGGGGCTAAAAGGGACTTTTAACATTCTCTAGCCCTTTACTGAAGAAATTGAATCACAGAGAAATTTGAAATGTCTTAGCCAAAGTTACAGGGCTAATTAGGAAGGGCCGCTGAATGTAGTTTTGCAGTATTTTAGTGCCACTCACATCTGCAGCCTTAATGGGGCCCTCCCACCCCCTGCATTGTAGAATGCTGTGGGGCTGTTCTCAACATCCAAAGCCAATGGCAGAATTCAGGCTCCGGGATAAATAGCCCAGTGTTCTTTTCGTCTCACGGTGACTCATGATGGTGAGTTAGGGTTTGGGAGTTTTTGGCTTTCAGAGTCTACTTTACAGAACTATAAAGATCATTTGTAACATTTTAAATGTGTATAAAATTAAAAAAAATAAACCAGCTCTCAAAATACTGCTTAACAAAAGTCCATAGAATAACCTGAAGGGTGACTGGGATTTAAGGCTAATACATCAATTGTGTGATAAAATTTGAGTGTAAATAATTAAGGCCAGAATGACCCCAAAATATTTATTATAAAATCTTTTCATTATACTCTCTTTATTCTCATTAAATACAAGAGAACTAAGGTTAAGGAAAATCTTTCAGACTAAAACAACTGCCATCCAATACATGTGAGGTCTACAACATACATTTTAAAGATGATATTGGTATCAAATATTTATTCTACCTTTAGAATCAACACAAAGGAAAAGAGTGGTTCAGGTAAAATAAATTATATATGTATACATATTCATATATATCGTTGCTGACAAATGCCTTCCCTTGCTGATCTACTCCCTATAGCGCTGGTACCCTACTTTCTCTGCTTCTATTCTCATCTAACCTTGATATCGACAAGAAACTGTCAGTGCCAGGCTATTGCCCAGAAGTTGGTTGTGGACGTAAAGCCAGATCTGGATAAGTTAGGAGGCAAGAATTGGCCTCTGAATTTCATTTTCTTTTTCAGGTAAACTAGGTTGCTTCCTTTATCCTTTCTATCATCTCATTTTTTCCCTATTTCTACCTCTCTCCTAATGTAAAAGGCAAAGAAAAAGGAAAACTTCTCTTATATCTGTGAATGTTCTTTCGTCACACTTCCCGCCTTGTGAATTTTACATAGATTTTTCTGATTACGTAGAAAAGAGATGTGAAGTTCTTTCTACAAACACAGTAGGACTAGAAAAACTAAAAATGCATTCAGTAATATCTGTTGTTTGAAATTCATTTAAATGTGTACTCTTGGTGGCAAAGTGTCTGTCTTCCATTGTTCATACAGCAAACATATGCCAAGCCATGATGGCTTGGAGCTCGCTATGGTGGAGAAATAAGAATTTTACACCTCATCCAATGAACTCATAATGGGATCAGAGTCCTAGAGTAGCATTTGGCCATTCATATAAAGAAGCTGGCAGTTCAATTTTTATAAAGATTCAGAACTTGAAGCTCTGCTTTCTTGTTTTAAAGAGGAATTTCAAAATTTTGATGACAAATCTATTTATATTTATATTCATTTTTGACAAAAGAATGCATTTACTACCCTGTCAGGAAGTAACATATATTGAAAATATTTTCATTTACCTTTGTTTTTCCTAAAATGAGAAATGGTTTGCTCCAAACCACCTTTCTATTTCTCCTTTCACCCACCAGTGCTTGGGTGCTGACTTGATGTCTGGAATACAAACAGTGAATAGATATTTGTTTATTTATTAATTTTATTTTTTCTGCAAAAAGTTGAAAGGCCTCCATGGTGATAGAAAAACAGCATACTTATATGTTTATAATTGTTCTTCGCAGTTTAGGGTTTTCTGGTGACACTTTCTCTAAGCAGAGCATCTTGGAAAGAAAAGAAATGTTAAAGAACTGGTGAATTTGCAGGGCAGGATAATTTTCATTGTGAAACAAGCACAGGCACAAGAATTTCTATCTGCCAGCCTAGGGCTATGGAACGCCCTCTTCAATTGAGGACAACCACTGAATTAGTCTCCTTTTATGTTCTGTAGGTTTAAAGCTCTTTTATTTCAAAAGGCCTTTGGCATGGTACACTGATTTTATGTTTGATTTTTATTACTGATTTTAATTGCTTCTGCAGTTGTGTATATTTTTGGTACTTCGACTATATTGTTTCTTATAAAACACCTGAAGATATTTTCTAAGAGGCAGACTATTCTATGAATCATGTTTTTTGTATAATTAAATAATATATAAACTTTGGGATACTGGCTCCAACTTCGTAAAAAATTTAAGAAAATGCAAAGTGGAACCCAGAGATTTGAGGAACAAATATTTGATTCACAACTTCTTTCCTCAAATAGTCCCTTAAATAGATATGATAGAAAAGACATAAAATAGAGCCATGTTTTAGACACTGAATTTATTTCTAGTTGACTTTTGGGGCCATATCTTGATTTTTCCATTTAAAAATGGTTTGGTTCTGCTCTTTATGGTAAGTCAGATACTACTACTACCTTTTGAGTGTAGCATACAAATGGAAACTTATAATTCCCTGTTGAAGCATAAACTTCAGCAAAGAACTTTCAAGTGCACCCGATCAAAGTAAAAAATATAGCAATTACTTATTTACAGTGTGATGTTAGAAACTTAGTTTGAGGTTGTTATAAATCTTGCTAAAATGGATTTTACTAAACAGGCAACTTTTCAAATATTAAAATAGACTTACTGTTTTAGATTTTTTTATGGAAATCATGTTCATATGCAACAATAGCCAAACAAACTGTAACCATATAAATTTTGTATCAGATTAAATATGCTTCACTAAGACTACTTTATAAGTACAATGGATTGGAATTGTCACTGCTCCGACACTAGATGAACAATCTTGGTGAATCAAGCCAACTGATGTAGTTACCCCTAGTTCTCTGGTATGTTTTCGAAAATGGTCACAGAGCTCATATAAAAATACGATATACACCTGTTTTGAATGTGAATGATTTTCTGTGATCACAAGTTCACTGTTGCATGGCTTTCATAATAATATAAAATGTAATTTCTTTTTTGCTGTGTAGATAGTACGATTTCTCTATTATTTGGGCTGAGAGCTGAGGGTGTATGGGAGGGAGCATAAGAAGAGAAAAAATAGATTTTGCTTGTCTGAGTGAGTTTGGGGCTTAGAGAAAAGCTCTTATTAGGGAGCCTTATCTTCAATTAGATAGTATTGATAATTTTAATTTTATTTCATGTGCACTGAGTAGGTTGTGGTGAGAAGTATAGTGTGATATTGAGTCAAGATGGGCTAACAGACCATTCTACCTAAAGCAATATACTTGTATTCTGCCAATATAACTCATTTGAACTCTGGGAGTAATGTTTAAAAATTACATAGATTATTTACAAAAATAAATTCCGCTTTACCAAGTCAGAAAGGCACAAAATTAAGATAATTTATGCCTCAATAAAAACCTATATGGGCCAGCCAATCCTTGTCCTTAGAGCATTAGGTATTTCAATTAAGAATTAATTTTTCTCTATTACCATTAGGAACAAATTGTAAACCCTTTCCAAATTTGCAGAGTACATTTATGTGATATTACTCAGTGTATTCACTTAACACTATAATGTAATGAGGTACATTTGCATATTTTTCATTAGCTGAAGTTCTTATATTTCTTCAAGTTTGTCTTACTAAAATGTACAGCCTGTCTACTTTTCCATTTTCAAAAGCATTGGATTTATGGTTTTGTGAGAAATGTTCTACCATTCACTTATTTGTGTGATTATCTGTATGTGTTGGTTTGAAACTGTTATGCACCTCAGAAAAGCCATGCTCTTCTATCCTAATCTTGTGGGTGGGAAGTTTTGATTAGATTGTTTCCATGGAGATGTGATTCTCCCCATTCAAGATGGGTCTTAATTCACTTGCTGGAATCCATTAAGAAAACAGAGAGAGTTTAAAGAAACTAAGAAAGAAAATGCCCTCTGAGAAGCAAAGAGAGGACACACAAGACATTTAGAGACAGAAAGGGCTCCAGGAGCAGACATAGGACCCACAGGAGCTGAGAGCACCATTTTAGAAACCAATCCAGAAGAGAAGGGCCAAAAGATGTCGCTGAGTGCCTTCCCACATGACAGAGAAAACTCAGACATGATCAGCCTTTCTTGAGTGAAGATATCCTCTTATTGATGCCTTAATTTAGACATTTTCATGGCCTTAAACTATGAGTTTTTAACCTAATAAATCCCTTAATTAAAGCCAATCCATTTTGGGTATATTGCATTCTTGTAGCATTAGCAAACTGAAATATGTGGAGCATCATGACAGGTGTAAATCTGAACAAAACCTTTAAGTTTTAAACTCAATCCCCTAGAAAATATATTTTATCCTTCTGCAAAATTCTGTTCCTTGCATATTTCTTTGTTAAATTCTTTCCATTTCTGACCTCTGTGAAGTTGCCCCTTACTGCTTCATCTACACCTCTGGCTGCTCTTTTTTTTTTTTTTTTTTTTTTTTTTTAAAGGAAAGACAGAGAGAAGGAAGGAAGGAAGGAAGGGAAACATTTTTAAACATTTTCTTGTTTTATTGTATTCTGTTTCTCCGTTTTTGTTACATGGGCTGGGGCCGGGAATCGAACCGAGGTCCTCCGGCATAGCAGGCAAGCACTTTGCCCGCTGAGCCACCGCGGCCCTCCCTCTGGCTGCTCTTTTATATAAAAATCTTCCAGTAGTCCTACTTCTTTCTCCAGCCCTCTCAGACCTCTGCTTCCCCCTTATCATGCTCAGGTCTCAGGAATTCAATGACCAACAAATGCATAATGGCTTCCTGAATTTATGTTCTGTCTTTCTCATACACGTTGAAATTCAATGCAATTAACTGTTCAATACTCCTCTGGTTTCTTTTCTTTGTCAGTGTTATTTTTACTCTTCTAACTCCCAGGTTTGAAATTCCGCATTATCCTTGGTTCTTGAAAATTTCAAGGGGTTGTGGCTATTTAGTTTAACTGATCAAAACTGAAAGAAATCACTAAGGACTGTTATGATTTTCCACACTAAGAAAATACAGTGTTACTGTCACTGAGATGCTAGTGCAGGAGACTTTTGCAGAAGACTTGGAATACCTTCTAGTTTTAAGGCTAAGGAATAAGACTAGAGCAAGAGCAAGCTACCACTTGGCCTTCCTTTTACTACTGTCCATCGCAATTAAAAGCAACTGGACTGGTAGTTTGTAGGCCTTATGAGGTAGCTAAGCTGAGCAGAAAAGCAGCCGTGCAGTGGGACTTTTCTATGATTTGGCAGATAGCACTGCAAAGAGCCGTTTCTTTCTTCACTGATTAAAATAGTGTCCGTGACTCACATTTAAAAGCAAAATATAGTAGAATTATGAAAACTGATGATACTTAATAGAAAATTGGCCATGATTTTATTTTCATCTGTTTGGGGGCTTTGGGACCTGCCTTAATCATTTATGTATCTGGACTATTCCATTCATATAGATTTCCACGAGTAGACAGTCAGTGTCTTTTCAGAAAGCTCTTCTTGAAATTATAAAAGTGAGCTTTCTGACATGTGTCAAGCTTAGACCTGTTGCAGAGTGGAAATGGGTAGACTTGGGAGACAGAGAGAGGTGTTTAACCCTGTTAGCATCTCTTAGCTTCCTAATCCTAACTTGTTCAATGGGAACAACTATTCCTACCTCTAGCAGTTTTGTGAGCTTAAATAAGATAACTGTTGTGTTGGTTTGAAATTGTACTTCTAATCTGGATTCAATATTATAGGGTGGATCCTTGATTAGATTGTTTCTATGGAGATTGATTCACTCAATTGTGGATGTGACCTTTGAATTAGATGGAGATGTGACTCAACTCATTCATAGTGGGTCTTGATTAGTTTATTACAGTCCTTTAAAAATGGAAACATTTTGGAGAAACCTCAGATGCAGATACTTGGAGAATAGTTGCTTCAGAGCCAACAGAGACACAGACACTTGAAGATAGTTGGAGTGCCAACAGAGAGAGCAGATGCCTAGACAGGAACATTTGGAGATGCAGAACCCAGCAGATGTTGTCTGTGCCTTCCCATGAACTGCTAAGCAAGCCAGAACCCAGAATCGTGTCCCAGAAGAGCTAAGTGAAGGCTCACAGATGCTTAGAGAGGAAACCACTGGCATCAGAAGATAGAAGCAGTGAGCCATGAACAAGAACCAGCTAATGCCAGCCACATTCCTTTCCATGTGACAGACACCAGCCTTCCTTTAGTCAAAGTATATTTCTTTGGATGCCTTTGTCTGGACATTTTTAATGGCCCTAGAACTCTAAACTTGTAACTTAATAAAATTCGCTTTTTAAAAGCCATTCCATTTCTGGTATATTGCATTCTGGCAGCCTTAGGAAACTAAAACAGCATTCCTTTAGGAGACTCTTTCTACCATTCTCAACTCCCCTTTTCCAGATGGAATTTCTTATAATATTTTAGCAATACCTTTTCCAGATATTTTATAATATGAATCATTTTCTTCCTATTGATTAGAAAAGATAATTCTTTAAAGAGTACCCTTAAGTTAATATTCTCCCTTGGGTGCGCTGAATGTTATTTAATAAAGAAACAAGAAACAAGAAGGGCTGAGCTTCAATTGCAGACATTGCCAATCACAGATCAATCAGAAACGAAGATAAAGTGCATTTAATAGTAATAATTCAGGTCCATGAGAAATTTATTTTAAGTTGTAAATGTCAATTGACGTGATTTTCAGAAACATATATTGCTTAAAATGAGTTGACTCTATGGCAGGAATTCAAGCATGATTAACTTTCATGAATCTTCTACAAACTATTAGGATTTGCTAATCAACCATTGTTTAAATTATTCCACTTCTCATCAACTAATAAACATTAATTTTTTTTGTACATTCTATATTCTTCTAGAACCCAGAGCATCTGACTCTAAGATCTGTCACTACAAAAATACTTAACAAGGTTTATAAGCCTTAATTGTAAATTGTAAAGATTTTTGAAAAAGAAGGTGTGGATTCCATTTGAATAGCTTTTTAAAAGAGGAAATGGCAGGGATTATCATTCTTACTTTCTTTGATTGAATGGAACATGAAATAAAAATATTCCTAGAAATAAAATATACAGTTCTGAGCAAACTTTTCTATTATTTTAACTGGTTTAAAATGAAAACAAAATAAAAACTTTCTGAAATATCCTATTCTTTTCACTGCACTCAATTCTAGCCTGCACTAATGTGTCAACTCCATCAAAATGAGATTTTGTGTCCTTATTTTCATTTCTTTTTTTCCTCCTCTCTCCAAATTCTATGGGATAGGGGAAGAAAGGTTGTAATAGTAGATTAAGCCAAAAAGTATAAGGCTGGAAGCCCTTTGACAAAAGAATTTAAACACTAGATATTAGAGTGTACAGGCTGAATTCCATAGAAAATTCATGAGAATTGGCAAGTATCAAATGCCAAGGGAAAAAAAAAAACAAAAAACAAGGCACTTTAGTATGTAGAAGAGAATAAAAAAGGGAGCTGGCAAATAAAACAGAGTTCAACCCTTATCTTTCTTTAAACTAGAAATTGAAATTTCTAAGGAATAAATTTTAGGCTATGATGTTAGGGAAGAAAATGAACTATTCATTCATATATTCCTTTATTCATTCAATAAAACCTTTTGATGTTGAAGATGATATTATGAAATAAGTCTTTTCAGATTCCTTTATGGGCTTTCAAGTCTTCCTAGATAAAAAGTGAAAAAAAAAAAAAGATCAATCCTTAATAATCAGAGCTCTAAATGTTAAAGTGGCAGATGAATTACAATTAAAAGTAATTTTTTTTCAGTCAGCCATAAAAACCACTGACAGTATATGTTTAGGAATCCAAAAAGAAACTGGGAGAGTTCAAGCAGTTAAAATATTGGACTAAACTGATGTGAGAAATGCTCTTCCTTCATCAAACACATTTTGGGTGGATGTGCTCATGAATTGCTTTCTTAGACTTAGTTGGTAAATTCCTTTCTGGTGTGTGTGTGTGTCTGCATGTGTGTCTGTGTGTGTTTGTGCAGAGGTGGGATGTGGAGGGAGCTGTTTTGTTGAAGCAGAAAGGGAAGACTCAGCTTTTGGCTCAGTGCAATTAGGACATCAGGAAATGAATTTTCTCTCTAAAACTTAGAATCATAAAAGATAAGATCATTTATGAAATAAGGACAAGAAAATTTGACCCCAGCACAGGTCAGAGGAATGGCACAGAAGCTTGTCCACTGCAGGAGTCAAAGATGGAAAAAGGAGATATCTGTGAGAGATAAGAAAACCCTTGAGGCCTTGGCAGGGGTGATGCCTGATTCCTGCTAATGGCAGAGCACAAAGATACCCAGGTTAGAACCCATGATATTTGTGGGCCCTCAAGCAGTGACAATAATGAAACTAATTTACAGGGATACCCCCAAAACTCGTGGCACACAGGAAAACCACAGAAGTGACCTCTGCTGAACATAAGTTTATAGTAAAAAATGATGAACCTTGCAAGACAAACACAATTAGAGGAGCCATCAGATCCAATTTGTGGGAGAATTTATACTTTGTAGGGTGAAGGTCACAGAACAAACTTAAGAGACTTTAATCTAAATCAAAGACACAAAAGACAAACTATAAACGAGAAGGATAGCATAAATTATTTTGAAGAAAAAAGGGGAGGGTTGAAAATGAACCATATTCATGTTAAATGAATGAATGGAAAAATGTTGCCCTTGACTTAAAATCCTCAATGGATAAGTTGAACATGAGACTAGATTCAGCTTAAGAAAGAGTTACTGAGTTAGAATACATATATGGGTAAGTTACACAGAATTAAGTATGAAGAGATAAAGAGAAAACATTAAACAGAAGTTTGAAGTGTGGATGATGGAAAGAGAAGATTCAACATAAAAGAAACAGGAATGTCAGAAGGAGGAAAAACAGAAAATGGGAGTAAGACCTTATATGAAAATATAATAGGCATATTTCTCCACAATTAAAGATATGCAAGAATCACCAGAATTAAAAAATAAACAGCTAAACATGTTAATTACTGAATGGGATAAATAAAAATAAATTCATCCTTGAAAACATCATGATGAAAATAAAAGATTAATTCAAAATTTAAAAAGCTTTTATCAGTGTTGATGGGGTTATATATGAGGATTACCTCTACAGGAATAATAGTCAGACTGCTCACAGACTCTTATCTGGGTCTATTGCTATCAGAAGACAATAGAAAAATACTTTCAAAACTTAGAGAAAAATTAACTATCAATTCATTTTTTTATTAATTAAAAAAAATTAACTAACACAACATTTAGAAATCACTCATTCTACATATGCAATCAGTAATTCTTTTTTTTTTTTTTTTAGAAATCATTCCAATCTACATGTACAATCAGTAATTCTTAATAACATCACATAGTTGCATATTCATCATTACTTAGTACATTTGCATTGATTTAGAAAAAGAAATAAAAAGACAACAGAATAAGAATTAAAACAATAATAGAAAGAAAAAAAAACAAAAACAAAAAACCTATACCTCACATGCAGCTTCATTCAGTGTTTTAACATAATTGCATTACAATTGGGTAGTATTGTGCTGTCCATTTCTGAGTTTTTATATCCAGTCCCGTTGTACAGTCTGTATCCCTTCAGCTCCAATTATCCCTTCTCTCTTTTTTTTTTTTTTTAATTAACGGAAAAAAAGAAATTAACCCAACATTTAGAGATCATACCATTCTACATATGCAATCATTAATTCTTAACATCATCACATAGATGCATGATCATCATTTCTTAGTACATTTGCATTGGTTTAGAAGAACTAGCAACATAATCGAAAAAGATATAGAATGTTAATATAGAGAAAAAAATAAAAGTAATAATAGTAAAATCAAAACAAAACAAAACAAAAACCTATAGCTCAGATGCAGCTTCATTCAGTGTTTTAACATGATTACTTTACAATTAGGTATTATTGTGCTGTCCATTTTTGAGTTTTTGTATCTAGTCCTGTTGCACAGTCTGTATCCCTTCAGCTTCAATTACCCATTGTCTTACCCTGTTTCTAACTCCTGCTGAACTCTGTTACCAATGACATATTTCAAGTTTATTCTCGAATGTCCGTTCACATCAGTGGGACCATACAGTATTTGTCCTTTAGTTTTTGGCTAGTCTCACTCAGCATAATGTTCTCTAGGTCCATCCATGTTATTACATGGTTCATAAGTTTATCTTGTCTTAAAGCTGCATAATATTCCATCGTATGTATATACCACAGTTTGTTTAGCCACTCTTCTGTTAATGGAGATTTTGGCTGTTTCCATCTCTTTGCAATTGTAAATAATGCTGCTATAAACATTGGTGTGCAAATGTCCGTTTGTGTCTTTGCCCTTAAGTCCTTTGAGTAGATACCTAGCAATGGTATTGCTGGGTCGTATGGCAATTCTATATTCAGCTTTTTGAGGAACCGCCAAACTGCCTTCCACAGTGGTTGCACCATTTGACATTCCCACCAACAGTGGATAAGTGTGCCTCTTTCTCCGCATCCTCTCCAGCACTTGTCATTATCTGTTTTGTTGATAATGGCCATTCTGGTGGGTGTGAGGTGATATCTCATTGTGGTTTTGATTTGCATTTCTCTAATGGCCAGGGACATTGAGCATCTCTTCATGTGCCTCTTGGCCATCCGTATTTCCTCTTCTGAGAGGTGTCTGTTCAAGTCTTTTCCCCATTTTGTAATTGGGTTGGCTGTCTTTTTGTTGTTGAGTTGAACAATCTCTTTATAAATTCTGGACACTAGACCTTTATCTGATATGTCGTCTCCAAATATTGTCTCCCATTGTGTAGGCTGTCTTTCTGCTTTCTTGATGAAGTTCTTTGATGCACAAAAGTGTTTAATTTTGAGGAGCTCCCATTTATTTGTTTCTTTCTTCAGTGCTCTTGCTTTAGGTTTAAGGTCCGTAAAACCGCCTCCAATTGTAAGTTTCATAAGATATCTCCCTACATTTTCCTCTAACTGTTTTATGGTCTTAGACCTAATGTTTAAATCTTTGATCCATTTTGAGTTAACTTTTGTATAGGGTGTGAGATACGGGTCCTCTTTCATTCTTTTGCATATGGATATCCAGTTCTCTAGGCACCATTTATTGAAGAGACTGTTCTGTCCCAGGTGAGTTGGCTTGACTGCCTTATCAAAGATCAAATGTCCATAGATGAGAGGGTCTATATCTGAGCACTCTATTCGATTCCATTGGTCGATATATCTATCTTTATGCCAATACCATGCTGTTTTGACCACTGTGGCTTCATAATATGCCTTAAAGTCCCGCAGCGTGAGACCTCCAGCTTCATTTTTTTTCCTCAAGATACTTTTAGCAATTCGGGGCACCCTGCCCTTCCAGATAAATTTGCTTATTGGTTTTTCCATTTCTGAAAAATAAGTTGTTGGGATTTTGATTGGTATTGCATTGAATCTGTAAATCAATTTAGGTAGGATTCACATCTTAACTATATTTAGTCTTCCAATCCATGAACACGGTATGCCCTTCCATCTATTTAGGTCTTCTGTGATTTCTTTTAGCAGTTTTTTGTAGTTTTCTTTGTATAGGTCTTTTGTCTCTTTAGTTAAATTTATTCCTAAGTATTTTATTCTTTTAGTTGCAATTGTAAATGGAATTCGTTTCTTGATTTCCCCCTCAGCTTGTTCATTGCTAGTATATAGAAACACTACAGATTTTTGAATGTTGATCTTGTAACCTGCTACTTTGCTGTACTCATTTATTAGCTCTAGTAGTTTTGTTGTGGATTTTTCCGGGTTTTCGACGTATAGTATCATATCATCTGCAAACAGTGATAGTTTTACTTCTTCCTTTCCAATTTTGATGACTTGTATTTCTTTTTCTTGTCTAATTGCTCTGGCTAGAACCTCCAACATGATGTTGAATAATAGTGGTGATAATGGACATCCTTGTCTTGTTCCTGATCTTAGGGGGAAAGTTTTCAATTTTTCCCCATTGAGGATGATATTAGCGGTGGGTTTTTCATATATTCCCTCTATCATTTTAAGGAAGTTCCCTTGTATTCCTATCTTTTGAAGTGTTTTCAACAGGAAAGGTTGTTGAATCTTGTCAAATGCCTTCTCTGCATCAATTGAGATGATCATGTGATTTTTCTGCTTTGATTTGTTGATATGGTGTATTACATTAATTGATTTTCTTATGTTGAACCATCCTTGTATACCTGGGATGAATCCTACTTGGTCATGATGTATAAGTCTTTTATGTTGTTGCTGGATTCGATTTGCTAGAATTTTGTTGAGGATTTTTGCATCTATATTCATTAGAGAGATTGGTCTGTAGTTTTCTTTTCTTGTAATATCTTTGCCTGGTTTTGGTATGAGGGTGATGTTGGCTTCATAGAATGAATTAGGTAGCTTTCCCTCCACTTCAACTTTTTTGAAGAGTTTGAGCAGAGTTGGTATTAATTCTTTCTGGAATGTTTGGTAGAATTCACATGCGAAGCCATCTGGTCCTGGACTTTTCTTTTTGGGAAGCTTTTGAATGACTGATTCAATTTCTTTACTTGTGATTGGTTTGTTGAAGTCATCTATTTCTTCTTGAGTCAAAGTTGGTTGTTCATGCCTGTGGTAGTTAGATTCAGTTGTCAACTTGGCCAGGTGAAAGCATCTAGTTCTGTTGCTGTGGACATGAGCCAATGGTAGGTGAATCTCATCTGTTGCTAATTACATCCGCAGTCAGCTAGAAGGCGTGTCTGCTGCAATGAGTGACGTTTAACTTAATTGGCTTGTGCTTAAATGAGAGAATGCAATGTAGCACAGTCTAGTAGCTTGGCATTCCTCATCTCAGCACTTGCAGCTTAGCCCGGGCCCTTGGAGATGGAGAAAGAAATCACCCCGGGGAAAGTTGTTGGAACCCAGGGGCCTGGAGAGAAGACCAGCAGAGACCATCCTGTGCCTTCCACGTAAGAAAGAACCTCAGTGGAAAGTTAGCTGCCTTTCCTCTGAAGAACCAACAAAATAAATCCCCTTTTATTAAAAGCCAATCTGTCTCTGGTGTGTTGCATTCCGGCAGCTAGCAAACTAGAACAATGCCTTTCTAGGAACTTGTCCATTTCATCTACATTGTTGTATTTATTAGCATAAAGTTGTTCATAGTATCCTGTTATTACTTCCTTTATTTCCTGTGAGGTCAGTGGTTATGTCTCCTCTTCCATTTCTGATCTTATTTATTTGCATCCTCTCCTTCTTTTTGTCAATCTTGTTAAGGGCCCATCAATCTTATTGATTTTCTCATAGAAACAACTTCTGGTCTTATTGATTTTCTCTATTGTTTCATGTTCTCAATTTCATTTATTTCTGCTCTAATCTTTGTTATTTCTTTCCTTTTGCTTGCTTTGGGATTTGTTTGCTGTTCTTTCTCCAGTTCTTCGAAGTGGACATTTAATTCCTGAATTTTTGCCTTTTCTTCTTTTCTGATATAGGCATTTAGGGCAATAAATTTCCCTCTTAGCACTGCCTTTGCTGCGTCCCATAGGTTTTGATATGTTGTGTTTTCATTTTCATTTGCCTCGAGATATTTAGTAATTTCTCTTGCAATTTCTTCCCACTGGTTGTTTAAGAGTGTGTTGTTGAGCCTCCACGTATTTGTGAATTTTCTGGCACTCTGCCTATTATTGATTTCCAACTTCATTCCTTTATGATCCGAGATAGTGTTGTGTATGATTTCAATCTTTTTAAATTTGTTGAGACTTGCTTTGTGACCCAGTATATGGTCTATCTTTGAGAATGATCCATGAGCACTTGATAAAAAGGTGTATCCTGCTGTTGTGGGGTGTAATGTCCTATAAATGTCTGTTAAGTCTAGCTCATTTATTGTAATATTCAAATTCTCTGTTTCTTTATTGATCCTATGTCTAGATGTTCTCTCCATTAATGAGAGTGGGGAATTGAAGTCTCCAACTATTATGGTAGATGTATCTATATCCCTTTTCAGTATCTGCAGTGTATGCCTCACGTAGGTTAGGGCATTCTGATTCAGTGCATAAATATTTATGATTGTTATGTCTTCTTGTTTAATTGTTCCTTTTATTAGTAGATAGTATCCTTCTTTGTCTCTTTTAACTGTTTTACATTTGAAGCCTAATTTGTTGGATATTAGTATAGCTACTCCTGCTCTTTTCTGGTTGTTATTTCCATGAAATATCTTTTCCCAACCTTTCACTTTCAACCTATGTTTATCTTTGGGTCTAAGATGTGTTTCCTGTAGACAGCATATAGAAGGATCCTGTTTTTTAATCCATTCTGCCAGTCTATGTCTTTTGATTGGGGAATTCAGTCCATTGACATTTAGTGTTATTACTGTTTGGGTAGTACTTTCCTCTACCATTTTGCCTTTTGTATTATATATATATCATATCTGATTTTCCTTCTTTCTACACTCTTCTCCATACCTCTCTCTTCTGTCTTTTCATATCTGACTCTAGTGCTCCCTTTAGTATTTCTTGCAGAGCTGGTCTCTTGGTCACAAATTCTCTCAGTGACTTTTTGTCTGAAAATGTTTTAATTTCTCCCTCATTTTTGAAGGACAATTTTGCTGGATATAGAAGTCTTGGTTGACAGTTTTTCTCTTTTAGTAATTTAAATATGTCATCCCACTGTCTTCTAACTTCCATGGTTTCTGCTGAGAAATCTACACATAGTCTTAATGGGTTTCCCTCGTATGTGATGGATTGTTTTTCTCTTGCTGCGTTCAAGATCCTCTCTTTCTCTTTGACCTCTGACATTCTAACTAGTAAGTGTCTTGGAGAACGCCTATTTGGGTCTAATCTCTTTGGGGTGCGCTGTACTTCTTGGATCTGTAATTTTAGGTCTTTCATAAGAGTTGGGAAATTTTCAGTGATAATTTCTTCCATTAGTTTTTCTCCTCCTTTTCCCTTCTCTTCTCCTTCTGGGACACCCACAACATGTATATTTGTGCGCTTCATATTATCATTCAATTCCCTGAGCCCCTGCTCAAATTTTTCCATTCTTTTCCCTATAGTTTCTGTTTCTTTTTGGATTTCAGATGTTCCATCCTCCAGTTCACTAATTCTATCCTCTGTCTCTTTAAATCTACCATTGTAGGTTTCCATTGTTTTTTTCATCTCTTCTACTGTGTCTTTCAATCCCATAAGTTCTGTGATTTGTTTTTCCAGACTTTCCATTTCTTCTTTTTGTTCATCCCATGTCTTCTTCATGTCCTCCCTCAATTTATTGGTTTGGTTTTTGAAGAGGTTTTCCAATTCTGTTCGTATATTCAGAATTAGTTTTCTCAGCTCCTGTATCTCATTTGAGCTATTGGTTTGTTCCTTTGACTGGGCCATATCTTCAATTTTCCTGGTATGATTTGTTATTTTTTGCTGGCGTCTGGGCATTTAATCAGATTTCCCTGAGTGTGGGACCCAGCAGGTTGAAAGACTTTCCTGTGAGGTCTCTGGGCTCTGTTTTTCTTATCCTGCCCAGTATGTGGTGCTTGTCTGTCTGTGGGTCCCACCAGCAAAAGATGTTGTGGCTCCTTTAACTTTGGAAGACTCTCACTGCTGGGTGAGTGGTGGAGACAGAGGAAAGGTTGTAGGTTGGTTTTAATGGCTTCAAATTGTGAAGTCCTGGGATCTGAATTCCTTGAGAGAGGAATTCCACCTGAGTTGCGTTTCACCCCTCTTGCGGGGAAGGTTCAGGTGGTAGAGAGCCCTGAAAGCAGCCTGTTTCTGCGTTCGGGGCAGTTGCAACCTGTGTAATCCCAGCGCTGAGCCCAGAGGCAATGAAGCCTCCGTAGAAACAGCCGCAGAAAGCTCTTTTTCGCCCTCTTCCCTCTTTTTCAGTTAGCCCAATTGGCGACTTCTGCCTTGATCAGTTTCGCCTGAGCTGAGGGCCTATTTTTAGTAGTCAGAAGTTGTTCATTAATGCCACTATTGGTGTTAGGTTGGGCTCAGTCTCTACTACTGTTGGAGACTCTTTTCTTTCCCTCCGGTAAGTCGCCTGTAGGGGAGGGTCGCCAGCCGCCACGGCTTGGGGAAACGCTGTTCCGAGGCTCCCAGCCGGCCCGGGAAGCCGCGTGTGTGGAAGGGGCTGTGGTCGCTGGCCACCGCGGCTTGGGGAACTGCTGTTCCGAGGCTCCCAGCCGGCCCAGGAAGCTGCGCGTGGGGGAGGGGCGCCGGCCGCCGCAGCTTGGGTAACCACCGATCCAAAGCTCCCAGCCGGCCCAGGAAGGAGGGAGGGAGGGACTCCGGCCACCAGCCGCCATGGCCCGGGGAACCACGCGCCTCTCGGGGACCTCACCGCAGTGGAGTCTCTTAGCCAGTCCAGCCATTCCAGAATGGGGTACACTGTGTATCTGGTCTCTGTCGTGGCTCCGGGAGCTGTTGTGTACTGTTTCTAGTTCTTTAGTAGTTGTTCTGGAGGAGGAACTAAGACTCACGCGCCTTACTAAGCCGCCATCTTCTCCGGAAGTCTCAGTTCATTTTTATATTTAGGCAAATGATTATGAAGAGTAAGAAGGAAATAAAGATTAAGAATTTACAACTCACATATTATTAAAGAAAAAAATCTATTTAAAGAGGCATTCAACCAAAAGAAAACAACTCAGAGAGGTGAGTGGAATGTAAAAAAAAAGGAAAGCTGACAAAATAAATTGATAAATATATTGTATAGTTAATGTTGACTGAATGTTAAAAGTTGTCTTAATTTGCCAGACTGCAGTAACAAATGCCACACAATGGGTTGACTTAAACAAAAGGAATTTACTGGCTCATGATTTTAAGACTTGAATAAGTCCAATATCAAGATATCAACAAAGCTTCCTCTTTCCCAGAGACTGTAGCATTTTGATGCTGGCTGCTGGCAATCCTTGGGTTTCCTTGGCTTGTGTCTCTGCTTTTTATCTCAAGGCAGTGTCCTCTCCTTCCATTTTGCCTTCTGGTTTCCACTGACTTCCATCTTCTGGCATCTCCCTGTGGCTTTCTCTGACTTCTAACTTCCAGTCTCCACTCTTTGTAAGGCCTCCAGTAAAATAGAGGCTGCACTTTAACTAAAAGCAACATCTTCAAGAGATTCTATTTACAATAAATTCATCCCCACAGAAATATGGAGTAATATTACTTATTAATATTGTGTTGGAATACATAATTCACCTACCACAGAAGTTTTTTTTTGAAGGCTAATTTGGGGAAAATAAAGAAAAGATGAATTAGAATATCATACTGCAATAGCTTGAAAAACAGCAGAGCAGAAATTTGAGTGAAAGTATCCAAACTATCTAGAAGGTAATGATATAAAATTTGCTTTTACAAAATCAACGTTCAGCATTTAAACATTTAAATATATACTAGACGAGTTGAAGGATAATTTATTTTTAGTATCAAGCACCAGGATATTAGATTGTTTTCCTGTATTTTTAGGAAATCTGTTTGACATGTAAACAAAAGTTCAGTGCTTCATCTGTATGAGATACATACTGGTCAAACATTTATCAACAGGAACACTAACATGCATCCTCCTATTTCAGAGGATTGTTATAGTATTCATATTTGATTATGCATTTTATTAAAAAAATGCTTTCATTATCAGTTGTCATCAAAGTGTTTGTAGCCAAACCTTTAGTTAGATATGCTTAATTTAGAATGGATTAGAACCTGAATATAAAGATAATATAATAAAGACAACTTTAGTCAAGTTTTCTCTTCAAAAAAACAAAACAAAACAAACAAACCCCCAATAGGAGGAGTTAACAAAGCAACTAACAAGCAACCAAACCCAGAAAACAAAATACAAAAAAGAGGGAAGAGAACCTTTATATTCACTGAAATAAGGAAGCAAACACAACCTGATTCATCATCTATTAAGCTCACCTCCAAGTTATGAAAATGTGAGACCAAAATAAACATAAATGTGAAAGCTGACATGAACTTTTCAAACCCCATGCTCAGAGCAGCTGTCCCTATCAGTTGGTGTCCAGGCCTGAAAGATAAGTCTAAAGCTACTCTGTCCCCCAGCTGGTGGGCCTTTACACAACTTCTGCATCTTGCCTGGAAGAAGCAGGTTGCTTTAGGCGGTTGCTGTAGGTAGATCCTTTCTCTTTGTTTACATTTTAGCAAAGATATCTCTTTATTGGCCTACATTTGCTATCCTTACTACAGTAGCACACCAATTCACCTCCATCATTCTCTAACTCAAAATCCTATTTTGCTTTTATCTAGGCACTAAACATTTCTAAAAGTATCTTATTTATTTATTTGTATTGGTGCTTATTGTCCTTGTCTTCTATCAGAATGTAAGTCTCAAGAGGTTAGGCACTTGAATATTTTCCAAATCTAGATGATCACTTGATACATTGACACCCAACAAAATAATTTTGAGTAAGTAAGTAATTAGTGTTTAAAATCAGATGAACTTGGGAGAGGGTGTGTAGTGGGACAAATGAAGATATTCTTGTTGTAACTGATTTTTATACTACAGAATGTTAGGGAAGTAGACATAAAGAAGTCACACTGCTTTGCCATTTCTGTTTTTCTGCAGCTGGGTTTAATGATCCAGGAAAATTGTGAGAGGTAAGGTCTAAAGACTGGGGTGGGAGGGTGCTGTGATCACCAGATTGTGACAAAGAGAGCCTAGGATTGAAGGGCTTTGCCATATCGATGTCTTGATATGTAAAAACTGAGGTGAGAGTTGTTTCAAGGAAAAGATTTTGGGAGAAACTTCTGTGACAAAACACCTGAAACAAGGCTGTTGAATCTTCCACTTTCCCCACCATACTTCTCCACCATTATTCCTCAACATAATCCATTCAAAGATGAATAATAATGAAGCAAGCAAAGAAATAGAAAAGCATATTAATTAAATACAGAATGTATAGCATATGGAAAATATTCAAAGGAATCAGTAGAGAATTCAGTTAAATGGCTTACCAATTCTCAATAAAATTATAGCCAACATGAGAACTTTAACAAGAAATAAGTATAATAGTTAAAACTGTTAAGAACTTAGTGGACAGACTAGAGGGAAGCACAGAAAATCACAAATGGAAAATAAGAAAAGTATAAAATTGACTTAAAGAGAAAAGTAGATGTGGAAAAAAGTCAAAGAACATATAATACAGACTTAAATGTTCTTCCCTAAGGGAAGAACAGAACAAATGGAATTGAAAATATAATTCAAATCTACAATGTATTTCTTTAAGGGAAGCACAACTTCTTAAACATGGAAAACCTTAGGAAATATAACAGTCACAAACTTTTCTTGAAATAAAACAGAACTACCCCCCCACCAAAAAAAAAAAAAAAGAAAAATGAAACCAAGGGACAAGTCAGTATAGCTCTACAAATCACAAATTAAAATTAAAATAAAATACTCAGGAATAAAAAAATCAGTAAAGGGCTGGTGAAGAAACCTAAACCTTGACAATAATAAGATCTCTTTCAAAAAACATGAGAGATGGGAAGTGGAAGGAAATTTAAATGTGTGAATTTTCTCATTTTTTTGTCAGGGAGAAAATAGATATTCTAGTTAATAATGGAAATAAAATGACTCCAAAATCTCAATGGTTTTTATGGTCTGTTTCTTCTTTAGAAAGATTT
The DNA here is from genome assembly GCF_023851605.1 of Tamandua tetradactyla. Lineage (NCBI taxonomy): Eukaryota > Metazoa > Chordata > Mammalia > Pilosa > Myrmecophagidae > Tamandua > Tamandua tetradactyla. The sequence goes on from NC_135327.1 coordinate 148,075,479, forward strand.
TTGAGGATTTATTTTCCAGAATGGTAAAGAAGCAATAATCTGAAGTTCAGCAATTAAATTAATTTTGTTTCTATACACTTTTCTTCTTTAAAATTCTTCTTTAAAATTTTCTTTTTTAAAATTCTTTAAAAATATCATATTTGATATTTTTCTTTGAAATAGCATGTCTGTCATAAACCATTTTGTATATTCCTAACCTTTCTATCCATCATTTAGTCTGTATAAATGCTTAAACTCATTAGGTGTAATGAATTATATAAATGATGCTGGCTTCTGCTAGGTGAATGATGCTTTTTATTTAGTTTCTACTTTGATCACTTTGTTATAAGCCAACACTTTTTTAAAAGTTCTAATTAAGAAAGTTTCACATCTAAATGATTCTCCCATATGTAGTTATTTTTGGTGAAAAATCTGATGTCAATAATCCAACATGGGCCAGAATGTTCCTTATAGTGTTCTGTGGAATTGCCTCTAATATCAAGGTATCCAATAGTTTGATGATAAGTGTGCAGAAATTGCTGTATGTTGTGTTGTGGTAACAGGCTCAGGCACAGAAGAAACTCTCAGAAAATGACTGAGAGCAAATGACTCTCATTCTGCAGCTTTACTACTTACCCAGCACAAAATGTCCAAATGAGCAGGGGAAGACATACCATCATCCCTGGTCTCCCTGGGAGGCCAATTGCTCAGGTCAGAGTTGGTGGATGGTAGCTCCTCACACCTGACTTAATAGTGCTGGAGAGGAGAGACAAATTTGTGCTGCCCAAGGTGAGGTATTTATAAAACTCAGGGGGAGGAGGCCCTGCCAGTGAGAATTCCCACCCTTATAAGCAGCTGGGGAAGCTTGTTCCAGTTTCCAGGTTCAAGGTATTGTCAGGCTTTTCATTAGACATAAAATCTCCCCCAGGCTGCAGAATGGAAACATATCAAAACATCTGCACTCAACGGAAAAGGACTTTCCCTAACTTCCCCAGCAGTAAGTATACTATACCACATGTAGTAATATTTTTGAACTATGCTCTACTTGGTTTTTATCATGATGATTTTTGTATTCTTATTAATTTTTAAAGTTGTTTCACAAAAGACTGAAATAACATAATAAAATATGTTCTATATGTAGTTAAATTAAGGAAATGTTCTAAAATATCTACTTGGGAGAATGGACATCCTGATGGTATATAAAGACAGTGGGGTAAAATGCAAGCTACTCTACACTTGCTTCCACATATCTCTAATGTGTGAATACGGGCATTGTTAAAGGCACAGTCTTGGTCAAAAAAAATATCAGTAAGTTTTAAATCATTCTGCAAACATATGCTGATAAACTAACAAAAGTTTTTAATAGATCTGTGTGATTTTTATTATCAATAATGCACTTTCCTCTCCATGAAAATCTTTTAGAAATTCATTTTCTGAAATAAGATTGATAACTGTTAAAGGATAAATGTCCAAAACTAGGGTACTTTGTGATCTGATTACAACTTTCCTTTCCAACTCTGCTTCTATTCATTATTGCTTTACGTGACGTCTCAGTTCTAAGCAGGTTTGCTCAAGTCTTGAACACTTAACGGGGGCACCAACTCTGTCTAGTCCTATGGCAGTTTTGGAGGAAGTAAAGACATAAATAAGATTCAGGCTCTGTCCTTCAGTATGTCACAGTCTAGTGGGAAAGGAAACATGCAGCTAATTGTAATTACAATATGCTAAATGATAAAATAAAAATATGAATAAGGTACTGTGGGAACTGTGGTAGCAATTAATTCTGCTTAGAGGTGGTACAAAGAGGACATGACTAGAAATGAGATTGAAAACTCTATAAATTTAGTATAATAGGGATAATATTTTTAGATCTTCCATAAAGCTAAGCCTTTTTTTTTTATCTTCCTTCACACTCCCTGACAGGGAAGTGTGCAAAATGAATGTTAGCTTGAGGAGAAGAATATGGCATTACAGAAGCTTTTCTCAGATGGAAAAAGGAAGATGAAAGCCTGCTTCTTCCCTTTTCCAGGAGAATGAGGGAAAGGAGTATGGAATTTCCTGAAGTCATCAGATTCATGACCTACTGTGAAGGCATAGTTGTCAGCCTCCTATCCCTGGGCGAAGCCTGATATTTGGCTTTGTGCCACTTCCAAAGTGTTGTCACAGCAGTAGAGAACCTTTGGAAGAAGGAAGTGGCAAAATATATAACCTGAGGGAGACCTCCAGATTCCCCATGTTCTATTCATGGTATATGGGAGTCCTAGAAGTTCCTGGTGCTCCACTAACCTGCCAATAGGCAGAGACCTGGGTCAGAAGACAAGACACAACTCTGACCACAGGCTGGGGACTTGTGGGAAAGATTTGACCAATTGCATAAGATAAAGTAGCTAAGTTCTTCCTTGAGTTTAGTTTCTAAATTTGTGAGCTTACCACATAAATATGGGCAAGATACTAAAAAAGTGCAGGCTTTCTTATGGTTCTCGAACTTCCTCCCATTGGAAATGAGAGGTCTGAAAAGATTTTAATTGAGCACCTTTCAAGTTGGTGTTTTAGGCATATCCTCTTTTTTTGGGAGAATAGGGATGAATAGTAAAGGCAAGGGGACTAGGAGAAAGACAAAAACTGTGAAATAAAGTAGGAACCTGTAAAAACAATCTAGAAAAAAATTAGACCCTTAAATAGGGCAGTTAGAGAATGGAAAGAAGGTGATAGCATTTTTGACTAATGAGATGTTCCAGGGAAGTACATATGTGGGAGGTGTTTATAGATAGGAAGAAAAAGCCTAAAAATGGTTTGGGTTTCTATTTTGGCCACCTGGATAAATAGGGTTGTAATTAATTAATGGAAATAAAGGAGGTTAGATAGGGTTTGGTGGAAAGGAAATATGCTATGTTTGAGGCACAGGGTGTTTAAAGCACCTGTGAGGTATTTAATTAGAAACAGTCAAAATGCACTACTGGTCAGCAGCAATTAATTCATTAACTGATTGATTGATTAAACAATTATTTTAAAAGCACACCTTATGTATCAGGTACTCATTAGACACTACTCATATCACAGTGAGTAAAATAAATAGGGTTACTTTGTGTTCAAATTTGTGAGTAAAAATCATTGGAATTTAAGTCATAATGATGATGCAAAACATTATCAAGTGATCATATATAAAAAATACTAAATCACAAACTGTAAGAAAAGCTATACGGAAAATTATAGGAAGCAATATGTGTAGATAACAGGAAGAACTGATCTAGTTCAATTGGTATGAGAAGGATTCATTGCAGTATGTAAAATCACTTACCTGAGGTCTGAAGAATATATACAGATAAACAGGTGATGCGTGTGTATGTATGTGTGTGAGCATGTGTCTATGAGAGAGAGAGAGAGAGAGAGAGAGAGAGAAAGAGAGAGAGAGAGAGAGAGACCTTCCAAGAAGGAAGGATGGAATAATTGCAAGGGCTCTATGGCAGGGGCATAAAGCATACTTGAGAAACTAAAAGCAGCCTCTTTTGGCTGAAGTTCAGAGAAAAATGGAGAAACTGGTAAAAGTTAAGGTGGAGAGCCCTTCTTCATATAATGGTAGAAGAGCTTGTATGACACCAAATCTCCTGTATATAAACTGGAGAAAACATACAAGTACCAAACAACTACTTGAAGGTGTTACAGAGCAACCAAAAGAAGGCAGACATTGGCATGGAGTTGACTCTTGAAAGAAGGGAACTTCACGAGGTAAAATTTTTGCTTGTGAACCCCCCTCATCTGCATGGTATGGGTAACAATTCAAGCAGAAAAGCATAGTCTAACTGGAGTCGGAGAAGAAAGATAAAATAATCTGGGGAAGCTGGAAAGTGAGGAAGGAAAAGATACAGAAAAAGACGAATATCTAAAGAAATAGTGACCCCAACTTTGCTAAATGTGATGAAATTATAAACCCATAGCTCCCAGTGACTAAGTGAAACCTAATCAGGATAAATACAAAGAAAACTACTCTTAGACACATCAAAAACAAACTGTTGAACATCAAAGAGAAAAAAAAAGTTCAAAGCAGCCAGAGGAAAATGATATATTACCTACAGAGGAATAAGAATAGAAGTGAAGTGTGATTTCTAATCAAGAAGAATGGATTAGCAACATCAGAATGATAATTTTAAAGGGGTGAAAGGAAATAAAGAATGCCATACCAGAATTCCATATCCAGCAAAAATATCCTCTAAAACTGATAGTTAAGTATAGACATTGCAGAAAAATACACCAGGCATTTTGCTGCCAGCTCTGTACTATAAGAAATGTTAAAGAAAGTTTTTCAGGCTGCAGGAAAATGGCTCCAGATAGAACCCTGGATTCTACAGGAAGAAATGAAAGTGGCTGGAGATGCTAAATATGTGAATAAATGCATAAAGTCATATAAGTATATTTTTTCTTGTCCTAATTTTTGCTAAAAGACATATGGCTATTTAAACAAAGAAGCATATCACCACATTGTGAGGTTTATAACATATGTGGACATAATATATGCCTATAATTAGTCAAAAGATTGTGGGCTGGAAAATGGACATATATTGTTGCAAACTTTTTCTGCTTTTTAATGAAGTGATAATACATTAACTTGAAGGGGACTGTGAGAAGGATACATACTGCAATTATGCAACTGAAAAATTGAACAACCACACACATCCAAAACACCTCAATAACTTAGATTCAATGCAATGCAATTTCCAACAGATTTTTCTTGTGTTTTATAAATTGGCAATGTGATTCTAGAATTTACATTGAAAAACAAAAAGACTAGAAAATCCAAAACACTCTTGAGAAAGGAGAAGAAAACTGAAAGACTTATACTAACTGACTTCAAGAATTGGTGTAAGCTATAATAACCAATTTAGTGTTAGAATAAGGATAGAAAAATACGTTAAGATATCAGAACAGAGAGTTCAGCAATCATTCCACAGTAATATGACCACTGTTTGTGATGAAAGTAAAAAGCAATTCAATAGAGGAAAGAGAACCATTCTAATAAATGGTATGAGGACAACTGGACATCCATATGAATATACAAAAATTTTTCAAGGTGAATCATAGACCTAAATAGAAGCCCTCCTTCCTGCTGATGATCAGGACCAATCATCCTTGCCGACATAGTGATTCCTTTCCTTGCTTGCTGGCTCGTGGACACGAGAACCCCAGTGTGCCCTGGGGAAGCAGAAGGTTAGTTCAGTGGATCTCTAGCTATATCCTCTAGCAAAAATATGCTATTTTTAGGGACCAGGACAGCTAATTCTGCAAAGTCCAAACTTTTACAGGGACAGGAAGCAAAATTCCTGGTGGTAACAACTTGTTTTCCAGACCCATGTATTCTTCCTGATGGGAACACAGTACTGCATAAATGTCTTTGATTCAAAGTGTGTACTGCATCCAGGAGAATGACGCTCCATCCTTACAGTGAACTGCCTCCATGATATCCCTCAAATATGTGCTCAGGAGACTATTTCAATGTTCTTTCTGGTCAACAAGTTCAGGGTGATGCATTTTGCAATGCAAACAATGGATCCATGGTCATAGACCCATTCCTGAATCTCCTTTATGTGGACTGGTTCTCCTGGTCTGATGTGATGTCATACCAGTGGGTCAAAAACCCTACAAACCCTCAGACAGTGAAGCTCACTAAGGTCTTGTGGTCAGGAAATAAAAATCTCTACCCATATGAGGTATTTATTCATGTTGGAATGAAATATCTGACCTTTCCAAGATGAAAGGGGCCAAGTTAGACAACTTGCCACCAAATGGTTTTTGTACTTCAGGAATGGTGCCACAATGGGGGCTCAATTCCCATATGCCCAAACATGTTCCTCTAAACCAGACCTCCTTATTGCCAGTGTCCCAGAGTCTCTCCTTTAAGTCTCCTGAGCACCTGGCCAGGCCATTTGCCTCACTACACATCAGTGTGTGTGATGTGTGTGTATTTTAAACCTTGGGCTCCTTATCTTTGCATGCCAAGTGGGTATTGGGGGCACTGCTCAAAGCTCTCCATTGGGAGGATTTCATCTCATCGTGATCTTTAAAGAACATTCCCTGCAGTGTAGCACCTGTTCATTTTCAGTTTGTACCCATGTAGCAGCCCTATCCTCAAACTCAAGTTTTTCTTTTTCCTCCATCAACTAGTTGTAAAAAATCCCCCATATGGACATAGGTATGAGCTGAGGGAGTGGCACTGATGCAAGAATGTGGAAGGCTTTGGGGTCTGAAATACCTGTTCATACAGCTTTCCCTGACCTCTGGCCTTGCTCATGCTAAACTGTGACAAAATCAGTATATAACCCAGGCCCTTAACTACCACCCAGAGAATCTGACTCTGGTGCTTTGACTCCTAACCACTCTGCTATGCTGCCTCTCTGTGGGTCTTTGCAGTATAAAGTGTAAAACTGAAAAACTGGAAACATCCAAATTCATCAGTAGGAGAATAAATAGTGCCTAGCATATTGTTGCTAGTAATTACTTTTAAAGAATGAGATAAACTTATATGTATTGTCATAGAAAGATTGTTATGGCATGTTAAGTGAAAAAAATAAGTTTCAGAATAATATATTTATTATGAGTCTTTTCATGTTAAAAATTATTGTGTGTGGGTATGTGTATGTGTCTCAATGAAATGTTTTAATCTCTAACAGAACAGATAGTCAGATGCCCAAAATAACAAATGATTAAATTATTTTATATAGTATTGAATTTGGAGAAGCATACATGAACATCCCTTATTTCTAGGTTTGGAACTGGTCTAGTACTTTTATAGTACTCCTTTGTCAATGGGTCCCTGACACTCTAGGTAGTGAGAAAGAGTGGGATTCTTAGGTCTATGTATTGTTGACTTGATACCAGATTCCCTGAAGTGTATATTGTTTAAGTGAATTCATTTCATTTTAAAAATCTTCTGATAACTAAGCGCAAGTATTTTTCACTCCATTTGATAAATTTGCAAAGCTAATTTTCAAAATATGTAAATTATTCAGAGAAAATTTTTGATATATAGAGAAAATTTTTGGCCAAGACCATCACAGTGAATCTTGATGGAAAGCATTAGCAAGAAAACATTTGACATGATTATATGTAAATGTTGTACATAATTTGTATTAATTTCTGACTCTGAACATTTTAATGCCTTTAAATAAAACTTTAAAAAATTTCTGTTCAACATTTTTCTTAGGTAAAATTTCTGAGTCTGTTAAGATTTATATAGGGCCCTTAGCTGTCTCAGAGTTCTAGTACAACCTTCTAGTAAGTACCATCAGTATAGGAAGAAATTAGAAGTCATGAGGATTTCTAATAATGCTTAATACTAGGTAGTGTTAAACACTGCCTAAGGAAATCTAACTTCCCTGGAGTTTTCAACAAATGCACATTTAAGGCTGAGAGAGTTAAAAAATATAAAGTATTAGGTAAATCAATACTAAGCAGAGAACCACATAACCATATACTTTTCAATGAACATGTGAGTGACTTGACGACTTTGCCTAGTATTTTCTCCCAAAATAAATAACTTCATTTGCAAAAATATATGCTGTGAGGAGAAGAAAACCAACAGGCAAGGGAGAAGGAACTCCTGAGAACACTGGAAAACTGGCTGTCAGCATGCCTGAGTCTATTTCATGCTAAATGTCAACACTTGATACCATCTGTATTAGTCAAAAGGGCCAGTGAATAATGAGGAAATGGTATGATGACTGGAATAATGCTTCAAGACAAGTTTCTTGAAGGTTGAGACACCAAAAGATACTTAGAAGGAATGAGAACCTGACTGACTTAGAATGTAATGCTTAATCATATGCTATTTATTTATTTTGTTTGTTTGTACATTTTAATAATCCATTTTTTCCTCATTTCCAATGTGTATTTTGTAGTTACAGGACATCTTTTTAAAATAAACAAATGATTCTGATTCTTTTAAGATTGATAAGATTCACTTAATGGCTTTGACAGAAAGCAGCTATTTGAAGAATGAGTAGGAGTTGTCTTGTTTCAAGGGGGGGAGAGAGAGAGAGAGAATGGAACTACTCAGAACTGATCTATGAACCCTGCAATCCAGTCAGATTAGTCTGTTTGTCAATCATTGAACACATTTGTGCTTGTGCTGACCTATGCAGCTCTAATTCTTTCCCTAATATCAAATTTCCATACATTATCTTTCCAAGTGCAGTTCAAGGGCCACCTCTCCTAGGAAGCAATTACACCCACTGAAATTGACCTCTTTTCTCTCTCCCCAATTTTGGCAGTTTGAATCTTTTATTAGAAGCCATAACTCAGGAGATCAAACTTCAAAAAAAGAAAGAAGTAAATGTAGAATAATACTTATATATAGTTCTGTGCATGGTAAAAAATAGCTTCATCGTTTTAAATTTATTAGCTAATATCAAAATAGTGCCTGCATATAGTAAGTTCTTAAATAATATTTGTTGAGAAAATAAATGAAATTAAACAGAATTTTGCAATTACCTGGTCAATGAATCAGCATAGAAGCATCTTTTTTTTTTTTTTCGCGTAGGCAGGGCAGGCACTGGGAATTGAATCTGGTTATCCGACATAGCAGGCAAGAATTCTGCCACTGAGCTCCTGTCACACTGCCCAGCTTAGAAGCATCTTAAGAAGGAGAAAATCTCAACATTCATCCTTACCTTTTCCTCTACCTATTCTACCATCTTTTCTCCTGCTGTGTTGATTCCAAGGTGCTGATCAGAAGAACACTGCCCAATAAATTTACTGAATGTCAGTGTCTATCTCAGAGTATACTTCTCATGTATCTTAACTTGCAACACAAGTCCCTCTAGTTTTCTGTGGCTTTTTGTATCAAGTTTTTATTCTGTGATCAACCCTAATATAAATTGCTAGATGAAGTTGAGCGGATACAAATTGGTTTAAATAATCCTTATCAAATGATGTATTTTACATAGATGATTACAAGTCCTAAGTTTGGTTTCTCAGATATTTGTTTCATTGATAACTCATTTACTCCATAGTAATCAAGTTTTGAGTTAATAGATTTGTGTCACTTATGGAGGATAAGAGTGTGGCAAAGTGGAGGGAGAAATGGTGACATAAATTTAGAAAATCAGGAGAAATGGTGACATAAAGTTAGGAATTGCTGAGAGAGCTGGAGTGCTGAGAGAGCTGGAGTGCTATTATGAAACAAGAAACTCCTACATTTCCATGTCATTAAATACAGACTTAATTTTTTTTCCCAGAGGCTAAGTCTTGGAAACATATTCCTATACCCTTTCTTCTGATACACTCTCATATCTAACAGTAAGTAGTGCTTACACAATCTTCTCTAAAGAGAAAAAACAGGATTTTGCTATTGTTTTGAAGAGTTCTTACGGTATAACCTATACTTAGGTAGGCAGCTATGGGCAAAAACATAAAATAGACAGATAAATACACTCTCTCCAGGTTAGGAGATGGAGGAGTTTGTCTTGCAGACAAATAGGTCTTGAATGCCTCTGTTCTGGCCCCCACAGGATTACCTCTTTTATGTCCTTGAGCTTCTCTTTTCGTTCGTGCTCTTCCAATTGGAGAATATGGACATGTAAGTAAGGATGCATACAACTACAGGAAAATTGCCTTCCTGTGCTGTGAATTTTTCTCGCGGATTTGGAAAATATCAGAATTTTATTCTTTTAAAATTTTTTGTCATGCATTCTCAAGCAAAATTTTAAGAATATCATTTTTTTACTTTGGTGAACTTCCTTTTATTTCAAAAGCCTAGAGAGTAGGAATTCTTAATGTGCAAACAGTGAATGGAAAATATGGTATTGTGTTATGAAAAATCTGGTATCATTTTAACCAGGGTGAAGTAAACAGGATCAGGCAATGCACAAAGAACAAAATACGCTAAAATCATCTGTTTTAAGAGCTAGTACAGGAAGAAATCACATGGAAAGAATGATTTGTCAGTCATTATTTAAACACCCATATAATTTGTGTGCTGATAAACTTAGCTTCTTGAGATCAAGAAACTGTCTTTCTGTTATTGTGCTGGATTAAGTGTTAAAATTAAAAATATATATGTCTGTAGAGACATGTTAATTTGCACTATACTTAAAGATAAAAAATAAAAAAAACAAACGTGTAAACACATTTCAATAACTAATTTGTGATTTTTATAAAGAATCTTACTGCCTGGGAAAAAAGTAGTTAGATAATCAAGCCAAATCATGACAGGCTTGCCACTATATCTACAGCTGCATCTTTATCCACATCAAATCAGTAAGAAAATCACAATTTTATTGGGTGACAGTATGTTTATTGAGATGGTAAGAAGGTAAACACTAGTAAAATGGCTCTTTTAAAAATAACTTTGATTTTTCAGTCAGACCTTTTGTCAAATAGAAAGTAAAACTCTTAAATTCTTCAGAGATGTACACTGAATGAAACTGTTTATCAGTTTTTGAAAACATATTTTATATCTTTTTTTTTTGCTGAGAAACAGATGCTGTGATAAAGGGTAAGAATCTGTCTACATGAATTAATTCATCGTTAACTGTATCGAAAAGAGTGCATCACAATGTTTGCTTATATAGCATTTTTTTAAGTGAATGATTACAATCAATTAACTGCAAGGCAAAAATTGAGTAATTTGCCTACAACAAAATGGCTGCCATGAAAATGAAGTTTGAGACTTGGATGAGAAGTTAATCGTTGAGAAAATGAGTCATTTGCATGGAATGAAAATGAGACCATTAACAGTCAAGTAAAGAATATCACCAGTCATCTTTCTTTTACTGAAAAAGATCTTTGTTTAAAATTTTCCCCTATCAGTAATAGAGCCTGATCATTAGATTTGAAACACTTTCCATCATCCAGCATCTGTTGACCATTGACATGACATTTTGTCAAGAAGACACACTAATTGAATTTTCCATGAACAAAAACCCAAAAATGTACCATCACACTGCTTCACTGGCTTTCTGGGAGTCTTCTCTCAGGATAACTAAGAAGTTTATGAAAACAGAAAAAAGTTGTTAATTGCTTTAATTTTCCAGGTTGCTAAAGCAATTAACATGCAATGGGTTGGCTTCAACATTGGGAATGTATGGGCTCATAGCTTTGAGACTTGAAGAAGTCCAAAATCAAGGTCTCATAAAGGTGATGCTTTTTCCCAGAAGACTATAGCATGCTAGGGTGGCTACCTGCGTTCCTTGGTTCTTGGCTTTTCTGTCACATGACAATACATGTGGCGACTCTCTTGGCTTCTTCCTTCTCTTCTTGGTTCCATTAACTTTCAGCTTCTGGCTGCTCCCTCTGTGGCTTTCTTCCCTATCTGGTTTCCACTCTGCTTATAAAAGACTCCAGTAATCTGGATTCAAGCCTGACCTTATTCATTCAGCCACACATAAGGCCACACCTTAACTGAAGTAACATCTTATTTACGATGCGTCCACACCCACAGAAATGGATTAAATTTAAGAACATGTTTTTCTGGGTACATAACTCCTAGCTACCACAATTATATTCCTCTTTTAGGCACGAATTAGGTCTTAGAAAATATGAACCTGTGATAAACAGGAGAAACTGTATGTAGTCTAACCTTATATGAGATTGTCAGCTCTATTTCAATTCAAACTGATTTTCCAAAGTTGATAGATTCAATGCATCTGTTTAGTATGAATGAGTATTTAGAAAAATATTATTTTCAAGTATATTGCTTTCCCTAATGGAAAATAAATGAAATTGAATTTGTATTCATTCAACAGATATTTATTGATTACCTACTAGGTGCTAGGCGCTGTGATAGACATAGTTAAGGACAATAGGATCCTTGTCCCCATGGTCGTTAAAGCCAAATAAAAAATTGACTACAGTGCAAAATTTGCATGAATTTTAAAGAAGAGCTGTATTTTAATTTTTAAGGAAATTTTAAGTTTATGGAGCAATGCTTCAGGCTGTCCCTCCAGGCTCCTAAGTAGCTCACATTCAGTTTGCTCTGTATTGGGCATACCAAACAGGAAATGTTTGAGAAACACTGACTTTCTGTTGTTACAGATGCTTTTTAAAGATTTTATGCAATTCAGATAGGATTGTTCCCAGGCCTAGATCTCTCAAGTTTCTGAAGAAATAGAGTCCCAATTAGTTGTCGGTTTCCTATCCCTGGGCCTTGAACAGGGAGACATCTGTCAATTTTTCTGATACCCTAATCAAAAGCCTCCTATTTGTGTCAGCCTTTAAAATATGTCTTGCTTTTCCATTGTCCTAGTTACCTTCTGCCTTTTTAATTTAGGCCACAGTATCATTTGTATTGACCAAGTATTCAGCTAAGAACTAGTATCCATGAGCCTAATCATTCATTTATACAATTTATTCATGAAAAATTGTTGAGCATCTACTCTTTGTGAGTAAGCAAGGCATTCTCCCTGCTCTCAAGGGATTTAAAATTTAGGAGAAGGTAGAAGGTCATTCAGCTACTTGCAAAGCCATTTAGCATATGTGCATCTTGATCTCAGGATTTTAAAAGCATTCTTTTTTTTATAGCAGACATTTTCCTCCCCAATGATCAGAAGGTGTGAGCTCTGAAAGACACTGTATTGTCCTATTATTCCTATAAGATATGACAGGTTTCTTTTTTCTTCCCCCAATCTGGTTTTCTAGGAAAATGCAGGGTAAAAACCAACCTAGTCTTCTTAAACTTTGTTTTTTCTCTTTACTTCTATTTTAGCCTCTATCTTCTGATAACTAAAATTTTACTTAAATGAATTGCATATCTGTAATAAATATAAAATAGATATGTAAAATAGACATATCTATCTTACATCTAGATCATAGGTCACAATCTTTTATTTCTACATTCCCAGCACTAATGCCTGACAACTGTCAGTTGTATTTATATATAAATTTAGACATATATACTGAAAATATAAGGCACATTGTTTTATAAGTGGATTGTTTTTCCAATTGACCAATGAAATCCCAGATAGAGGGATCCATGTTTTTGAATCTGCCTTATAAGTCCCTCATTATATTATAAGTGGATTGTTTTTCCAATTGACCAATGAAATCCCAGATGGAGGGATCCATGTCTTTGGATCTGCCTTATAAGTCCCTCATTATATAATATATTTGGGGCATTTTGATAAAGAAATTGACAATCAATTTGTGATAAAGTTTATACAACTAGCTTCATCAGGGGAATATTGCCTTTTGTTTTGTATTTAGAAGGTAAATAAAAGGTTAGATTTTGAAGTAAGATCCATCATCAGGGTAGATAGATGAGACTAAAAGCAAGGTCAAGAAAGCAAGCTATTTTATGTGAGTGACCAGAATTCCTCACAAGAGAAGGTATTAGTGCACCACAGGAAAATGCCCTGCATAATTTGTAATCTGTTGCTAATGCAATTTCAAAATTGGAATTACTGAAATGATTTGAGTAATGGCAGCATCACTAAAATGAGTGCATTGCTCATTTCTACAGAGACTCTAGTGTTAAAACTCACTTGTATATACAAGATCTGTTGGGTTAAAAAAATCATATCATTCCTATTGCTGTTGTTAACACAAACAGTGGCATAATGTTTCATTAGATATCTAAAGCAAATAAGTGCTAAAAAGGAATTCCAAAACAGGGAAGTCTGTGTGTGAGAGTGATCAGGTGAGATTTCTTGGGTGAGGTGGTGCTTGGCTCAAGCCCAAAAGTTTGAAGCTTACATGGATACAGAGATACTACATAGTAGGAGATTAAAATTCTTCCTTGCTTAACAGAAACAATAGAATAGGTTATGCTGAAGCTGTGTGGATGCTGCTGAAACATTAGACAATTTAAAGGAATTTGCATTCTGTCATAATTACTCAACATACCTAAATTGTGTTGACTAAATTTGTTAATATATGATATGCAAATGCTTATACATTCTTATAATCTCAAAAATGCAGCCTGGCACAAATTGGCATTATGAAATAATGAATGACTCTACAAGAACTGAAGCACAAAAAGTGACTATTAAAAAAATGTTAATTAAATTAATATCAGCAGACATATTTGTTTGAGAAATAAACTATCCTTTCTAAAGAAAACTTTGCATGTTGATTGCTATTTGAAATTAAAGTGACATAGTGATCAGTGAAGGAAACACTTCTTCCTGCCTTTGATTTTCGGTGTGAACTGGATTTGCTCAGGTCTATCTATGTAATGTTCTTATGTTAATATTTATCATTTAAAAATTAATGTTATTTAAAAACAAGATGAGATGATGGAAATATTCTAGAATTAGATAGTGGTGATGGTAGCATACCATAGTGACTGCACTAAAACAAACCTTTAAAGTGGTGATTTGGGAATTTTATGTGATATGAATTATATCTTAGAAAAAATATCCCAAATTTTACTATGATAAAAGAATAACTTCATGCATGATCATGTCTCATGAATCCAGTGTGAAATAGTAAAATCTACCTTTAGAGACCTTGTGGCATGTTATTGGTAAATGTCAAATTTGTTTGTTGAATTACAAACATTAAGACCTTATAGTTTAGAGTCATACCTATTCATTACGATTGTCCTTTTGGGTAGCCTGGCTTGAAGTAACATTTATTTTTAATTTACTTTTCCACCACATATCTCAGCAAGTCATTTTACTTCCTCCTACACTGAGAAGATGGAGGATATTCAGGAATTGTCCCCTATCCTTGAAACAGACATCAGAACTCTGCCTTAGACTCAATACTTTCTCATTTCCGTGTACTTTACTCCTTCAATTTAAATTGGCTCTTCAGCAACTCTCTTATACCATTCTCATGATTTAAAACATCAGGAAAGGTTTATATGAAACTGCCCTTGGTTCACCTTATCAATTAGCCTCATCTTTTACCACTCTCTCCCTTGTACTCTGGAATCCATCTTCACAAAACATTCAGTTCCTTGAAATGTATAGCTTCCTGCACTTTCCTCTCTCTGTAATTCCTCTCTTTCTCTCTCCATTTCCTTTTGCCAGGCTAATTCCTTCTCATCTTTTAGGTTTTAGTTTAAAATCATTTATTCAAGTAAACTTGCCTGACTGCTTGCCTGTACCTTGGCAATGTCGTGATTCTGAAGGTACACTTATTTCCCTGCAATTTTTGTAGTCATCACGTATTTTAATAATTGGCTTACTTGTCTGATCTCTCCATGACAATTTCAGTCTAGTAAGAAAAGGGATTATATTTGTATGGCTCCCAAACATGTCCCCTTACCCAGCAGAATTTATTCTCTCATTTACTCAGGCATTCCCCTAATGCTGTGCAGCTCTTATATATATGAGGGACAATGTTAAGTGCTATACATAAAACAATGTCTTTGGACTGGTAAAATTTACATTTTAGTGTGGGGAAATAAACAGTAAACATATAAGCAAATAAAAATAACACATGATGATGCAAAAGAATACAATTGGAAGACAGTAGTCCATTTTAAATAAGTATCAGGAAGGCACCCTTTAAGAAGGTAAGGCTTGAGCTGAGATAAAATAAGAAAAAAACAGCCTTGTAAAAACAGAAGGTTGAACTCTTTTAGGTAGAAAAAAAGCCCAAGTGCAAAGCCTCCAATATAAGGAGTTTGGAGTATTCGAAGAAGCAAGAGAAAGCCAGTGTTGTTGGAGTTTGGTGAGCAGGGGAGAGAATGATTTGAGGAAGAACAAGGGATCAGATCATATGGGACTAATAGGCCAGGATAAAAAGCTTACATTTTTGTTCTAATACAATGGAAAGCCTTTGAAGATTTTTAAATGGCAGCCGTGGGGTGGGGGATAGAAATATAAATTATGAGTTTTCATTCTTGTTTCCTCGTGAGCCCCCAATTTGCTGTTAAGTGCATCCAGTGAATTTTTCATTTAAAATATATATTATTTTGGTTCTAAATTTCCATTTGTTTGTTTCTTTTATTTAAGTAAACACAATAAAATCATTTATATGCAATTAGGTACACCTATTTTAGGGGTATAATTTGATAAATTTATATATAAACACAAGCATAATATCAAGATAGAACATTTTCATAAGCCCTCAAAAGCTCCTTGGTGCTCCTTCCCAGGGAATCTTCTACTCATTCCTATTTCCAAGCATCTATTGATTCATTTTTACTAAATAGAGATTGAATTCGTCTTTTCTAGAGTTTCATATAAACGGTATCATACAGTGAAGACACTTTTTGGCTGAATTCCATCATTCAGCATGATGTTTCTGAGAATCATCCAGTTTTTGCATGTATCAGTCTATTTCTTAATGTTGAGTAATATTCCATTGCATTAATATTACAACATATTATGTATTTATTAATCTCTTGATGGACATTTGGGTGGTTTCCAGCCTTAGGAGATTATGAATAAAGCTTCCATGGGCATTCGTATGTATGTTTTCATTTCTCTTTAGAAAATACTAAGAGTGGAACATTATGAAAACTTGGCAAACTGCTTTTCAAAGTGACTGAACCATTATGCAGTCCCATCAGCAATTATATAACAGTTCTAGTTAATCCATGGCATTGTCAATCCTTTAAAATTTCAGCCATTAAATGCATGTGTAGTAGTATCCCATTGTGGTTTTGATTTCATTTTTGATGCCAAATGTAGCTGATAATCTTTCCATGTTTTCATTTGTCATTTGTATAGTTTTTTTTCTGGGATGTCTTTCAGTTCTATCAATTTTTGCTTCATGTATTTTGAAGCTTTGTTATAAAGTTCATACTGTTCTAGTTTGCAAGCTGCCAGAATGTGATATACCAGAAATTGAATGACATTTTAAAAGGGGAATTTATTAAGTTGCAAGTTTATAGTTCTAAGCCAGTGAAAATGTCCAAATTAAAGCAAGGCTATAGAACTGTCCAATCTAAGGCATCCAGGGAAAGATACCTTGATTTAAGAAGGCCAATGAAGTTCAGGGTTTCTCTCTCAACTGTTAAAGCACATAGTGAACATGGTGACATCTGCTAGCTACCTCTCTAGATTTCTTGTTTCATGAAACTCCCTGGGGGTGTGTGTTCCTTCTTTATCTCCAAAGGTCTCTTGCTGTGTGCACTCTTGTGGCTCTGAAACTTTCTCCAAAATGTTTCCTCTTTTAAAGGATTCCAGTGAACTGATCAAGACCTACTTGGAATGTGTGGAGTCACTTCTCCCTCTAATCAAAGGTTAATACTCACAATTGGGTGTGTCACATCTCTATGGAAATAATCTAATCAAGTTTCCAACCTACAGTACAAAATAGGGATTAAAAGAAATGACTGTCTCCACAAGATGGATCAGGATTAAAATATGGTTTTTCTAGGGTACATAATCCTTTTGGACTGGCACAACATTTAAATTTGACTTTTTATAGAGTTCAAGTTCTTGTGTACACTTTCATATTTTAGTGTCCGTATTTCCTTCTATTTTAATGAACTTCTTAGTGATAGTAATTTTCAAGCCCTTATCAGATAATTCCAATTTCTGAATTACCTGTTGAATATATTTTCTGTTGATTTTATATCACGTGGTTCTGGCTAATGGCATGTCTGGTAATTTTATATTGAATACCATCCTTTTTATGAAAAGTCATAAAGACTCTGAGTAATATTTTCTTTCTCTGAGAGAATTTTTCATTTCCTTTTTTGGGCAGATAAAATGGGGGCTTATAATTTTAATCAGTCTTGGGTTAAACTGACTCAAGGCTGTGTTGCACATCTACTTTGGTCCTAGAGAACCACTCTGCTATTACTGGGAGCTTAAATATAGCTAGGGGGAAACATTCTTAGTGGAAGGCTTAATTTTACATCTCTGTCTTCTCACAGAGATCTTGGTCCCTTAAGTCTCTAATATTTGTCCATCCAGGCTTGTGGAACCAAGTACTCCACTTGCTTCTTTGCTTCTTAATATTGTTCCTTTACCTAACCCTTTTACTGAACTCTCAGTTTCTTCTCCAGTGCCCAGAATTAGCAAATATGCCAAAGGCAAACAGCAGAGACAGAATGTTAACTCACCTCATCATGGTTCCCCTCTTTATTAGAATTTTTTCCTTGAAGTCTTGGTTAAGTCATAGGCTTTCTAATGCCTTAAAAGAGATATTTTTAGGGCAGGCAATGGTGGCTCAGTTGCAGAGTTCTTGTCTACCATGCCAGAGACTTGGGTTCGATTCCCAGAGCCTGCCCATGCCAAAAAAAAAAAATATATATATATAGAGAGAGATTTTAAAAATCCTGGCTAATACTAATCCTGACTAAAATGATCCAGGTTCCTCAGGAAAGAATCTGATTCCACAGCTGAGATAGGGTAAGAAGGAGATGACCCTGAACACATCGTGATGTCAGTATGGGAGGAAGTGCTCAATAAATAATGCAGATTTGTAATAAAGGACCCTGGAGTCACTTGAACAAGGTCCCACTGGCAATTTGAGACAATATGAACACCAATGTACTGAAGTACAGTAATCAATTAAACACATTGGAAAAATAGGAATTCATTCATCTATACTTACAATAAAAGGTAAATAAATAAATACATTGACTGGGGAGAAGGGAGAACTCTTCTTATAGAAGAATTCTAAGTCCCAAATTGAAATATATGGAGGTCAAGTTTGCTACAGACTGCTTATTAGTTGAAGGTGACTGCATTATACAGTGGAGAAATCAGAAAACACCTTTGTTTTAGCTTGTTAGACTGCTTCAGCAAGTACCATAAAATGGATTGGCTTAAAGAATGAGAATGTATTCACTCATGGTTTGAGGCCAAGAAAATGTCCAAATCAGGGAGATGCTTTTTTCCTAGTGACCGGCTGTGGGTGCTCTTTGGCTCCTCTGTCACTTGGCAAGGCACATGGCAGCATCTGTTAGTCTCTTCTGGGTTTCTTTGATTTCAGCTTTTTGCTTTCATGGCTTTCTCTATCTTTGTCTGAATTTCATTCTCTTATAAAGGACCCCTGTAAGAAGGTTAAGAACTATTCTGATTGAGGTGAGACACATATTAACTGAAGTAACCTGTGGCTTACACATAGGAATGGACTAGATCTACGAACATGCTTTTCTGGGGGTACATCAAGTTTCAAACCACTACAACTTTAATTATGGGATCAAAATGAATATGTCCACTGAGGGAGAGACAGATATGGCTTGTCTCCTCCAAGACACCATATCATCTTTACAGTACTCTGACAGAAAATGCATAACCTGAATCTAATTATGAGGAAACCTCAGATAAACTCAAAATGGGTAGCATTTTTTTTTTTTTTTAGAGAAGGAAGGAAGGATAGAAGGAAGAAAGGGAAACATCTTTAAACATTTTCTTATTTTATTATATTTTGTTTGTTTGTTTTTTACATGGGCTGGGGCCGGGAATCGAACCGGGGTCCTCCGGCATGGCAGGCAAGCACTCTTGCCCGCTGAGCCACCGCGGCCCGCCCGCATTTTTTAAAGTATTAAATTTTTAATAAATTAATTTTAAAATTATTATTCAAAAGAGGAGAATGTGTTTTTTTAAAAAAATTCAATGTCATAAAAGACAAAAAGTCTGTGGAAAGATTCCAGATTAAAGCAGACTAAAGATACATGACAAATAAATTCAATACTTGACCCCAGTCTGGATACTGTACTGGAAGGGAAAAACATACAAAAGGGACATTATTGGGTCAACTGATGAGATTGGAACGTGAATGGCAGATTTGTAACAGTACTGTGTCCGTGTTAAAGTTACTGAAGTTGATAATTTTACTCTAGCTATGTAATAAAAAATCCCTATTCTTATAAACATAGATATCTGCATGTATCTGTATATATACACACACACCTGGGTATATAAATGCAGAGAGAGAGAAAAGCAAATTTTAAGGCAAAAGCTTTAAGTGTTAAAATAGGTGTTTCTAGGTAATGGAGTAGTTTTGTAGTAGTGAAGTTATAAAAAATTACCACAGACTGGGTGGCTTCAAACCAGAGCAGTTTATTCTCTTATAATTCTGGAGGCCACACGTCTGAAATCTAAATCTAAGCAATGACAGGGTAACGCTTTCTCTGAAGTCTCTAGGGGGGATTCCTTCCTTGCCTTTTCAAGCTTCTGGTGGCTGCTAATGGTGCTACAATCTCTGCCTCATCCTATCATGGTGTTTTCTCTGTGAGTCTGTTTCTCTTTGTCCGTTTGCCCAAATATCCTGCTTCTAATAAGGACTCCTGTCAAATTGGATGTAGGGTCCACTCTAATCCAGTCTGACCTCATCTTAACTTGATTACATCTTCAAAGACCATATTTCCAAAGAAGGTCACATTTACACGTTCTGGATCAACATGAATTTTGGGAGAATGCTATTCAACCCAGTACAGGTATATGGGTGTTCTTGATACTATTTTTTGTTCTTGCAACTTTTCTGTAAATTTAAAATTATTTCCAGATAAATATTTAAAAATAAAAAAAAATGAAGCCCAAAACAAAAAACATTGCCTGCCCTCATTTGTTGATCACAGGTTACTCCATGTTAGCTCAGTCCAAGATTATACTAAGGTCCCTGTTGCAGGAGTGGTTGGTAAGCAGTCAGAACAAACAAACAAACATATTTTTAAATCTTTTCAAAATATTGTAAGCTTTCATATAATTCACACATATTGAAGTTATAAGAATGATACAATATACATATATCACTATCCCAGAATTGATAGGTGTTGACATTTTCCCATACTTGCTTTGGATTTTTAAAACTGAATATCTCTTCCTCTTACTTGCAAAACAGTGTAGATAGAGGCTTAGGAGATCTCTCTCCCTGCCCCCCTCTCAACCCCTTTCCTCTCCCTCTCCTCTCTGTCTGTCTCTGTCTCTGTCTCTATCTCTATCATCCACATGTATATCATTTATCTATAGAGAGAGTAAATATGGCAAAACATCAACAATTGGTGAAACTAGGAACAGTGATACAGGTTTTAGATGTACTATTATACAGTTTTAAGTTAGGTAACATTCAAAATTAAAATTTGTAGGGGTGTGAGGGGCACAGAAAAGTATGGCTCTGGTATTCTCTTGCAGGTTTTGCTAAAAACTTTGGTCTCCAGTTCCTCCAGAGGTTGGAACTGATACAGCATTGCCCAAAGTCCCCCTCATAAACCACACTGTGATAACTTCTGGTGGCTGAAGCTCCCAGGCAAACAAAGATACTGTTAATAGCTGTTCTAGTTTGCTAGCTGCCAGAATACAATATACCAGAAGTGGAATGACTTTTAAAAAGGGGAATTTAATAGGTTGCTAGTTTACAGTTCTAAGGCTGAGAAAATGTCCCCATTAAAGCAAGTCTATAGAAATGTCCAATCTAAGGCATCCAGGGATACCTTGGTTCAAGAAGGCTGATGAAGTTCAGAGTTTCTCTCTCAAGTGGAAGGGCACATGGCAAACACAGTCAGAGTTTCTCTCTCATCTGGAAAGGCACATGGTGAACACGGTCAGGGTTCTTCTCTCATCTGGAAGGGCACAGGGCAAACACAGAATCATCTGCTAGCTTCTTCTCTTGGCTTCCTGTTTCTTGAAGCTCCCCGGGAGGCATTTTCCTTCTTCATCTCCAAAGGTTGCTGGCTGGTGGACTTTGCTTCTTATGGCTCTGTCATTCTACTTTGCTCTCTCTGAATCTCTCTCATTCTCCAAAATGTTTCCTCTTTTATAGGACTCCAGAAATTAATCAAGACCTGCCCAAATGGGTGGAGACATGTCTCTACCTAATCCAGATTAACAACCACTCTTGATTAAATCACATCTCCAGGGAGATGATCTGATTATAGTTTTAAACATACAATACTGAATAGGGATTAGAAGAAACTCTGGCTTTACAAACTGGATTAGGATTAAAACATGGCTTTTCTAGGGCACATACATCATTTCAAACCAGCACAGTAGGTGAGAGGATCCTAGAGATCACCTCCAAGGGCCAAGGGCAAAGACCAGACTTCTCTTTGAGTAAGGTTAATTCTTCACTACACATCCTGTAATATTGATGATGAAATGTTTTAACCTATTTTTTTAGTTTGACATTCATTTATTTTGAGTGTAGCTATGTACTCATAGATTTACACATTTAATTCATTTCAATTAATTGCTGTCATTTCTTGGGGGGAGGGAGATGGGAGTCACCCAAGGCAAGAAAACCACAGAGTCCCAGCAATATTACATGAAATTTAATGGGTTTTTTTTGTGAATAAATACTTCTCAATTTGTTGTTGAGCTGTGTTCGGCACCCAGAACAACTTTTTCAAGTTTTATTGCTGTGTTTTAAAAAGAGGATTTTTTTCATCCTTCTCACTATACCATCACTTGTTGTCCTGCCCAGATTATTCTATTGTCAATTTTCTGGAGATTAAAAAAAAATCTTTAATATATATTCAACATTTTGAAACTTTCCATACCAAATGATATAAATGTATATATTTTCTTCCTTAATATGTTAATATATTGAGTTCATTGATAGAGTTTTAAATATTATAGCATCTTTGCTTTTAGGCATAAAACTTATTTGCTAGTGCATTATTTTCATTGTTTATGTGTTCAGTATTTTTATTATTTTAATCCATATTTTGCATCTATGCTCATGAGCAAGAAGACCTGTGAATATTCCTTTCTTGGATTGTTCTTTTCCAATGTTGCCACTAAGGCTATCATAGCCAATTAAAAAATATTTAAGTTATGTTTTCTTTTCTTTCTTTCATCTATGGAAGAGTTCATATCAACTTGGTAAAAATTGTTTAAATTTGTTAGATCTTTTCCTTTGTTAATTGATAGAGTTTTGCTGTTGATTCCACTTTTAATGGTATAGTTCTATTTTGTGTTTCTATTTATTCTTGAGTTAATTTTGCTAATAATTTTCTGGAAAAATGTACTTTTAATTGATATAACTTTTCTATAGCATTTTATTTGTTTTTTTCAAATATATACTCTATTTTAAATTTTCTAAAATTTGTTTATATTATTTGTCTTTAATTTTGATATTATTCTTGTCTCTTTTCTCTTGTCTTTTGTGTTGTTTTATTTTGAAAGTATCTGGTTTTGTTCACTTTCTCTATTTTTCTTTTTTTTATAATTAGCTTCTGCTTTTTCTATCATCATTTCTTTCTTCTTTGGTTTTTCTCTGCTTTTTTCTAACTTCTTGTCTTTGACACTTAGTTCATTACTTTATAGTCTTGTTTTATGATATATGCATCAAAAACATGCATTTCCTTCTAAGTACTGTTTGTCAGAGGTATTTCATGTATTTGACCTTTATTGTTTTCGTTCTTATTCAATTCTGGTTCATAACTTCTATCTTTGGGCAGTTAGTTTTTCAGATGTGTGTTGTTGGTATTTAGATGTT
Organism: Tamandua tetradactyla; assembly: GCF_023851605.1. Classification (NCBI taxonomy): domain Eukaryota; kingdom Metazoa; phylum Chordata; class Mammalia; order Pilosa; family Myrmecophagidae; genus Tamandua; species Tamandua tetradactyla. The sequence continues at coordinate 148,098,738 of NC_135327.1, forward strand.
TGTGCATATACTATTTTGTCTCTTGCATTTGGTAAGAGTGCATATTTTATTTAAGAAATTCTTTGGTGTATAGATGTTCTTTGTGATGGAAAAATTTTTTTCTCTATTTCATGAAGTGGTATATTCATAAGAGAAGATATTTTACTTTTTATATGCTTGAAAATCTTACTTCTGTTTTGTTTCATTGATGTTCAGTTTCTGAAGAAGATATCTGTAAAATCCTTGATTGTTGTACTTTTGTCAATTTCATTTTTATGTTGTTTGATAATATTTTATTTTCTTTGTGGACATCCTTACATTTTAAAACACATCCTAGTCTTAACAATATCTAAATTTATTCAATGTCTCTGTCATATAGTATAATGATGCAAGTTTAAAATGCAAAAAATCTAATCTCTTCCTATCATTTTCGTGTTATCAATATCAGGTATGCCAGATCCACCTCCTTCAATTAATCATCTCTATTGATTTATTTCTGCTGTCTACAATTAAATAGATTTACCTACAGGTTTACCAATTTCTATTCCCTTTTGGGTTCACTTTTCACCCTTCCTTCCTTTCTTTTTTCTTTTCTTCCTCTTGAAAATTATTAACTTAATTAATTACTATATATAATTTATTTACTATAAATAATTACTATATATATTCTAGGATGGCTGTAGGTGCCACACAATAAATACTGATATTATGATTAGATAAATTATAGCAAATTAGAAAGTTATAAATATTCTGGAAAAATGAGAGCAAAAGACCACATGTAGACATGGTATTCAGCAAAACTTGCTGAGAATTTGACATTTAACCAAAATTTGAAGGAGGCAGGGGAGTGACCCATTCAAATCTCTTGAAGAAGAGCATTCCCAGGAGAGGGAAATAATTTTAAAAGCCTGAAATATGAGTGTAATTGTGCATTTGAAAAGAACAAGGATGGAAGGTTGACTGGAGAAGAAGGAGAGAGGGAGAGAAAAGAAGGAACTGAGGTCAGAGAAAAAACAGGGTTGGATGATATAAGGTATGTAAACCAGTATAAGGATTAGACTTTTACTCTGAGTGAGATGGGAAGTCATTTCAGGGTGTAGCAGACCTCATCTACCTTTTAAATGATGACTTTGGCTGTTGTGTAGAGAATTGAGTACAGGAAAGCAAGAATAGAAACAGGAAAACTAGTTAAAAGATTATTACAATGATCTAAGTAAGAAATGATGATGAGAAGAGATTTATCATTGTAGAGGTACTGTGAAAAAGATTCTGGAAACAACTGAAGAAAAAACCCAGCAAGTTACTTCTATACTTAATAAGGAAGTCACTGTGGCCTTAAGAAGGGATCTTGGTGATGATGAGCATGTGATGCTTACTTATAGTAATACAAGTTTTTAAAAGGTAATTCTTATGGTGGATTAAATTACATACCACAGTTTAGACATTTTACTAACTTAATACATGTCCATGTGGGTGTGAACCCATTGTAAGTAAGGATCTCATAAAGATGATATTTTAATTAAAGTGTGGCTCAAATGAATGAGGGTGTACCTTAATCCAGAGTCCTCTGTAAGCAGAAGAAATTCAGACACAGTCGGAAAAAAGCCATAGAAGAAGCCAGAAGCTGGAAGTCAGTAGAACCTAAGCAAAAAGAGGAGGCATTGCCATGTAACAGGAAAACCAAGGTGCCAAAGACTGCCAGCCTGCCAGGACACCACTGACCTGGAAGGAAGCCAGCCTTCTAACCAATGCCATGATTCGGACTTCTGGCCTCTGAAACCGCGAGCCAATTAATTCCTGTTGTTTGAACCAACCCGTTTTGTGGTATTCAGCCTGCTATGACAGCTATGTTACCAAATATCAAACAAAATCATGTTTCATGTAATCTCATATAATTATGTTGCATTTAATTATGTTTTCATACAATTTTATTGACATTTTGGTTTCAACAAACACTAGAGTTGAAATTTTGTGGCTTACAATTTTTACTGGTTCCAGAATGACAGATTTATATGTTATTGCTAAATTAGAAAAGACCATTTGATGTTATGTGGAAACTAAATACAATAATAAAAGTCCGTAAATGAGAAAATGAAAATCAGGACAGGATAAGGCAAATAATGAGTATTTTTATAAATACATTATTTTTTAATTAAATTTTAGGTTTTCCTTATGTTTGTATTATCTGTATTTGTTGAACCCACAGAATATGTAGTTTGTTAAATTAAGAGGGTTTGCTTTAATATGCATAGCATGAGGAAATAAAGCTTTTAAATTTAATTGTTATATAGATCACATGAAAGTCGTGAGGATGGCTAACACTATGTAGCAGTGTCAAAAATATAGTCAGAGCAGCAAGGCATTAAATAAGGATAATTGCATTCTTATGGCAAACAATTTGAAATTGAGAATATGGGCATCTATCCTTTTTCAAAGATTAGCAGGACAGTGTAATTACTGTGGGTATATAAACCCGCATTTCATTAACAGCACATTTGACTGAATATAACTTTTGAAGAAACATTATTTACAAAGTCCAGGTCAGATTGTGGAGAATAAAACTGTTTTGAAACGTTAAATAGGATAATTAGTTCACTAACTTTAGTCTTCAAGATAAAGACATGCAACCAGTGTGGCGGACAGAAAGCCTGAATTCTAATCACAGCCCAGTGGTGTGCTGGTGATTGTTTAAAAATTGGATTACTGGATTACTGGATAAAAAGCCCTTATTTTTAACATTTGCAGATTTCCATGGTGTAAATACTCTCACTGTGGTGGATTTCAAGGTACCATCAAGGTTTACTAAAAGCAGAGTTGGGAAGAGATGCACACAACTAACACTTGTAAGCCCTGGATTTCCTCACCTCTTAAACCAAGAGGTTGGACTAATTGTGTCTAAAGACCTGTCAGGATTGATCATTCTATTTTAAGGACAGTGGTAAGATTTTATTTGTGTTCTTAAATACAATCGAATGTATGTAGAATATCACAAATTTTAAATTCTACAATCAGTTACAGGTGGAAGTAATGGGACATAATCCATTTTTCATTAATCTCTGCTTAAATGAACCTTATTTTTAAATGGAGGCATAGATTTAGGAACATCAGGTAGAAGAACTAGCAGTAGGCAGGTAAAGTTCTAATTCCACGAAGTTTGTTTTCATTCCAATTGTTATGCTATCAAAGCAATGCAAAGAGGTGCCTTCTTGGCAGTGGAAAAAATATTTTCTGTTATATTCATCATACAATCTAATTCTGTCCAAAGATGTGGTAACAGACTGTTAAGTGCTAAAGGAAATAACTTAATTCAAATTCTAATTTGAAATTAAGACTGTGCTGAATTTTAAAATTAAATACATCTCCATCTTTTCTTGTATTTTGAAATAGTTCAAATAATCTTGAATTTAGTGTTTTAAATGGATTTTAAAGTAATTCAATTTGGTCCCATTCCTATTTTCAATATTAGGTCTTTAATGCTTTTTAAATTTCTTCCGTATTTATTAACTATTAATATCTCCATTTCTTCTTGGGAATCTGATTAGTATGTTTCTGGACAAAGAATGATATTTTATTGTATATAGAATTATTGCCTGTAAGTTATTTCCTTTAGCACTCTTCTTTCTTTTGGTTTATCCTGCTTGGTGTTTGCTAAGCTTCTAGAATCCACTGTCTTATGTCTTTCACAATATTTAGGAAGTTTCCGCTTATCATTTCTTTAAGTATTTTTCCAGCTGTGTGGTCTGGTCTTTCTGGGACTCCAGTGTCATGAATGTTAGACCTTTTCCCATAGTCACACAGGTTCCTTAAGCTCTGTTCATTTTTTTAAAAATCTTTTCCCCATCTGTTTAGATTGGATAATTCCTATTGATCTATCTTCAAGTTTATTGATCTTTTCTCTGTCATCTTCCTTCTGCTTTTGAGCCTTTCCAGTGAACTTTAATTTTGTTATGGTGTATTTCAGCTTTAAAATTTCCACTTGTTTTATCCATCTGTCTTCTATTTCTTTGTTGAAATGCTCTATTTTTCCACCTATTTCAAAAGTGTTTGTGGTTATTTTGTTGGATTAAAAATAATGATAGCTGTTTTAAAGTCTTTATCAGATAGTCCCAGCATCTGGGTCATTTTAGTATTGGTGTTGTTTGATTGTCAATTTTCATGCGAGTTGATATTTTCCTAGTTTTTCATATAATTCTGAGTATATGAAATTTATTCAAATTTTGAAATATATCCTGAACATTTTGAATGTAATGTCATAAAACTTCTGGGTTGTGTTTATATCCTAAGGACAATGTTGACATTTTGTTTTTAGCAGACAGTAAACTTGGTTAGGTTTATGCTGAATAATACAAACCAACTTTGTGGTCTGTGCTTCCAATGCCAGTTCAGTTTTCAAAGTCTGTTTAGTGTTATTTGGATCTGTGTTTTGTGTGCACCACTCTGACCAATCTGGCACTGGTGGACAGTCTAAATATTAGCTCAATTCTCAGAGTCTTTGATATGCTGATTAAGATCATATATCCATATGCACAGCTTGGGCCTAAACCCAGAAATTCTTACACAGATTTGTAGGATTATCTTTCCTCTCTCATTGATATCTGCAGTACATCGTTCCCTGGGGCTCTGTTTTTTAGTCATTTGGCCAGAAAGTTGAGGCTTTAATACCCTCCTCTCCCTCTTTTGTAGCTGTTCAGCACTCAGGGCCAAATAGCACAAGTTCTGACTTAAACATAATGGTAAACTCAATGTAGCCTCTGTTGTTCAAATTCTTATCTTCTTCCTTCCTTAATGTACCTGACATTATTTAATTTTCAGTGTCCTCAAATAGCTGCTATAGGCATTCTGTCTTATTATAGCCACATGCCTTGAGGGAAACACGGTGACATGTTCTTAGCCATCTTACCCAGAACAAGAGCTCTTTTAGCACAATTATTAATTTGTATATGTGTCTGTTTCAATTTACTAGAGTGGGAATCTGAGGAATGAAGGGGTACATTCTCCACCTGAGTGTCAGTTATTTGGAATAATTCTTAATTTTTTATTGTACATTAACAATGTTTCAATTAATAATTAATACATGTTGATTTCTGAATATTTAGGGATTGTACTCTACACTGAGAATATAGAAAGGAAAAGATTTGAATTAAGATAAAGTTCTTACTCCAACTACTTAGTGATAAAAGTTTGCTTATTATTTTCTTGTTCTTTATAATTAATGTGTGTACATGCGTGTCTGTTTATACACAAAATGGAATAGTACTATGTCACAGGTTATCTTCATTTTTTAATATATAATGAACATTTTTATATTATAACATTTTAATAGCTGCATAATACTCCATTGGATGGAAGTGTTTTTACTTTAAATATATCCACTCAAGAATATTTCTAAATATTCTTCTGCAATGTTATATACTTTGTAGAATCCCAAATTCCTCATATTATATTTTTTTACATGAAAAAGGAATGTCTAGTAGCTAAAACGAAGGCTATAAAATAAAATATTTTTCGAATAGTTTCCTATTGAACGCTAGTGTATTACCACTTACTTTTCTCACTTTGGAACACTCATTTCACTGAACAAAAAGCCCACTGACTTCATTTCTTTCTTATTTTCTTTTTTCAACTACTTGGGAAGCAGTGGGCTAAAGACTAGACAAGGAATTTCTTTACTAGTTGAGCAATCAAGAAAAGTAAATTTAATATTTTGGTCATTCTTATAATCACCTACCTATTACACCATACTTGGCTTCTATATTAACATACAACACACACAAATCAATAAAATATTGCTTTAGCAAGCATATGGGAGAGAAAAAAACATTATAATTTTGTGTTCTGTGAATAAAGAAATTGAACAAAAGACAAATATCTGATGAATATATTTGTGTATATTTCTATTAGATGACTACTAACACTACAGAGGTAAATAGGAAGTGTGGAAATTAACCTAAGTATGTTCAGGAAAATTGTGGTGGCAAAATAATAAACCACCAGTTAATCTAATAGATTCTATCTACAATAACGCTATTCATTCCCCATTGCTATAACAGTTTTGATTTTTTTTAAAGAAAAGCTATTCTGGTGAAATTCTACTATAATAACACTATAAGGTAATAAAGCTATTCTGTTGTTTATGAAATGATTGAACTATTTTAGCTACGTAATTATATTATATTTTTGACTTTTCATAACTTTTCCCTAAATAACATGAAATTTTATTTTTAATGAATTGTTATTCATTTTTTAATTGATATATGTTATATATTCACATACCATGTAATCATCCAAAGTATACAATCAATAGTTCACAATATCCTCATATAGCTGTGCATTTATCATCAGAATTGACTTTTTTGAAAAATTACGTATTTACAAAAAAGCAATAAATTTCAAAGCACACTGAAGCAATTAGTTGTAAAGCAGATTTCAGAGTTTGGTATGCATTACACTTCCATGATTGTAGGTTTTTATTTCTAGCTACTCTAAGATACTGGAGACTAAAAGAAATGTCAATATAATGATTCAGCAATAAAACTCATTTGTTAAATCCTACCTTCTCTATATAACTCCATCATACCCTTGATCTTTCTTCCACTCTTTTGGGTATTAGGGCTATGCCCATTCTAACTTTTTCATTTTGGAAGGGGCTGTCAATAATATTGGATAGGGGAATGGAACTAGCTGATGTTCTGAAGAGGCTGGTCCCTTTGCATTTCAGGACTTATCTGGTCCAGGGACCCATCTGGAGGATGTAGGTTTCTGCAAAGTTATTCTACTGTATAGAATATATTCTAACTTTGTAGAATTATATATAGCACCCTAGGTTTTCTTTAGGATTGGAAGAAATGGTTTTGCTTGGGGGTTGGAAAGCTATGATAGGTTGCAATGTCTAACTGAAGCTTGTATAAGAATGACCTCCAGTGTAGCCTCTTGACTTTATTTGAACTCTCTCAGCCTCTGATATCTTATTTGTTACACTTCTTTCCCCCTCTTTGGTCAGGATGGCATTGTTGATACCATGGTGCCAGGGCCAGGCTCATCCCTGGGAGTCATCTCCCATGGCACTAGGGAGACTTTCAATCTTGGACGTCATGTTCCACATAGTGGGGAGGGCGATGAATTCATTTGCAGAGTTGGGCCTAAAGAAGGAGGCCGCATATGAGCAACAAAAGATGTTCTCGAGAAGTAACTCTTAGGCATACCTATAGGTAGGTTTAGTTTCTCCACTACATACTTAAACTTCATAACAGCAGGCCTCAAGATCAAGGTCTTGGCCTATTGATTTGGGTGAACTTAATGTCTGACATAGTGTCAAGAGTTTCCCTGGTGGTAAAGTTTATATTTCCTTATTTTTTCTCCCACCCTCCAGGGACCTTGCCAATACTTTTTGATTATCTGTTTAATATACTCTGAGATATATCCAGACATATCATTAGGCTATACAGGATTAAAGACCTTCATTCTTATTCTGGACTCCCTGTGTTTGGATTGTTAAATGATCTATACAGATAAATTGAATTAGATTATGTGCCATAGAAAATTTAGGTTCTGGACAAAATAAACCTTTCTTTTTTTTGTCTCAAAGAGAAGATGAAGTTCTAAAATATAGACAATGTCTTCCTTATCCCAAGTATTCTGAATTAGCTTAATCTAGACCTGATCAACTTCATTTTGATCTGTAATACCAGGTTATACATGTACAAACATACTCTCAAAATCCAGAAATAACAATTACTGCTCTGGACTAAATGTAACTTTTATAAGAGCTTACAACCTAGGCCCCCATTTTCTTATAAGTATTTTCTAAATGACACCATTCAATATTTGCTCTTTGGTTTCCGGCTTATTTTGCCTCGCCAAATGTCCTATAGGTTGATTCATAATGTTGCATGCCTCCTTTTTGTAGCAGCACAATGTTCAATCATTTGTATACACCATCGTTCACCGATCTACTTCTCAGTCTGTGTATCCTTCAGCAACCTCCATTCATTGGGCATCATGTATAATGTCCAAAGTCAACAGCCCATCAACATTCTCAATTTCAGATAATTTCATTGTTACCAAGAGAAAGATAACCAGTAAGCACACCTTCATGAAATAGAAAATTCAAACCTTACCTTAACTCTTGTCCCTCCCCCAATTATTTACCCCTAGTGTTGCTGTTGATATTTTCCTGTCAAACATAAAATATAGCATGCAATAGTAGTTTTCCCCCTATACAATGAACTTATACACTCTTTGTACAACATTCATATCTTTGCAGTAGGTATGAGCTTATTTATATTTGTTGTGTTAATCAGTGGGACACATGGGTCTGTACAACTCCTTTCAATCATGTTCACCTTCAATATAGTAATATTATTTATAGACACACTAGTGAACCACCTTCATTTCTATCTATCCCCTTACATTTGATTTCAACCTCATTAGCTATCCGTTCACTCATCTTTAGGTTCTGTGTATCTCTAGGTCCTATATTCTGTATTATAAGCCTCTGATTTTACCTTCACCATGGTCATAAAATGGAATCATTCCTCAGTATCTATCCTATTATGTCCAGCTTTTTTCACTCAGTATTATGTCCTCAAGACTCATCCATCTTTTCATGGTCTTCAATACATCATTTGTTCTTACTGCTGCATAATATTCCATCATATGTGTATATCATGTTTTGTAAATCCACTCTTCTGTTGATGGCCACTTGAATTGTTTACATCATTTGGCAATTATATGTGAATAATGCTGCTATGAATATTGGTGTACCAATGTCTGTGTCATTGCTTTCAGCTCTTCTGGGTTTATACTGAGTAGTGGTATTGCTTGATCATAGTGCAACTTGATACTCAGTTTCCTAAGGAACCACCAAACTGTCTTCTTAGTGGCTGTACCCTTGTTCATTCCCACTAGCAATGCATGAGTGTCCTAATTTCTCCACATCTTCTCCAACAGTTGTAGTTTCCTGTTTGCTTAATAGCAGCCATTCTTATAGATGTGAGGTGGTATCTCACTGTAGTCTTAATTTGCATTTCCCTTATAGCTAATGAAAATGAGCATCTCTTCATGTGATTTTTAGCCATCTATATTTGCTCTTCAGAAAAATGCCTATTCATACCTTTAGCCCATTTTGTAATTGAGTTCTTTGTTCTTTTATTGTTGAGTTGTATGATTTCCTTATGTATACAGGATATCAAAATTTTATCCAGTGTCTGTTTTCCTAATATTTTCTCCCATTGAGTTGGCTGTCTCTTCATCTTTTTGACAAAGTCTTTTGAGGCAGAAAGCTATTTGTTTTTAAGGAATTCCCATTTACTTTTTTTTTTTTCTTTTGTTGCTTGTGCTTTGAGTATAATGTTTAGGAAGATACCTCCTATTACTAAGTCTTGAAGATGTTTTCCTAGATTTTATTCTAGGAACTTTATGGGACTGGTTTTTATATTTAAGTTTTTTATGCACTTTGACTTAACTTTTGTATAGGTTGTAAAGTAAGTGTATTCCTTCATTCTTTTGGATATTGATATCCAGTTCTCCCATGCCCATTTATTGAAGACAATTTTGTCCCAGTTCACAGGATTTGGGGGCCTTGTCAAAGATCAGTTGACCATAGATTTGGTAGTTTATTTCTGCACTCTTGATTTGATTCCATTGGTCAATACTTCTATTTTTGTGCCAGTACATTGCCATTTTGACCACTATGGCTTTATAATAAGTTTTAAAATCTAGAAGTGGTAATCCTCCCACTTCAATATTTTTTCTTAAGATGCTTTCAGCCATTCGGAGTCTCTTTTCCTTCCAGATGAATCTGATAAACAGCTTTTCCAAGTCTTCAAGAAGATTATTGGTATTTTGATTGTTGTGCTGGTTTGAAAGGATTATGTGGCCTACAAAAGCCATGTTTTAATCCTAATCCATTTCGTGAAGACAGCCATTCTTTTAATTGTTATTCAGCACTGTAGGTTGGAAACTTGATTAGATGGTCTCCACAGAAATGTGACTCACCCAATTGTGGGTATTAAACTTTGATTAGAGGGAGATGTGACTCCATCCATTCCTAGTGGGTCTTGTTTAGTTTACTGGAATCCTTTAAAAATAAACATTTTGGAAAAACCCTTGAGAGCCACGAAAGCCCATGTAGCCAGAGACCTTTGGAGATGAAGAAGGAAAATGCCCCTGTGGGAGCTTCATGAAACAAGAAGCCTGGAGAGAAAGCTAGCAGATGTTGCCATGTTTGTCATGTGTGTCTCCAGTTGAGAGAGAGAAACCCTGAATGTCATCGGCTTTCTTGAACCAAGGTATCTTTCCCTAGATCCCTTAGATTGGACATCTCCACAGTCTTGCTTTAATTTGAACACTTTCATGGGTTTAGAACTGTAAACTTGCAATGTAATAAATTCCCCTTTGTAAAAGCAGTTCTGTTTCTGGCATATCACTTTCTGGCAGCTAGCTAACTAGAATAGTCTGTGTCTCCTCCAGTGTTTTAATTTGATCATTAGGCTGGGCTATATCTATCTGCATCTTCATATGCTTAGTGATCTTCTGTTGCCTTCGAGGAATGTAGACATCTTGATAGGGTTATTTTAGAAATTTTCCTTCAGTAGTGTAAAGCTTTATTTTTTGGATAGATGTGGGATGGGATGTGAGGCAAGGGGCAGAGCACAAGAGTGCAGAGACACGTTGCAGCACAGTTATAGGTATGGTCAGTGATGCTATGCTGGTGCCTGTAAGGATGGGGTGCAGGGTGTGTGGTTGCGGAGGTTCAGGGGCCTTGAGGACTATGTGCAGCTCAGGCAGGCCTTGGAGTACAGGAGAAGGGTGCAGAGTGAGGGACTCAGAGGTAGGGTGCTGTGGGAGAGAGATGGGGGCGGTGTGGATGCATGGGGCTGGTACACAGGCAGGAAGTGGGTGGGTGTGCAGGTACTGGGTATCAGGATGTGGGGTATGGGGCACAGAGGTCAGGGCACATGAGTGCAAGGTGCAGGTGTGTCTTTGTGCAGGGGAGGTGTCCGGGGGGCAGGATTTGGATGTGTGAGTATGTAGGGGTGGTGTGCAGGTCCCGAGTATTGCAGGAAGTGGATCAGGGATAGGTGATGTGGGGTGGGAAGAGCCCAGACATGCATGTGCAGATATGGGATTTGGGGTAGGGCTGCACACATGTGCATGGCAGGGGCTATGTAGCATATATGAACACATGAACACCCACCACATATGAGAGGAGGTCAGTTGTGCCAAGGGTTGGGGCAGGTGTGTGCTCATGTGTGGTCATAGGCGGTGGGGTACAGGGGTCAAGAGGTCAGTGCACTGATGTATAGGTGCCTGGTGGTGAGGATATGGCACTGTACATGTGCTAGTCTGGGGGGGCAGGGCCCTGGTGTGCATATGCCTTAGGGGCAGTAGAGTAGGGTTGTGACTACATGGGCTGGGGACAGGTGTGGCCCAAATGCACAGGTCAGTGCTTGCCCAGAGCTGGGGGTGGGTGATGGGGGTGCATGTATGCAGATCTGGGTGGACTGGATGCTGATGTACACATGTGCAGAGCTCAAGGGTGGCAGGTGGGTTTGCATGACTGTATGGGCTGGGAGCAGGTGTTGCTTGGGCATGAAAGTGAGCACCCCCAGCTGGATGTGCAGGTGACTGCCTGCAGGGGGCAGGGAGAGGGAGGTGGGGGTCAAGAGGCTGGGTGCCTATGTGAGGGTCTTGGGAGGGGTGGGGTGAGACTGTGTACTTACATGGCAGAGATGGGTTGGGCTGGGGCAGGCATGCATGTATGCTCAGGGTGGGGGTGTAGGGTGGGGATGCACAGAGGTTTCAGGGCAGGGGTGCATGGAGCATGGTTGTGGGTGAGATTACAGGTTTCAAGTTTGTGGGTGTGGGAAGAGTCATGGGTTGCCAAGCAGGGGCAGGGTACAAGGGTAGCACATTCAGGTAGCAGGGTACAAGGGGAGCACATTCAAGGAATACATGGCTTACTTCCTAATCCTGTCTCCCTGTCCATGCACTCCTGTGGATTCAGGGCCTCCATTTGGAAAGGGACATGTTAGGCTGTTGGCACTAGCTGGATGGTCTCCATTTCACTGTGTCTCAATTCTTCAGCTTTTGCAACCAGAGCCTCCCTATGTGGTGTAGAAGACCCTTTCAGGTCACTTAAACCCTGGAATTGCTGTCTAGGTCAGTTTTCTGTCACTTCTCTAGTTGTTCCTTGGAGCAGGTGTGAACTCAACCTATCCTATTCTGCCTTCTTCCCGGAACTCCTCTCTTTATCCATTTTTACTAGTCAATTTTATCTCATTCTTTATGGTTGTTGATACCAAATTTAACATTTATCAGATAGTATTATTCATCATATTGAAAGGGATAGAAATATAAAGGCCTTTAAATATAAAATAGATAATATAAAGACAAAATCTAAAACATATTTCTATACATAGTTAATATTTTATACTATTAAAAAACACATACTGAAGGACCTATCAAGATTGTGGAGTGAAATGATTCAAGGCCCCCTACAGAAGTTTTGAACAACCAGCAAGGACTGACAGAAACATTTTCCTCATAGCTCCATAACATAGTTATAGAACTGTAGTTACAGGGTAAGTGATGAATCAAGAAAAAGTCTACTTAAAAGTGGTAGGATCTTCTGACTCCCCAGCTGGACCCTTCTCCACCCTCACTCTCTTAGAGTGGAGCTGGCCAAAGCTCCCAGTGCATGGACACCTGGACCCAGTTCTGGAGGAAGCAGAGTAACCCTTTTCCACATACTGGGATCGTGTATGTTTGTCCAAGTTTGTCTGGTTTTGGCCTGAAGGACTCACTGCCCTGGAACATCCCTGTGTATATAGAATGGCTCATGGAACTCTTCTGAAGAATGCTGTGGGTGAGCAGTCAAGTGGATGCCTGCATCAAGGGATTGCTAGCTCTAAGACATACAGTGCAGTGACCAGAACCATGAGAAAACTGTCCTTGAGGAAAGACGGGCATATGTATCTGTGTTGCCAGGGGAATTCCTAGGGCCACATATAGAGGCCTAAGAGAAGACAAATGCACAGGGAAACCCCTGCCATTTGGCTTGGAGATATTCTCCAAACTCTTTGTAAGAATTAGCTCTGAAGGATAGCACTAGCATAGGACAATCTGCAAAGACCAGGAAATGTGTTTTCTGTTTTCCTTCTTATATTTTGTTAGCTCCTGGATTCAAAGAAAGCTCTTCCATAACACTAGCTGGAATTATATCTTAAGGAACATGTGTATCATAGTCTAAAATCCAGTAACAACACATTAAATTACCAAGATGTCCAGTTTTCAATAAAAGGTTACAAAACATACAAAGAAATAGGAATTGATGGCCCTAGGCAATGAAGAAAAGTTAAGCATTAGAAACCGTCAGTGAGAAGGACCAGACATGGAATATTCCAGACAAAGATTTTTAAGAAAATGTCCTAATTGTGCTTAAAGAATTAAAGGAAAACATGGATAAAGAACTAAAGGAAATCAAGAAAACAACAGATGAACACAAAGGGAATATCAATAGGTAGATGGAAATTATGAAAAGGAACCAAACAGAGCTAAAGACAGCAGTAATAGAAATTAAAAATTCCCTTGAGGGGTTCAGTAGCTGGCAGAAGAAGGAGCCAGTGAACTTGAAGATAAGCCAATGGAAATCAATCAGTCTGAGGAGCAGAAAGAAGAAAGAATGAAGAAAAGGGAACAGAACCCAAGGAAACTGTGGGATGCTATAAGGCATTCCAATGCATGCATTGCTAGAGGTCCAGAAGGAGAAAAAAGAAAGAGGAAGAGAGAGTATACAAAGAAGTAAGGGCTGTCAATTTCCAAAATTTAATGAAAGACATGAAGGTATGCATCCAAGATGTTCAACAAACTCCAAATAGGATAAATCCAAATAGACACAAATCACTTTATATTGCAATCAAACTGTTGAGTATCAAAGATAAGGACAGAATTCTGAAAGCCGTTAGAGAGAAGCAACATGCCATATACAAGGGAGCCCCAATAAGATTAAGTATGATTTCTCATGACAAATCATGGAGATAAGAGGCACTGGCTGACATATTTTGCTGAGAGCAAACAATTTCAACCAAGATTTCTATATCAGGCAAAATTGTCTTTCAAACAGGAAGGACAGATTAAGAATTCCCAGGTAAACAAAAGCTGAAGGTGTTCATCATCATTAGACCAGCTCTATAAGGAATGGTAAGGGAGATCTTCAGACTGAAAGGAAAGGACACTAGACAGTGTCTCAAAGTGGCATAAATAAAGATCAGCAGTAAAGGCCACAAAGAATTTCTTCAAAATTTTCAAACCAGAAATATGTGAATCAGAGTTACTTTCACAGGTTATTACCCAGTAGCCTAGGGGAAAATTAGCACTTTTCTTGGATATTCAGAGTGATAGAAACCTCTTCCAACACAGTATCCATGGGAAATCATTCTGCCTCATTAGTTTCTTTCATAGACTTATCTTAGATTTGATATATTGATATGTAGATGATGTAAAATAGTTTCAATTTCACCATTTATTGAATGGTCATTGTCCTTTTGAATTTAGGGTAGTCACAGTTCTAGTCTCAACTGGATAAGGTTTTCCTCTTGCTTTGCTCAATACTGAAAGAACTGGTTTGGATGCTGGAGGGCATCTGGCTTAGCCTGTTACTGTGCTCTATGGTTATGGCTGTTGTCACAAACTACAAACAGAGCTTCATCTCTGTTAAATCCCACAGGCCTGTTGCTATGTTGAGTTTTATTTTGTTAGCTTATTTAGCAAAGTTAAAATTTCAAGGAAAATAAACAGTTTCCTGAAAGAAAAGGTAATGAGAAATTAGTGGTTTTGGACTCATACATATAAATATGCAATTTGTGACAAAAACTGCATAAAGCTGGGGGTTGAAGGGGTAAAGGAACATAGTTTGTGTATACTATTGAAACCAAATTAATATCAAAGTAAACAAGATGTTACAGATTTAGAATATTAAATTTAAGCCCCATGGTAACCAAAAAAAAAAATACCCAAGAATATAGAAGCTTATAGAGAGAAATTAGATCGCAGGTTGCTGTGGGCACAGGACAGAAGAATGGGGTGTTAATGCAAAATGGGCGCAGGGTTTCTCTTTGAGGAGATGGGGAAGTTTAGTAATGGAGGTTGTTAAAGGTAGCACAACGTTGTGAATGTGAGTAATCCCACTGGGAGCGGTTGAGATGTGAAAATTTATGTTGTATATATGTTCCCACAATAAAAAAAATAGAGCATCTAAATAGACAATAACAATTAAAGGCAATACATGATTCTGAATGGAATCCAGCAAGGGTGGGGAAAAAGTTCATAAGGACATTATTGGGACACATGTAAAAATGGAATATAGATGTAAGTTTTATACCAATGTTAAATATCTTGAACTTGACAACTGCACTCAAGTGACTATCCTTGCTTTTAGGAAATGTACATGACAGTGTTAAGGATTCAAGGAGCATGATGTATACAGACTATGCTCAAGTGTTCAGAAAATGGATTGATAAATAGATAGATGGAATCCAGACTGATAGTTACACAGATAAATGGAGGGATAAATAGATTTATAGAATGATGGAAAGAGAGCTTGAATGACATGACAAATGTGGCAAAATATTAAAATTGGTGGATCTGGGTGTCTGGAGGAATAAGGGTATGTTGGAATTCTCTGTGTGGGATTTTTATTATTTTTGTAACTATCCTATGAATTTGAAAGCATTTCAAAATAATTTTTTAAAAACACATCAGATTAACAAAATGCATATCACGATCCAAGTAAATTAGGTATCTTTTTTAGTTTATAGCTGTTCGACAATCTCTGTGGTGAGACATTTAACTTTAAGTTGTCAATTTTAAGGTAAAGGCTAAGATTTATATTTGGTGACTTTTGTCAATTTTTGCTAAGACCCTTTACAGCTTACTAATGTAAATAGCATGTTTGCATCTTTATAAACCCAGATTCGCTCATACCTGAACAGTGGCTTATCTTTGATACAAAAAGATATGCATGAAGCAGATGTCAGAAGACGGAAATGATTAGAGTATGCAACATTTCTTTAGTAAAATGTATGATTTAACTCACCAGTCATAAGTGAAGGACTGAGAAAAGCTTTCTTTGAATATAATTGTTGGCAGGTATCATGAAACTCCTGCCAAACAAAATTATCAATTCATAACCTATGTCCATCATTGCCTTTGCAAGAGCACTTTCTTCAGAAAGGGCTGCCATCTCCAACAGCCAGACCTTCACATTTTGCATGGGATATGCAGTAAATACTAACTTCCAAAATGAATTTGAAAGAAATAGTGCTGTTGACAGCCAAATGCCGATCTTTCAGGGTTAAAGCTTTCCAAGTTCTGATGGATGGTTTCTGCTACCTTGCATTTATTTACCTTAACACTTACGTTGCTTCATGAGTTGGTTGGCAACTTTATGGAAGGAGAACACACATTTCTTGAGAATGATTTGTTCTTTTCCTGAGCTAGGATTGAAAGAGAAATAAGGGCATTGTCCATATGCTAATAGATGAAATAGTGCCAAAGCGAAGGCTCCCGCTTGTTCTATAGCACAAAATTAAAAATATTTCACATCATGTTCCTGTATTAAGCCAGACAGTCAGTGCAAAACATATCTGGATGGCATCATTCTTTAAAGAATTGCTTTTGCTCCATGGCAATGTCATCACTGGCCCATACTAAGGAATATGATAAGAAATTTTATATTGATGATTTTGCTGGGCTATTGAGGATGCTGTTAATCATGTTATCCACAAAAACTGACTTCTTTTTGACATCTCTAGTCTTAGTGTCAGTTGTGATTTTCTTGAATATTTGGTTTATTTGTGCCTTATAATACTTAATCTATTGTTTTTCCCTCTCTGTGCGGAGCACTATAAATCTTAAAACTTAGTTTTAAGTTTAACAAATAGATATCCCTAGATCAAAGCATGCTTCTCAAATATGCTTCTCTTACCCTTTTACAGCCTTATTTTCACTTTGACTTATTTTTCCTGAAGTGTAAATATTATTATTTTCTTGGTTGTTTTGTATCTTGTAAACTACTTCAGAGCATTTTAGATGCAGGTAGGGCACATGTTAATAAAATTAAAGTCACACCTTAAGCTGACATTCAGATTGTCTTACAGTCTAAATCTAATTTGCCCTCAAGTCTTAATTCTAGGAACATTCCTACATATCCCACCAGTTGAAATCAGTTTTTCCCTCTCCATATCCCCATACAAACCAGGTTCATTTTCACCTGGCTTTTTACTTTTACCTCCCCCCTTTAAATATTAACCATCTTTCAGGACCCATTTCTGATTCCACCACATCCCAACTCTTTTCCTAACTATGAACCTGCAGAATTTGTTCACTTAATCATTTGTCTAGCTTTTGACTTTATTCTGTTTGTTGACATTTCTTGCATTGCTTAATGTCATTTACCCTCTTGATATAAGTACCAATATTTTGGTTTTCAAATGGATAATGAGCTCCTCAAAGTGAAGAGCTGAGTCTTGTCTAGTATCCTCATACCTTTCATTCTGATGCACTTATTGAAAGCATAGACATTTGTAAAATAATAAATCAATATATAGGAGATACAAAAGTATTAACTTAAAATGAATGGTCTAAGCACATTTTAGCACAACATCATGAAGATCACTGGGCCTCCATTTACATTTGTTGTAATAACCTAAGATTTCTGTGTACTGAGCACTAATCTGAGTTTTGAAGATAATTTCTACATTTGTTCTGGATATTTTAGCCTTTTCCATCTCTTTGTAAAATTTGGGGTGGCTTTATGAACTCTGAATTTTCCCTGGAATGCAGAAACTTATGCAAGAATGCTGTCTGAATTCAGCAGTGAGAGAAGGGCTCATACTGGGCAAAGGTTAACCTGGTGATCTTATTTTCTAGTGCTCATGGCTTGGTGACATTGTGAGAAGGATCTTTATGATTTTTCTGGATAATGATTATGATGAAATCACAAGGTTCAGCCTAGGCAGCCTCACTGAAGCAGTTATATTCTAAATGGTATGTTCTGATACTCTATACATGAAGTAGAATAAAGTATCAGTTATATTTGGAAGCTCTGAAAAGCAAAAATATAATCTCACTGTCATCCGGAATGACTGCCATCTTGTTGCATGCTGTGATACCTTTTCTATTCCAAAAGCACAGTTCACTAAACATCCGTACTACATTCTTTAAGGAGTTTTGGTTTTTGAGGATTTACTTTTATTCTTTTTCTCTTTTCTTTCCTTCCTTCCTGCCTGCCTGCCTTTTTTCTTTCCCTCTTTCTTTTCAACTTGCAGTAGCATGCTGTTGATAAACACTTGAACTCCTGCTGTTTAAATTGCTAGGTTCTGTTCAAAGTGGTGAAATAATTTTCTGCAATTTATTTCCAGGTACTGGGGCTGCTCCTGAAGTGTATACATACGTGCTCTAACGTGGGTAAAGAATAGTTCTTCGTGGTGTTTAAGGCAGTGGGGAAGGGGGATAGCTGACCTCTTTCCTTGTAGGAGGTTGAACTGCTCATTTACCTTGCTGGCTTCCATCCTTCTGAATTCCCTTTCTCATGTACGACACATGGATCACTAGAATTTTCTTTTCTTTTTTTCAATTTTTATCTTATTTATTTTGACCACCAAACAGTCTCAAAACTTGCACTGTCAAAGACAAAGCAACTCCCAAGTTTACTGGGTCAGTCTTCATCATTGAGGAGAATTTAAACTGCTTTAATCAGTCATATAATTAACATGGTTATTCTGAATGCTTATAGTATCCAGATTAATTTATTTTTACTAGTGGGCTTATTAGCCCTCTTCCTTGATTTTTCAATTTTGCACATAGTGAGAGTAAGTTCTTTTCCAAACTATAGATAACTTTCTTAATGTGAGAGGTTTTATCAACTTATATGAATTTGAAGATTCAGTTCTACATCATGAGCTTTGGGAGCCAGGGCTGTATTATCTCTATTGAACAGACGCTGCATATTTACATGTTGCCCACCACTGGAAGACACAAGTTAGGGCACAATCTTTTAAGATAATAATTGTTTTCCATCTGGTGCATGCTCCCCTACAATCAATTATTATTGATATTTTCCGCTTGACCGACTATATCCTCCCATGTACACTATCCCATTTTATAGAACCATTTTTCCCATATTTATGATAAAAACTTCATTAATTCATCACACATCTATTGGACACCTACCCAAAACTCTGATAAGCCCCCCCAAAAAGATATGTTCAAGTCTAATCCCCAGTTCTATGACTGTGATTCTATTTGGAAATAGGATCTTTGGGTATTAGTTAAGATGAGGCCAGACGGATTAGGGTAGGTTCTAATCTGTTAAGACTGTTGTCTTCATAAGGAGAGGAAATTTGGAAAGAATAACCACGTGATAAAAGTGGGGACTGAATTATACTACAGGCCAAGAAATGCACGAACTTCCAGCAAGCTGCTGCCAGAGTCCTACAGACTTCAGAAGAAGCATGACCCTGAGGACATCTTGATTCAGGTTTGCAGTCTCCAGAACTGTGAGGCAATAGATTTCTCCTACTTAAGTCAACTTGTCTGTGGGCCTTCATTACAGGAGTCCTGGAAAACTAAGACAGTGGGTACTTATATCCCCCATATTCCCTTATGCAGTCCCCAGTGTGTCTACTTCTGGAAAACTATATGTACTTAGCCTAGAGTTGAAGAATTATAAATAAAGTGTGAAACATGTTTTGTTTACATAGTGTTTTTCCATTTACAAAGCATTTTTACATACATCTGATTGATCCTCCTAAACATTTGATTAGCTAAATAGGGACGTATTATTTAATTCATTTTTCAGATAAGATCAGAGGCTGTGACCAGTCTATGGTCATGAAACGTCTAAGGAGAAAAGGTGAAACTGCATCTACCAAATAAGGAGTGGGGCACAGGTCATATCAAATTATGTTTTAGTCTGTCCAAAAACCTGCATCCGTCACAGTTGAGAATGAATGTATTTGATATGAATGAAAGGGAGTGGAGCAGCAGTAACCATACTGTTGTACAACACATTCTAGAACACTGTGATGGAAGGTTCTGGGATGTACTACAGACCTTGTTGCCAAGAAAGCCTTGCAATGAAAAGTGAAGCAGGACAATTTGAGGAGGTATTTCTGGCATGGAAACATATCAAAAAAATCACCAAGTAACCTGGCCAGATAGCACCTCTGACTGCTGCTCACCATGCAAAGTTCTCCCTCACTACATTCCCAAGCCATATCTTCAAACATGTCTCGGATGAACGATAGACCTGGAATTAGGGAGTAAATTATGAACCTTGCTTGGTCATATAAAATCTGCAATTTTACATGTTTTTAGCCAATTCAAAAACAGCTTCATCAAATAGCCTTCTCAAAATATCCTGTAGATGTTTACTAAAGAAGAAGACAGTACTGCAACTCTAATAAAGCAGGAAAACTGTAGTGCCAAGAAGACAAGTTGCGAACGCCAATGTGCAGAAGAGCAATTTTAGCAAAATTCCCTGAACTTCTCACGACTGATACACATCTGGGACCAGAGAAAGAGGGCAGAGGGGAACAGACATTGCACTTTGTCTTGCTTCCCTGAGATTGGGACACACTTTTTCCTATTGTGGGATTGCTAATTTGAACAAACACATGAATGCTATTGATTTGGAGATAAAGGAAACTTTGAATGCACAGAGAGGGAAAGCTGCTTATATAAAATTTTATAAACAAAATAACATGGAGGAGAAAAAAAGGAATAAGTAATAAGGGTAGATATTTATCCTTGATGTGTAGCCTTAGTGAATGAAAAATGGTTCTATCTTTATTCAGGGTTTATTGCCACATAGCTTAGCTTGGAAGTAATTCAATAAACATCACGTACTGTATGATCCAGTGTAGCCTTCTATGATGTTGGGTAGCAGAAACTACCACATGAGATTCCATCAATCTCCAGAAAAGGGGAGGTGGGAGGACCGAGGAATAACAATGAGGGCCAGAAACATTGTTTGGTCTTCTCTTATCTAGACGAAATCTTGCTACATAGAGGCACTGTCCTGAGTGAACCTTTAGCCTCTGCTAATACCCAGATTGCCTCCGGTCATTATTCTTTTCTGCCTGATTAGCATTGTAACATGCTGTTACATTAATAGTATAAAAATTTGAGGAAATACTCATCTAGTATTTGAAAACTATTATCTGACTCCACAAAGAATATTCATGTTGTTGATGAAACATGAGGTTCTAACAGGTCTTGGTTGTTTTACTTTCCTCCTAACTCATTAGTGGAAACAAATAGAAACCGCACTCATATCAAAATTCAAATTTATTGATGTTCCATTTATTGGGAAAGAGAAGATTGGGGTGCAACTCCATTTATCAAATCCTGGCTGAAGTGTAACTATAATTTGGCTATGGCTACAAGAGTTTGGCAAAAATCAATGGAAGCATTGTGTGAGAATCAATTATTGTAGACTTTACAATAATGAGCACTGTACATTTTATTATTTGTTTATTGCATACCACACATCTGCTATATCAGTAAAATTTATGATAACTTTATGTATATGTGAGGACCCAGGGCCCAGGCCCTGTTCCCTGCCCTGTTAAGAGGACAAGTCACTGCACACAGCTGCTCACATGACCAGGTAGACATTAAAGGTCAACAGACTCCCCTGGGGGGATAGACTGTCCTTAAAACTCCCTTCCCTTATCAAATCTTGCAAGACACTGCTGAAACTCTGTCTTCACACCCTGTGGGCCTAAACATTTATAAACTGCTCCCCTGGCACTCTTCTCCTCTCTCTCTTTCTTTTGTAGGGAACACTGACTTCCATTTCCCTATGGCCTGCCACTGGAAAGAATCTTCTATTCGTTAAGTCCCTAATTAAACTCATGTGTAACTCCATGCCAGGTTGTGTTCTTTGGTCTTGTGGCTAAGTGGGGTTGGAACAGTATATTTATATACATGATACCTTTTTTGACAGAGCAGGTTTTTAATATTCAAAATATTCAACACTGGAAAGTATTGAACTTTTCTCTTTTTGTTCTCTTATTTAATTCTATAAAAACTCCTTGAAGTAGGTATTGTCTTCACTTTGCGGTATGGAAAATGAGGCTCAGAAAGGTTTGCTGACAGTATCAATGATATATAGCTGCTGCAGTTGGGTTGGGAGCTCAGATCTTCTGGCTGAGGACTGGTCTTCCTTATTGACACTGCCTGATGTGTACTGGTTAATGTCTGCAATCAAGTTACTTGTGTAATCCTCTGGTCTCAGTATCCTCCTCTGTGAAATGATAACAACACTCAGAATTGTTGTGAGGATCAAATGTGAAAATAACGTGTACATTCTAAGGTGTTAGAGTAATTTGCAATTATTCACCAAAGAGTTAGAAAGGCATTTGACAGAGCATTTTGCTTGAAGGCTTTACTATTTTGAGTCTGGCTCAGGCTCCTTTAAAATTAACTTTTCCATATACTACCCAAGAACAGAGTATACTTTTCCTTTGGAAATGCTTTCTATTATAAATTGCTAGATATTTTCCTACTCTGGGCTTCATTGTAAATTTAATTTAAGCACTCCTAATTTTTTCCAATAATAGATCAATGGCTTCTTAAAGTGTTTGGCAACTCTGTTTGCCCACATTTTTATCAGCCTAGAGCATCCCTGAGGGTAGCATAGGACCAATGGATTCTGGGGAAGCAGCCAAAATCAAGAACATAATGCATGAATGAAAATAAAAACAAATTTATTTTTTTGAAAAGCAATCAAGTTGTTTGCTTCAGAGTATTGTCACTAATAACCTTGAATAATTTAAAGCTGTTGGAGACTATGAGTATATTCTAATACCCTTGGATACCTAGGTATTATATTGCTGCATGGGTAATAGATAATTTTGCCCTATATCTGTCTCCCAATGCCAAAGAACTTCCAGATGATGACATTTTCTATTGCAAATCTGAGTGCTTATAGGACTTGCTTCTCTAGGTAATTATAATATCTACCCTGGCATTAAGGCTCACTGCAGGAGCTAATGCCATGATATGGAATTAATCAAATCTGAATGAAAAGGTCATTAGAAAGTTAAATTATTTCACTGATCCCAGACTAGCACCACATAAGCAAGAATTATTCTCCATTGTGATATAATAGATCCTGAAATTCAGTCATTAGTTTCACCTCACTAGGGACATCTTATTATTGATGTGGTTTATTACTTAAGCCAATTGACCACCATTTAGTATTCCATTACTTACACTTTTAGCTCTTTGAAAAAACTGTTATATAACATTGTTAATATATACCTTATGCTTCAACTTTATTATTGTTTGCTCATAAGTTACCCCACTAAAAATGCAGATGATCGAATAAAACATACAACCAACAGTTATTTATTAAAATCCTTCTATTTAGGAAATTGTGCATAAATGTAAAGGGAAATTATTTATTTTTATGATAAAACAAGTTATTTTCTTAATAGATTAGAATTATGGTCACTTCCTCAGGAGACTTCATGATCTCCTCTTCCACCATTCCTGACCAGAACAGATCATGCTAAACCTCTGTATAGAAATGTGCTGTCAGGGATTCTGGATCACTTGAGACAGATAATTGGGTCAGGGGCAACTAACTGCTCAGTGTCCATTTTCTCTGGCAGGATAATGCTGTTTTACTACTAATAATGTCACCCTTTTTACTTAAAGTGGTATACTGCTGTGCAATATTAATCTTCTTGGCTCTGTCAAGGCTCCTGGTCACTTTGTCAAGACTCCAGGTCACTAGTGGCTTCTTGATCTGCAATAATCAGGATAGGCTGGGTTATGTTGCGATAACAATCCCAGTAGTTCACTGACTTGAAACAACAAAGCTTTATTTTTTGCCATGCTACACATCCCTTAGGTAACAGTTGGAGTCTTGCTACATGCTCATGGTGAGTTATACATTGGCTCTTAATTTTTCCCCAAAGTACAATCTTAACATGTGCACTAAAGAAAGAGGTCCAGAATATTTGTTTCTAGCACTGATGATTCTCACCCATTTCCATTAAGGATTTCAATGTGGGGAGCAAAGAATTAGGCAGGTCTTGAGAAACCCTTCTGTATCTTTTCCTGCTCCTTGTGGTCACGTGACTTCAGCTAAAATTCTATAAGCTTTGAGAAGTACTTAATGAAATTAATTGAATATATTGAGTGATAAATATCATCTTTACTCCCTCCAATCTATAATCTGTCTGAAACATTTCAGTCCTTTGTTACATTCTTTCATAGCATCTTGCACCTGTCATACAGCATTGATCAAAATAAAAATTTAAACTGTTTGTATAAATATTTTCCTAAGCACAAAGAAGGAAGGGGCTGTAATCACAGCTCTTTTCACAACATCTCATTCAGTGTCAAGCTCTGAGTTGTTACAAATGTATGCTGTGTGAACAAATGACTGAATGAGAAAAATAGAAATTCCAGGTAAATATAAAGGGGACTGTCAATTGTATCAGCTCTAGATAGGTATAGAGGACATTCAAAAACACAAAGTGTGGTCAACTCTGTGTAGGACAGGCTAATAAGATTGGTTGAAAGAGACCAGAAGTTTCCAGGGTCAGCAAATGGTACACTAATGGGCAGTTCTAATTCTGTTTTAGTGCTTTCTATGGCATTGGTAGCCCTGAAAGCCATTGTCACTAATGTACCTAGAAGGAGGTGAAATGTCCATAGTTAAAGTTCCATACTGTTTAAAGTAGAGATGCTGAGCTTTCACAAAAGGGTTCTAGAAAATAGGGCACTATGTAAAGACTTCATGAAAACTCTCTGTGGAATAATGGAAAGTCTATTGAATCTGAAGTCTGACAAGCATAGCTAATCCTAGTTTTTATGTTGAATATCTTTTTTGTTATTCCAAAGTACTTACTAAAGACCAACTATGTTCAGACATTAAATTAGGATTTTGGGCTATGTTATGTGAACATACACATAACATGCTTTTGTGGAACTTACATTTATCCTCATCTCATTGATAATTTCCTTCATATATAAAATATCTACCTTAGATAACTTGATTTTAGAGTGAGGTAGAAGATGTATGTAAAGATGCTTTTTAGGACATACATTTGTATACTTTTTTGGTAGGAATACTATATAATTGCTGTTATATCTTTTTCAGTGAATCATATTGGGAGGTTCATGCTATCGGTTTGTCCCAATATTGATGATATTAATTTTAATATCTTTTTTGAGATGTTGTCAATAGGTTTCTCCACTGTAAAATTAGTATTTCCCTTTCTAATCAATAAATAATTTATGGGAAGATACTGTGAGAGTATGTAATTATGTTCCTTATCAATCTTTAGCCCACAAGTTTTAGCATCAATTGCATTATTTTGTAACTCCATAATTGCCTCTACATTTATTAATTGGCATTCTACTGCAAAAAAGAGCTGTCCTTTATCATCCTTCACTCTATCTATCTATCTATATTTATTTCTGCCATTTATCTATTTATCTTTCTGAGATAGCTATGAATTATATATGCATGCTGTAAAAATTATAATTTTGTATTATCTTTGATGTTATCCCAGTGTTACAGGATTCATTGCTGTCTTCTCCTTTCTTATATTTGTATCTTATTCTCCAATAGTGAGAAACATGACTCCCATTGTCCTCAATTTATTTTCTCACTTGCTCAAGTAGAGAAGATGCCAAAAATAGATTTAGAATTTTTAAAATATTGAGAATATTTAACATACTCCACTTAGAAAAGCAAACCTACTAACCAGAGTTTAAATTTAAGATATTTTGATGTAACGGTTTATACACTGAAATGCACAACTTTTAAATGACAATTATATTAGTTTGGTTAAATGCATACATCTGTGAAAGAATCAAACTAATCAAGATATAATAAAATTCCAACTCCCTGGAAATTTCTGTCTTGCCTCTTTCCTGTTGATCCCCCTTATCTTCTCTTACTTTCCCATTGATCCCCCTTATCTTCTCTTACTCCACCAATTTTCTAAATTCAATCACCATCGAATTTGTTTCTTGTTCTTGGACTTTAACTGGGATAATAAAGGATAATGCAGTATGTACTTTATCTCTGGGATCTTTTTTTAAAGTGAAGTTTTTAGATTTATCCATGTTGCTGAATGTATCAGTAATTTATTGTGTTTACTGTTGATTAGTATTCTATGAATAGTCTCAATTTTTAAGTTCATTCTCCTGTTCATGGGTATTTCGGTTACTTCCAGGTCTTCTTTATTATAAATAAAGCTGCTATAATTATTAGTCTATGAGTATTTTTGGTTATGTTTCTTAGATACAAAAGAGTGGAATTTCTATGTCATAGAGTAAGTGTGTGATCAACTTTATGAGAAAATATCAAAGTGTTTTCCCAAGTGACTGTACAATTTACAATTCGACTGCAATGCATATGCATTCCAGTTGTTCATAATGAGTGCCAATGTTCTAGTTTGCTAGCTGCCAGAATGCAACACACCAGAGACAGATTGGCTTTTAATAAAAAGGGATTTATTTTGTTGGTTCTTAGGAGGAAAGGCAGCTAACTTTCCACTGAGGTTCTTTCTTACGTGGAAGGCACAAGATGGTCTCTGCTGGTCTTCTCTCCAGGCCCCTGGGTTCCAACAGCTTCCCCCGGGGTGACTTCTTTCTGCATCTCCAAAGGCCTGGGCTGAGCTGCTAGTGCTGAGATGAGGAATGCCGAGCTGCTTAGGCTATGCTACATTGCCCTCTCTCATTTAAGCACCAGCCAATTAAGTCAAATGTCACTTATTGCAGCAGACACACCTCCTAGCTGACTGCAGATGTAATTGGCAACAGATGAGGTTCACGTACTGTTGGCTTATGTCCGCAGCAACAAGACTAGGTATGCTCACCTGGCCAGGTTGACAACTGAATCTATCTATCACAGCCAATATCTATCTTTTAAATTATAGCCATTCTGGTGGCTGTGTAGAGGTATATCATAGCAGTTTTAATATGCATTTCTCTGTTCACGAACAACTCTGTCTATCTACAACATACTTGTCTATCTACTTTTATGATAGGTCTGTTCATAACTTCCGGCCAATCTGTTACCTCATGTGTTCCTATTATTCATTTAAAGGAGTCCCTTATAATTCTAGATGAAAGTTTACCAGATATATATGGTATGAATATTTTTGAGGAGCTTGGGCCTGTCTTTACATTTTCTGAATGGTCTATTTTGACAATCAGAATTTTTGATTTTGAGTCTCATCTATCATATTTTGGAATCTAGTTTTGTCCTCTTACAAAATATTTGCCTATCCTGAGGTAAAAAATATCCTAGATTTAAATCTAAATGCTTTATAGTTTTTATTAACATGCAAGTCTACAATCTATCCGAATAACTTTCCTTTGTGGTGTGATGCAGGATCAGGTTTTATTTGTTTTTGTATGTTCTTATAGCACCATTTGTAGAAAATTCTTTCCTTTCCTCATTGAAATGTCTAGGTACCCTTGTTGAATATCAGCTAATGCTATTTTGTGCTCCTAATTCTGGATTCTCTCTTCTACTTCATTTTCTATTTCTGTTAATACCATATCCTCTTGATCACTCTGGCTTGGTTACCATTTTACAGATTTCTTTGATTATTCTAGAATTTTCATAAATATTTTATGATAAATAAGTATTTCTATTAAAAAGCATTTTCATTTTTATTGGCATTGCACTTAATCCCTGCATCAACGTTGAGAAAACTGACGTTTTACAAATACCGCGTCATCTCCACTGGAAGCATAAAGTTTTTGGTATAGAGTTCTTGCACATCTTTTGTTATATTTATGTCTAGATACTTTTGAAACTATAGTACATTGCATTTTAAAAATTTATGCTTTCAATTATTTGCTTCTGGAATATAGAAATAAAATTATTTCAGCATATTGATTTTGTATTAGTTACATAGTCCTGGATAAAAAATTACCTGAAAATTTAGCAGCTTAAAACTATTTATCTCTAAAAGAGCCAGTGAAGGAGATGACAGAAGAAGAATCAGAGAAAGATTTGAAGACGTTATGCTCCTGGTTTTGAAGATGGAGGAAGGGTCAGTGAGTTGAAGACTGGTGATTGGTTCTCACAGTTGGAGGAGGCAAGGGAATGGATTCTCCCCAAAGCTCCGGATGGAATGCAGCCTTGCTGACACTTTGATTTTATCTCATTGATGCCAATTTCCAACTTCTTACCTCAGAGCTGTAAGATAATAAATTTGTGCTGTTTTAAGCCACTAAGTGTCTGGTAACCTGTTACAGCAGCATTAGGAAAATAGTACCCCATTCTGTGGTTCTTAGGAATGAGTCACTATATCCAACCACACTCAGAGGAAAGGGGTTACACATACGCATATGTGTAACATGTTACACATAGGTTACACATAGGCAGCAATACCAAGATGTGGGAATCATTGGTCGCTAACATAGAAGCTGTTACAACAGACCCTGGACACGGTGACCTAATAATTCATTTACTAATTCTAGCTTCCATTTTGTGAACATCTTATTTACTACTTAAACATATTATCTAAATTATACCTGAATAGACTTGCTTTAAAAAAAAAAGATGAGATAAAAATCATTATGTAGATGTCTATGTTCTTTTCAGCATTGTTCTTGCTAGGGTGTCCAGAGTCGTGTTGACACCAGTGGTGAGAATGGACATGCTTGCCTTGTTCCTGATCTTTGAGGAAAACAGTAGAATATTTTGCCATTAAGTATAATGTTAAGTGTCAATTTTTGTTGTTGTTGTTGCCCAGATGCTCAGTGTAGACTAAGGAAGCTTCTATTTTGTTTAGTTTTTGCTTTCTTCTGCCATATTTTTAGTTTGCTAAGAGGCTTTGTCGTAAGTGGGGGGTGTTTTTTCATTTAGATGATCATATGAAGTTCTTATTCTGAGAAAATGGGGAATTTAGTTGTCTGAGCTTCAAATGTTACATGAATGTTGCATTTCTGGAATAAACCAACTTGACCAGGAAGTATCACAGCTTTGGCCCTGAATTTACATTATTATTACTTTATTGAGAATTTTTGTTTCTGTTTTTGCATGACTTTAAAATTTTTGGTTAATGTCTTTGACAGGTTTTGGTAACAAGAGTATATTAGTTGTATACATTTTTTTTCCTGAGAGTGTATCTAAGATTGGCATTGTTTCTTCTTTAAATAATTAATAGAAACTACCACTGAAATTATACAGCCTTGGAATTTCTTCCAGGGAAGGATTTTAATTAAAAAATTGAATTTCTTTAACCAATATAGGGATTTTTTGGTCCTTATGTTCATGTCTTTTTCAAGGAATTTTTCCATTCATCTAAACTGTTGACAAGCAGTTGTTCATAATATCCAATTATTTTCCTTTTAATGTCTATGGGATCTGAACACCTATTCCCCTTTTTACTCATAATACCTGTAAATGGTGTTTTTGCTATTTTTTATTGATTAGGCTTGCTTGGGGTAGTTATGTTCAGATCTTGTATATCTTTAATAGTTTTTTTCTACTTTTACTATGAATTAATGAGCTAGAAACATTAGAATCTCTAAATATGACCATCTTTCCTTTATTTTAGGATTCAATGATGGCATTTACCAAATTATTTATTATGTTTTTAGGTAAAAAAAAATGGTGAAACTTTTCTACCTCTTTCATTTCATTTCTTTCATCTTCTAAAAAAAATTAACTATCATTTTTGATATACTGAATCTTTTTTTTGATTAGTGTGCTATTAGCTATTACTATTATTATTGTTTTTTATGTTTAAATTGTCCTAAATTTCACCAGTGAAAGTCCTTTCAGTTCATTTCTTGTGTCCTTTTAATGTGGCTATATCTTTGCTTAATGATGTAAAGCTGTTTTAGGCTCACCTTTTACTTCCCAGTCACAAACCTGATTTCTTTATTTGGTATTTATATATAGAACTCCAAATCTAGGCATTATATACACTTATTACTTGGAGTGACATTTCTAAGCCCTTCAGTGGAAGAGTGTGAAAGAGTTTAAAATCATCTGCTCTTCAAAAGAAACCATTAAGAAGTAAGGCAAATCAAAGACTGGGAGAAAATATTTGTACTAAACATATGGATAATGCATACCCCCTAAAAAACATATATATAAACAAAGAAACACCTATAGATCAAGAATAATAAAATTTAAAGCAGTTCAACTTTTGTTTGGGAAATAAGAATTCCCAAAAGGCTGAATCATGTTAAAAATATATAACTACACAATTATAATGTTTTAAGACATGTCAGAAAACTGAGGACATAAATACACATAGCTGCCTTTAAACCTTGCCAAATGGTGAAGGAAGCCATTTGTAATAGATGGTTGTTAGAAAAAAAAAATGTATCTCGAACCCTTTATCATGTCATCCACAAAGTTTGAGATGCATCATGAGCATAAACTAAACCCAGAAAAATAAAACATCTCAAGCCCATGTGCACAAGCACATGCGCGCGCACACACACACACACAATATATATTCATGATCTGGAGGTAGGAAATCTTTACTTGTAAAGAACACGAAAATCTTGCCATACAAGGAAAACATTGGTAAAATAGATTTCTTCAACATTTTCATTTCTCCTCAAGTCAATATTAAGATGGCATGCTTGCTGATTTCAGTTTTCTTTTCCCTTGTCCTGAGGGAGGCACCATCACAGCTCCCATATTTACCAAAATCCTGACCTTTTTGGTGCATTTACCTACACTGCTGCAAGCTAGCTCCAAGCCCAGAGAGCAAAAGGAATGAACTTTTGATATACACAGCAACATAAACAAATCTCAAAATAATTATACTGACTGAAAGAAACCAGCTCTAGGCAAATACTGTATAATTCCAATTATACAAGATGATGAAAATGCAAACAACCCAGAATGATAGAAAGCAGATCAATGTTTGTCTGGGAGAGGAGGGTGTTGGTGAGAGAGGAAAGGAAAAGTTCACACAGAAGCACAAAGAATCTTTGTGAGGTGTTGATTATGTTCACTATCTTGATTGTGTTGATGGTTACATGGATATATAAACATGTCAAAACTTTTGAAGTTGTATATTTTACACATGGGCAGTTTATTGTGTTACACCTCAATAAAATTGTTTTAAAAACATCAATGTAAAGCAATAGTATAGGAAAGTTCAGTAACAACACATATATCCAAGAAAGAATTTTAGACAGACTATATAAGCAACTACTAAAATCAACAATAAAAAGATGAAGAGCTCAATTTAAAGATTGACAAAAAGATTGAACAGCCATTTCACAAAAATACATGTGAGTAAACAATAAGAAAGTTAAAATTAAAATCACAATGAGATACAATTTTCAATGCAAGAATTGATAACATTTAAAAGACTGAAAATTCTATGATTTTGGTTTTTCAGTGTTTGTGGAGAAATAGAGCTCTCGTGCATTGGTGTTTGGAGTAGAAAATTGTTCAGCCAGTTTAGAGAATTACTTGGCTGTTTCTAATAGTTAAATATATATCTACCCAATGACTGCAATTTTGTCTTTAGGTATTGACCCAAGAGAAATGAAAACATATATCTGCAAATTGTACAAGGAAGTTTATAGCTGTCTCATTCATAATAGCCCCACACTAGAAATAACCCAAATGTCCACTTCCAGGAGACATTTATTCTGATATAATTATACAGTGGAATACTTTTCAGAAATAAATTTAAAGAACAACTTACTGATGCAAGTAACAATCTAGATGAATGTCAATATGGATTAATCATATGAAAGAAGCCAGACCCCCAAAAGTATAGTGTGCATAATACACATGTACTACTATATATTTTCATGAATATGGAATTCATGAAAATTTCAAGCATAAGCAAAACTAATCTATGGTGTTAGAAATCAGAAACTGTTTGCTTTCGAGAGGTGAATAGATTTAGTGAAAAGGGGCAGAAGAGAACATCTGTGATGAAGGAAATATTCTATATCTTAAGTGAGTTGGTGTTTACACAGGAGGATACATGGGTCAAATTGAACAAGTAAGGTCTGTGCACCTTTTATATTAATTACACCTCAGTGAAAAGGGGAAAGATACAAACAACCCAATAAAACAAAATGACAGAAAACTGGCACTATGAAAAAGAAGATATATGGTCAAAAGAATATAAAAGATGCTTAATATTAGTCATCAAGCCAATTAAAATTAAAATAGGTGCTTTGAAGCTGTATGTACCTTAGAAAAGTATGTTCTTCAAATTAATCCATTCCTATTGGTGTGTACCCATTGTAAATTGGATCTTTTGGTGGGGCTACTTAAGGTGTGACCCACCTCATTCAGGGTGGTCTTAATCCTTTTACTGTTGTCCTTTATAAGATTATGTAATTCTGACAAAGAGAGAAAGCCATGAAAGCAAGAAGCTGAAAGCAAGGAAACCTGGAAGAGAAGAGAGAGTAGTATATGCCACCAGGTGCCTTGCCAAGTGACAGAGGAGTCCAGGATTTCTGGTAGCCAGTCTTCAAGAAGAAAGCATCATCCTGATGATGACTTGATTTGGCCATTTTCATGGCTTCAAAACTGTAAGCTTGTAAGCGAATACATTCCTATTGTTAAAAGCCAAGTCATAGTATGGTATCTGTTCTCAGTGCAAAACAAATTAAAACAGTATATAACATTTTATGTCCGTTAAAGTAACAAAATTTAAAATGACTGAAAGACTTATGAGGATGTGGAACAACTAGAACTCTCATTGCTGATGGAAATGTAAAATATTACAATGAGTTTAGAAAACTGTTTGGCATGTCTGTACACTGTTAAACATAATTATTACCCTTGATGTAGAGTTATACTCCTCAGTATTTATCTAAGTGGAGGAGCATTATGTCCACACAATGTTTTATCAAGAATATTTACATGTGCTTTATTAATAATAGCCCATGAATGAATCTCAATAATATTATTTTGATCAAGAGAAATCAGAAGCAAAAGACAATGCTATGTGAGTCCATTCATATGAAGTTCAAGAAAGGCAAATCTAGCCTATGATGATAGCAATTGAGGGAGATTATCTATGGAGTTCGGATATTGACTGGAAAGAGGCATGCTAGAACTTCTATGGTATTAGAAATACTTTATACACTGTTATGGTCTAGTACATATATTGAGGAATTTGCTAAAACTTATTGCATGTTACACTATAGATCTGTGTGTTTCACTGAATGTAAATTTTGCCACAATAATAAAAAAGAAAGAAATTAGCCTTAGTCTGCAAAGGCTGCCAGAATGCAGCACACCAGAGATGGATTTGTTTTTAATAAAAGGGGATTTATTTACTTAAAAATGTGTAGTTCTTCAGGGGAAAGGCAGTTTACTTTCATCTGAGGTTCTCTCTTATACAGGAAGGCACAGGGCAATCTCTGAGCTTTTTCATTTAAGCATCCAGCCAATTAAATCAAACATCATTCATTGCATCAGGCACTCCCTTTAACTGATTGCAGATGTAATCAGTGACAGATGAGCTTCACATGTCGTTGGCTCATGCCCACAGCAACAGAGCTAGGCACTTTCACTTGGTCAAATTGACACTTGAACCTAGCTACCACAAGATTTAACATGGGAATTAGGAATTTAGAAAATCACTGGATAAGTTGAGAAGTGGGCTCCAGGGTGGGTTTGCTGGAATGATCCCCCAAAGTCTATGTAATTGCCCCACCAAGGGAGATCTGCCAAAATCAGTGGCTACTATGGAATTCAAGAATTAAAAGACTGTGATTTGACACAGCCATACTTGCAATTCACATGTTAGGAAACCAGTATTAGTGAGCAACTGATGAAAGCAACTTCCCATCCACACCCATGATTATGCTGATTACTTATTGGAATGTGGAATCTGGCCACAACCTTCCCACAATGGCCTCTTGACCTTCATAAATTAGATATTGACACCAGAATACTATGGTAGGAAATAAAAATATTAAAAAAAATTTTTTTAAAACTCACATCTTCATAACCTTGTTTTACACAAAAAATAATCAAAGGCAACAAGAAGGTGGTCTTTGCCTCATTTTCACTTTCAACTTGAATAAGCACACATAACTGAAAGAATCTCTTTTGAATATGAAATTTTAGCTCTAAGAAAGTCTGGGAAATTGTCGGTTTCCAATTCAGTGTCTGTAGAGTAGGGAGGCCCATTAGGACATTGAAATGAAGATCTAGTTCCCATCAGCCATAACCAACATAAGTAAGTATCATTATTATTTACATTCCATAGACACTGACTCTTAGAAATGCTAATTAGTATGTTATTGAGCTAGAAATTTGAGCACTGAAATTTAGGTTTCTAACCATTAAGCTCTACCTTGTAAATTTTACTCTATTTTTCTTTGCATTTTGATCACCATACCCCAGCATTTTGTACATATATATATATATTTTTTTTTGCATGGGCAGGCACTGGGAAACAATCCCGGGTCTCCAGCATGGCAGGCGAGAACTCTGCCACCATTGTCCACCCTTGTATAGACTTTGCTCCAAGGTCTGTTTAATGATAATGGAATCTCGTTTAGAGTATTTGAAAGAGAGAATTTGAGAAAACTTTCATCATGTGAGGCTTATTTATTCATTTATTTTTTTGCCAGAGAGAACTATGACACTGAGCCACTATTGCCCCTTACTGTTTTTTTTTAATCCAAGCATTTTTAGCTACTCATTTTCAATTAAAAGGAACATAATTTCATGATTAGACTTAGACTAGCTACAGGGAAATTCACCAATCTATTTGAAACTGAAAAGTAATTGGAAAGCCTATCTATGATGTCCTGAACTGTAGGAAATATATACTTTACTTTATCAGTAACTTTCCACTAAAATTTGTTCTGGGTCTGAAAAGACAAATCTCATGGAGAAAAAAATTTTGCAGAATTTTGCTAGATATCCTTCCTGTACATGGAAAATTAATAAAAGACATCATTCTTGGTCTCTCAAAGTTATATTTCACATTTAACTTTGCAAATTACTTTGAAATTTATTCTTCTATCTTGGCATGAGATTAATTCAGCCACTTAAAGGCTATCAGCAATGTCTTTGATTGACAAGCTCTGCTTTGGAAGTTAAACCTAGTCAGTTTTAATTTGCACTTCAAATAATTAGTTTTTAGGTAGGAGAAGTCAAAGACCCTTCCAGAATCCATTCAACCCTGTTAG
Organism: Tamandua tetradactyla; assembly: GCF_023851605.1. Classification (NCBI taxonomy): domain Eukaryota; kingdom Metazoa; phylum Chordata; class Mammalia; order Pilosa; family Myrmecophagidae; genus Tamandua; species Tamandua tetradactyla. The sequence goes on from NC_135327.1 coordinate 148,133,919, forward strand.
AGGTAGTGGACACACAGCTGTGCTTGAATTGTGTTTTTGGTCACTGCCAATGCTATGGCTCTTTATTACCCTTGGACCCATCTCAGATGTTTGGATCATACTGTCATGGACCCTCACTGCCACCTCTACTGTATTCTATGGAGGAGAGTATAAAATCCTAACGAGTGGTTTGGTTTTCTGTCAAGGGTAGAGACTGATATATTCGAAGAATGAGCTTGCTGCTGTGTTCAGTTTTGTTTTAAGTTTTGTTTTTTTAGGGCAGAATCTCTCTCTAACATCCATCACAATCCTTTTTAAAAAAAATTCTTAATCAAGGAAGATGATTATTTTATCTAGCATGAGATTTGAAATTGCCCTCAAACATCTACTTAATACTTGCTGAATACCTAAACTGGTGATGGCTAAACAATTTTGTTGAGAAGGAAATTTGTTCAAGTAAAATATTTATAGGGTGGCTAATAATATAGTTTTAAGTGAGTGTATGTAATATAAAATGTAAAATAGTACTAGAACAAGTTTGAATTAAATAGCCTCATGAAAGAGGAGTGGTTGCAAAGGGATATGATTATCAATTTGAAAAATATATGGAGAGGTGTGAACTTGTATGGATGTTCTTTTTCTTCTTTTGTTTATTTCTATTTATAAAATATTGTTATTTATTTCTTAATACTTGTGTAAATAGGAAAGGGTGGATAAAGAGACATACCAGTGAACTAGAAAGCTATAAAAGAGTAGGAATATAATACAAAATGATCAATTATTTAAAAAAAGGAAGTACCAGATAGAATGGATTTCTAATAATGTGTTGTCAGATGCCTGTTTAGCCAAAAATTCCCAGAAGAGAGCTGACCACACAAATTTGATACCATCTCATAGAATCTTAACTCTGCAGGCCCCCACCAAACATGTCAAGATGCCAATGAGTCAAGAGAGTGAATCATAAATTAAGGAGGAGCTTTGTAAATTAGTAAAATAGGAGTTAGTAAACAAGACAATGCATGTATGTGTACTAAGGGAGAGAAAGAGGTAAGAAATTAGAAATGTGGAAGGTTAGAGAAAGAAAAGGAAAATGCATATTTTTATTTTTATATAAGACAAACTTTCCACTATGCTTAAGTTACGGTAGGCTATAGTTATTTAAACCAAAACTTTTGGCCAGGATTCAAGTTTGAGTTTCACTGTATTTTATATTTCATGCCGGCTTCAATGAATTGGTAGTGGTGACTTTAATTGCTATATGGGGATGTGCTATATGTGAAGCCACATCTACAACCTGCAAAAGTGTCATAATCAATTACTAATGGCTGCAGTTATCAAAAGGATGGGGCATTGGAGCATGACTTTTTTCCTTGAACAAGAAATTTCAAGATAAATGACTTTTATAAAAACCAGAGCTCAAATCAGTCCAGAACATTATCATACTTGGAAGGTCAAGCATATATTGAGTTTTATCATAAATATATAGTCATTTTCTATATCTTATAGGGACCATTTAGAGCCTAAATATGACATAAAAACAGACTAAATAAGACTTGAAGAAGAATCTGGAGTATAAATTAAATCAGATGATAATTGGTTTGAAATATTGAAACTTGAAGGTGAGAGTACATTCAGCCAACAAACTTCAGAATGTTCCTGGCCAAAGAGGGTTGAGACTGACTATACTTAAGGTTTCGTTTTGGCTTACAGATGGTTTCACATCCTTCCCTTGGGCTTTGAGATATAATTCATATAGACTCCACACACTTAGAATAAAACACTTTGTAAGCTCAGTTGAGTCCAGATCACATAGCACATCTAATCCTTAAAGGAACTAGTTAGGGCAGGCCTTAGAGAGCTAATCTTTGATTTTTTTTTTTTTTTTTTCAAGTCTAGGTTTGTAGGAAAAACAGGCACAGTTGTAGAAGGCCAAAACTGGATACAATTTGAGAGTTTATAGGCCAGATTCAGTAATTCAGTAGGAATTTCTGACATAGGGTTATAAGGGATGTCTAAAACGAAAAATAAACCTCAATGAGAAGAAATGATTGATACAAAATATTAGCAATTCTAACCAGAATCTGAGATCCCAACTGTCTGGTGACCCAGAGTGGATTGGGTAATTGGCAGAATTTCTAGCACACAGACATTGATTTTTCTATGGAAAAGTGACAGGTTTTTAAGCCGAAAGGCTAGGAAACCAAGTAGGGTGATTGTGAATGAATCAATAGATTGGTGGCATTGGACTGATGTATAATGTCATGAGGTTATTTAAACTTCTCTACCTTGACTCAATTATGAGGTCAGTCAAAACTATGCAAGGAAACTATAGTTAGGCTCAAAATCAAGGGTTAAAAGGATATAGGGGCAAGAATCTGGCAGGAAATTAAAGTTTTTTTCTTTAAAGTTCCTTGTGGATGTAGTTTTTACACTCTTTTTGTAAGCCTATTATATTGCTTAAGGAAGTTAAAAATATTTTTTTCGATAATATAATTAAGCACTCTCCTGGAAATAAAATTCTTACTCTAAAACTGTAAGTGTGGAAAAAGGATCCTCTTGAGAGAACAAAATAAAACTTAATCTATAATTAATTGAAAACAAGAACTAGCCCTAAGGAATTTTCTCATATCCTGAGGGCTTTAAGGAATAGGGTTTGAAAAAAACATTTAACTGATAAACTCTATCGTGTGTATTTTTGTATTGCTACTGAATCATAACAAATTTCATAACACAGAAAAGAAGTATAAAAGTTGAATTTTCTCAAACTAAGCACATCTATGAAACTGTCACCTGGAATAAGAGGCATTACTAGAATCCTGGAACATCCTCTTTGTGCCCTTTCCAGGCACTAACCCTTCAACAAGGCTAACTGCTATCCTGACTTCTAGTTCCAAAGGTGATTTCAGAACTCGAGATGAATGGGATCAGAGGCAAGTACTCTTTTGGTTTGTCTTCTTCCTCTCACCAATTTACTTCTGAGGTGTACTCATGTTATTACAACTTATTGAAGATTGTTCATTCTCATTACTGTATACAATTCCACTGTGTGATACACCACGATTTATTTATCTATTCTACTGTTGATGAGAGTTTAGATAGTTTCCTGTTTGGAGCTATAATGAATATTACAGCCAAGAAATTGGATATTGGAGTTATTTCTAATATTTCATCTTTCTAAACACTTGAAGTTGTTTTGCTTAAGTTATTTCCATAGGGGTATAGTCCTAAGAATGAATAGGATTACTGAGGCAAAGCTCATGCTATAAACATCTCCATTCAATGGGTAAGAAAACTGAAGCCTAGAGAGGTTAGATGATTTTATACAGTCATATGATATTTAATTACATCATCTGTCTAATTAGAAACCATGCTAGTAGAAGCAAATGTTATTGGAATGCTCCAGTTCAGCTTCCATGATATAATATCGATAAGACACTGAGAGTAGTAATGACTTTAAAACAACTAAATATCTTTTATGAAATTAATAGCTTACTAGCCTTTAATCTATACAGCCATTTATAAATAAAATAAATATACATAGTTAACTGATCAGAAAAGGCCTTACCTAGAATTAACTGTAATACTTTATATGTGTTCTGTTCTAGACCTTTTATTTTTATTAGTCTGCTTGTACTCTAATTTCAGCATTCACTCTTCTGTACTCTCAAAATGAGATAGTATACTTGTGGTTTGAATCTCTTTATCATTTTTTTGGTAACAAATCATAGCAGTGATAGATGAAACACTGAAAATTGAAATAAAAAAGATGTATTAATATTCAAAAAGAAGATAGATCTTTCCATACACTAGAAATGGAAGAAAAACACAAAGCGTTATGCAAGATAGAGCTCTGTGTCTAGAATTAGAAAGAGTTTATGTTTTATGTGGTGATGGTATATAAGTGTGTCCCACACTCACGGTGTGAAACAAGGTTCTGAAAATGTCTGAAAGAAAGTTGTAATTGATAATTGTCCAGGCTTTGGCTTATATGAAGTTGAATGATGATACACATTTGGCCAACTATTCTTACCTCTGTGATGGGGCTAAATTACCCTGAGATTACTCAGGTCAAGAGCTCTAATTTACCAGAATCAGCTCTGTTTCTGCATGGAGTGGGGCAAGAGTGCCTGGTAGGGGAAACTCCAAAAATCCTAGAGAAGAATGGATACACAGACAGAGAACAAAAATTACAACAGTAGCAGCAGAAGCAACAACAAAAGCAACTAAATTCCTCCTGAAGATGAGCCTGCAAACCATTATCCCAAAAGACATGAGGAAAACTTATGTTAAACCAAGGAAGATTGCTCTCAAATCAACTAATAGGAAAATAATTGACTTATATGAAACAAAAATAAAAAAACAATTTGAAAATGACCTTGCAATGTTTATGTTTGTTAAATCCAAAGATAGAAAAGAAGAAATAATATTTCTAAAAAGGAGCAAGTAAAAGCAAGAAACAAGAAAAGATGGATATGAAACATAATTAATTTGAAATCTTGGAAATGAACAATATAGACTTGAAATAAAAAACTCAATACCCTGGTTTAACTCTAATCTGTGCATAGTTGGGGAATTCAAAGAATTGAAAAATGGTTCCGAAGAGCGGTATCAAGATAAAAACTATAAGGGAAAAGTTAAGGAACAGGGGAGATACCATAATGGTAACAGACTGCATCAGACACAGACACATATTAGTAGATCAAGGAGGAGAAAAAAGAAAACAGAAGATCAATATTCCAAAAAATAATGGCAACAAATTTTTCAGAAACAAAGAAAACCATGCAAATAAAAGTTGAAAATGTACATACAGTATTTATGAGGATAGATAAAAATAAACCCACACCTAACATATTATCCTAAACTTGAAAACATCAATGAAAACAATAAAATTTTAAATGCTAGTGAGAAGGAAAGACAGATTATTTTCACAAAAATTGGAATCACTGCAGACGTCTCATCAGCAATGCTAGATACTAGAAGGCAAAGAAATGCCATTTTAAAATCCTGAAGAAATTTAACACTGAAGCACACTGAAAGCTACCATTCAAGAGAGATAAATTAAGGCATTAACATGTGTGTTAGTTAGGGTTCTCTAGAGAAACAGAATCAACAGGGAACACTCGCAAATATAAAATTTATAAAAACGTCTCACGTGACCACGGGAATGCAGAGTCCAAAATCCGCAGGGCAGGCTGTGAAGCAGACGACTCCAATGGAGGGTCTGGACGAACTCCACAGGAGAGGCTGGCCAGCCCAAGTAGGAATAGAATCTGTCTCTTCTGAATCCTCCTTAAAAGGAGGATTAGATTAGATTAAGCATCATTCATTGCAGAAGACACTCCCCTTTGGCTGATTACAAATGGAATCAGTTGTGGATACAGCTGATGTGATCATGATCTAATTCTATGAAATGTCATCACTGCAACAGACAGGCCAGCACTTGCCCAACCAGACAAACAGGTACCACAACTTCACCAAGTTGACACATTTCCCTGACCATGACACCATGGATAAAAAACTAAGACGTTTCTCTCCTGCAGGCACTTTCTAATAATTATTAAAGGATGTAGTTCAAAAGGAAGGACATGTGAGCATTCATAAAAACTCAAGCATACTTTAGATCAGGAGTTACTAAACTTTTCTGTAAAAGGCCAGTTAGAAAATATTTTAGGTTTGGTGAGCCAAATTGTTTCTGTGGCAACTACTCAACTCTGGTATTGCAGTGTGAAAGCAGCAATCGAAGTAAAGGATAAGTGTGGTTGTGTTCCAATAAAACTTAATTTACAAAAGAGAAGGCAGACTGGTTATGCCCATGGGCTATGGGTTGCTGAGTACTACTCTAGATTACAAAGAGTAACTCAAAAAGACTTTGAACATGTAATTTCCTCTCAGTGTATACTTATATTAGAATTCAGCAACAATATGCATAACCTGATTATTGTTTTTATTTTTAAATATTATTACAAATTTGTATAGACTTTAGATGATCAGAAGGGCTCTCTAGTACAGAGTCTAATGCCCTGAAATGCTGGTGTGAGCTTGATCTCCACAGATTTTTGTGGCTTTTGATACCACAAAAGTGTTTTCTGGGCTGAGTGCCACGTGGAAGACTGTGTGATTACTCAGATGCCTTTTCCTTCATTGCTGTTTTCCATCTCTCATTTCAAAGAACCTCATAGCAGAGAAACTACTTTCTCTAGGGCTGAATTTAGCAGAGTGTGTTTGGTTATTCAATTTTTTCCAAACCAATGCAAAAGGGTTACATTCATATTGCTGGTGATTAGCAGAGTTGGTGATTTTTTAAGTTAATCGATTTCTTGGCATTAAAGATTATACATTTCTACACTTACATCAGAAGAAATATGAAGCTCAAGCTGAATCTAAGTCCCTAAATCTGCCTCAGTTTTTACTGTATCTTGTTCATTCATACAGTTTGAGATAGAAACTGGAGACCCAGCAGTGCCTGCCTGATACTGATAACAAAAAAAAGATACAATATGGCAAGTTTTTATTCAGCTCATCTCTGGAAATGTAATTTTTTTTTCTGGCTATGCATTCTTCTAAATATGACAAATGCATGCATATTTCATGTTTTAGCTTTTAATTGTAGTAACATATATACAACTCAAAATTTCCCATTTTAACCACTTTGAGGTGTTCAAGTCAGTGATCTCTCATGGTTCCAAAAATGATTCAAGAAGCCTCAGAGATAAAACATGAAAGAAAGAAAAAAGATTAGAATTAATATAGGTGAAGAAACAGCCCAAAAAGAAAATTAAGAAAGAAATAATTCAGCTAGAATTATCATTTATAATAAAATTTGTGATATTAAGTACTGCATACTTGCTAAGGTGTGCCAAAATTTGGCTTTCAGCTTCTAAGTAGTCAAAGCAAAGAGAGGAACAAGTTCATTTGTAATAAAGGGAGAGCTTTTTTTTCCCCTTGGTATTCATAAAGGAGATAAATAGATGTACTGAACAAAATCCTTAACCATTTTTTAGCAATACCCACCCCAGAGATAATACATTGTAAAACAATCATAGAATAGTTTTGCGAAAGTAGTTCAATCAGTTGTCCAGTCAGGGGATAAGACAGCATAGTTCAAGTATGGCCACCACCTGGTCCTCTGGTTTGACTCAAAACGTATAGAATATCTACAGAAGGGTTGAACTGAGCATTATTAGTTAATGCTCCACAGAAATCCTATTACTGAACTTTTGATATGAACAATATAGCAGGAAATTCAATTTTGCATTCTTTTGCAATATACGGAAGAGCAGAATTTTGAAATGCCTTATTAAAGACAGATCCAACTCCTTTGACAATCAACTTGGCAGCGGGGCCTTTTTGGTTTGGTTTTGTAATAAACAAAAAAATGTGGTTTAGCAATGTTGTTTTGTAATAAAAAGGAATTCAGTGAGAACCAACACCAGGTAGATGGTGCTCCTTGAATGAGTTTCCATTTGTGTATTTCAGGTGGTGATGTGATTTACTATTTCACTGTGTGATGCAAACATGCTATCTAGAAACTATGGAGTAAATTCTAGACAAGTGGTTCTCAAACATCACATACTAAAGAATCACTTTGGGACTCTTGTTACAGATGCAGATTTTTGAATTTCCAATTGAATAGGTTTAATCTGCATTTTGCAGGGGCATATGGTATGTGGACATATTTTATAAAACACTGCTTTAGAAATGGTAGATCCCTACCTTGGAGCTGAGATTACTGTAGAGTTATGCAAAAGTATTAAGGGATTATTATTAACAATTTTGTTTCTTTTAATTTTGCCCTTTTGGAGATGGAAGATTATGTCTCTTTTTCACAGGATTTTCATAGAACTGCCTTTGTTCATTGAAAGCACTGTGAAATATGTTTAGAGGAAGATAAAGTATATTTCCTGAGGTAACATAAAAATCTCTCCTAGTTAACAAGAATTTTCAATGAACCTTTACCCTATACTGCCAAAATGCCAGTCAACAATTTTGTTTTTACTGTATCAATATAGTTCATTGATTTTTAGTATTATTATCCTCAGACACTTCTTTTTTATGGTCCACAGGATGCCTGAGGGAGAGCTTGTTATTTATAGCTATCTGTGTGGTTATAAACAGACTGAAAGACAAAAGCTGCATCAGTGAGTATCCAAAAAATGGGGCGTAGCAGGGCAGAGGAGGCCATTTGCTTAAGGCAATCCACTTATCTTATTTGAAGTGTTGCTGTGAAATGGATTATCTGTCTACCTGCTTGAGCAACTGAGGTGAAGAATCTGCATATTTTGAAATAAAAAATAGAGCACAGACATATGTGGCATAAAACCCTGGATTATGTTTTACTGAGGTGAAAAGAAAATCACAGTCACTTTACAACCTAGCCTATGATTCTCTTTTCTTCCCTGCTCATGTTTTCCTAAACAAAATTGGTTTCATTTTCTATCTCTCCTCTTTGATATTAGAAACACAGTAACATGTTTTTGATTCTTCTATTATCTAGTTATTTGTCTTCTTATAACTGAGCTACCCCAAACACTGTGTCATGCTTAAATTCATACTAAGACCTCATGACAGAAAATGAATGCTTCTTTTTCAACCTATCTTAACTCTGAATTAATTTACTAACCACCTTTAAAATTTCATTTTCAGAGTCAAATACTGAAAAATGTAAAGCTTTTTTATTAAAATAGCAAAACTGACAAGTGTTCTTTCTACTATTTGCCAGGCACTAGGTTAGATTCTGGGAGTAAGGGGATAAAATAGTACAGCCTACACACCCAAGGAGTTTATATCTAACATTCTCTCCTCAGTCCTTGGTTCTCCACTGATTTGTCTCATCTTTCATCCACCAAAGTGTTCTCATTGTATGACATATCACCATGTGAAGGAATTATTTCACCTGGTTATTTTCTATTATTAGAGGTTTTAAAATATTATGTTTCGGGAAAAAAAAACATGTTACTGTGTTTCTAATATCAAAGAGGAGAGATAGCAAATGAAACCAATTTTGTTTAGGAAAACATGAGCAGGGAAGAAAAGAGAAACATAGGCTAGGTTGTAAAGTGACTGTGATTTTCTTTTCACTTCAGTAAAACATAATCCAGGGTTTTATGCCATACATGTCTGTGCTCTGTTTTTTATTTCAAGGTAAGTGAAACGCAGGTAGTTGTTTGCAGATGATAAGAAATTCTGGGAAAATTGAATGAAATCCTTTGTTTCATTAGTTGATGGGAAATCTTACCTTCTTGAAAGCATTTCTTCAAATAAAAGCTCCTGAAGTGACTTTAGGTGTAAACTTACTTTAAGTTTCTCTAGAAAAATTAAGTTTAAGAAACACTGAATAATCAAAAAGATATTTGAAAACTTTAAAAGGGGTGTTGTTCAGGCCCAGACCAAGTTCATGCAAAGCACAGGCTGATGCTGCTGTGATACCAAAAAGCAAGGTAGGCACAGAAACAGACATAGATATTAGGACTCACAAACAGAAGAGATTCTCCCACTGTGGCTGGTATAGAGGGGTAGCACTCCCCTAGAGACAGGAGTGCAAGGGGTAATATGTATATGATTTTGGAACAAAGATATTCCATATAGTGTGAGGACATCTAGCCTCTAGTATAATCATTAAGGGGGCTTAAGACCTGATATTTTACTAAGATTAATGTTTGAGACTAAGATACAATCTGGGCCATTGAGTTTCCATGATTACAGACCTCCTTCTCTAGGGAGATCACTTACTTTTTTTTACTTTTGCCTTGGTTAAAGTGGGCTTTTTACATGCTTGAGGTCTTATATCTGTTTAGGAGGGGCCTGGGCCCTGGGCCAGCCACCACAATTCACCCCCATGTAAAATATTGTGTTGACCATAGGACAGGCATTGCATCGATAAATCACAACAATATTAAAGACAAAAAAAATAGTAATAATCCAACACATAGGGCAAATTATCCTACAGAGACATATCACCAAGGCTGAGTAAGAGAATTCAACTAAGTAGAAAGGGGATTGGTAGATAATTGATCAACACTGTGTATGCTCTTGCATATGTTTTAAAGCTTGTGAAATACTACAAAAGGAAATAAAACAAAATATAGAAGAAACAAACAAACAAAAAAGCTTGTGAAATATTATGTGAGTGTAAGATTATTTTCTGTAATTGTGGGTTCATCAATTAACAATGATATTGGCCACTTAGATTTATTAAGTGGGTAAGCTGTATGATTAACTGAAGCTATTATATGCTTTTTGGTAACCATTGCAGATCCCCCTTGGGCAAGAATAGCTAAATAATAAAACGCTATGAGGTATGCTTTACCTGATATCTAGATTTAACCATTTACCAATTACTAGGACTGTGTGGTAAAGAATCATATAATTTGGAAGAAACATATGGCTGCCTCCAGTGTCCTGTTCAATTAGAAGTTAAACAGGGCTATCCATATTGCCCACAGGTCCATAACCACCCCATGGGGGTGACATATGCTCTATGTCTGTGGGAGGCACTTTGCCATTGGAAAAGGCTATCATTTTGTAGCTTAACAGTAAAATTACACACTTCTGAGGATAACCACCTCATATCTTGGTTTCCATTAAGATGAGATGCAGAAAGAGGCAATGTAGTCTCAGGTGACTGCTTCTACTGTCAACCATCTATTCCATCATGTACAGCATGTCCTAATGGAGACTGGGGTTTATTTATTTGTTCTCTCAGAAAAGAAAATATACAGGCTCACGTCTCATTATAAGATGATAACTGGATTTCAGTCTTAAAAGAGAAAGTCTCATTTCAGATTTTTCAATGTCGACAGGGGTTTCCACATAGTTAGCTGGAGCTATGGTCCAGGGAAAGCCAGTAGACCCAAAGATGGCAAGCCTGTGCAAATCCAACATTGAGTTCAATTGTGGGCATGAGTTACTGCTGAAGCCCACTGTAGAAAGGTGATGCAAAGGTGCTATGGGCGGAAAGAGAGATGTTTATGGGGAACAATAAGGGGTAAGTCTTGCTGATTTAATAATATATATGCAAGAGTTCCACTGGTAGATAGTATGGTATCAAGCAGACAAACATTGTGGGGGGTTTTAGATACCAGATATTCTCACCCGTAAGTCTTGAGAGTCCTTCCCCATGACCTCAATCATTAGTATAGGCATAAGAAGTGTCCTCATTATTATGCATAAGGTTTCCATGAGAATAGGACGTCCTGGATTGGTGATAAAGATTCAACAGCCATTTTTTTTTTTTGTAAAAATTGTGACTGTATTACAAGTTTTGGGTGATTCCTATTCCCTATGGGTTTAAGATTTCTAAACAGTGTGGCTGCATAGCCCCACACAAAGGCCAAAAGACCTTATTTCCCACTGATTGTATGGTCTGAGGCATAAGCAACAATAAATAATTACTAATCTCCTTTTAGGCTATTAAGTGGCTGGCCCTTTAATTTGTATTCTTAGTGCCTGCTGTTAGCATTTCATTAGGAGCTAGGATTGCAGCCAATGGTGTAGAGTTTAGGTGGGTTAGGGCCATATATAGCCTTGTAGTCCATTGTTATAGGGATTTGTTATCATCTTTCAACTGTTTCTTCAAAAGCCCATTCATTCCTTCTATAAGATCTATGCCTGTGGAGTTATAAGGTAGATGAAAAGTCCATATTACATCATAGTCCATAGCCCATGCTTGGATCATTTGTCAGGTGAAAGCAGTTTTCCAATCACTATTTATTTGCCTATGTATCCTTTAGAGGGTGCTTACCCTCTGTAGACAACATAAAAAACTAAAAGTGTGGTCAATGCAGGGAACATGATAGGCACTTCTGTGTCTATAAGTTGTTGGCACATGATTGGTAGCTGGAATTGCTGGGCTAAATACCATAAGGTTTGATATCCTCGGTGGCCACTCTTTTGGGGAAGCCACTCAGCTGTTTCTTCTCTCAAATTTGGGTTTCCTCAATTGGCCAAGTCTTTTGCCACTAGGCCATGGCAAATGGCTGGGCTTTGTAGATAGTTCCCACAAGGCAGGGTGAAAGTTCTCTGTTTTCCTTCTCAGGTGAAGGGAAAAATGTATGTTGATTTGCTTTATCTAAGGAGATACTGAAGAAAGCATTAATTAAATCTACAACAGAATGATAATAGTATAAATGACTGCTAATTTCTTGTAGTGAAGAGGCAATGTTTGGAACTGCTGCATACACAGGTGGCATTATTTTATTTGATTCATGGCAGTCCAGTTATATACTGGTTCTGTCAGGTTTCTGTACTGGCCAGGGCTATTATAACGGCTATGAATTGGTACTGATAATCCCAATCTTTCAGTTCCTTAATGATTACAGAAATCACTTGATATGCCTCCAGAAAGCTGCATTGTTTAATGGCTATATTCCTCTGAGGTTGCAGTACTTGTCCAGGAGCCATTTTACCTTCCCCTTTAAGACTGGTTTCACCACTCTATATTGGAGGCAAAATTCTCCTATGATATAGTGTGGAATTTAAGAAAAGATCAATTCCTAATTTTATTTGTGTATGGGAGAAACAGATACAATGTATTCCCAGGGGGCACTCTCCCAATTTGTAGGGTCAAATTATGTCATTTGTCTCTAATTGTCTTTCCTTCACAGTCGTCTATAGCCAGCATGAGTCTGTTAAATTGGGCTACATTTCCATTAATTAGAATACATTCAGCTCCAGTGGCTACTATCATTAACATTTTATATTTGCTAGTAGGGGGCCAATAAATAGTTAATTCTTCCTGTGGCCCTGGTTATCACTCATACCTACAGGAGGGGAAAGGGAGTTTGCCAAGTCTTTTCCAGGGGTGTGTAGGGTTCTTGTGCTCTGGAAGAGGGTTGCTTAGTTGGAATTCTTTTTAGTAAATCTTTTGTCTTTGGATAATTTGCTTCATAATTTAACTAAAGAGCTTTTGACTGTTTATCTATGATTTCTAGTTCTTTCCCCATGATAATTATATCAGTTCACATTTACTTATATGAGACCTGACTAGGGCTGTCATATTCTTGGAACGTCTTTCCTACTGCCCTCACTCTTTTCCAGAACCGCTCTGATTCCCTGAGATCTGCTATGGGTTGAGAAGCTCTCAAAATGGATTGTCTCACTAGAATACTCAAAATGGACACAAGGAGTCCATAAAAATAATCAGGAGAGGTGTGCAGGTGTCTTTCATTCCCACTATAAAAAATTCATTGTTAGAGCCTGGAGAATTCTCCAAATATATTGCACGTTTCATCCCCAAACCCTACAAAACATCTTGAAGTTCTTCCATGTATTGCCAATGGATAGTAGTGTGTGGGATATCTCTGTCATTGGGCCAGGCAGCCTTGCATGCAGCTATTAGCTAGCAAAGGCATTGTTTGTTTACTCCTGATTTAAGGTGGCATACAGGTGCTGGCACAGACATAGGTATATTGTAATAGATGTTAGCATTTTCATCCCAGTTAATATTATGCCCTTGCCTCCTATGTCCCATAATTGCAAAAGCCAATCAGGTAACGATTCCCTGGTTTTCTGCCTATAACCCTGCCTGATTTGGTAATGTGGAGTTTTTGCTCAGGAGGTTGTAAATTCTGAAGGTCTGGCCATTAGGTGACTCCTGTGCTGTTTTTAATTTTTGCTGTAGCACTGGATATACCTGCTGGGGTGGTTCCTCTTCTTCTAGTTCCAATACTTCTTTCTTTTCCTCCCCTTCATCCTCAAATGAAGAATCTATGGGATCCCAAGCTTCCTACCCTGGATTAGTTAATATTCTTTGGACTCAAACTTGGGGTAATTTTCAACCATGAGCTCAAGCATATCTATAAACTAAACTTTCTAATTTATCCACCCGATCAAATGCTCAGTTAAGACTACTTTCATATCTGCTTAAGTGAGCTGTGTGTCTCTGACTGTTGTTTTTGCTGCCTGTTCTGCCCCTGTGGCCATACATAGGGCTACTAAATGGGCCAGGCTAGGCCACAGCTACTTGGCATTTTCCTTTTGCTAAGATTTAGTTGGCCTGCTATCTGTTGCAAAACAGCTAGCAACCCTACTGGAGATTTTAGGGCATCCCCATATTCTCACAGAAGCCCCTATCTGTCTAGGAGGGCAGCCACCTCTCCATGTAGATGATGCATGTCAACCTCGGATTTTCCCTGCCCAGTCTCCTTTCCTCAAACACATGCCTACTGCTGCTGGCAGTGTCTTGGTCTCCTGGCTGGCTTGCCAATTGTTTGGCCCAGACTGATTTCTTTCAAAGCCTGGACTAGTGCTGGGTAAAAAAAAAAAACAGACACAGAAATAGACATAGATTTATTGGGACTTATGAATAGGGGAGATTCCCTAGTGGCAGCTGGTCCAGAGGGGTAGTGCTCTACAAAGGACAGGAGTGCAAGGGACAATATGTATGTAATTTTGGAACAAAAGTATTCCAAATGGTTATGAGGACATCAGGCCTCAAATATAGTCAGTAAAGGGGCTTAAGACTTGATGCTTTACTAAGATTAATATTTAAGACCAAGATACAATCAAAGTCATTTTATATCCATGATTAGATTCCTCCCCCTCTGGGGGGATTATTTACTTTTTTTACTTCTGTCCTGGTTAAAGCAGCCTTCTTATAGGCTCAAAGCCTTATTTCTATTTAGGAGAGTCCTGAGGCCTGGATTATCACAGGTGTTTTACTCCAGCTGGGTGGCAGAAAGTAAATTCAAGCCAAGTAGTAACTGCCAACAATATTAATATTAATGTTAATATTAATAATATTAACAGGTAACAGTGAGAAAAATATGTATGTATTTCTAGAGTACTTAAATCTCTCTCTAAATATATTTCATCTAATATAGTATTTCTAATCTTTTTTTGGTGTGTATAATTGCTTGGATAAAATCCTCTTTTATTAAAAATTAAGTGAGCAAAACTATGAGTCTAAAATCATGTCATATTTTATTTGACCTGTAGTAATTGCATCTATAGGATATTTAGAACAAGGAAGCACATAGCAAGTGATCCCTAACTTTACCTCAAAAGGATGGAGGAGGAAATAGCTTTAAGCAGATTGATTATAAGATTAAATTAAAAAAATTATGCCAAGCATGGCAGCTTCAACTCACACTCTTCACTCAGGCATGCAGTCATGACCTTTCCAGCTCTAATTCTCTGCTTATTCCTACTTGCTTTTCCCAGAGAGAGCATTTTTCTCCACTTGGTCTTTGTCTCTATTCAATATTCACTTTGTAGGGAGGCACTCCTCCTGTATTTGATCATCCTTTGCTTTAACCTTCCATGCACTAACATAATGCACCATCATTCTTGGACATTTTGTTGTGTCTAGGAGTATGTCGAAAACTCCAGGACAGACCAGTAGAGTCTCTTCCTTTGTGAGTTGAGAGCTCTCTGCAGAGCAGAAATATGTTGTGAAATTAACAGTGAAGTAGGATTCAGGATACCTGGCTTCTAGTCCAGGTGATATCTCTAGTTGCAATAGGTTAGTCAGGCAGCCTGTCAAGTTCTTAAAGGAATAACACTTACCTGTAAACTAATATGACAGTCAAGTGAGGTAAAAGTTGTGAATGTGCTGTATAAACTAGAAAGTAAAGTGTGAGGATGTTGTGTCATTTTCATTTTCCCTGGTCAGTGCTGGCTTCACTGGCATACCAAGTTCTCAGTTACACAAGAGCCTGTGTTAGAAAAACCTCTTTCTTAGTTAAATTTTCTGTTGTTTCTGCCTTGGCATTTTTAATAATTTTATCTTTTAATTCTCTTTTGTAAGTGAAGTCCAATAAAAAAATGGACCACCGAAGAGTTCCATACAGTAGGCATGTCTGCAGCACCTTGCCACCTCATTCATCTATAGCAACTCAAAGCCAGTAGGAAGTAAAAGTGTTAGGTCTATGAACATAAGGTGGAGAAACAGCCCCTAGAATCCACACTTTCTGTTTGAGCCAGGACTTGTCTCAATGTAGGCAATGATGCATTCTAAACAACACAAATGACCGAGGATCCCTATCATAGCCTTTCGTATTGTGTTACTGTCTTGCACTAGCCAACCATTCACACTGAAAATGATGACATAGAAAAAAGTGAAGGATGGGGCAACCCAGACTTCCATTCTTTTTCCTTTCAGTCCTTCCTCACTCATCAAGATGCTGAAGATTAGGTGTGTGGTAAGAATGGCATATATCACAATGATATATTGCAATAACTTTCTGCTGTTCTGCAAAAGCAGAAATATGTATATGTGTACAAGCTACAAAATATGAACTGTGTAATTTCTGTAACACTGCATACACATTCAGTGCTCTCATGCTTGCATATAAAATGAAATTGCATAATATAAAGATGAATGGTAAAATTCCTTCTAATAATTTAATATTTTAACTTCATTTATTTAGAATGACATTTAACAGCAAATGAAAACATTGTGGCAAGTCAAGAAAGAGTTCACATAAAAAAGGAAAAATTTTACATTTTACTATCTTTCAGGGTACCGTATTTTCCTGCCTTTTGGACAAAGGGCCCACAAATTCATTTTGCTCTGGAACTCACAATTGATGTGATACTACTCCTTGGTGCTATGTTTACAATGTTGAGGAGTGGTTTTGGAAAGTGAAAATAATAGGTACATCTTCAGATACATAGTTTTGTGACTGCAGAGAGCCTAGTGGAATGTTCAAAATAGAGATGTGCACTCTCAATTTGACACTTTCCCTCATTTCATGTTATTAATATGTTTATT
The DNA here is from genome assembly GCF_023851605.1 of Tamandua tetradactyla. Taxonomy (NCBI): domain Eukaryota; kingdom Metazoa; phylum Chordata; class Mammalia; order Pilosa; family Myrmecophagidae; genus Tamandua; species Tamandua tetradactyla. Next base: position 148,150,609 of record NC_135327.1, read on the forward strand.
CTATGGGTTATCTTATTTTTTCTTTGATTCATTACTTGAAATATGTGTTATTTGAGAGACATATTAATTCTCACCCTGGCATTAATCAGTGAAGATATTTAACATTGAAAACCTAATGAAGCAGAAAGAATTTTAATTGTTCATAACAATAATTTAATTTTTACTAATTACTTTGTGGTTTTTCCATGTATCTTTAAGGTTTAAATAATTCAAGAACACAAGAAAGAAAGAATTCAAGAAAGAAAGCAAGAAAGAGAGAGAAAAAGAGAGAAAGAAAGAGAGAGGTAGGAAAGAAGAAAGAAAAACTTTTACATTCTCATATGGTTTTTCAAGAGTTTCTTACCTATTCCAAAACAATAAAAAGAAAAAAGAAACAGTTCCTGCTGCTATGAGAACCCTTCAGTGCGAAAGTAGACACTGAATGTTGCACCACTGCTGCCTTCTAATTACTCTTTACATCTTTAGTTCCTTTTTAAATAACTTTTTCCTACAGAATTTCTGTCTTTAAAGATTCTCCATGCTAATATTTCTGTATTATCGATTACTGACATGAAAAAGTAAAGAACACTTAATGAGGTATATACTATATTTCATTTTATCCATTTTATCCCCTGCTCTTTTCCCTTCCTGCACCTGCATCACTAGCTTACATGCTTGTCATTTCCAAAACATGATTGAGGCCTGTGTCACAGCTGCAGGGAACCAGTCAGACTTGGAACCTTAGAATCTAGCTGTGTTTTTAAAAGGAAAAGGGTCAAGAAAACCCATCCTATTGCCTAATTGGGAAATTGGCCTAAACTTAAGCCGTTATTTTTGTTGTTAAAGGATATGAATGTTGCTGCCTTTTGTATTATGAAAGACCCTATTATCCTATCAAGAAAGCCTGTATTTTGAATTGTGTTTCCAGATGGAGCAATGATTCATCCATATTCCTTTTCATGATCCCCTTTGAGACCAACGGCCTGCTGTGAAAATTGCAATTACTGGGTTATAGGTGCAATCTAGTCTGTGGCTGTGAAACAGTTAATCCACAAGGCATGTTTGTTAGAACCTGGTTCCTGTCCTACCAAAGTGTTCTAGCCAATGACCTCAATGTCATCAAACCTAAAGGACACTTTCCTGTGCTTAGCTCTACCTCTTTGCAGCATTTGAATCTGACACCAAGTCCCTGATTGCTAATTTTTTCTTCTTTCGTTTTCTAGGCCATAATTTTCTTTTCTTCTCTCTTTTCATGGTTGTGTGTCTTCAATTGCTCCTTTCATCTACCAGTTCCTCTTAAGTGTCAATAGTCTCCAAGGCTTGAGTCTGAGTCCTCTTTTCCTTTTATTCTCTAGTGCTCTTCTTTGGTGCTCTCATTTAAACTCAGGACTTCAACAGCTACATCTACACAGCTGACCTGTTTCCTGCTTAAACCCCTTTCTTGAATTGTTCCCTATATATACACACTGTAATAAGTAGGAAAGCATCATTGTAAAATAGCATAAAACCTGACAAAAAATAGCTGAAAAAAAATAGAGTAGAATTTTTCTCACCTATTGAATAATAAGTGCAGAAGTAGGCAGAGAGTCCATGGTTTTGGAAGAACTCATGTTGTCATTAGTGTTTCAAGTTCCATTTCTCTTTCTGCCCTGTCAATGCTGGCATGTTGGCTTTTGATCTAATGCTTGTAGCTTCTTAGTTATGCAATAGTTGTTGAATATTTTGGCATCTCATTCATGTTCAAGAAAGGGAAAAGGGGGAAGAAGTGTATAGCTGAGTCTGTTTCTTTTATTAGACACAGCTGAGTTTCTTTCATTAGGAAGCAAAACCTTCACTAGATATCCATATATTCTTCTGAAAAATTGTCATATAGCTAACCATAACTTCAAGGAGGCCTTAAAATTGATTGTTAAGCCCATTTAATGGAGAAAGACAAGGGAGAATGTAGTCATGAATAACTGTGGGGTAGCCAATCCTCAGTTTCACTCAATGCATTTTCCTATTTGACGTCTTCACCGATATACCATATAACTGTCACCCTGAGTAGATTTAACTCAATATATATATACCCTCTCTGGTAGCCCCTATCTCCATAAGATTTGTTATGGCTGGAATTTGAAACCCAGAGTCCTTCTAGATTCTTCTTATATCCGTATCCTATTATTTACCAGGTCTTGTAAAATTGGCATCTTAGATAGAAATTACATCATTCCATTTTCTCAAAGAAGGACATCCTTGGCTCAGATCTTTATCACTTCCTCTTGGATCATTAAAGTAATCTTCTAATTGGTTCATTTGCCTTTTAAATCCACTTCAAACCATCCTCTACACTAGCTCCTCTCATAACAACAAAATGTTATGTGCAGATGAATTTGTTGAGGATGTTAAAACGTAGATTCTGATTTAGTGGCCCTTGGGAGAGGCTGACAGTCAGCATTTTTAAAAAGCTCCCAGATGATGCTGAAGCAAGTGATCTGTGGGCCACATTATAAGAAATAAGGCTGTACACTGTACACTGATCAAATGCAAATTTTATCATGTTACATTCCTACTTAAAAATCTACAGTGGAGGGCAACGGTAGCTCAGTGGCAGAGTTCTTGCCTGCCATGCAGGAGATCTGGATTCGTTTTCTGGTGCCTGCCCATGCCAAAAAAAAAAAAAAATCCACAATGGAATTCCATTTCAGGGATGGGGAAGAAGCTTATAATAGACTGAGCCTCCTATAGATAATTAAAATCTTTGGAGTAAATCACAAAAAACAACTGTTTGGAGGCTCTGGAGCATGATCAAAGGCAGGCAGATGTTGGAGGGGTAGGTACAAATTTGCAGAAAGGAAATGGAAATTAGTAAGTTCCCTGTTTTGTGGGATTGAATCATGTCTCCCACAAAAGACATGTTCAAGGCCTACCCCCAATCCTGTGACTGTGAACCATATGTGAATAGGACCTTTGAAGATGCTATTATTAGTTAAGGTATGGCCAAACTGAATGAGAGTGGGCCTTAATCCAATATGTCTGAAGTCGTTATAAGCAAAGAAAATTGGGCACAGAAATAGAAGAGTAAGAGAGTGAGGCAGATCATCCTGTGACACAGGAAGAGATGCAAGCCAAGGAACTCGAAGCCTTGCCAGCAAGATTCTACTAGAGTGCTGCAGACACTGGGAGAAAGCTGGCCTGTTGAAACCTTGATTTTGGACTTCCAGCCTCCAAAACTACGTGACATCGAAGCCCTGTAACCAGTTGTTGTGCTACTTGTCTTAACAGCTCTGGCAAATTAAGACACACAGGTTTTTGTCTGGGTGTCAGGTTTATGTCTTGATGGAGGCAGTGGAACTTCACTAGGAAACCTGCTATCTTTATGACCAGAAGAATCAGAGGACAGGGCTATGGCAGCCATAGCTGAAGGAAAGTAAGGGTGTCACCCAGAAAGGAGTGAGCCATAAAATGGAAGCCCTTTGTCTGTGTGTGAAAATTCTGTCCATGTGACTGGCTGGCCCTGAATCACATATGCAAGAGTAGCCTTGAAACAGCTAAAAATGAAGTAATTTCATTGAGATTTTAGTTGTTACCCACTTCAAGTGAATCAGAACTAGAATTTAAATCTAATCAAACTATTTCCCTGCATTCTTTGCAAAAGCAAAACCCACACTCTTCAGAACAATACACAAAACCTAGAGACACCACAACATAATTTTTGCAATGTCCAAGTCAAAGTTCATTTGTGGTTGAAATATGAAGAACTAGAAAAATGTGACCCATTCTCAGGGGGAAAAAAATCATCTAAGGCCAACCACAAAATGACCCAGATTTTTTACTTAAAAGTAGCTATAATGAAAGAAGTTATAGAAAATGTCAAAGATACAAAAAGAAAAAAAGGGGAATTCTAGACCCCTTAAAAAGGGAAAATAATATTTTAAATTTAAAAAAACTCACTGCATGGAGCTAGTAGCACAATAAATATGATAGAGCAAGTATTAGTGGATTGATAAAAAAGAAACAGTATCATCTCATCTAAGAATGAGAGAGAAAACACATTGGGAGAAAATAGAAAAAAGTCTCAAAGATTTGTGGAAGAAGTTCAACAAATCAAAAAAATGTGGCTATCAGAGTGCAGAATGAGAGGAGTCAGGGAATGGAACAGAAAAATATTTAAAGAAAGAATTGCAAAAAATTCCAAAATTTAACAAATGACATAAATTTGCCTATTCAAGAAGCTAAGTACACCCCAAATAGAACAAATTGCAAAAGAACTTCATCAGAGATATCATAATGAAACTATTTTAAACTAAGGATAAAAATAAAAACTTGAAAGTAGTCAGGAAAAAATGCTGCATTAAATATAGAAGCACAATCATTCAAATGGCTGTGGATTTATTAGACACCATGGAGACATCAAATGAGAATGAGTAACTTCTTTAAATTGCTGAAAGAAAGAAAGAAAAAGCTTATTAACCAATAATCCTCTTACAAAGGCTGCAATTTAAATATGAAGATGCAATTTAATATAAATATCCATATATGCTGGTTTGAAAGGAAGTATGCCGCCTAGGCAAGCCATGCTTTAATCAAAATCCCATTTCATAAAGGTAGAATAATCCCTATTCAATACTGTATGTTTGAAACTGTAATCAGATCATCTCCCTGGATGATGTGATTTAGTCAAGAGTGGTTGTTAAACTGGATTAGGTGACCACATGTCTCCACCCATTTGGGTGGGTCTTGATTGGTTTATTGGAGTCTTATAAAAGAGGAAACGTTTTGGAGAATGAGGGAGATTCAGAGAAAGCAGAGAATGCCTCAGCACCATGAAGCAGAGAGTCCACCAGCCAGTGACCCTTGGAGATAAAGAAGGAAAATGCCTCCCGGGGACCTTCATGAAACCAGAAGCCAGGAGAGAAGGCTAAGAGATGATGCCGTGTTTGCCATGTGCCCTTCCATCTGAGCGAGAAGCCCTGACTATGTTCGCCATGTGCCTTCTCACTTGAGAGAGCAACCCTGAACTTCATCGGCCTTCTTGAACCAAGGTATCTTTCCCTGAATGCCTTTGATTGGACATTTCTATAGACTTGTTTTAATTGGGACATTTTCTTGGCCTTAGAACTGTAAACTAGCAACTCATTAAATCCCCCTTTTAAAAGCCATTCTGTTTCTGGTATATTGCATTCTGGCAGCTAGCAAACTAGAACACCAGAGTAGTTGAAAGCACATGAATGGAAAATAGATATACCATATGAACAGTAATATCCAGATAAAAAAATCTTCAAGAATGAAGGTGAGTACATTTTCAGACAAAGAGCAACAAAAGGAATTCTTCCACACCAAACCTGGATTACCAGAATTCTAAGGAAGCTGTTCAGGCTGAAAGACATTGATCCTTCAAGGAAACTCAGATTTTCATGATTAATTGAAGGCCATCAGAAATAGTGAATATTTGGGTAACCATTAAACATTTTTCCTTTAGCTTATTTTTTAACACATGAATTTTTAAATAAAACACATAATATTTTTTAAGTTTTATAATATAAGAAGATATATATGACAACTCTAACATAAAGTATAACAGAGTAAGTATCTCAATAAAGTTTTAAGTCTCAATTTACATGAAGTGGTATAATATTAACTCTAAATAGTCCATGAAAATTTAAGGGTGTAAACTGCAATTCCTAGAACAACTACAAAAATAAAACATGAATGTAGCTAATAAGCCAATAGATAAATTTAAAAGGAATTCTAACAACATTCAAATAATTAAAAAGAAGGAAGTAGTGGGAAATTGTGTTTAAAAAAAAACAGAGAGGTGAAAAAAGTTATTAAGTGAAAGACCTAAATGCAATCATATCAGTAATGAAAATAAATGTTAATGGAGTAAACTGTCTAATTTAAAGAGAAGTTATGAAAATGGATTTAAAAAATCACCAAACTACTGTGACTTCTTTACAGAAGATGCAATTTAAATATAAAGATCCAGAGAGTTGAAAGTAAATGGATGGAAGAAGATATACCATATAAATGGTACATTAGAAGATGAGTGGCAATATTAATATTAGAAAAATAGACATCAACTTCTGTTTCTTCCTACTGTCTAGAGCCCCTATCCTTCTTTTGTGACCTGGGTAACTTTTACTCATTCTGTAAGAATCAACTCATACATAGTTTTCTCTCATACAAAGAATCTTCACTGCTTCCCCCGTGTGAGTTGACAAATTGCTTCCAGGCCCCCTGTATTCACCTCTCACATAATACAAAGTGTTGTTCTTATTACTTTGCTTCTCAGTCTCCCTCATCAGATTTTAAATTCTGTAAGGACAGAGACTGCATTGTAGTCATCGCTTTATGCCAGTGTCTGGCATAGAGCAGGTATTTAGATGTTTAATAACATTCACCGAATAAATTAATAAATGTGAATATTAAATATACTGACATGTATTTTGTTGTTATTGAAAATTTAAGGAAATGGGACAGTATAAGAGGCTTCTAGAGGGACTCTCCCTTAAGTATATCTTAAGTATGATATCATGGTAAATAAGGGATTACTTTATGAACTGTGCCTCATTCTCCTATACATTTTCTTCTTATACTACAGAATTATTCTATTCTTGGTAAAACCATAAAATAAATAAAACTTGACTGCAGTTTCCTTCTTATAGGTAATGTTCTTTCTCACAGGAAACACTCCCTTTCAAGTGGCCTCCAATTATTCTGAGTACCCTTTCATTGTGCTAAAATGTGATTGACCGCCTACATTTGCTCTCCTCAGGCATTACTCTTATTTGTCCTATTTCTGGTCTATCAAATTATGCACAGTCTATTTCCATTTCTATTTGAAACTGTATTAGCTGAAAAACAGAATCAGCAGGAGATATCTGTAGATATAAAATTTATAAAATTCTCTCACATAACCGTGGGAATGTAGAATCCAACGTCTGTAGGGCAGGCGCAAGCTGGTAACTCCGATGAAGGTCCTCAACGAACTCTCAGGAGAGGCTGACTTGACAACCATAGGAATGGAAGAGTCCAAAATCCATAGGGCAGGCTGTGAAGCTGTTCTGGTTTGCTAGCTGCTGGAATGCAACACACCAGAGAAGGACTGGCTTTTAATAAAAGGGGACTTATTTTGTTAGTTCTTCAGAGGAAAGGCAGCTAACTTTCATCTGAGGTTCTTTCTTATGTGGGAAGGCTCAAGGTAATCTCTGCTGGCCTGCTCTCCAGGCCTCTGGGTTACAGCTACTTTCCCCAGGGTGATTCCTTTCTGCATCTCCAAGGGCCTGGGCTGAGCTGCAAGTGCTGAGATGAGGTATGCTGAGCTGCTTGGGCTGTGCTATGTTGAGCGCTCTCATTTAAGCATCAGCCAATTAAGTCAAATGTCATTCATTGCAGCAGGCATGCCTCCTAGCTGACTGCAGATGTAACCAGAAACAGATGAGGTTCACGTACCATTGGCTCATATCCATAGCAACAGAACTAGGTGCCTTCACCTGGCATAGTTGACAACTGAATCTAACTACCACAGAAGCTAATGACTCTGATGAAGGGTCTGGATGAACTCCACAGGAGAGGCTCGCTGGCTGAAGCAGGAAAAGTGATTGTTTCTTTTAAATCCTCCTTAAAAAGTCTTCTAGTGATTAGATTAGGCATCACTCATTGCAGAAGACACTCTGCTTAGTTGATTACGAATGCAATCAGCTGTGGATGCAGTCAGCAAAATCATGATTTAAGTCCATGATATGTCCTCATAGCAACAGACAGGCCAGTGCTTGCCTGTCCAGACAATCAGGCACCACCACCTGGCCAAGTTGACACATGAACCTGACCATTACAGAAACCTTCTGTGCTCTTTTATAAAATCAAGTTTGCTTAATGAAAACAGATGTATAATTTTAGGCAAGGTACATGGAAAGAGTAGTATCTCATTAGATTGAGAATTGAAATATTTTGGAGTCTATTGCTGATATTTTTAGAAACTTGCATGCAGTTGTAGTAGTACATACATCTTTAGTCTAGCCTAGAAATTCTTTTTGCTGGATATGAGAAACTCTAATCTTCCAGGCTTTATCCTAGAAGAGATAATTGTTGTAGAAGGAAAAATTTTCAATATTTAATCTTTCTTGTGCCTTTTGTACATAAGCTGAAAATGGTCTCTTGCCTTTTCCTGGACACTTATGTGACTTGTTTCTCCAGCTGTGTCCAAATTTTTCCTTAGTGCCTACTTTTCTCTCTCTTCTTTTACACTTCTTTGCTATCTTACCCCTTTTCTTTCCTACCCATTTCCTCACCCTCCAGCAATGCATTCTAATGAGGGACGCTTAAAGATTTTTTAAGGTACACTACTTACACTACTTTCTGTTGCCTCGTTCTCTTTTAATAGTGTTTTCTGAAGGGTGAAAGGAAGGAACGAATAGATACACTTACACTATAGATTTCTCAGGGCATTAAAGTTATGCAAATATGCTCTCTGAAACAATTCTGTTTTCTTGAAAACACTGATTCCATTTCAGAATTGTAGAGAGATAAAAGATGGCTTTTAACATGCCCATGTTCATAAATATGCAAAGTTTGTTTGCAGAAGAAAAATTATTATTTCCAAATTAAAGAAAAGAGAACAATGTGACACCACAATAAAAGTACTTTTCTTGCCAACTTTAAGAAGATGAAAAATCCTCAAATATAGGATCAAGATGATAAGGAAATAGACTTTACCTGAACCATTGATTGCTTAATTAAGTATTTATTTAAAGGGGAGAAGAATTTCAGTGACTAGATCAGATTAGAGGTTTTTAGGAGGCCAGTGAGGTAATGTGAGTTAAGCTGCAGACAAATAGAGAGGGGCTAGGCCTAGCTGTAAGGATATACTAATAGAAGTTCCTCTTCCTCTGCAGCAAAAGACTCAGTTGTATTATCAAGAAACAAAATAAATAGTTCATCAAAAGCATGAAAATATGGAATAAATGATAATTTAATATTAAAGGTTACCAACATACTTGTTAAGACTCTGTTAAGTATGCATTCTTGAAACTGGGCTATTCATAGATGGAAGTGAAATTTTATGATACATTAATGCAATTGCAGCTAGTTAAATTAAAATAACAGGCATGTGCTTATTTATAGCACATTTATTTATTTTTAAGTAAATGGAATCACTTTTATACCAGATATTCTTTCTTTTGTGTCAAAAAGTAAGAACTGAAGCTATTTTAGCATTTGTACCTTCAACTTGTCCCATTTTATTTATGGGCATTATTATTCAGCTGCCTTGGAATTTTCATTGACATTTTCTAGTTCAATGTGTAGGGGACTGTGCTGGTTTGAATCTTTTGTGTACCCCAGAAAAGACAAGTTCTTTCATTCTCATTCCATTCAATATTGCTGGGTGGGAGCTTTTGATCAGATGGTTTCCATGGAGCTATGTCTCCACCCATTCAAGGTGGAGTTGATTGTTGGAGCCCTTTAAGATGGAACTATTTTGACAAAAACTTTAGAGCCATGACAGCCACCAGAACTAACAGAGCTAACAGAACAGACAGAACCCTGAGGAAACTGTTGAAGAGAAAGCTACCAGATTTCACCATGTGCCTTTCCAGTTGAGAGAGAAACCCTTAACGTCATTGGCCTTCTTGAACCAAAGTATCTTTCCCTGGATGCCTTGAATTGTACATTTTTATAGTTTTGATTTAATTTGGACATTCCATGACTTGAACTGTAAACTTTTAACTTAATAAATTCTCCTTTTTAAAATCCATTCCATATCTGGTATGTTGCCTTCTGGCAGCTTGCAAACTAGAACGTGGACAAATAAAAATCATAGTTCCTAATCACGAAAGGATGTCAGTAGCCTCTTTATCTCCCCAAGAGAGATTAATTTTCCCCTTCCTTTCCAAGATATAAATTGGAGCCCTTATTTATCTCTTTGGGAGTTCTGTGATTGAAAACTGAGAAACTTCTCTTAGTCACTATTTAGCCATTACACCCTTATTCTGTGCCTGGTGTTGTTCTAGGTTCTGGGAAGAGAGTAGATCAGGGGCATTTTATTCTAAAGGAGATAAGCCAAGCATAACTAATAAATTCATTTCAAATAATGCTATCTGTAAATAGTATAACATGATGATGTGAAAAAGTAACTGAGCTGGGATGCCTAAATCCTTCAGATTGAAAAACAGATTTCTCTGAGGAAGTGACATTTGAGTGGAGTTTTCCAGGAACCCCCCAAGGTGTAAAGCCTAAAGTTAGAGGGAGCTGGGTATGATCAAGGCCATAAAGAAGGCCAATGGGCAGGCTCCAGGAATCAAACCTGGGTCTCCGGCATGGTAGGCAAGAATTCTGCCACTGAGCCACCATGTCCCATCCTGGACTTCGTATTTATTTATTTTGATTTTTAACTTTTCTTTATTGTATAATGTAACATATATACAAAGCAAAGAAATAAAGAAATAGATTTCAAAGCACTTTTCAACAAGTAGTTACAGGACAGATGCCAGAGTTTGTCTTGGGCTACCATACGATCCTCTCAGATTTTTCCTTCTAGCTGCTCCAGAATATAGGAGGCTAGAAGGCTTAAATATATTTTTATCATCACAATCGACTTTTTTTCCTTCTATTTTTTGTGAAAAATAACATACATGCAAAAGAGCTATAAATTTCAAAGTGTAGCACCGTAATTAGTTGTAGAACATATTTCAGTTTGACATGGGTTTCAATTCCACAATTTTAGGTTTTTACTTCTAGCTGTTCTAAAATACTGGAAACTAAAAGAGATATCAACTTAATGATTCAGCATTCATATTCATTTGTTAAATTTTATCTTCTATGTATAACTCCGCCATCACCTTTGATCTTTCCATACCTCTCTTTAGGGGTGTTTGGGCTAGGCAATTCTAAATTTTTTATATTGGAAGGGTCTGTCACTAATATGGGGTAGGGAGATGGAACTATCTGATGTTCTGGAAAGGCTGGGCTAGGTTTCAGGACCTTTATGGATCAGGGACCCATCTAGAGATTGTAGGTTTCTGAAAAGTTACTCTAGTGCCTGGAACCCTTGTGGATCTTATATATTGCCTTAGGTGTTCTTTAGGATTGGCTGGAATGGTCCTGATTGGGGGTTGGCAGGTTATGATAGGTAACAAGGTCTAACCAAAGCCTGTATAAGAACAACTTCCAGAGTAACCTCTCGACTCTATTTAAACTATCTCTGCCACTGATGCTTTTACTACACTTCTTTTCCCCCTTTTGATCAGGAAGGAATTGTTGATCCCACGGTGCCAGGGCTGGATTCATCTCTGGGAGTCATCTTCCACATCTCCAGGGAGACATTCACCCCTGGATGTCATGTCCCATGTAGGGGGGAGACCAATGATTTCACTTACAGAGTTAGACTTAGAGAGAGTGAGGCCACATCTGAGCAACAAAAGAGGCCCTCCAGAAGTAACTCTTAGGCATGCCCATAGGGAGTCTAGTCTTCTCTGCTACCTACATAAGCTTCACAAGAATAAGCCTCATGATCGAGGGCATGGCCTATTGGTTTGGGTATCCTTAAAGTTTGAAACAGTATCAGGGGGCTTCCTGATGGTAGGGTTTAATAGTTCCATATTCTTTCTCCTATCCTTCAGGGGGCTTTGCCAATACTTTTTGATTATCTGCTTAATATACTGTAGGATGTATACAGGCATAACAATAATCTATACAGGATTAAAGGACCTTGTTCCAATTCTGGGCTTCCTATGTTTCAGTTGTTCAAATGAGCTATACAGATAGGTTGAATTAGATTATGCACTACAGAAAACTTCAGTTCCAGACCAATAAACCTTTCTTCCATTGGTCTCAAAGAGTATGTGTGGTCCTAAAATATAGACACTGTCTTCCTTACCCCTATGTTCTGAATTACTTTAACCCCAACCTGTTTGGCTTTTTTCTTATCTCTAAATATCAGGTTATATATGTAAAACAGCCTTTCAAAATCCAGAAATTATAATCAGCACTCCAGACTTATGTGTCTGCTCTAGAAGTTCATAATCTAGGCACTGGCTTTCTTATAAGCATTTTCTAAAGGTGACCATACCATTCTTGCTTTTTTGTTTCTGGTTTATTTTGTCTCACCAAATGTCCCACATATTCATTCACATCATTGCATGCCTCACGACTTTGTTCCTTTTTGTAGCAGCACAACTTTAGTTCATAAGTATACACCATTGTTCACCAATCTACTTCTCACTTCTCCATCAGTGCATTCTTCAGCCACCTGCATTCATTGGTCATCATGTATAGTGCCCAAAGTCCACAGTCCATCAACATGCTCAATTTTAGATACTTTCATTGTTCCCAAGAGAAAGAAAACCAATAAACACACCCTCGCCAAATAGGAAATCTAAATCTCCTCTATAAATCTTATCCCTCCCTCCATTACTTACCTCTGCTATTGCTGTGGTAATGCTGATGGTTTCCTTTTGAGTATAGCTTATAGCATGCAATAGCAGTTTTCCCCCTGTACCCTGGACTTAAACACTCTTTGTATAAGAATCATATCTTTGAAGTAATTCCTGTGAGAACTAATTCATATTTCTAGTGTTTATCAGTAGAACATGTAGGTCTATACAACTCCTTTCAATCTTGTTCATCTTCGGTATGGAAATATTACTTATAGACTCAGTAGAGAGACACCTTCACTCCTGTCTATTCCTTTACATTGGAGTTCAACCTCATTAGCTAACAGTTCACCCATCTCTAGCTTCTGTGTATCTCTAAGTCTCCTATAGTTTGTAATATAAGCCTCTGATTATACCTTTATGCTGGTCATAAAAGTGGAATCATATAGTATCTATCCTTTCTGTCTGGCTAATTTCTCTTACCATTATGTCCTCAAGGCATATTCATCTTGTTATGTGCTTCAGGACATCATTTTGTCTTACTGCTGCATAATACTCCATCATATGTATATACCACATTTTGTGATCCACTCATCTGTTGATGCTGCTGTGAACATCAGAGTGCAAATGTCTGTTTGTGCCATTGTTTTCAGCTCTTCTGGGTATATACCAAGTAGGGGTATTTCTGGGTCATAGGGCAACTTGATGTTTAGTTTCCTAAGAAACTGCCAAACCATCTTCTAAAGTGGATGCACTGTTGTACATTCCCACCAGCAGTGCATAACTGTGGCATTTTCTCCACATTCTCTCCAACATTTATAGCTTCCTGTCTGTTTAATAGCAGCCATTCTTATAGGTGTGAGGTGGTATCTCATTGTCATCTTGATCAGCATTTCCCTTATAGCCAATAAAAATGAGCATCTCTTCATGTGCTTTTGAGCCATCTGTTATTGCTCTACAGAAATATGCCTATTCATCTCTTCAGCCCATTTTATAATTGGGTTGTTTGTTCTTTTGTGGTTGAATTGTATGATTTCTTTGTATATACAAGAAATCAAACCTTTGTCTGATATGTAATTTCCAAATATTTTCTCCCATTGAGCTGGCTGACTCGTCATCTTTTTGGCAAAGTCTTTTGAGGTACAGAAGCATTTGATTTTGAGATATTCCCATTTATCTATTTTTTTTCTTCTTTGTGCTTTGGGTATAAGATTTAGGAATTTCGTATCACTTGGTCTTGAAGAAGTTTCCCTAAATTTTCTTCTAAAAGCTTTATGGTGCTAGTTCTTATATTTGGGTGTTTGGTCCACTTTGAGTTAATTTTGTTGTAGGGTGTAAGATCAGGGTCCTCTTTCATTCTTTTGGCTATTGATATCCCATTCTTCCATGCTCAATTATTGAAAAGACTATTTTTTTTTCCCAGTTCAGGGGATTGGGTCCTTGTCAAAGATCAGTTGACAATAGATTTGGTCATCTATTTTTGCACTGTTGATTTGATTCTATTGGTCAATGCTTCTGTCTCTGTGCCAGTACCATGCTGTTTTGACCACTGTGGCTTTATAATAGTTTTAAAGTCAGGGAATGTTAATCATCCCACTTCATTCTTCTATTTTAGGATGCTTTTAGCTATTCAGGGTCTCTTTCCCATCCAGATGAATTTGGTAGGTAGCTTTTCCAAATCTTCATAATAGGTTGTTGGAATTTTGATTGGTGCTGTGTTGAATCTGTAGATCAGTTTGGGGAGAATTGACATCTTAACTATTTTTAGCCTTCCTATCCATGAACAGGGAATGTCTTCCCACCTCTTTAGATCTCCTTTGATTTCTTTTAGCAATGTTATGTAGTTTTCTGTGTACAAGTCCTTTATATCCCTAGTTAAGTTCATTCCTAAGTATTTTATTCTTTTAGTTACTATTTTGAAGGGAATTTTTTCCTTAACTGACTGCTAGCTTGGTAATTGCTTGTGTTTAGAAATGTTACTGATTTTTACACATTAATTTTAGATCCTGCCACTTTGCTGAATTTGTTTATTAGCTCAAGTAACTTTGCTGTAGATTTCTCAGGATCTTCCAAATATAGTATCATATCATCTGCAAATAATGTGAGTTTTACTTCTTCCTTTCCAATTTGGATGCCTTTTATTTCTTTGTCCTGCCTGATTACTCTAGCTAAAACTTCTAGCACAATGTTGAATAATAGTGGTGACAATGGGCATCCTTCTTTTGTTCCTTATCTTAGGGGGAAGGCTTTCATACTCCATTGAGTATGATACTGGCAATCGGCTTTTCATATATTCCCTTTATCATATTGAAGTAGTTACCTTTGATTCCTATCTTTTGGAGTGTTTTTACCAGAAAAAAGATGCTGAATTTTTTCAAATGCTTTTTCAACATCAATTGAGATAATCATGTGATTTCTCCCTTTCTATTTGTTAATGTGCTGTATTACATTAATTGATTTTCTTGTTTTGAACCATCCTTGCATTCCTAGTATAAACCCCACTTGGTCATGGTATATAATTCTTTTAATGTGTTGTTGGATTTGATTTGCTAATGTTCTATTGAGAATTTTTGCATCTATGTTCATGAGGGAAATTGGCCTGTAGCTTTCCTTTCTTATGGCATCTTTACCCGGTTTTGGTATTAAAGTGATACTAGCTTCATAAAATGAGTTAGGTAGAGTTCCTTTTTCCTCAATTTTTTGGAAAACTTTGAGCAGGATTGATGTTCGTTCTTTTTGAGATGCTTAATAAAATTCCCCTGTGAAGCCATCTGCCCTGGCCTTTTATTTGTAGGAAGATTTTTGATGACTGATTGACTCTCTTTACTCATGATTGGTTTGTTGAGATCTTCTATTTCTTCCTGAGTCAGTGTAGCTTGTTTGTGTGTTTCCAGGAATTTGTCCATTTCATCTAAGTGGTCTAGCTTGTTGGTGTACAGTTATTTATAGTATCCTCCTATGATATCTTTTATTTCTTCAGAGTCTGTGGTAATGCACACCATCTCATTTCTGATTTTGTTTATTTGCAGCCTCTCTCTTTTTTTCTTTGTCAGTCTTGCTAGTGGCCCCTCAGTTTTATTGATTTTTCTCAAAGAACTAACTTTTTGGTTTTATTGATTCTTTCTATTGTTCTTTTGTTCTCCCATTCATTTATCTTTTCTTTACTCTTTGTTATTACTCTTCTTTTTGCTTTGGGGTTAGTTTGCTGTTCTTTCTCAAGTTCCTCCATGTTTGTTGTTAAATCCTTGAATTTTGCTCTTTCTTGTTTTTCAATATAGGTATTTAGGGCAATAAATTTCCCTCTCTGCAAAGCCTTTGCCACATCCCATAAATTCTGATAAGCTGTATTCTCATTTTCATTCATCTCCAGATAGCTACTGATTTCTCTAGCAATTTCTTCTTTGACCCACTGGTTGTTTAAAAGTGTGTCATTTAATTTCCATATATTTGTGAATGTTCTCATTCTTTGGTGGTTATTGAGATCCAACTTCATCCCACTGTGATCAGAGAAAGTACTTTGAATAATTTCAATGTTTTAAAATTTATAATGACCTGTTTCGTGTCCCAGAATATGATCTATCCTGGAGAATGTTCCATGAGCACTAGAGAAGAATGTGTATCCTTGTACTTTGGGGTGCAATGACCTATATGTGTCTGTTAGGTATAATTCATTTGTCAAGTTGTTTAACTTCTCTATTTCCTTGTTGATCTTCTGTCTGCTGTTCTATCTATAGAAGAGAGTGTTGTACTGAAGTGTTCTACTGTTATTGCTGAAACATCTATCACTTCCTTCAGTTTTGTCAATGTCTGTCTTATGCACTTTGGATCTCCTTGATTGGGAGCATAAACACTCATGATTGTTATATCTTCTTGGTGACTTGACCCTTTAATTAGTATATAATGTCCTTCTTTGTCTCTTATGGTGTCTTTGCATTTAAAATCTATTTTGTCTAATATTAGTATAGCTACTCCTTCTTTCTTTTGGTTACAACTTGTGTGGAAAATCTTTTTCCATTCTCTCAGTTTCAGTCTATTTGTATCCTTGTGTCTAAGATGAGTCTGTTGTAAGCAGCATATAGCTGGATTATGTATCTTAATCCATTCTGCCAATCTGTATCTTTTAATTGGTAAGTTTAGTCCGTTAACACTCAAAGCTGTTACTGAAAAGGCATTTCTTGAATCCACTATCTTATATATTTTATTTTATTTGGCAGATCTATATATTCTTTCCCCTCTTTCTCTTTGTATTCTTTAAATTACCCTTAGTGGTACTCTTCAATTCTATGTCCTTCTTCATACCTCCTTATTCTGTCTTTTTCTTTCAGCTGGCAGGACTACTTTTAGTATTTCTTGTAGGGCCAGTCTCTTCTTGACAAATTCTTTCAGGACTTCTTTGTCTGTGAAAACTTTAATCTCTCCCTCAGTTTTGAAGGACAGTTTGGCTGGGTACAGAATTCTTGACTGGAAGTCTTTTTCTTTCAGGATCTTGAATATACCATACCACTGTCTTCTCACCTCCAAGGTGCTAGTTCAGTAGTTTGAACTCAGTCTTCTTTGGTTTCCCATGCATGTGGTAGATTGTTTTTCTTTTTATTCTTTCAGGATTTTCTGCTTCTCTTCAGCATTTGACAGACTGATTAGTATTGTCTTGGGGAAGGCTTATTTTGATTTATTCTGTTTGGAGTTCATTGGGCTTCTTTGACTTGTATATTTATGTCCCTTATGAGGGTTCAGAAGTTTTCCCCCATTATATCCTCACCTGCTCTTCCTAGCTCTTTACTCCTCACTTCTCCTCTGATGCACCAATGATATTTATATTTGCACATTTTGTTTTGTCTATCATTTCCCTGAGATCCAATTTAAATTTTTTCATCTTTTTTGCCATTTGCTGTTTGAGTCTTCGAAGTCAGTTATCCTGTCCTCTATATCACTTATTCTTTCTTCTGTCTCTTCAAATCTGTTGTTGTGTGCCTCTAATATGTTTTTTATTTGGTCAAAAGAGTCTTTAATCTCTGTGATATCTGCTGTTTTTCTGTTTATTCTTTCAAATTCCTCTTTATGCTCTTCTACTGTCTTCTTGATCTCCTTTATGCCATTTGCTATCCCACTTATTAAGTAGAGTCGTATGAACATCTTTGATTAGTTGTTCTAATGTCTGTGTCTCCTCTGGTGTTTTAATTTGGTTATTAGACAGGGCCATATCTGTCTGCATTGTGATATGCTTGTGAGCTTCTGCTGTCTTCATGGCATGTAAATATCTTGGTTGATTTATTTTGGGAGTTGATTTCTTTCAGTAGTCTAAGCCCATGTGTTTGTGGGATGATTGTATAGCAGGGAGCAGGGTATAGGGTGGGGAACTCAATGTGGTGATTTGTTTCAGGGCAGGTATAGGAGCAGTTTGGGGATGTTATGCTGATGCTTGTAAATATGGGCACCCAGTGGCCAGGGATAATGTAACTGTGTGGGTGCACTGGTCTAGGAGGCATAACCCTGGTGTGAGCTGGCTAGGCACAGGTCCTTTTTTATGCATTCATGGAGCTGTGGCAGCAGGTTGGCATTATGTCTTTGTGGATTGGGGTTTCATGTGACCCAGTTGTGCAGGTCAGCACTTTCTCAGAGCTGGGAAGTGTGGCTGAGGGCCGTGAGTATGCGTGGTTCTAGCGCTGCTGTAAACTGAGGTTCCCAGAGCTAAATGATGTGATTGGGGTCCTCTGCGCATGCATGGGTATGGAGGTTAGTGCCCACATTCTTTGTGCACTGGCCACAGCCTGGAAGGAACAGGGAGGGTGACATAGTGCTTGGGAGGGGTGCAGGAGAGGTGGATTGGGCTGCATTTGGGGTGGGGTGGAGAGCAGGTATGTACTCTGGGGACTGGTGGGGTAGAGGCACCTGGAGCATGGGAAATGGAAGAAAGTGATGGGATTCAGGCACGTGGGGTGTGGGGTGAGTTGCCAGTCACAGTTGCCATGTGCTGGTGAAGGTAGCACATCCAAGGAACATGGCCTGACTTATTTCCTAGTCCCTGGCTCCCATCTGTGCTCTCCCATGGGCTCTGTGCCTCCGTATCAGGCTCCAACTTTCTGTCTCTCAGTTCCTTGGCCTCTGCAACTAGGGTTGCCCTATGTGGTGCAGAAGGCTCTCCCAGGTCAGTAGCACTCCTGAATCGCCACCTCAGTCACCTTCCTGTCCCTTCTCTAACTTTTCCATGGAGCAGGACTAATCTCAAGCTACTCTATTCAACCATCTCCCTGGAAGTGCCCCCTGGACTTCATTTTAAGTGCAGTAGGAAGCCATGCTTTATTGTTGTCATGACAATAGTGCTTAACTTAGTCAAGGTAGTGCTACTCTGATTTTTGTTTTTAAAAGATGTATTGTGGAGGGATAAGTTGGAAATGACTGAGTGATTTGAGGGAAGGATGATGGTGTTTTGCAAAAAGGCAGAGAAAATTGGAACAGGTGGGATTTCACCACCTGAAGACAGAGCAGGTGCTACCTACGAAGTTTGATTTTAGTGCTCATGGTCATATTCAAAATGAATTTTTGTCTCTCTCTTTTAGATTCTAATTGATAAAATCTACTATTAGTCATTTGGTATTTGGACTAGTTTATCCCTTTCTAGATGCAAGAAATCTACTGAGAGATGTTACATTAAGAAATTAAAATAAATTCAATAATCGTAATACTTCTAGCATATCATGGAAGATTCCCTTCACCAAAAGAAAAAAAAGTAGGTTTATTGGCAGGACAAGAAAAATACAAAACAACACATGTAAGAATGTAGCATTTCAGATTCTTAATCCATTGATTCACAAAGTCCACCACATCTGATTTTTCTGTATCTTCTCCATCACAGCAGTATCTCTTTACTACTGAGAAAATATTTATTTGCAAATATTTCCATGCTCCCTATACACTTATCTTAGTTTAACAGCCTATTTATCCCATATAATAAATATGTAGCTTTTTCAAGAAACCCATGTTTGAATGTTCAATTTCACATACATTGACATGCTTGATGATTTTTCCTGAATGGTAATTCAAAACAGTGATGTTTTCAGAGATTGGTTTAAACTGAACTTCATTGATTCTCAGCATATAATATCTGGACATCCTGCCATTTTTTTGGAGCAAGGTTTCATATTTTTTATGAGGCACAACTTGAAAGAAGAACAAGTGCAACAGAGACCCCAGCCCCAATCAAAGGAAGGGATTCTCTCAGTGTATTAACTTGTAATTTTAAGAATCTGATATGAACAAGAACACTAGATACCCTGGGTAATATAAAACTTTGGGAAGACTATGCATATACTCATAACATTACATAAAAATGTTAATTTGATTTTGAAAAGTGAGTAATGCAGCACATTGCTACAGGGGTTCACAGGAGTTCAGGAGAGTCGGATGATTTTGAGAGGATCAGGCAGCACTCCTGGAAATCATGGTATTTTCACTGGATTCTGAAGGATCTCATTGTTCTCTCAACCCCCATTATTCTTTTATTCTTTCCTATGGAAGAATGCCAAAGATACATGAATAATGTGCCAATAGAATCAATAAAACTGTTGAACCCTCTAGTTTAAATCTTGGGAAGAGCAATGTGGCAATTCCACAGACATTCAAGAAGGGAAATTTTGAACCCCAAGTGCATTTGGGAAGCTCTTTTGAACTAAAAAACTATCCCAGGTTATACCTGGATTTATATATTGAGAATGATAGAAACACTTGATTTATCTACTATTTCATGATTAGTGACAAAGTAAATTCACATAATATCATCAGATTGCTGCAACAAGAGTAAGAACATGATAGGCCAAAGGAGCAAGTGAAACATTGTGCATTGCATTTTTTGTGTCAAGAGGTGTAGATACCGATAATAATGTCTTATTTTTAGTTCCTTCTCATATTCATAATTTGAATACTACATTCTCTTGAAATAAATGCACAATCTATGCAGCTATGCTATTAAAGAGAATTATAAAAAGGATTTTAGTTGATGGCACAAATATTTGAGCATAGGTGCAAGATGCAAAAAAAGTACATATTTGTAATTGCCTGAGCTTTAATTGATGTGTTCAGTAGTACATTTTTATTTTTAGTCTGCTATAAATTGCATTTTTTCCCAATAAGCTTTGGAGTCTATAATAGGGAATAAGATGAAGAGTAGGTCAACTTTTTCCATATATGAATATCTTTCATTTTGAAATCCTTTGATAGACTTTTTACTTGATTTTAAAGAAACACTTATAATCATATACTTATTTTATCCTCAACAAAACCAGCAATGCAAAATCTATATATTGGTTCAATTTAAATGAAGGAATAATATTCTGATAAAAAAGCACATTATAGTGTTCTGTTATTTTCTCTAAATAGAAGTGCTGATTGCTATTCTAGAAAACACTAAAAATTTCCTCCATTCTAAGCCATAAAGAAAATGTTCATTGGTTTTAGTACATAAGAATCAATTGAGGGGATCATTTTGGTTAAAACGATACTCAGACTATTATGATTCATAACATTATAAAAACAAACATTACTGTAGGAAAAAGTTAAGTACAAAGAGCAACACTGGCAAAAAAAAAAGAGCAGATAGAGGTAATATAGGTAGTTCATCTTTATTTTTATACTAACCATTTTGTTTTTCCCAAACCAAAATGAAGTAAAATTACTCTTTTAGGAGCAGCAAATATACTTATTAAAAGAAACATGAAAATAAACAAGTAGCTTTAGAGAGATTGTATAACCCTAAAGAATCAGAAATACATAACTGTTTTGTTTATTTGTTTGTATTCATATTTCAGCAGTGAGATTAATAGAATCTAGCATATCTTACTTTTAGTTTTTTCTAAAATAGCTTGATGTCTGCTTTTATTTTTTTAATAGCATGCAATAATTTAACCTTTTGTGAATAACAAGATGCTGTGATGAGCATTTAATTGACTGTGCTACAGAATGAGTCTTGAATAATTGCTAAGTGGAATGAATCATGAAGAAAAAGAAACCATTTTAGACTAAACAATATTTACCATTAAATATATGTTTATGGTCCCTATTATAGAGAAAACATAATTCCACCAAACCAGGATTTTTCTGAAGTTGGTTGATACACTCTTTCACATTTTGCATTGTCAGGTGATAACATATACTTCCTTGAGTTATAGTAAGGAATAAAATAATTTCTTCAGTTCTTCAGATGTGGTCCCCTTTCTAGCTTCACTGGTTCTCTGCTCAAGTATCTGGTGTAAACTAAATGATGATGTTATAAAAGATATGGGGGCAGTGTGATGGTGGCTCAGTGGAAGACCCGGAGACTTGGGTTTGATTTCCGGTACCTGCCCGTGCAAAAAAAAAAGATATGCGGCTATGACATATTAATCTTGAGTTGAGTGATGACAACTGTACCAAAGGGATCATCCAAAGAGAACTGGATCTCCTAAATATAATTGATCATCAATAGCTCCACGTGACCATTATCATCTCCATAATGATATAGACACATGTGAGCAAAGTGGCATGGGTTCATGCATGCACTAGGAGGTGGAATATGTAATAGTAGTAGCTAAAATTTAATGTGTGGTGGGTAGTCTTAAAAGTTCTGTGTAAATATTAACTCATTCAATGGAAGTTAGGAGCTTCAACCCTATGATGTAGGTATTATTATTAATCCCACTTTAAAGATGGAGAAACTGAGAACAGCTAGGTAAGATAACTTGCCCAAGTTCACAAAGCTAATAAGTAGTAAAAACTGAATACCAAACCCAGTCCTTAGTGCAGAGCCAAAGCAGCTAACAACTGGCTGCTGCAGATAATCTTCTCCTTCAAGAACTCAGTGAGGTAATGTCTCTTAATAGTACTAGGATATGTCTTTGGGAATATTTCTTTATATGTGAAGGCCAAAAGATGTATCTAGCTAATAATAAGGATTTGAAAAGTGGAAAGGAGATAGCATTACAACTAATTTTTGTGATTACTTTGGTTAGAAGTTGGTGATTTTTTTATGACCCCAAATAAAGATGATTCATTTTCACAGGCCAGGATAACACTTGCTAATAGAGTATTTGCATGTTGTTGGCATCTGAAATGAATCAAAGTATTTATAAAATGAAAGAAAAACTTTAGAGTAAATGGCTCTAAATTTAAAGCTAAATGTTTACGTTACAACTGTGAGCAATTCCAAATTACCTCATATAATGGCATTGTAGATTAAAAATATTTGCAAACTATGGCTACAATAACATTTTCATTTATTCAAGGTTATAAAACACATCCTCAGAAGCTTTAAAAACCAATTTTCAAACAGCTTGGAAATGTTCTAGCATTTCAGTAGGGTAAAAATTAAAGATTAGATAGATACACTAATTTGAAAAACAACAAAACCATGACCAAAAATATTAAGTAATATGGCCAATGTCACTGAATAAATTGGAATTAGGGTGGTAGGTAAATCATACACAAATTCATGTTGGTTCTCTTGAACCATGGAAAATCCTATCTCAGAACTGTGCTTACGTGAGTTTCTCTGTTCACCCTTTTAGCTAAGGAAATACTGATTTGCATTCCAAGTCAGTAACTTGAAGAACATCCTCATTTAAAATACAGGTAAGGAAAAATATGTCACAAGAGATAATGATGAGAAACAGCTAAAGGGAGACAAGGAAAATTAGGACAGAGTAGTGCCATGAAATTGACTTTCTTAATTTCAAGAGTCATGAAAAGAAGAAAAGAAGTCAATGGTGTAAAATGTTTCTATACCATGAAGTAAGATGAGGTCCTAGAATTATTCACTGGATTTAGAAAATAGGAGATCTTTGTCAGTCTTGGACTAGTTATCCCTTTCTAGATGCAGTTGAATAGAAGAGAAGAAATCTGGATTGCTATAGTTTAAAAAGTAAGGAGGAAGAGGCAAAGAATACAAACATACTTAGATTTTAGTTAGTCTGACTATAAAAGAATAGACAGAGTTAAGCAGTAGTTAGAGGAAAGTTTGAACCAAGCAGGTGCTTTTAGAATGTAGAAATAGTATTAATCTCTGACAATGAAAATGAAAAGTGTATGAAATTAACTGTTTTTAGAGGAACTTAAGTGTGCCAGTTTGAAAGCATTATATACCCCAGAGAGCCACGTTGTAATCTAATTCAATCTTGGGGAGGTAGCCTTTTCTTTTAATCCTGATTCAGTACTGTAGGTTGGAAACTCTTGATTTAATTATCTCCACTGGGATGTGACACACCCAGTTGTGGGTATTAGCTTTTGATTAGTTGGAAATATGTCACCACCCATTCCAGGAAGGTCTTGATTACTTTAAAAGGGGAAACATTTTGGAGAAACCTTAGAAAAAACAGAACTGACAGCAACTTCAGAGCAGAGCTGACATGATGCTGATACTTGGAGAACAGAGACATAAGTGTTTTGAAATGCTTGGAGCCCAGCAGACATTGCCATGAGATGTTAAGCAAGCCGGAACCTGGAGACAGCCAAGAGAAACCAAGAGATGAAAGCCAGCCCAGGAGAAGAAAAGTGAGGAACCCCCACAGGAACAGAGACAGAAAGCAATGGAGCCCAGGAGGAAGGTACCAGAAGATGCCAGCCATGTGACTTCCCAGCAGACAGAGCTGTTCCAGACCCATCGGCCTTTCTTGAATTAAGTATCTTGACATGGATGCCTTAGTTTGGACATTTTCACGGATTTAGAACTGCCAACTTGTAACTTACTAAATTTCCTTTTTAAAGCCTTTCCATTTCTGGTATATTGCATTACAGCAGCTTGCCAACTAATACACCAACCTATGCAATGGTTTGTACATATACAAACATAGTAAATATTACCTCTAAAAAGTCACTCCTCTTCAATCACTGAAAACTTTGGATTTTATCTTATTTTATACTCTCCAAGCCCTATAATCCATTGTAGTGATTTCAGTTTTCATTTAGAAGATCAGCCTCTTATTTCTTTGACCAATTAAACTCTAGTGACAACATTATCTACTTTACTTCAGGTACTCACTATCTTTTTCTACTTTTAGCCTTGTTATTACCTGTATATGATTTACCACCATATGCACGATTCAGACTTCACACTCTCATCACAATGTTCTCATTTCTCATGCCAGCTATAACCATAAGAAAGCTGGGGTGATTCTATTAATAGCCTACAAAATAAACTTTAAGACAGGAAATATTACTAAAAACAAAAAGAAAAGTTCATAGTGATAAATCGACCAATATATGTGGAAGATATAGCAATTATGAATATATGTAAACTCAAAATAATGGCTCAAAAATATATGAAGCAAAAATTGGCAACATTGAAAAAAGAAATGGTCATTATGACAATATTGATTAGAGATTTATGTCCTACTCTCAACAAATGATAAGCAACGGAAAAGAAAATTAGCAAGGATAGAGAGACTTGAACAATAATGTCAAGCAAGACCATCAGTAGAACCATCCACCCAAAGATAGCTGAATATATATTATTTTTAAGTAATGGAATGTTCTCTAAGTTAGACCATATGAAGGTCCTTAAAAGTGTCTCAATATACGTTAAAATCTTGAAATCTTACAATGTATGTTCTCTAACCAAAACAGAATTAATTAAAAATCAGGAAAGAAATAAATTTGAGAAAAGTCCAAATATTTGTAAATTAAACAATATCTTTCTAAATCACTTAGGGTTCAAGGAAAAAATCACAATGAAAATTTGAAAACATTATGAACTGAATGAAAATAAAACATGTAAAAAATGTATGGGTTATACCTAAAGTAGCGCTTAAAAAAATTTGTAGGTTTAATGCAAATATAAACAAAGAAGAAATATCTCAAATCAGTCATCTAAGTTTCTACAATAAGAAATTTAGGAATGTTAAGCCCAAAGCAAGCAGAAGGAAATAATAAAGATCAGAAACGAAATCAATGAAATGGAAGGCAAAAATGAAATGAGAAAAATAACTTTAATTTTTGAAATATTTTCATCATTACAAGCCTTTAACACGAATCACCAATAAAAAATGTAGGAGGAAAAAATTCAAAAATCCCCTTGCAAAGTATTAGCAAATTGAATCCTTCAAAATATACAAATACATGATGATCAAATAGGATTCATGTCAGGAATGCAAGCTTGGTTTAACATTAAAAAATCAACTTTCATGAAAAGATCAACTAATGGAAAAATCCATAAAATAGAATAAAAGTCAAATACTTGTTATTGTCATATTGATAGATGCAGAAAAAAGCACTTGATAAAATCCAGCACCCATTCATGATAAAACTCCTCAAGATATTGAGGAAATTTGCTCAATTTGATAAAGATCATCTATATAAAATCACAAATAATATATATTTAATGGTGAAAGACTGATTGCTTTCTCCCTAAGATGGGGAGCAAGATGATGGAATGCACTTTCATTACTTCTATTAAATATTGTACTGGAGACAGTGGGAAGAAATGCATAGAGGCATCCAAGTTTGAAATTAGAAGAGGTAACACTGTTTTGATCACAGATAATGTATTTCTACATGTACAAAATCTTAAGGAATTCATAAACAATATTAGAACTAATAAACAAGCCTAGCAAGATTGCTGGGTACATGAGCAATATATAAAATTAATTGCATTTTATTCAATAATTGTACTCTTAAATAATATTAAGTAAACAATCCAATTTGCAATAGCATCAAGAAGAGGAATAAATGAAGAACAGTTGTAATACAAGAGGCTCCAGACCATATATATAGAGAGAGTAATTAAGAAACATCTAAAGAAAAGGAAAGACAATGACATATTCATTGACATGTTAAGATAGACTATTCCTTCAATACTCTCCATCACACTTTTTGACAGAAATTGTGATCATAAAACATAATGGAGGGTTTGGTAGTTAGATTCACTTGTCAACTTGGCCAGGTGAAGGTACCTAGTTCTGTTGCTGTGGGCTTCAGCCAATGATAAGTGAACCTCATCTGTTGCTCATTACATCTGCAGTCAGTGAAGAGGTGTGCCTGCTACAATGAATGCTGTTTGACTTAATTGGCTGGTGCTTAAATGAGAGAGTGTAATGTAGCACAGCCAAGGCAGCTCAGCATACCTCATCTAAGCACTCGCAGCTCAGCCCAGGCCTTTGGAGATGCAGAAGGAAATCACCCTGGGGAAAGTTGTTGGAACCCAGAGGCCTAGAGAGAAAGCCAGCAGAGATCACTTTGTGCCTTCCCACGTAAGAAAGAACCTCAGTTGAAAGTTAGCTGCCTTTCCTCTGAAGAACTAACAAAATTAATCCCCTTTTATTAAAAGCCAATCTGTCTCTGGTGTGTTGCATTCTGGCAGCTAGCAAACTAGAACAGAGGGTGTACAGATGGTTCAGTAGTAGAATGCTCACTTTCCATGCAGGAGGAACTGGGTTCGATTCCTGTACTGTGACCTTCCCTCCCGCCCCCCAAAGTAAATGGAAATGCAAAGACATGGAATAGCAAAAAGAGCTTTGAAAAAGAGGATGAAAGTTGAGGCTTACATTACCCAATTTCAAAACTTGTTATAAAGCTAGATTAATCAACATGGGGTGGTATTTGCAAAAGGAAACATATATAGCTCATGGGTCAGCTAGCTGCAGTCTGCAGGTGAAATGTGACCTAACCAATGTTTTTTTTTAGATAAAATTTTATCGGAACACAGCCATTTCCATTTGTTTATATTTTATCTATGGTTGTTTCACGCTGTAATAGGAGTTGAGTGGTTGCAACAGAGACAATATGGCCCCAAAAGCCTAAAACATTTATCTGGACTTTACCAAAACAGTTTGCTTTCCTTTGATGCAGACCAGTGAACAGAATTAAGACTTCAGAAAAACATCCTTATATTTAACAAAAGAGCCAAAGCAATTCAGTTGGAGAAAAATGATGTTTGCAATAAATGATGGTGGGATAATTTAATTTTAGATGCAATAATAAAAAAAATTGTACTTAAGACTCTTACCTCACACTATAAACAAAAATTAACTCAGAAGGACCATGGACTTAAATGTAAGTGCTAATATCATAAAACCTCAGGAAATGGGTTAGGCAAAGAGATTTTAGGTATGGCACTAAAAGAACGGTCCACAAAAGGAAACGTTGATAAATTGTATTTTGTCAACATTAAAAATTAAAATATTTTTTATTTTTAAAAGACCCTATTAATAAAATGACAATTTGAGCATAGACACAGAGGAAATATTTGCAAAACATGTATTTGATAAAAAAAAAATTTGTATCCAGGATATATAGGATATATAAATAATTCTTACAACTCAACAATCAGATGACCAAACTATTTTTTAAATGAGCAAAAGATTTGAAAAATCTTTGGTGAAAAATGTACAGATATTTTATTTAAATAGGAAAAGATATTCATCATCATTAGTCATTAATGAGATGGAAATTATGAAAATTAAAACCACAGTGGTTATAATCAAAATCAGAAAATGCCAAGTATTGGCAAGGTTTGAGAGAAATGACAAACTTCATACATTTCTAATGGGAATGCAAAATGGTACAGCCTCTTTGGAAAACAATTTGGAAGTTTTCTAAAATGTGAAACATTCACAAAACATCTATGTTGATTCTGCTAGATATATACCCAAAAGAAAAGAAAACATATCTTCAGACGTAGAACTTCCTGTCACTATCCGTAACACCATTGTTCAAAATATTAAAAACCTAGAAATAATCCAAATGTCTGTAATCTGGTAAACAAATAAATAAAATGTAGAATATACATACAATGGAATACTACTCAGCAATAAAAAGAAACAGACTTACTGTTGAACCTCCAAAACATTATGCTAAGTGAAATAATCCATTTACAAAAGATAACATATTTTATGATTCTATTTATATGAAATGTCCGGAAAAAGCAAATATAATAAAAAAGTAGATCAGTGATTGTCTGGGGCTATGGGTTACAATAGGAAGTGCTTGCAAATGTACACAGGGGAACTTTTGAGGAGATAGTATTTTAAACTGGATTGTGATCTGTGCTGGTTTGCAATGATATATGTACCTTAGAAAAGCCATGTTTTAATCCTAATCCCACTTTGTAAAGGCAGCCATTTCTTCTAATCCCTATTCAGTATTGTATGCCTGAAACTGTAATTAGATCATCTCCCTGGAGATGTGATTTAATCAAGAGTGGTTGTTAAACTGGATTAGCTGGAGGCATGTCTCCACCCATTTGGGTAGGTCTTGATAAGTTTCCTGAGTCCTGTAAAAGAGGAAACATTTTGGAGAATGAAGGAGATTCAGAGAGAACAGAGATTGCTGCAGCACCCTGAAGCAGAGAGTCCACCAGCCAGCGCTTTGGAGATGAAGAAGGACAGTGCCTCCCAGGCAGCTTCATGAAACAGGAAGCCAGGAGAGAAAGCTAGTAGATAACACTGTGCTTGCCATTTGCCCTTCCAGCTTATAGAGAAACTGTGACTGTGTTCACCATGTGCCTTCTCACTTGAGAGAGAAACTCTGAACTTCATTGGCCTTCTTGAACCAAGGTATCTTTCCCTGGATGCCTTAGATTGGACATTTCTATAGACTTGTTTTAATTGGGACGTTTTCTGGACCTTAGAACTGTAAACTAGCAACTTATTAAATTCCCTTTTTTAAAAGCCATTCCATTTCTGGTATATTGCATTCTGGCAGCTAGCAAACTAGAGCATGATGACAGTTGCAAAACTCTATAAATTCAATAAAAATCATTGAATTATATAATTACAGTTGGTGAATTATATGGTATGTGTTACAGTCAGGTTCATGTGTCAGCTTGGCCAAGTGGTGGTACCTGTTTGGTTGGGCAAGTGCTGGCCTTTCTGTTGCGATGAGGACATTTCATAGAATTAAATCATGATCATGTCAGCTGCATCCACAGTTTATTCCATTTGCAATCAGCCAAGGGGAGTGTCTTCTGCAATGAGTGATGCTCAATCTAATCACTGGAAGTCTTTTAAGGAGGATTCAGAAGTGACAGGCTCTTCCTTCCTGCTTTGGCTGGTGAGCCTCTCCTGCGGAGTTCATCCAGAACCTCCATCAGAACTGTCGGCTTCACAGCCTGCCCTGCAAATTTTGGACTCTGCATTCCCATGGTCACATGAGACACTTTTATAAATTTTGTATTTGCGAGTGTTCCTTGTGGATTCTGTTCTATAGAGAACCCTAACTAATACAGTATGGAAATTATAACTCAATGAAGGTATTAAAATAACTATCTATTTTTCCCTAACTTTTTAAACAAATATTTACCTGATTGCTCTTTAGCCTTTTTATATTTTATTATATGAAGTTAGAGCTCTAAATGATGCCCTAAAAATTGTTTAGGGGCACAGTACTCAGTGTCATGTGTCAGTGACACATTAAAAAGCTAAGAACCTAATAGATATTGTAGCACAATTTTACACACGTTAAATGTATAAGTAATACATAAATATTACAACATAAATGACACTTTAATTAATTATAAAAGACGACTTTTTTGTGGAAGTGGGTGCCAGAAGCATTTTAGCTTATGACTTGTTGGTAGGTGGTGGAAAGTGGGTCATCTGAAATTGGATGGAAAGTCCTAACACTACGTGTGGATGGGTGTGACTTGTAACATAAATAGTGAAACAGAGGTAGCATTGTAGATGTTTGAGGTGTGTGTGTGTGTGTGTGTGTGTGTGTGTGTGAGTGCACCCATGCATTTTGTACATTATTTGGCTCAGTTAGACTGGGCTCAGTTTTCAGCATTCAGCTAATGTTTCTCCTGGATGAAGTCAAGCATAAACAAAATTCTGTTCAGATGCTTTCCTGATATTTCAGTCATGTTGGAACAAATATGTTTCAATACAACTGTTACAGCAGAACTGATTGTTCAATGAAATGCATAGCTTTTACGAACATTGTTCGGATTTGGCAAATGTATAAAACTGTGTAACGCATACCTCTATCAAAATACAGTATGTTTTCCATTACTTCAGAAAATTCCTATGTGCTTCATTTCATTTGTTCTCTCTAGCTAGCTGTTGTTCTAATTTCTATTACCATAGGTTTGTTTTACCTATTCTAGAAGTTCATAAAAATGGAATTATACAATATTCACGTTTTTTAATATCAGGCTTCCTTCATACAGTATTATACTTTTTAGATACATTCATGTTGTATTCATGACTACTTCACTCTTCTTTTTTTATAAATTAGGTAAAATCCACATAACTTAAATCCATCATTTAACCATTTTAAAGCGTACAATTCAGTGGCTTTATTACATTCACAATGTTATACAACCATCACCACTATCAAGTACCAAAACATTTCATAATCCCAAAAAGAAACCATTAAGCAGTTACTTTTTATCATTTTTTGTTTGTTTGTTTTTACTTTACCCTACCCTTTGGAAACCACTTACCTGCTTTCTATCTCTATGGATTTACATATTCTGGATATTTTGTCTGGTATCTTTCACTGAGCATAATGTTTCAAGGTGTATGCGTGCTGTAGCATATAAAGGATGCCATTTCTTCTTCTAACTAAATAATATCCCACTGTGGGGATACATCACTTTTAATTTCGCCATTTATCAGTTTCTCTCTAAAGTGTGGTTTCTCTCTAATTTTTAGTTATTATGAGTAATTCTGCTTTGAATATATATGTACAAGTTCTTGTTTGAACACATATTTCCATTTATCCTGGGTATATACCTCGGAGTGGAATTGCTAGATCGTATGGTAGTTCAATGCTTAACTTATTGAGGAACTGTTATCCACATGATTTTATATCCACACCAGCAATGTAAAAGGGTTCCAATTTCTCCATATTCTTGTCAACACTTTCCATTCTGTGGATTTTATTATTGTGTGATGTAGTAGCCAGTGTTTTGATTTAAATTTTTCTAATTACTAATGATGTTAAGCATCTTTTCATGTGTTTATTGGTAATTTCTATATGAATGTTAGAGAAATGTCTAAGTCCTTTGTCCAATTTTTAATAGAATTGTTTGTGTTTTAGTGGTTGAGTTGTAAGAGTTTTTAAAATATAAATTCTGGATACCAGACCCTCATCAGATATATTATTTGAAAATATTACATGCAAATAAATGTATATAAATGTAAGTATTTATGTGTATATATATATGTGTGTGTGTGTATATATATATATTCATGTCATCTGCTAAAGGAGATAGCTTTACTTCTTTCTTTATAATATGCATGGCTTTATTTATTTTTCTTGCCTAAAATCTGTGGCTAGAACTCATAATATAACATTGCTTGCAAGTGTGAGAGTGAGCATCCTTGTCTTGTTCCTGCTATCACATGGAAAGTGTTCAGTCTTTCCTCATTAAATATGATGTTACCTGGAGGGTTTCCATAGATGCCCTTTATTAGTTTGAGGAAATTCCCCTCTACTCCTACTTTGTTGAGTATTTTTATAATGAATAGCATTAGATATTGTTAAATGTTTTTCTGTATTATCTATTGACCTTTGTAGGTTGAATCCTCATTGCATTTCCAGGATAAATCTCACTTGGTCATGGTGTATAATCATTTTAATATACTGCTGTATTCTGTTTGCTTGTATTTTGTTGAAGATGTTTGCGTTTATAATCATAAAGGTTATCAGTCTGTAATTTTCTTTTCTCATGATTTCTTTGTCTGGCTTTGGTGTCAGGGTAGTACTTGCCTCACAGAGTGAGTTACAAAGTGTACTTACCTATTCTATTGCTTGGAATAATTTGAGATATGTTGATAATTCTTATTTAGAATTTGGTGAAATTTACCAATGAAGCCACTTGTTCCTGAGCTAGTCCTTGTTCAATGGCTTTATTTTTATACTAAATCAATCTCTTTACTTATTTTACATCAGATTTTCTCTGTCTTCTTGAGTCAATTTATACTCCTTGCTCTATATTTCTTCTTGTACTTCTGACACTGATACCAATCAAAAGTGGTGTGTTCTCTGTCATATGCACTCAAAATAACCAATTCCTGAGAAACCGTGCGCAGGGGAGATTTCTAAAGAGAGATAGAGTTTACTGCTAGGTGTGTAGCAGATCAGATGACTTATCATCCTAAAAATCTGTCTCCCTGAACTGCAGTAATTCTGATAGTTTTATAGTATAAAAAAGATGGGAAGGTTTTAGGGTAATAAGCATCGTGGCTCCAGATGATATATTTAGAGGTGATCAAAATTATTGAGCATGTACAGACTGACTACATGCTTAGTCATAGAATATATGTAAGTAAATGGCATCTTTAATATGATGATGGGTGTGATTTTTACCATTAGAATGAGGTATAGGTCACTTACAGGTTAAAGTTTAAGCTGCTGTGCAAGTCAGGCAAGCCCATTTTGTTTAGATCCAGTTTCCTTTATCAACGTAACCTTGGAATTGGGGTGGGTTAGCTCTGGGCTGACTTAAGGCCCTTTACTAATAAATATTAGGGGCTGTCTTCAGTGATCATAAGACTTAAACATTGAAAAATCAGATAAAAATGGGTAGAAGTGAGGGCCTGTTGCAAGGTTTTTTCTAACACAAAGGCACAAGATAGGGGCTATGCAATCATCAAAAATCAAGGCAGCTGGATTATAGTTCAGAGGTTTCAGGTATTTCCCTCTGTCTCTGCTCATATACCAGAAAGAAGAAAGGAATATCTATATAATTACTCAGTATCATAATCACCCCTTAAATCCTAGCTTCTCAATTACAACACCAACTGTAAGCGCATGTTTTTACCCAGCCCACCCTCAATTTCAATAATTGGCTAGAAATACAGAACTCACTGAAAGCTGTTATAGTCATGGGTATGTTTTATTATAGGGAAAGCATACAAATTACGATCAGCAAAATAATAAGACTCAGTAGGATGGAGTCTAGTAGGTTTCTAAACATAAAGCTTCCATTGTCCTTAGGATGTTACCCTCCAAGCATCTGTGTGGCAGTATGCATGGAGTATTGCGAACCCAGGAAGCTCACCTGAGCCTCAGTGTCCAGAGTTTTCATGGGGTTATATAACATAGGCATGATTGATTGGTGTACTAAGTGGGTGGTCTAAGGGCTGCACCCAGGAGTATCTCATTAGCAGAACTGTTAGTTGTGGTCCCAGAGGCTCACCAGGAATAACAAAGACACTCCTATCACTCTACAAATTCCAAAGTGTTAGAGGTTACCTCCCAGCAACCTGGGACAAATGTCAACCTTTTCTTTGGAAAAGGCCAAATTCTTTACTTCATAGATTCTGTGTGTTTATTGGGGCATGCCCTAAACTCAACCAGGCAGTTTACAGTTCTGCCTTGGATTCCACTTCCAGCTTGGATAGGGCCAAAAGGCCAGCCAGAGATCGAAGAATAGGCCTTCTCCAATCTTCTGAGCATGACTGCAGATCTCGCAGCCACATCGCCTTCTAAATTCCCAGGAATATATGGGAACTTTTCAAAGCTCTTATTCCCCAAAACATCTCACTCCCCAGTCTTTCCTTCCAAGCTTTTCCATTTGCCTAATGTTTACTTCAACTGTTTTCTCTCACCTCAGACTGCAGTGCTAATTCATTTGCCTTTAAATGTTTTCAACAAACATCCCCCGGGGAGCTACCTTAGGCCTGGAAGAGTTAAGCAAAATAAAGGCATGGCCTTTGAGCTTGTCCTTCAGGGAGCCATCAGACAGGTCAGAACAACCACATTTGAGAATAAGATTTATTGTGTCCACTCTAGTACTAAGAATCCATACTGGAATTGTAGGCTGTTGTCTTCAAAGTTGCCACCAAGATGGGGAGGTGGGGATGGGACCAAAGTAAATGAAAATGTCACGGAGCTCTATTACTGAGTCAGGTGTTTTGTCCATGATTAAATGTTAACTCGTTGCTGTAAACTTCTTTTCTTTTTGCACAGGGAGGAACCAGGGATCGAACCCAGGTCTCATGCTGCCACAGTGCTATAAACTTTTGATTGAATTCTGACAGTTGTGAATTAATTCCCTTCTTTTCCACAGGTAGTGGAATGGATTTTTGAAGTTCCCTACTCCACCAGTTATGTTAATGTCTATCACTTTTTTTTATTGTTGATATTTGTTCAGTTGTATGAAAGCTGTATGGTTTGTTTATTCATGCTCCTGCTGATAAGCATTTTGGCTGCTTCAAGTTTTTGCTATTGAAAATAAAGTGCTATGAATATTCTTAGTGCAAGAATTTTAGTTTATGTATGAATCTATATTTTCATTTCTCTTGGATAAATAACTTGGAGAAAAATTGCTGGGTCATAAGATAATGGATATATGCTTAACATTTTAAGAAAGTGAATAACAGTTTCTAAACTGTATGATTTTAAATTTCCACTACATTGACTGAGAATTTTAGTTGCTTCATATCCTTATGAATATTTGGTGTTTTCAATCTTTTTGATTTTAGTCATTCTAGTTGGTATATAGCATAAATATAATGCTTTATCTTTAAATTAAAAAATGCCTTTTTTGTTATTATGTTTCTGTAAATTAACCACATTTCAACCAAATAAAATTTGCTTTATTTTTCAATATAAAAGAGTACCCATACCACCAAGATATATGCTTAAGGTTATTTAATAACTGTTAAAGAGACAGTTTCAATGTATAAATCTTGAATGCCATTTATCAACTTAATGAAAAGAAATATTATTATCTTGCAATTTCTTTTTTCAGTTATAGATTTGTGGTGCCCCAAGACCATTTTTAAAATGATCAGTGTATTCTTTATCTGTTATGGAAACAAATTCATTCCTTGGGTGGCTGAGCAACATGAGGGGAAATAAATTTCTTAGAAATGTATCCCCTGAAGGTTGCTATCCATTATTGTTGCAAGTTTGCAATGGAAATAGCTTTATAGCTATAGAGAAAATATGATAAAATTTAAAGCTTGTGAAAGATGATTAGAAAACAAATACAATACATATATAACATATTAACAACAATATATTGCTACATACAATACATTTATTTATTTACACAATATTTTGTGTATATCAAAGCAAATGTGGAGCAGTTCAAACCATAATGTTAATCCAAAGAGTAATAAAAATGAAAAAAAATGTCTGAGGGAATTGGGAATTAAAATATTCTTCCTTTTCCTACATAGATCACTAATGTTTTCTCCTTGGATGACAGGTGTGAGCTCTATAAATCAAAATTTCCCATATGAATCTGTATCACTTAACTTTATCTCTTCTATCCTGCTACTAGGCTGAACTTTAGCAAGGCCTCCTGAGTCTTTCTAAAAGATCATCTCAGTAGAAAAATAAAGTAAATGTTAGTAGAACTCTAAGCTTATCATTTGAGAGGCTTAGTTCTATAGTACCTGGGCCCACATCCCATAAGTTAAATCATATTATTATTATTATAAGTATAATCTCTCTTTGTTTATACATCTATACACAAGGTGTGCATATATACATATATGCTTTTTTAAAAATAGCAATATATATTTAGACTGTGTGCAGACATATCAAAAATAATATTAAAGGATCCATATTTTTATAACAGAACATGGCTGGAAGAAGTTCAGTATTCCACTAAATATACCAAATATCAATTTCTCTGGATACTGAGATTTTACACAGTTTTAATTTTTGGATCATATGTATAATTTCTATTCTTTTATACTTGACTTGTTTTCCTTGTGTGAGTATAACTTGAAAAGTTAAATCTTTGCATGTTTTATACATATTTCATAACACCTTATTTTCTGGCATTATTTTTGAGGGTTACGCAGATAGAAAGAAAGGTAATTTCCTTAGAGTCAATAAATTAGAGAATATAAATAATATTATTAGTTAATTTATTGCTGTTTTAATAAATGCAATTCTTCATATTATCATTCATGTTTCAGTATTCAAATATGAATCTGTATTTTGTTATCTTGGTACCATAGCAGCTAACACTTGATTTTTGTTTAAAACCATCTGTTTTAGTTTGCTAACACTGCTGGAATGCAATATACCAGAAACAGATCAGCTTTTATAAAAGGGATTTACTAAGGTACAAGTTTACAGTTCTAAGGCCTTAAGAATGTCTAAACTAAGGCATCCAAGGAGAAATACCTTGACTCTGAAGAAAGGCTGATGTCTGTCACATGGGAAGGCACGTGGCTGGCATCCACTGGTCCTTGTTCCTGGTTCCATTGCTTCCAGCTTCTGATGCCAGTGGCTTCCTCTCTGAGTGTCTGTGGGTCCTGACATCTTAGCTGCTCCTTGGCAAAACTCTATGTTTCAGCTTCTACCTTGGCATCCCCTGGGGCCAGAGATTTCTCCTCTTCAGGTTCTGGCTGTTTTTGAGTCCTTGGCTTAGCACTGGGTGCTATGTCTGTCAGCACTCTAAGCATGTCCAAATGCCTGCATCTATGTTGGCTCTCAACTCCTAGCATCTCCTGGGGCTTCTGCATTTCCAAATGTCTGTGTCTAAGCTTTTTCCTAAATATTTCTTATTTCAGCTCTTTTAAAGACTCCAGTAAATTAATCAAGACCCAACTTAAATGGGCAGAAATACATCTCCATTTAATCAAAAGGTCACACCCACAATTGGGTGTGTCACATCTCCATAGAAGCAACCTAATCAAAAGGTCCCACCCTACAGTATTGAAACAGAATTAGAAGAACAAGCTGGGGTACATAGCCATTTCAAACCAGCACACGAACTGATATGTCAAGCTGAAGAATTTCCATTAAAGATCACTGTGGTCAATTAAAAGTTGGCTACTATATGTCTCTCTATCTTTCTCATATCCTGTTTCAATGACCATATTTTTAAAGACAAGAACTTTAAACTCATACACATGTGATGAAAAATGAACAATTTATTTAATTTTTTTACATACCTTTTTATATTTTTATATCTTCATATAAGTGAAGATATTGCTGTTGTTTTATTGTTTTGGAGCATTAAAAAATACTAACATAATTTTAGCTTATACCATAATGTTATTTTTGGAAGAATGTAAAATAGATTTTAGCAAAATATGGTGACCTTTTCTTTGAAATGAAAACCTACAAACTTATATTTGTTTATTTAACTCGGGAATAAATAGCTTTTAGTTATGATTCATATGTTCCTGCTTCATTCATTAATTGTAAACTTTAATAATTGAGAGCTAAATTATGTGATTCATGTGTGGTAATTAGTATTGACTGGGTTCCATATTACTTGTACGGCCTAGCAGAGTAGACTTATCTTTTTCAACTTCATTATAGTTACTCAAAATTCAAGAAGGCATCTGCATATTCATGACTTTTTTAAATGATAGTTTTCTTACCAGCCAATCAAATCCACTCTTAGCCAATTAAATGACTATAGGGACGTCTAAACCACATACAAACCATGGTTACAAAATCCTACTTTTTGAGGGACAATATTTTGGGTTATTTTATGACCATCAAGTCACTGAGACTACTCTTCTATTCATTTTCAAAAGTCAGCATTGAGCTTCAAGAAACCTGTAACATTTTTCCCATACTTAAGCCAACCAATCTAAAGTTACAAAAATGATTACTATAGCTTCAAAATTAAAGAATTTTTCTATACTTTGCTTTATTCCAAAAAAGATCTTGGAATATTGCATTAAAATTCCTTCTCTAAAAGGAATCTTCAGTCTTCTGGTCCAAAGGTTTGGACCACAAGTGTTGCTCAATTATAATTAACTCTGATCAATAGCATATTAAATGGCATCACACAATGTGAGAGAGATACAAGTATAGTTGCCTAAAAGTGAGCAAATTTGTCTCTGTAGCTAATTATCTTCATAACCAACTACATTTTCAGTTCCTGGGTTTCTCATGATTCATGAAATAAAATAATCTCAAAGTCCTATTCAAATCTAGACAATTGTTATTCAACATATATGAATCTCTGATAGAAAGCAAAAAGTTAATTTTTTTAAACAGAGGTTTATTAGGAAAGATTCTGAGCATCTCCCGATTCAAATGAATGTAAAGGAGCTCTTGGATTCTCCTGGGCTCTAGAGGAATGAACTGGTTCTGGAATTTTCCTTACAAGCTGGATGAGTACATCTTATGAGCATCATGTGAGTATCTTGGGTTTGCCCTCCAAGATCACCAGAGGAATGGTTGATATTAATGCTGCCCAAATGCTTTGATTCCTATGAAGTCACAAGTGACTTATGTGTGAATTGAGTCTTCTTAGTTCTAAGGTAGGTACAGAGAGATGAAAAAGCATGGAAGTTTCTTTCAGATACTTCTGTAGGAAGTTGAGTCTTTGCCTTTAGCACAGCCCTTGAGGGAAGAAAGCACTTTGCTCTCCCCATTTGTGTGTCTTCCACCACTGAATATACTCTAAAAATAAGTCCTGAAACTCAGAGAAAAGGCAAAGGAGAGAAACAACCCAAATAATTGGAAACTCTCAGACAGAATGAAGAGATGAGTGGACACAGACTTCATACCCACACAGAGATACAGAGATAGTGAAAAAGAAAGACAGCAATAGATAAAAACAAAAAAACAAATAACATCACTTGAAACCCAAGGACATCTATACAGAAACAACAACAACAACAACAACAAAACAACAACAAATGTGATATCACAACTAAACAGTTCAATGTCAGATTGAAGGAATGTTGAGCCTACATTGCTTTGAACTAGGAAGATTAAATATAATACACACAAAAAATACAAAATAGAAAAAGAGAAAAATGGAAATCATGAAGGGAAAGGTAACAATCTTGAAGGATAACTCCAGAAGTACTAGTGAGCCAAATAATAGGCCTTCACAAGTTGGAGGAGAAAAAGTAATTAACAAATAATAGAAAAAAATGGTTTTCAAAGGAGGCCAGATTACATACTAATTGCTTTCATGGTTTTAGAATGGAATGATAAACTAAAAAGAATATACAAATATATAAACACATGAACTGTACAAATGAAAGACAGTCTTATAAACTTCCAGATGGAAAGAAAAAAACTACCTATACAGGATTCAGAGAGAGATGACATTTGTATTGAACTCCTCCTTTCAAGATTGGAAACCAGAAGACAAAGGGAAATTTCCTAGAGACTACAGAAAAGAAAGAACTCATAACCTGAAGTTACAAAACCTGGCCTAGATATCATCATCTCTTGTGAGAAGATGCAATCAACACAGAGAAACCTTAGCACATTTCCCATCTGAGGAAAATAACCAAGAAAATGCATCAAGAGGCAAATAAACCATACAGGTTTTTTTTTCTCTCTCTCTACCCATTCACCCCGCCCACACACACATTCGTATACATCACACACAATTTTCTAAACATATTTAAATATGAACTGATAAGAAAGGAGAAATGTAGATTATTTGGCAATGTAAATATTAGTGCTTAATTAGGATTTGGGGAGCAAAAGAGGTTTAATATAAAGATACTATCAGCAAATTGAAGGAGTTGGGAATGGTGAGTGTTTTAGTTTGTTAATACTGTTGGAAATTCTATATACCAGAAATGGATTGGCTTTTATAAGGGGAATTTATTAATTTGCAAATTTTCAGTTCTAAGGCCTAAAAATGTCCAAACTAAGGCACCCAGGGATAGACACTTGGCACAAGAAAGGCCAATCTGGGAAGGTATGTGGCTATGTCTCCTGGTCCTTTGGCTTCCCTGGGGGCATTTTCTTTCTGCATCTCCAAACTTCTCTGTCTTTGTTGGCTCCGAGCTTTTTCCAAAATGGTTCCCTCTTAAAGGATTCCAGTAAGCTTATTAAGAGCCACCCTGAATGGGTAGAGGTACATCTCCATGGAAACCACCTAATCAAAGGTCCCACCCACAATTGGATGGGCCATATCTCCAAGGAAACAACTTAGGATCCCACCCAACAATATATCTGGCCCCACAGGATTGGATTTGGGAAAGAACATGGCTTTTCTGGGGTACAAAACAGTTTAAAACTAGCACTGTGAGGAAGGGAGAGAACTGAAAGCATGCCATGCGTCTCGCTTGTGAAGGAAATAGAAAATAGATGAGGGAAAGAGGTGAAAAAGTAATAGTATTTTAAGTTCTCATCTTATTGGAGTGAGCTGCTTAAGAAGGAGGAGCACGGATTCTTAATGAAAACAGTGAAACTTGGTAGAGGAAATATTTTGTATATTATTTTTAAACATCTATTAAGAAATAAGTGTATGTATAAAGGCAAAAAAAAGGAAAGGTAATCATTCATGACATCAAAAAGTGGGGCAGAACTTCCAAATTAATATATTATGATTATAAACTCCATCAAATCAACAAAAATCTAGAAAATGGAGAAAGAACAATATCAAATACATAATAAGAATAAATTAAGATGTACTTAAAGATCATATATGTTGGTCATTATATTACATGCAAATGAAATGAGATTAGATTAACTTGTTGAAAAATGCAGCTATATCTCTGCCAGAAATGTGCTTCAATTAAAGTGAAAATAAGACATGTGTAAAGAAATATCAAATAAGCACAAACAGTAAGAAAATAACGTATGGCAATATTATGTCAAATGGGAATTAAAACAAATGTATGATGAAGGGACATTATATTAGGAAACAAAGACACAATTTATGATAAAAATGTTAAAAAAGCAGTGTGCATTAATAAACAGTAACTAAATACATGAAGAAAATCTTTTCGAAGAGCACAGAGAAAATGATTAAAAATAAAGCACAATTATAATGATTGATTTCATGTCACTGTCAGAACAAGAGTGTTTTAATAGGAATAAAAAGAAAGACTTGGATGAATAGAAATGTACATGTGCTCATTAAATTTGATTTGTGTACTCTATCATTATTATAAGATCTTTATTGCCATAAAAAAAGAGAGACACAGGGAGAACTTTATATTGTTAAATAAAGGACATGTTTGTTTTGAATGCCTATCAAAGAATTACAAAAATTGGTCACACACTTCAGAATGAAGATATATTTAAAAACAGAATTTTGGTATTTTACATTTTCTGCAGAATTTTAAATGCATAAAAATTGACAAAAATTTTAACTTCTTGAATATTAATATTTGTATGAAAGGGGAAATGAAGGGAAAATTCACAACTACATGGAAAGTAAAGATAATACAAATAGAGCCATAAAATAGGATGAAAGCTGTATTTTGAAAAAATTTATAGGCTCTGAAAAAAGAAGAAAAATAAAGGACTTAGGTATTATTCATAAGGAAAATATTAAAAAGTATAACAAAGAAATAAGGAAATATGAGTTAATAAGAATAATATATATTTAATGAAACAGAAAACCAAACAGCATAGTGGAAAGAGAAAATTCATCCCATATTTGATTTTTGTTTCTGAGATGCTGATTATGTGTGCCAATTACAGGATAACAATATTAATACATTCAGCTTTTGTTTTTTTTCTTCTTCTAGAATTGTGCTTCTTTTGCAGACTGGGGACAGTGAAATGTTTAACTACAATTTTTCCCATGCAAAAACGAAACAATATTGATACAGAAGAAATACCCTCACAAATAACTGATGGGTGATAAACAAACACCAATGTTCAACCAAAGCAAAACACAAACTGAAAATTGTTGGGGTTATTCATATTTTAAGTTCAACATGCTCACTCTATTTACAAATTAAAACCTTAAAACCTGTAGAAACTTGTAATAAACTGCCTCCATTTGTGGTTATTATAGAGAAGGCATATGACCATTGCCTGTTTCTGTTAAAGGTTTGACTTTTAAATCGCTGCTCTATCGCTTATTGAAATAACTTTAGGTAAAATTCTTTCCTCCAGAAAACTGCTGAAATTTTTAAAAATTTATTTTAGAGTTATAGTGATAAATTTTTAAAACCCATTAATTCATCATAACCTATGGAAAATGGGCACATTATTTCTATATTCCATGATTACATTTTTTTTACAACAATAAAATTTGAGTCAACAGGTATTACTGGAGAAAAGTCAGTACTGTAAGGGCTTGCCCACTGTTTCCATTGGAATAGAATTTAGAATTAGATATCCACATTAAAAATATTCTGTGCTGATAAGCAATGCTTACACATGGGCTGTCTGCAAAGGTCGAACCAGCTGGGAGAATTTTAACAATCATTTCTGAGTGCATGAAACACAAAAACTTCTTTATAGCATTTATAAATATATCATACAATACTGTTTCCTGTCATGTCATATACCAATACGGCATTGCACAACAAGCATAAAGCCATTTGATTCTTACAAAAGTG
This sequence comes from Tamandua tetradactyla, assembly GCF_023851605.1. Taxonomy (NCBI): domain Eukaryota; kingdom Metazoa; phylum Chordata; class Mammalia; order Pilosa; family Myrmecophagidae; genus Tamandua; species Tamandua tetradactyla. The sequence goes on from NC_135327.1 coordinate 148,193,108, forward strand.
AAACATTTCAACAGGTCAGTAAAATAAATGGTAGTGTTTACTTTCAATACATTCAGTTCTTAAATTTTATTTTTAAGTAGTTATTATGAAACATAACAAATACACAGAAAAGCAATAAATTTCAAAGTACATGGTAGCAAGTAGTTATAGAACAGATTTCAGAGTTTGGTATGGGTCATCATTCCACAATTTTAGATTTTTCCTTCTAGCTGCTCCAACACCCTGGAGACGAAAAGAAATATCAATATAATGATTCAGCAGTCATACTCATTTCTTGAATTCTATTTTCTCTGTTATAACTCTCCTTCTCTTTTGATCATTCTCCCAATCTCTAGGGGTATTTCAACTCTGCCCTTTCAATTTGACCATGTTGTAAAGGGGTATTGCTAATAGAGGATGAGGGATGGAATAAGTTGATATTCTTGGGGTTTCAGGACTTATCTGGCTTAGGAACCCATCTGGAGGTTGTAGGTTTCTGGCAAGTAATCTTAGTATGTGAAACTTTTATGGAATCTCAGAACCCTGGGTGTTCATTAGAGATAACAGAAATGATTTTTGTTGGGATTTGGCAAAGCATAGTAATTAGCAATGTTTAGCTAAAGCTTGCATAAGAGTAGCCTCTAGAATAGCCTTTCAACTCTATTTGAACTCTCTTAGTCACTAATAACTTATTGTGTTATATTTCTTTCCCCTCTTTTGGTCAGGAAAACGTTGTTGATCCCATGGTACGTACCATGGCCAGGCTTGTCCCTCTGAGTCATGTCCCATGTTGCCAGGGAGACTTTCACCATGTCCCACAAAGCAGGAGGGTAATGATTTTCCTTGCAGGGTTGGGCTTAGAGAGAGAACGGCCACACCTGAGCAACAAAAGAGGTGTTCTGGAAGTAACTCTTAGGCATAACTATAGGTAGGCTTATGTTCTCTGCTACAGAAATAAGCTTCACAAAAGCAAGCCTCAACAGCACGTGCAGGACTCAATCCAGATAAGCTTTCTACCTGACCTTGCTGGCTTTGAAGATGGAGGGACAGGGCCAAGGGCCAAAGAATGAGGGTGGCCTCTAGAAACTAGAAAGGGCAAACAGATTCTCCTCTGAAGCCTCCCGACAGGAACATAACCCTGATGAAACTTTGATTTTTGCCCAGTGAGACCTATTTTGGACTTCTGAATTATATAACTATAAAGATAATACATTTATATTGTTTTAAGAAAAAAAGAAACAAAAACAAAACCAACAAGCCCCAAGATCAAGGGCATGGCTTATTGGCTTAGGAGTTCCTAATGTTTTTGAGACAGTGTCAGGGGTTTCCCTGATGGTAAAAGCTTTAGTTCCATATTTTTCTCCCTTCCCTCAAGGGACTTTGTCAGTAGCTTTTAATTAACTGCACTACATACTTTGGGATGTATCTGGGTATTGCCTTAAGCTATACAGAATTACAAGCCTTCACTCCCATTCTGGGCTCCATGTGTTTTGGTTGTTTGAATGAGCTATCCCAACAGGGTGAAGTTAGATTATGTGTACAGAAAATTTAGGTTTTGGACAAAATAAAGCTCCCTTTCTGTGGTCTCATACAGCAGGTGAAGTTCTAAAATACCAACAATGTCATTCTTACCCCTGTATTGTGATTCACTTTAGTCCCGACCTGATCGCTTCATTCTTGTCTCTAATTGAAGCCTGATCTCATTTTCAGTTTCCTTAACAGTTGTTGTATGTAGCAATGCTGACTCTCAGTGCTGCAGAACTCCAACTCTGAGTCTTAGGTGTCACACAGGTAGCCAAAGTTCCAGGGAGATACCAGATTATACATACACAGCGCAGTATCTCAAAGTCTAGAAATAATGTTAACAACTCTGGTCTAATGTGACTGCTATAAGAGCTTATGATCTAGGTCCCGATTTTCTTATAGGTATTTTCTAAAAGAGACCAAACAATATTCATTCCCTTGTTCCTGACTTATTATATGCCATATAATGTCTCCAAGGTTCATTCATCACGTTGCATGTCACACAACTTTGTCCCTTTCTGTAGCCTTACAATATTCTATCATATGTATGTATAGACCACGGTTCACCATTTTATTTCTCAATGTATCCTTCATTCACCTCCATTCATTGAGCATCATGTATAATGCCCAAAGTCAAGAATCCATGTCCCACATCATCCTCACTCAGTGCTTTTATTTTTAAACCATTTTCATTACTTCAAACAGAAGAATAACTGATAAACACACCCTCACCAAATAGAAAATACAAACCTCCCCTTGACTCTTGTCCTTCTTGCCCACCTCTGACCCTGCAGTTATTTACCCTTGATATTGCTGTAGTACTGTTGATTTATTCCTGTTACATATAGGCCATAGCATGCAACAGTAGTTTTACCCCATTCCTCTCTATTATTAAATCTTTGCCCAAGAATCATACTTTTGAAGTAGTTCATGCAAGAGCTTATTTATATTTGCATGCTAATTGGTAGGTTACATGGCTCTATACAACCCCTTTCAATCATATTCACTTTCAATATGACAGTATTACTTATAAAGCTACTAATGAATTGTCTTCGTTTCTATCCATTCCCTTACATTTATGTTCAACCTCATTAGCTATCCGTTCATCTATCTCTAGCATCTATGTATCTCTAGGTCCCTTATATTCTATATTATAAGTCTCTGAGTTTACCTTTACCGAGATCATGATAGCAAAATCTTACAGTATCTATCTTTTCCTGTCTGGCTTATTTCACTCAGCATTATGTCCTCAAGGTTCATCCATGTTGTCTGTGCTTCAGGACCTCACTTCATCTTACTGCTGCATAATACTCCACTCTACATATATAACTCATTTTGTTAATCCACTTGTCTCTTGATGGACATTTGGATTGTTTCCATCTGTTGGCATTGTGAATAATTCTTCTGTGAACATAGGTGTGCACATGTCTGTTTGTGTCAGTGCTTTCAGCTTTCCTGGGTATATGCTAAGTAGTTGAATTGCCAAGTAATAGGGCAACTTGATATTTAGTTATCTCAGGAACTGCCAAGATGTCTTCTATAGAGGCTGCATCATTTTACATTACCACCAGCAGTATGTAAGTGTTCCAATTTCTGCACATCCTTACCAACTTTGAATTTTTCTGTTTGTTTAATAGCAGCCATTCTTATGGGTGTGAGGTGATATCTCATTGTAGACTTGATCTGCATTTTCCCTATAGCTAGTGAAAATGAGCATTTCTTCATTTTCAGATGAAGAGCATCTGTATTTACTCTTCAGAAAAATGTCTATTCATATTGTTGGTGCATTTTATAATTGGGTTGCTTGTTCTTGTGTTGTTGAGTTGTATGATTTCTTTATGTATACAGGATATCAAAACTTTATTCAATGTCTGATATCAAATATTTTCTCTCATTGAGTTGGCTGCCTCTTCATTTTTTTGACCAAGTCTTTTGAGGCACAAAAGTATTTGATTTTGAGGAGTTCCCACTTTATCTATTTTTTCTTTTGTTGCTTGTGTGTTGGGTGTAAAGTTTAGGAAGCTACCTCCTATTACCAGGTCTTGAAGATATTTCCTTATGTTTTTGTCTAGGAGTTTTATGGTACTGTTCTTATATTTAGGTCTTTGATCCACTTTGAGTTAATTTTTGTATAGTGTGTAAGGTAAGGGTCCTCTTTCATTCTTTTGGTTATTGATATCCAGTTGTTCTAGGCCCATTAATTGAAAAATCTATTTTGTTCTAGTTAAGTGGATTTGGGGGCCTTGTCAAAGATCAGTTGACCATAGATTTGATAGTCTATTTTTGTGCTCTTGATTTGATTCCATTGGTCATACTTCTATCTTTGCGCCAGTACCATGCAGTTTTGACCACTGCTGCTTCATAACAAGCTTTAAAACCAGAAAGTGTTAGGTTTTCCACTTCGTTCTTCTTTTTTAAGGATATTTTTAGCTATTGTAGTTCTCCTTCCCTTCCAAATGAATTTGTTAACTAGCTTTTCCAAGTCTTCAAAGTAGGTTGTTGGACTTTTGATTAGTATTATGTCGAATCTATAGACCAATTTGGCTAGAATTGATATCTTAACTACATTTAACCTTCTTATCCATGAGCAAGGAATGTGTTTCCACCTATTTACTTCTTCCTTGATTTCTTTTAGCAATATTTTGTAGTTTTCTACAAAACATGTCCTTTACATCCCTGTTTAAGTTTATTCCCCAATACTTATATTATTATTCCCCCATTATTATTTTGAATGGATTTTTTTCCTTAATTGTCTCCTCAGTTAGGTCATTGTTTCTGTATAGAAACATTACTGATTTCTGCATAGTAATCTTGTATTCTGCCACTTTGCGAATTTATTAGCTTGAGCAGTTTGTCATAGATTTCTCAGGATTTTCCAAGTATCATATCATGTCATCTGTAAATAACGAAAGTTTCACCTCTTCCTTTCCAACTTGGATGTATTTTATTTCTGTTCGCTTTCTGATTGCTCTAGCTAGAACTTCTAGTACAATGGTGACTAGCAGTGGTGACTACCACTACTACAAGAAGGCATGTCTTATTCCCAGTGTAAGCAGGGAAGCTTTAAGTCTCTCATCATTGAGTACAATCCTGGTTGTGTGTTTTTCATATATGTCCTATATGATTAATAAAGTTTCCTTTCATTCCTGCCTTTTGAAGTGTTTTTATCATAAAAAGATGCTTAATTTTTTTTTCCCCTACGGGCAGGCACTGGGAATCGAACCCAGGTCTCCGATAAGGCAGGTGAGAACTCTGCCTGCTAAGCTATTTTGGCCCGCCCAGGGTGCTTAATTTTGTCAAATACTCTGTTCGTATTAATCAAGATGATCATTTAATTTTTCCCTTTTGAGTTTTTAATGTGTTGCATCATGCTGATTGATTTTCTTGTGTCGAAACATTCTTGCATTCCTGGTATGAACCCCACTTTGTTGTGGTGTGTAATTTTTTTTTGATATGTCATTGGTTTAGATTTGCTAGCATTTTGTTGAGAATTTTTGCATCTATATTCATTAGGGAGATTGACCTGTAATTTTCTTATAGCACTAAAAGACTAACTTCTCAAAGACTAACTTTTGTTTTTATTGATTCTTTCTACTGTTTTGTTTTTGTTGTTGTTGTTGTTTTTCAATTCATTTATTTCTGCTTTAATCTTTGTTGTTTCTCTTATTCTGTTTGCTTTGGGGTTAGTTTGCTATTCTTCCTCAAATTCCTCAAGGTAGACAGGTAAGTCCTTGATTTTTGCTCTTTCTTCTTTTTTAATATAGGCATTTAGGGCATGCATTAGTTAGGGTTCTCTAGAGAAACAGAATCAAGAGGGAACACTTGCAAATATAAAATTTATAAAAGTGTCTCACGTGACCGTAGGAACGCAGAGTCCAAAATCCACAGGGCAGGCTGCGAAGCCGATGGCTCCGATGGAGGGTCTGGATGAACTCCACAGGAGAGGCTTGCCAGCAGAAGCAGGAATGGAACCTGTCTCCTCTGAGTCCTCCTTAAAAGGCTTCCCATGATTAGATTTAGCATCACTAATTGCAGAAGACACTCCCCTTTGGCTGATTACAAATGGAATCAGCTGTGGATGCAGCTGATGTGATCATGATCTAATCCTATGAAGTGTCCTCATTGCAACAGACAGGCCAGTGCTTGCCCAATCAGATGAACAGGTACCACAACTTGGCCAAGTTGACACCTGTCCCTAACCATGACAGTGCAATATATTTCTTTCTGAGCACTGCCTTTACCAGATCCCATAAATTCTGATATGTTGTATCCTAACTTTTATTCATTTCCAGATATTTACTTATTTCGCTAGTAATTTCTTCTTTGATCCACTGATTGTTTTAAGAGTGAATTATTTTATCTTTATAAATTTGTGAAAATTCTGGTTCTTTGGTGGTTATTGATTTCCAGCTTCATTCTGTTGTTATCAGAGAAAGTACTTTGAATAATTTAAATTGTTTTACATTTATAAAGACCTGTTTTGTGCCCCAGCATAATATATATTCTGGAGAACATTCCATGAGCACTAGAGAAGAATGTATATCCTGGTGTTTTGGGGTGTAATAATCTAGATATGTATGCTAGGTCTAATTCATTTATCAAATTGTTTAAGTTCTCTGTTTCCTTGTTCATTCTCTGTCTGGTTACTTATCTGTCAAGGAGAGTGATGTATTGAAATCTCCCACAATTTTTCTTGAAGTCTCTTGCTTCCCTCGTTTTGCCAATGTTTGACTCATGTACTTTGGAGCACCTTGATTGGGAGCATACACATTTATGATTCTTCTTGGTAAATTGTAACCTTTATTAGTATGTAGTGTCCTTCCCTATCTCTTATGACATCTTTCAAATAAAGTCTATTGTGTCTGATATTCATATAGCTACTCTTGCTTTTATTTTGGGTACAGCATTCATGGAACTTATTTTTCCATCCTTTCACTTTCAAACTTTTTGTGTCCTTGGGTCTAAGATGAGTCTTTTGTAAGCAACATATGACTGGGTCATGTTTCTTAATTCATTCTGCCAATCTGTATTGTTAAATAGTAAATTTAGTCCATTAAGTTTCAAAATTATTACTGTAAAGGCATTTCTTAAATCCCCATCTAATCTTTTGGTTTTTATTTGTCAGATCTATACATGCTTTTCCCTCTTTCTCTTTTTATCCTGCAGTTATTCTTACTGGTACTCTTCAATTCTGTGCCCTCCTGCAGCCCACTCTCTCCTGTCCTTTTTTTTTAGCCGACAGAACTGCCTCTAGTACTTCTTGTAGGGCCAGTCTCTTGTGGATAATTTCACTTCGCTTTTGTCTGTCTATGAAATTTTTAATATCTCTCTCATTTTTGAATGACAGTTTGGCTGGATAAAGAATTATTGGTTGGAATTCTTTCTCTTTAAGGATCTTGAATATATCATACCACTGACATCTTGCCTCCACATTGCCTGTTGAGTTGTCTAAACTCAGTCTTAGGTGGTTTCCCTTTTATGTGGTGAATTGCTTTCCTCTCCCTACTTTCAGAATTTTTTTATTCTCTTTAGCATTTGACAGACTGATTCATATGTGTCTTGGAATAGATATTTTTTTTTATTTATTCTACTTGTAGTTCATTGTGATTCTTGGATTTGTATATTTATGTCTTTTATAAGGTTTGGGAAGTTTTCTGCTATTATCTCTTCAAGTAATCTTCCTAGCCCTTTTCTCTTCTCTTCTTCTGTGACACCAGTGATTCTTGTATTTGTGTGCTTAATGTTGTCCATCATTTCACTGAGTGTTCTAGTTTTCTAGCTGCCAGAATGCAACACACCAGAGATGGATTGGCTTTTAATAAAAGGGGATTTATTTCATTAGTTCTTCAGAGGAAAGGCAGCTAACTTTCAACTGAGGTTCTTTCTTACATGGGAAGGCACAGGGTGATCTCTGCCAGCCTTCTTTCCAGGCCTCTGGGTTCCAACAACTTTCCCTGGGGTGATTTCTTTCTGCATCTCCAAACGCCTGGGCTGAGCTGCGAGTGCTGAGATGAGGTATGTTGAGCTGCTTGGGCTATGCCATGTTGTGCTCTCTCATTTAAACACTAGCCAATTAAATCAAACATCATTTATTGCAGCAGGCACACCTTGAAGCTGATTGCAGATGTAATCAGCAACAGATGAGGTTTACATGCCATTGGCTCATGGCTACAGCAACAGAACTAAGTACCTTCACCTGGTCAAGTTGACAAACCTGAATCTAACTACCACACTGAGTTTGAATTCAAATATTTTCATCTTTTTTTGCTATTTGTTCTTTTATGTGCTCAAATTCAATTGTTCTATCGTCTAATTCACTTATTCTTTCTTCTGCCTCTTCAAATCTACTCTTGTGTGTCTCTAGGATATTTTTTATTTCATCTACAGTGTCTGTCATCTCTAATTATTTTTCCAAATTCTCCTCTATGCTCTTCTAGTTTCTTCTTGATATGCTTTGTGTCATTATCCAACCCACTGAAGTGATTTAGTAGAGTTGTATGAACATCTCTGATTAGCTGTTCCAAAGTCGGTGTCTCCTTTTGTGTTTTAATTCAGTCATTTGGCTGGGCCATATCTGCCTACATCTTCATATGCCTTGCAATTTTCTGTTAGCCCCAAGGCATTTGATGATCTTGATAGGGTTTGTACCAGTTAGAGTTCTCCAGAAAAACAGAATCAGCAGGAAATATCCATAGATAAAAAATTTATAAAAGTGTCTCATGTAACCATGGGAATGTAGAGGCCAAGGTCTGTAGGGAAGGCCACAAGCTGGTAACTGAAGAAGGTCCTCAATGAACTCTCAAGAGAGGCTTGCTGGGTAACAGCGGGAATGTAAGGTCCAAGGTCTGTAGGGTAGGCTGTAAAGCTGGCAATTCCAATGAAGGGTCTGGATGAACTCCACAGGCCGAAGCAGGAAAAATAACTCTCTCTCCTGAATCTTCCTTAAAAGCCTTCTGCTGATTAGCTTAAGCATCACTCATTACAGAAGGCACTCCCTTAGCTGATTACAAACACAATTAGCTATGGATACAGCCAACATAATCATGATTTAAGCCCATGAAATGCCCTCATAGCAACAGACAGGCCAGCACTTACCCAACCAGATGACATGGCAACACCTCCTGGCCAAGTTGACACATGAATCTGATCAAGACACAGTTATTTTGAAAGTTGATTTTCTTCAGTCATTCAAGGTTTTGTGTTTGCTTGGGTTTGTGTTGAAAGTCATCAGTAATTCCCCACCAAACCAATGCCTATACCTCATGCAGGGGATGCAACTCTTCTTGAGGATCTGTTTGAAGCTAGACAGTAGTCAGTTTGCCAGACTGCACTTTCCATTTCTTCCCAGAATATGGTGATTTTGGGCCTCCTCTACCCCCCACCTCAGGCCCACTTCTCATTGACTATGGCAGCTGGGAAGATTGGATGGAGACCCAGTGCAATTCCAGCTTGGTCTGCTGGGCCACGTATGCACTGAAAGCTGTCAACCCTGGGAATGGGGATGGGGGCTGTGGGACTGCATATGTCAGTTGCCCATGTTCACAGCCAACTTGGAAATGCCTGCTGGCTAGGCATGGTGCACAGAGTGTGGGTGATGGCAAGGTGTGGGTACATGGTGTGCAGGGTGGCTGGCTTCATCTTCCCTGCTTCCCAGACTGTGCACTCCTAGAGCACCAGGTCTCTGTATGGAAAGGGGAATGGTAAGCTCTGTGCCCTAGTTGGACAGTCTCTATGATCAGGGAAAGCAAGTTTACTGGCTCCCAGGTTCCCCAAGGGAGATACAGGCTGTGCAGCTGAAGGAGCTGATATGCCAAGCTATCTGCTGGGGCAGGTACTTTCCTGGGTGTGGCCTCTTATCCCCAGTGGCATCCTGATGGAGCCAATACCCATTCTCTGCATCCCAATTCCTCAGCTTTTTCATCCAGGACCTCCCTATACAGTTATGAATGTCCTCCTAGGTCATTTGCACTCTGGAATTGCTGTCCGATTCAATTTTATGTCATTTCTCTAGTTGTTCCTTTGACCAGGGGTAAGCTCAGCCTATCCTATTTCACCATCTTCTCGATGTTACATTCACTTTTACTTTTCCCTCCAAGAAAATGTAGTTAAGTAAAAATGAATGCACGTGTTTAGAAGAAAGTTAATCTGAAGTTAAGATATTTTTCCTCCAAGAAGTTTATATGGGATCCCTCTTATACCCCTAACTCCCATTCCCTTAACCCATCTTTCACCAGCCATTCCTGCAACAAGCTTCTGTAAAGAGGTGAAAGCTCCTATTATATCACCACAGCTGCACCATGCATCTCACTCTCTCTTTTTTAATTTTACCTTTTGTTGAACAATGTTATAATTTAAGATCATTAAATGACAAACTTGGTAATAATGTGTTGACAGCAAACACGGCCTGGATTCTGAGAGTGATTTTCTGGTTCAGGGAGTAGGTATGTGAACACTTGCAGGATCTTCTCCAAAGGAGAAGAGAAACACATCACTCAGTGAGCCACCAAAGGATTTGGGTTCCTAATGACTGGAGGGAGTGCCTGTTCTGTTCTTCATCACAGAAAATCAGAATACTCAGTTTTTCAAACTAATTGTAGGTAGAAGAGGGACTAAGTCCAGACTGGCATATAAATTGATTTGGATGATTACTAAAGTGTCCTTTCATGAAATGATCAAATCTTCAGAGTGATTGTTGGAGGAAGACCATTCACGTGCTCCCTGTTATTACATAGTACATAGAGGCGGTGCACCATGTTAAGTGTTAGTCCTGATAGATTACCTATGCTGCCACTCAAAAAACATCCTCATGTTTACACAACATGCCTGTCATGTTTAGGCTGCTATTATGTTGAGGGTATCTTCTGCATTTTGTGTTTTTCAGTGATGACACTAAAGGCACTATAGAGCAAAGCCAGTGAACCTAAAGTACTAGCCCAAAGTGCGCCTTGCCTGGTCATCATGTTTAAAATCTACATTTCTTGGTTTGGACCAGGCCATGTTTTGGAGTTTCCTTTTTTTAAAGCAATCTTATCGCAATATATTCACACACCAAACAATCCATCCAAATTATGCAATCTGTGGTTCACTGAATAATCACAGAGTTGTACATTCATCTCCCACAACCAAATTTAGAACATTTTTGTTACTCAAAATGAAATGAAAAAAAGCACCTCCCATACCCCTTATAGCCCCCTATTATTGACATTTAGCTTTGGCATGGTATACAACCCAAGCTTCCCATGTTGACCACCATCCCACACATACTTCAGTGCTGTTAATTATATTGCATATGTGTAGCTAACCATAATGTGTGCCATCACTTCTATCTATTTCCAAAATTTAAATTCAACTTAGTTAAAAATTCTGCACCTATTAAGCATCTGCTTCCAATTCTCTACCCTTATTCTATTCCCTATCTATTCTAAATTTTAACTTTATGAGTTTACTTATTATAATTATTTCATATTGGTGAGATTATACAATATTTGTCCTTTTGTGTCTGACTTATTTCACTCCACATAATGGCTTTAACATTCATCCATGCTGTTGCATGCTTCAAGACTTCATTCATTTGTACTGCTGAATAATATTCTATTGTGTGTATGTGTGTATATATATACATATATATATATATATATATGATGTATAAATATATATACATACATCAAGGATCCACAAATAAGGAGACAGAAGGTTTACACCAGTTAAGGGGATGGGACCAAGACCATGTGTGAGTGGTAACCTGCTCTACCCCATTCAGAAAAACCTGGTTAAGCCCCTTGTGGTGTCTCTCCTGCTCCCACAGCCCTCCATGCTGTCACAGTTCCCTGCCTATTTGCTTCTTGCTCCTGCCTGAGGCCGAGTTTGCCGCTCAGCCTTTCCTTTTCAGTACCCTCGGGGAGAACCTTTGTTACCATCACTTCCTTCACTTGTTGACTTTCCCAGCAACCCCATATGCTAAATGTCTGTGTCATGTATCTCTTCATCTCTGCTCAGAGGTCCTCTGTTTCCAATGGGTGGGTTGCCTGCAAGAACCTACCCAACCTTTCTGGCACATCCATAATCATTGTGTTCTATGATCACTGGGGTCACTGTGTGCCATGGTCACTGGTGTCGCTTTGTGCTGTAGCCACTGTGGTCATTCTGTGCCGTGGTCACTCTGTTCCATGGTAAATATGGAAGGGTGAATGAATTCAAATTTCATTAAGAACCCATGAAAAATAGGGTATAGAAGCAGGTGGATACTCTCTTCTCATGGATGGACAATTCTAAAGAGGGGTCTACCGAATTATTCAGGTGGTCTCTAGCAGGATAAGCTCCCAGGGGTCCACAGTGAAGGGCAGCTTGACTACTTATCCTTGAATTGGTTTTATTCATCCATTCTTTCACTCTTCCTGGACTCAATCTCCTTTTCTTTGAATTATTTCCCCAATCAACCATCTTTATATTTTTATAGAACTTAAACTAAACAAGTTGTGCATGTATCTCTTTGTGTGTGTGTGTGTGTGCATGCGTATGTATCTCTTATTCACAGAGTTAATAACCCCTGCTGTCCTATAACAAGGAAAAATAAATAATGTTGATATCTATTCTGCTACAAACAGTTAAGAATTCTGGTGTGTGTGGGATGCTACAATAAAATATGACCAAAGGTATCTAAAACCCTGCTGAAATGAAAAAAATAAAATAAAATAAGGGAAATCCCTGGAAAGTAAGAGCCAGAACAATAAGCCTAGACACTCCTGGTTCAGTGACCCAGTGTGGGAACCATCTCAAATATAGATCTTAATGACAAGAGTTTGGGTTTTAATGTCTAATGGAAGCGTTCTTGACTTTGGGCCCTGATGAGGCAGAAATGTAGAACTAAGATCACTGTTCAGAAATGGTAAGTCAAAGAGCTATCCTTAAAAGAAAGGAAAATTAAAGATGGTAATTCTTTCCATAATACAGGATTTAAAAAATGGAAGAAGATCTCTTCTTGCAGCTTTTGTGGGAAGAATAAGAAATTATTTGTAAGAAACTGAAAACCCAGGTCTAAACTCCCAAAGAACCAAGGCTATGGAAGCAAAATTATACCACTATCCTCAAATTACCCTTGCAGTGGTTTGAAGCTGTTATATACCCCAGAAAAAGGCCATGCTTTTTTTTCTTTTTCATGCATTATTTGTTTTATTATTCATCTACCAATACACTGGATAAAGGGGGGTGTCAATCAAGAGATTTTAACAATCACACAGTCACAAGATGAAAGCAATCATTATCAAAGATCAAGGCTTCTGGATTACAGTTCAACAATTTCAGGCATTTCTTTCTGGCTATTCTAATAAGGCTAGAAACTAAAAAGAAATACGTATAGAATGAATCAGTTGTCATAAACATTTGTTAAATCCTAACTTCCCAGTTACAATTCCTCCCCCTCATTTGTCCATTCTCTCAATCTGCAGGCATATCTGGAAAATATATTTCATGTGGAAAAGGGGTATAAAAATTATGGGGTAGAGGAATGAAACTGGTTGATATTCTTGGAGAGAAGATTGGTACTTCTGGGTTTCGGGGCTTATCTGGTATAGAAGCCATCTGGAGGCTTTAAGTTTCTGTAAAAATAAACTTAATATGTAAAACTTTTAGAGTTTTATATAGAGCCCAGTGTATTCTTTAGGGTTTTCAGGAATACTGTTGGTTGGGGCTGGCCATGTTCTTTGAATCCATTCCTGTGGATGTAGATCTATTGTAGGTAGGCCCTTTTGATTAGGTTATTTCAATTGAGATGTGTCCCATATATTCTAGGTGGGTCATAATCACCTTACTGGAGTCCTTTATAAGAGGATAACAGAACACAGGAAAGGCCAACAGAACACAGAGAAGCTGATAGAGGAAGCCACTGAAGTCAGAAGCTGAATGCAATGAAACCTGGAATAGAACAACCAGCAGACACCAGTCATATATCTTCCCATGTGACAGAGGTGTCCCAGATGCCAGCAGCCTTTCTTCAGAGAAGGTATCATCCTGTTGATGCCTTAATTTGGACATTTACATGGGCTTAGTACTGTAAATTTGAAAGCTAATAAATCCCAATTGTAAAAGTCAACTTATTTCTGTTCTAGTGCAGAATCCCCTTACCATGGGTAAATATATGAATTGCCACCTAATGCTGGCTTCTTCATTCTCACTAATGTTCTTATGGATGTTGCTCCAGCAATTTTCCCCTTTCTGTTTGCATTATAAATTTCCCCCCTATAGCGGATCTGCCTGTACAGTAAATTTTCCCATCCCCATGTTTAAAAAAAATATTTTGGCTTTCTCCCACCATTTAGTTACTATCTAATTTTCTTTATCCTTAAAGAAATGTTCCTCAAGAGTAGTATAAACTTGTCATCTTCAAAGCTCTATACTTATTCTTTTAGAAACCCATTTAATCAGGTTTTCCTCCTTACCAATTCCTGAAACTGCTTTTGTCAAAGTCACTGATAATTTCCTCATATAAAATCTAATCTTCGATTTTGTATACTTATTTTGTCTAACACAGCATATGCATGTGACTCAGCTGATCACATCTTCCTTCTTGAAAGACTATTTTCACTGGTTTCCCAGGATGCTTTATTCTCCTGGCTTTTCATTGGTCACTCTTTCCCAGTCTCCTTTGCTGGTTCTTTCACATATCCCTAGACTTTAAATGCAGAAGTGTCCTAGAGTTCATTCATGGAATTTTTTTCTGTCTACACATGAGCTTTGGTGATTCTGTCTAGTTGCTTGGCTTTAAGTTCCATCTCTATACTATTGACCCACCACCACCACCTTCTGTTTGGGGCAGGGCATCTTTGGGTACCATAAATATGCGAAAACTGCCCAGGCAGAATGTTTGTGTAGGAATGGACCTGTCTGGTGAAGACAAACACACCTGTGGTGCCAGTATGACTTGTTTATCACAGTTCCTATTTTCCCGTGGAAGCAGGGGTTTTAATTAGTTGCACAAAAGATTGGACATATATGTCAGCTTGCCTCAGTTGGTTTTGGGTTCTTCTTTGTAATTTCCAGAGTAAATGGAAGTTTAAGCAAATTATGATGATTAGCAAAGCTATTTACCATTATAACTTCAAGTTTGAAAGCAGATCTTCTCTTCTAAATCTGCTCCTCACTTGAAAGGTTTCCTCTTTTCAGTACATGGAAATGCTTCTGGGTGTTCATGCCAAAAAGTCTGGGGATATCTTTAAGTTTTTCATTCTTTATCTTTTTCAGTCTTCTCCATCAACAAATCCTTTTCCTTCCATCCTTGTCCTTTGGGAATTCATAATAAAGATAGCAACCTGAGATATTCCTCTAAAATCAAGTCTGGTTGCATTATTCTTCTGTTCAAAATGTTTCAGTCATTTCTCAAATCAAGATAAAATACAAAGTATGTAAAGTAGTTTATGAGAGGTTCATGTGAGAGACCCGGGTTCAATTCCTAGATGATGCACGCCTCCCCCCCCCAAAAAAAAATTCCTTGAGGCCTTCCAGTTGCCTCCCTGACTTCATCTTTTATAAGTCTTCTCACTTACTCTACTCAAATTACCCTACACATTATTGCTTCTGGAAAATCCCCAGCACATTTCAACCTCAAGACCTTTGCGTTAGCTGTTTCTTCTTCCTGAAATATTCTACTTCTATGACTTCACATGCCTAGTTATATGACTTAACCCCCCTTTATATCTTTGGTAAAATTTTGCCTCAGAATGGCATGACCTTGCCACTTTATTTAAAACTGCAGACCTTGCCATATCAACACATACAAGATCCATTCTTACCCTCTTTTTGTCATATTGTATATTTTGTTTCTTAGGATATAAGCTACCTGTGGGTGAAGATTTTTGTCTATATTATTCAGTTATTTTCTTGGAACCAAGAATAATCCTAACATAGAAAGCACATAACAGTTTATTGAATGAATAAGTAAAAGTTTACTGAATGAATAAGTACATCTGAAAAAAAGATTAGTCTTTAGAATATTAGTAGAACTTCTGTAAGCCCAGAAGGAAAAGATAAGCAGGCCAGTAGAAATATGAGCTAAATCTATCAACAAGCAGCTTACTAAAGAGATAGCAAGAAAAGTCAATAAATGTGAAAAGATGTTTGGCCTTTCTAGTAGTCAAGAAAATAAAACTAAAATAATAATGAGACACATTTCAAACACATTTATATGGTGATATTCAAAATAACTTAAAGGCTTCTATGGTGATATTCAAGATAACTTAAAGCTTCTAGTAACACTCAAAAAGGATTAAAGTGAATAGTGACTTAACAATAGGGGTGGAATTGTAAATTAGTTCAGGTATTTTGGAGGATGATTTGGAAAATGCTAATAGAGATCGAAAATTGTGTACACCATTAAACCCAAGGATGTGCCTTTTAGAGACTCTTACTTTATGGGCATATGGAGTCATATATAGGATGTTCTTTTAAACACTGATTCATTAGTGGGATACTAGATATATAAACTCTAGTGTATTTATCCAAAGTAAAGTTCTACTACATCACTTAAGTAAAGCTTAATTATTGATAGGTTAGAAGGAAAAACAAATGTTATTCCAGGAAAATAATAAAAAGTTGGTGTTGTGTTAAGTTGAAAACAGACTCTGAAAATCTAGGTAAGAATAAGTTTATTGAGCTAAATGACACATGGAGGAACAGAACTAAAAGAAAGTTACTGATCAAAGAAAAGTTGTGGGAAAACAGTTTATATATCTGCTTAGAACAGAGAGAGATGTAAGGGCACTGGGAGGGAGAGTCAAGGAGGATGTGAACTATGTGAGTTGTTTGAGGCAGGGCGTCTTTAGGTGCCATAACTTGTAAAAGCTGCCTAGACAGAATATTTGTGTAGGAATGGGCTCCTTTGGTGAAGATAAGCAGGCTTGCTGGACTTGTTTATTACATTTTCTCTTTTCCCATGGAGAAAATTAGAACCACCAAGGATTGCTGGTATGTTAGCTGCCTCAGTTGCTTTTTTTGTTTCTTCTTTGTGGTTTCCTGAATAAAAACAGAAGTTTACGCAAATTAAGATGATTAGTAAAGCTATTTACTATTATAACTTCACAGTTATATTATTTTCAGGTAAAATAAGGCACAAAGCATTATTAGGGATCATTAAAAATATCGTAGCAAAGCTTCAATTCACCAGAAAGATAAACTGTTTTCTAAATTTTATGATACTTATAACAAAGCCTTAAAATATTTTCCAGACCAATTGAGATCTGGCATTCTAACATAAGAATTCATTATTCAATGATAAACTCAATAGGACCCAGGTTATGATCTCTAAATTCCATTTCCCATTAAAATGAACTCTTCCTTGGAGAAATGACTAATTACAGGTCTAGGAAAAGAAATGGGCTAAAAGAATCTGGAAATTCTTGTTGTAAACACAAAACAAAGAAAGTGATAAAGACTACTTAGTTTGTATTAAAAAAAAACCCAGAACCAAATTTTATAACATCAAAAATAATAACATATGTGATGGAATGTAGCTGATCAAATATTTTATAATTGATTAAAAAGACCTCATTGGTCATTGGCCACGTTTGGAGAATGCTACAGAACTAGCTTATTCTGAAAACTGGTAAATAAAATGAACAAAACAAGCATTTATCCTGCCTTTCTTATAAAAACCATACCATAAATTAACTGTATAGTAGACGAGTGAAAGTTTTCATTTATACAAAATTTCCAGCTAATAAATTTTGAGGGAACAATGGAGTTAGAATGCCATCTAGAGATTCTGTAATCTCTAATTGTAATAAACTTCAATGGCTGCTGAAAATGTGGCCATACCTGAATTTATTGATCAGTCACAAAGAGAGAAGCAACCAGATGTTAGGTGTCTCAAGATGTGATGCAAAAAGTATAAAATAAAAAGGACTCAAAATCACCTATGTGTATATTTCCAAGGAAAAAGAAAGAGAAAGAAATAAAATAATCTGTTAGTCTATCGGTTTATAGAAAATACAGGAGACAGAGAAACACAGGGATACAATAAGCAAAATCTATAGGAAATACTATAAGAAAAATGACCCAGGTTCTTCCATCAATAAATTGAACATATTAACTAAAAGAAATGCAACCAAATTGAGGACATAAGAGTACTAATGAATATTTGATTGCATTTAGAAAATATTAGTAACTATTTAAGGGTACAATGATAATATGATTATGTTTATAAAAAATCATTTCTTAAAGATACATAGTAAAGTATTTACAGAAGAAATTATATGATATTCATTTAAAAATAAATCCAATAACTAAATCCAGAGAAATGGGAAAAATAGATTAGATAAGATCAGCCATCTGTTGGGAATTTTTAAAGTTATTTTAGAAGATACATGAGAGTCCATTTTACTATTCTTTCTACTTTTGCATATGGTTGAAGATTTGTATAATAAAAAAGCTTAAAAATAATATGTTTTGATCATATTTTAATATTCATATATAGTACTTTTTTAAAATAAGAGAAACCCTTTGACCATATTTCTAATATCAAGGAAATATGCATATATAACTACAAATAGAGCAAAAGAATAAGAAATGTAAAAAGGAAAAATGTTTAATTTTCATTTCATCTGAGCATTTTATGGGAAAGAATTATTTTATAATTTTGGTAGTAATATATAATGAAAAATAGAGAATTTTTGCAATTTATTAATCTGAAGTTTATTAATATGCATCTTAATTTTGTCAAACAGAAAACACTGTCATCATTAAACACAATTCAAGTCAATTGAAGGGATAATTTAGTAATTTATTTCCCCTTGAAGGATATATGAACTAAAATATTTTTGAGGCATAAGGAAGTGAGTATATGCATCTTTATAAATGAAAATAATCATTATAATTTGCCATTTTTAATGGTCTTTTAAAATTTTAGTTTTCTTTTTTAACAGTATACAGCAGCAAAGCCATAAAGAAATGGCAGGTCAGTACTTGCAGGTATTCAGAATATGTTGAATAAAGAACATTATTCAAATGACTGTATCTTTGCATATTTATAGATATATACATGTGATGTTATAATAATGCTACACTCTAGATTTTCATTTTATAAATTATGACTTCGTAAAGATTTCAGCAATGCATATTATATCCACTAGCACATCTCAGATATGTATGTTACTTGAATAAAAACAAAAAAATTTAAAACTGACTGTTTGAAATCCATTGTTAGGATCCATCAACTGATTGAGTCCTTTTTAAATATTCAGTACCTGTTCAGTTTTTCATAGACCAAGCCTTAGCAGTTTCCCTTTAGGGAACAGTATGCAATGGGACTTTCCCACCGTGCAGAAATATGTGCGTAGGCTACAAAAGTTAACTAGAGAAATGTTTAGTTTATTTCTTGTAAAGGCCAAAACCAGAAAAATGGTCTGAAGTTAATCAAAACCTTCAAAAAATTTAGTAGAGAGTCCACAGAAGGCATTTAGATAGCTAAAGAAAAAAGAGACTAAATAATAGCAAACATTAAATTTAAAAGTGGTAAAAAATTGCAAATTACTTGGCATATCTGTTTACAATATGTAACATCTAATTTCCTCTTATTTATTATAGTAAAAGTGATTTCTTTAATCTTCATAAATCTCCCTAAGAACATTAAGTTTGAATTAGAAGAGCACTGCTCGAGGTCTCTCAAACAGTAGCATTGTAACTCGGGGCAACTCACTCAAGCTCTTTTAGCTTCAGTTTTATCTTCGCGTAGCATCAGTTTTATTTTTCATTATTATGATAGAACAATCAATAATATTTGTCTGTCTTTCCTTAGAGTTATTCTGAGATCTAGTAATTATTTGCGTGAAATGGCATTGGTAGATCTAAGGGCTGTATCAGTAGTAACATCAGTTTAGAACTACATCCTACAATTCTAATGAATGAGGATCAGGTTGGACATATGGGACAGAGTAGGAGGAGATTAAGAGAAACTGATCCTTTCTATGAAAGTGGAGACTGATGCTACCACATTAAGGACCTTGGATTCAATGAAATTCCTCCTCATATAGTACTTGGGTTGTGGCCCCTCAAGTACTTTAAGGAAAAATTATTCTGTCACAAAGAAATCCTTATTCTTTTTTTATATATAAATCTATAGTTTCATTAAGACAGAAGCTGACAGTGTGGTATGAAGATTACATTTGAACGAAGTGTTCACAGAAGTCTAACACATGTCTAAGAAGAGTTTACAATGCAGCTCTAGATGGTGTCAGGGTCAGATGGACCTCATGATTCAAGACAAAGCATTTTGGGTATCATTTAATTTTAGGTTTTTTTTTGTTGTTGTTGGTTTGTTTTTTGCTTGTTTGAAGTGGACCACTGCCCCAGTGTGAAAATTTAATTTCTCCTGAGACCAAGGCTACTGAAGTCATTCAATTCTTGAATTGATTCAGTGAAACTTGTACTGTAAGTGACTGAATGCTACCACCAATGGTTTTAGAATTCAAAGTTCAAAAAGCAGAGAGGCTATAAAAGTTTTCCACCTTTAGAACACAGGCCCCTGTCTTCCCCTATTCTCCCATCTCCTATACCACCCCTTTTTACTTCCCCCAAATCCTCAGTCAGTGGCTTGGATGGACAAGCTGATATTTATAACTTAATTGGAAAAGAAAGTGTGCTGGTGTGAAATGATGTATGGACCCTAGAAAAGCCATGTTTTAATCAAAATCCCATTTCATAAAGGAATAATACCCATTCAATAGTGTATATTTGGAACTGTAATCAGATCATCTCCCTGGAGAAGTGATTTAGTCAAGTGGTTGTTAAGCTGGATTAGGTGATGTCATGTCCCCGCCAATTGGGGTGGGAGGCTGTTCTAGTTTGCTAGCTGCTGGAATGCAATATACCAGAAACGGAATGGCTTTTAACAAGGGGAATTTAATGAGTTGCTAGTTTACAGGTCTAAGGCTGAGAAAATGTCCCAATCAAAACAAGTCTATAGAAATGTCCAACTTAAGGCATCCAGGGAAAGATACCTTGGTTCAAGACGGCCAACGAAGTTCAGGGTTTCTCTCTCAGCTGGAAGGGCACATGGTGAACACAGCGTCATCTGTTAGCTTTCTCTCCTGGCTTCCTATTTCATGAAGCTCCCCGGGAGGCGTCTTCCTTCTTCATCTCCAAAGGTCGCTGACTGGTGGACTCTCTGCTTTGTAGTTTTGCTCTCTCTGAATCTCCCTGAATCTCTCATTCTCCTTTTATAGGACTTCAGAAACTAATCAAGACCCACTCAAATGGGTGGAGACATGTCATCCCCTAATCCAGTTTAACAACCATTCTTAACTAAATCACATCAACCAGGGAGATGATCTCATTACAGTTTCAAATATACAGTATTGAATAGGGATTATTCTACCTTTAAGAAATGAGATTTATATTAAAACATGGCTTTTCTTAGGGGGCATACTTCCTTTCAAACCAGCACAGAGGCCTATAAAAGAGGAAACATTTTGGAGAACAGGCGATTCAGAGAGAGCAGAGAATGCTGCAGCACCATGAAGCAGAGTCTATCAGCCAGTGCTTTGGAGATGAAGAAGCAAGACACCTCCTGGGGAGCTTCATGAAATAGGAAGCTGAGAGAGAAAGGTAGCAGATGACACCATGCTCACCATGTGACCTTCCAGATGAGAGAGAAACCCTGACCGTGTTCACCATGTACCTTTCCAGATGAGTGAGAAACTCTGTGTTCACCATGTGCCCTTCCACTTGAGAAAGAAATCCTGAACTTCATAGGTCTTTTTGAACCAAGGTAACTTTTCCTGGATGCCTTAGATTGGACATGTCTATAGACTTGTTTTAATTTGGACATTTTCTTGGCCTTAGAACTGTAAACTACCAACTTATTAAATTCTCCTTTTAAAAAACCATTCCATTTCTGGTATATTGCATTCTGGCAGCTAGCAAACTAGAACAGAAAGGATCTTCTTGTCAATTTTAAGAATTAGCACCTCAAAGACAGAATGATCTGCTTGTGTATATGCTCCAAAAAAAAAGACTCCCTCCTCAGTCAGTTTCCATCTCCAAATGGCAGCTCTGATAAATTACTAACTGACTCAGTCCTTTGTGGAAGACAGCATTTAAACTTCGGCAGGGAACTCCTTGGCTTATAGGTTTAAGGCATTCACAGCTTTGAAACAGTCTCTCACCATCCTCACATGTTGCCAATGACATTTTTGAGAGGATAAAATATTCTGAGGCAAAGAACCAAATCATTAGTAACCTGTATTTTTCACTGCTTCACCGTTTCCCCAATTAGGCCTCAAATTTCAACGAAAATAATTCTACCCATCTCCCTTCACCCTACTCCCACCGCAAATAATACACCAAAAATAGCCAAAGTTACACACAAGCTGCACTGTAAAAATGCAGTTAACACTATTGGGAAGAAGGCTGTGGGTTGTGGAAATGCTCTTTGAAGGGCTACAGTATCTTTTTGCTCTCTCACAGGCCACTCTGCAAGTCCTTCATGGAAGGCCCTTTGCTTTTCTCAGCAAAGTGCAGGATGGGTTGCCTTGAAACACTATCCCCTCCCTTCCCCTCCGCTGGGATGGGTGTGCAAACTCTATAGCATGGAATGGCTTTAAAAGCACTTAGGCTGCTGCAGGGCATAGAAATTATATTGGCTCTTCAAAGGACATCGTCTCCAGCCGACTCCTTCCTTCCCCACTTAAAACCCACAGTCAGAAGTGAGGGAGGCTAGTACTCAGTTGAGTTAATTCTTGTCATCATCCTCTGAGGGATAGGGATGCCACACCAGCATTCCTAGCTATGGGCACTTGACATTGGCTTTCTTGGCAGGGACCAGATCAGCCTCATCAGAGTTTTTCCATTTCATCAGGAACATGAGTTCTCCACTGGAGTCTGTAACTCCAATAATCCACTCTGGCTCCAAATCCCAGGCAAAGCCTCCTGGCTTTTCTGACTTCTTTCTTCTTTTTTGGTTTACCCCCCTCTCCTTTACCTTCAGAATTAGAGTCAGATTTGCACTTGCATCCCTCTGACTTATCTGTCTCATGTGTCCTTTTCTGTGACTGCAGAAACTCAGCAATGAGGTCAGGGCAATCCAGGTTTTCTTCTGGGTCTCATGCATCATCTTCATCTGAGAATCCCTTCCACTTGAGGAGTTACTCCACTTTGTGGATAAACCAGTCTATGATTGAGAACTTTTCCCACCACATATTCCTCTTCCTCTCTCTCTAGCATCTCTTCCACTTTCTTCTTGTTTTGTTTTTTCCCCATAGTGCCCATCAGCTTTCTGGTGTAAAGGGTGAAGCTGTTCAGAGCAGAACCCAAGAGTTGGAAGGGAATCAGTGCTGTGCTATTGGCGCATTGGGGAGGGCCAGTTGGGGAATGGCGTATAGGAAAGCAAGTAGCCGGGTGGTTGCGGGTGAACCCTCGTACTGCAGGCCCCAGAAATTCTTATTCTTGAATGCTCTTTTGCTTC
Organism: Tamandua tetradactyla; assembly: GCF_023851605.1. Taxonomy (NCBI): domain Eukaryota; kingdom Metazoa; phylum Chordata; class Mammalia; order Pilosa; family Myrmecophagidae; genus Tamandua; species Tamandua tetradactyla. The sequence continues at coordinate 148,216,059 of NC_135327.1, forward strand.
AGGCAAATGGGGCCAAAAGATATTTCTTCTAGACAAGTCAATTACACCTCTGATTGCCCCATATTTGGTTTCTGACGCCATCACTTCTCAGTTATAGGAATGTGAACAAATTAATTGACTCTGTGAGCTTCAATTCCTTCTCTAGGGATAGCGGTGTATGAGTTTAAACAACTGACCTCAATAGGGTGCAATCATTAAACGATTTTATTTTCCTTTCACTTCCCTTTAAACCACCCTGGTGGATTAGTCTTTGATCTCTCTTAGCATGGCTTTTTCAGACACTCTTGGATATAAAAAAATAAAATAAGTCCACTAGGAACTTCCTGTCAAAATAAATGCTTCATTTCATTAAAACGCTGATGCAGTTTAACAATCAGAATTCCAATCTTCATTTGACATTAATACACTTCTCCTTCCATACTGGGTACTTTCCAGGGTAGAAACCAGCAATAGGGATTGGGGATGTGGTCAGCTTCTTGACTTCTCTTGCCTCTGTTAGCCTCCTATTTTCCTATCCCCCTTGCTTTAGTTCACAAACTGCTGGAATGTGATATACCAGAAATGGAATGGCTTTTAAAAGGGAGAATTTATTAATTTGCAAGTTTAAAGTTCTAAGGCAGTGAAAATATCCAAATTAAAGCAAGGCTATAGAAATGTCCCATCTAAGCATCCAGGGAAAGATACTGTGGTTCAAGAAGGCCAGTGACTTTCAGGATTTTTCTATTTTCTGGAAAGTTACATGGCAAGATTTGCTAGCTTTCTCTTCATGAGCTTCCCCAGGGCTCTGTCCATTCTGTTGGCTCTGTGGGTTTTGGTGACTCTTGTGGCTCTTGTGCTTTTTTCAAAATGGTTGGAGAGGGTAAATTTGCCCTGAAGGCAGAGGGTGCAATAACAGTTCCAATTAGTAATGTCACCTTAAATGGGTGGAGACATATCTTCATGGAAACCATCTAATCAAAAGTTAGTCATAATTCCATGGAAACAATAAAAAAGATCTCACCCAGCAATACTGAATGAAGATTAAAGAACTTGGCTTTTCTGGGATACACAGAAGATTCAAACCAGTATATTCCACCCTTTGGATCCCCAAAAGACATATTTTTTTCAAAGGCAAAATACATTCATTCCATAACAATATCAGAAAGCCTTAAGCCAGTTCAATAACAATACAATAAAATACAACACATGCAATACAAAGTCAGAAACAGTACAAAATCTCATCAAACTCAACTACAGCCATGGTCTGTCCTAAGCCAAAATTCTCCTCTGACTCTAGACATGTAAAAAGGAGGGACAGTCATAGCACACATATTCCCATTTCCATAGGGAGAAATTGGAAAGAACACAAGGGTCAGCGGACCCAAACAGTTCTGAAAACCTGCAGGGCAAAGTCCATATGATTTCAAAGTCTGAGAGTCATTTATCTTCAGGGTTTTAGATAGCAGCAGTCCCACTCTTTTCAAGGGCCTACATAGTGGTCTGCCTCTCTCTGAATGCAACGTTGGGGGATATTAGGGAGACCACCTTTTTCTCGGCTCCACCCTCTCCAAGCATCAGGGCCACACCTGAGCTCTCTGCCATCTCCTGGGTGCAGGCTCAACCCCTCCACATCAATGTGGGGCAGCTAGGCTCTCCCCAATTCCCAAGGAATGTGTTCCACCCTCTCCAAGGCTGCACAATTCTTCCACTGCAAGGAGGTGGAAAGCCTAATCTCTGCCTTCAGGGCAAACTCACCCTCTCCAGGTAATTAGGTGGGTACACTTTCCTGGCCTAAAGTCACTTCACTTCAGACTTAGTCTCCATGGTTCTGCCTCTGAAGACATTTTGCCTTCACTTTGTTCCTTTTCTGAGCCTTTTAGTCCAGACTGGCAGTGGTTCCCTTTATATAGATTCCACAGCACTCCTGATGGCTTTCTATGTAGTAGGCAAGGAACATGTCCATCAGACAAAAGGAGTTTCCACAAATCCTTCCTGGATAACTCCATCTCCAATCCTGGCTTTTTTTTTTAAATGGTTGACTGGTTCCCCCCTCCCCCCCCATGTTTGTTAAATCCTCATGTGGGGTATTATTCTTTTGGCCCTTTCTGGAAGCGCAAAATTTTCCAGGCCATCAAGTTCTGGTCTCTTTGTACCCAAGAGTTCAGTTCTCAATTTATCTCTTTCCTGTCCTTTTTTTGCTATAAGCTGTGAGAAGATACCAGGCCACATTTTCCACATTTAATTTAGAAATATTTTCTGCTAAATATTCAAGTTTGTGGCTTTTAAAATCTGCCTTCCAACCAAAGCCACTAGTCACTTTTGCCAGATTATCTGCTATTTTAAAACAAGGATCATCTTCCTTCCAGTTTGCAATAACACATGCCTCATTTCTGACTAGTGCCTCGTCAGAGGTATCTTTAGAGTCCACATTTCTACTAACAGTCTCTTCAAAGCATTTGTAGGCCTTCTCTATCAATCTCCTCAAAATTCTTTCAGAATCTTCCCCCTAAACAGTTAAAAAGCTGTTCCAACATGTTTGGCATTTGCAAACCACAGCAGCACCCTACTTCTCTGGTACCAAGATCTGTTCTAATTTTCAGGCTGCCAGAATGCAATATACCAGAAACAAAATGACTTTAAAAAAGGAACTTATTAAGTTGCAAGTTTACAGTTCTAAGGCTATGAAAGTGTCCAAATTAAGGCAAGGCTATGAAAATGTTCAAATTAAGATACCAATAAGAGGTTACCTTCACTCAAGAAAGGTTGATGAAGTTTGGGGTTTTACTCTCATCTGGAAGGGAACATGGCAAAGTCCACTAACTTTCTCTCCCAGATTCTTATTTCCTGAAGCTTCCTAGGAGGTGTTTTCCTTTTTCATCTCCAAAGGTCTCTGGTTGTTTGGGCTCTCTAGCTTTTTCCAAAAAAAAAAGAGGTCTTAAAGGACTTCAGTAAGCAACTCCACCTTGAATGAGTGGAGACACCTCTCCGTGGAAAACACCTAATCAAAGGTTACCACTCACAACTGGCTGGGTCACATCTCCATGGAAACAATAAAAAAGATTCCACCCAGCAATAGTAAATGAAGATTAAAGGACATACTTTTCTGGGGTACACAACAGATACAAACTGGCACACCCCCCATCACCCCACTAATTAGTTTAACTCTGCCAGGAATAGGGTGGGTCAAGGGAGATAACCGAGATGTAAGCCAGGAAATGCCTTTTTGTGAAATGGCATTTGTGTTTTCTAGGATTGGCAGATGTTGAAAGATGACTCTTGACTTGGACATTTTTGGTTTCTCAGAGGCTCCCCACTATGAGCCTCCACATGATTCAGGTAATGCATCTTTACTGACTGGTCACTCCAGATTTCCCCCTCAATCCCTTGTGATCTCTTTCTACTCGCCTTTTCTTTACCCCCTTCATAGTTTATAACAAGCTGCCACACTTATTTCTTTGTTTATTGTCTGTCTTTTTTCAATAGAATAGAGGGCAAGAATTACATGTTTCAATAGAATTTAGAGGGCAAAGATTAATTTATTACCACCTCTCCAGTGCCTCGAATAGTGCCTTGCACAAGAAAATGCTCAGTAAATATCTGTTAAAGGAATGAATGAATATGGAAGTCTTATTTTAAAGTTCTGTTGTCTCTTCATACAGTGTTATTTCATTCCCATCAAAACATGCACAATTGATTTCCCTGCATTACTTATGTTTGATTTGCAGCCAAATCAGTTCTCTTTATTCTTGGAGCACAAACTTTTACATTGAGACCTTTTCAGATGTCAGTCTGGCATCTATCTCAATATTTCATAAATAAAAAAATCAAGTTTTTTGAGTCTGGAAGTACCCTCTCATAGGCTAAAATGAGAAGTATTCCTTTCCTTTCTTGCATGGATGCCACAGTTCTTTTTAAGCTCTCTCCAAAAATCTCCTTTCTCTCTCTCTCCCTTAAACTTCTGAAATATTATTAACATTGATGCTGAGGTAAGATATACAAAACATAATCTGCAGACCCATCCTTTGCCAGTCCTATTTAGGTGGCTGAGCACCTTGCTTCAGACCTATCACTCTGTTCTCTGCCTCTGGGGCCTCAGCCAAATTGGAGACAGGAAGAGTCACATTTGGAATCCTTTATTTACCTTGAAAGCTCTTATAAATGTATAATGAGATAAAATAAATCAATCATATAACAAAATGCTTGGAATAAAACAAATGTTTATTTCTTCCTCTGTTCTCTTCCTTGATCTCATTTCTTATTGTTCCTACTGAAATAATAGAATCTTAGGCCATAGTTACATTTCCTTGGCAATTTTTAAGCATAGAGAAAAAGAAAAATGGCTAAGTTCCTTTAAAAACCTGAAGAAGGAAAAAGTGTAAAGACGGAAAAAGCAAGGTCATCATAAATATTTCACATGTAAGTTAGAGCTACATCATTTATTTTTCCTGACAGGAATGTATCATTTGTTACTAATTTTTAAATTTCACCTTAAAGGGTAAAGCTAGGCAATTTTAATTGTCAAAATCAGATAAATTACTGACTTACTTTAACAGCGAAGGCTATTTTCTAGTACCCAGTGATTTGACTTGAAATACATTTTACAGCACAGTATGAAATTAAAGTTTTACCTCTAAATGTAGTATACATGTGCTTCTTGTATCCTTCTTAAAAATTAACTATTCTTGTTTTATAAAGGGTGAAATTTATCAGGGCCAAAGCATTGTAGGGGAACTCATTTTTCTATTACATTTATGTGTGGAATTATTCCTGGAGGTTCAAATATAACAAAATGTGACCACAATCTAATACTTTCTTCCATATCTGTGCAGCCTTGACAGTATTATCAACTAATGAATTCTTCTACAGAGACAACTATAATAAAATTCTTCTGCAACTAAGTAAGTCTTGAGAGAATTACATTTTATATTGATGCTAGGGGTAGCTTTATTTGAGATATCAATACTTTGGAATCTGGCAAATACCTGGTTATGCAGTGTGTAATGGAAGATGAATTAAAATTCTGCTATATTTTTCCAAAATACTGTGAAAATTTACAAATAAAACAAAAATATGCATTAGAATAAAAATATAATGTGACAAATTATTTGGGAATGGTACTTCGGAAATCCCTTCCTTGTTTCAAAATATAGCCTTAACAATAAGAATTGTCAACACATATAAATCCCACATATTAAAAGCTTTGTAACAAATGCACTCTGAAGTGGTATCCCAAATACATGTACCTTGAGCTCTGCTTGGAGACTTGATACAAACATTTTTACAGAGAATTAAGTAAATAACTATCAAATTTCTTTCACTACCACCTGAATACATAATATATATACCTAAAGAAACTTTTTACAAGAATCCTAAAAATTCACCTATAATATTAATTACAATAAACCATACCATGTCTCATCATGCATATTCCTTAAAACTCCTTTTAAATGTTTGTGAAGGTTTAGTTAAATCAAAACTCAAGCTATCTCCAGCCAACCATGACCTAGAACACCTGATCCAAATAAGATTTATAACCTTCCTTTCCACCAGTGGGCTTTTATAGATAACTCATCTTCAATGCTGGCAGTGACCCCAATGCAGTGAAGGGGGATAAACTTCACAGTATGTTATGATTAAAAATCACCCCTTTGAGGCCAGACCACGTGAGTTCAAGCTCTATCTCAGCGACTACTAACCATGTGATCCTGAGAAACTGATTGACATTTCTGAGTTGCATTACCCTTGTTTGATGATAAGTAAATCAGGTATTTTATTTAAAGTGTAATGCAATGTAAGATGATTTCAATTTCTCCACGTTCTTACCAGCACTTAAAAATTTCCTTTTTTTTCTTTTTAATTAAAGACATCCTAGTGGATGTGAAGTGTATCTCATTGTGGTTTTGATTGTTATTTTCCTAAAGGCTATTTGTTGAGTATCCCTTAGTGTGCTTGTTGGTTATTTATCTTCTTTGGAGAAATGTTCAAGTCCTTTGTCCATTTTTTCAGTTGGGCTGTTTGGCTTTTTGTCATTGAGATTTAAGAGTTCTTTACAAATTCTGGATGCTAGACCCTTATCAGCTATGCTGGTTTGAACCTGTCATATACACCAGAAAATCCATATTCTACTAATCCAGTCTTGTGGAGGCAATCTATTGTTGGGTGGGACCTTTTGATTAAGTTGTTTCCATGGAGAAGTGACACACCCAATTGTGGGTGATGGAGACTTTTGATTAGATTCTTTCCATAAAGATATGATCTGCCCATTTAAGGTGGGCCCTAATTAGTTAGCTGGAGTCCTTAAAAGAGCTCATAGAGAGATACAGTGGTCAGAACCAACACAGAGAGCAGAGATGAAACCAAGTAACAGACAGTTGCAGATGCTTGGAGACAGACAGAAGCTCAGAGAGGAGGCCGCTGGAACCAGTAGCTGAAAACAACAAAATCCAGGAGCAAAGGGCTAGCAGACATTGCCATGTGCCTTCTTATGTGACAGAGAAACCCTGGATGTGATTGGTCTTTCTTGAGTGAAGGTATCATACTCTTGTTGATGCCTTAATTTGAATATTTTCTTGGCCTTAGAATTGTAACTTGTAATTATAAATCCCCTTTGTAAGAGCCAATCCATTTCTGGTAAATTACAGTCCAGCATTAGCAACTGAGATTCAGCAGCATTAGCAAACTGAAACACCAGCTATATAATTTGAAGATTTTTCTCTCATTCTGTGGGTTGTGTTTTCATTTTGTTGATAGTGTCCTTTGATACCTTCCCAGGTACTTTGGTTGCAAGATCTTCTTTCCCTACTCTCTCCTATGAGCTAATATGTTCCTTGCTTGTGTGTGGTAAGTGGTTCTTCTGTACTTTCTCTAACAGGGGCACCAATCCATGTACAATCAGAACTTGAAGCCTTAGGCTTCATTAAGGACATCTTTTTCTCTCAACAAAGATCAATCTTCCTACAGAGAAATTTCATGATAGCAGCTAAGTGTTTTGTAGCAGTGATACATTTATCTAGCTATTATTCTTTTCTCTAAAAAAAATGATACAAGATGACAAGTTCGCTACTAAAATATAGCTATTCCTGTGGAAGAAGTGAATGAAATAGTTATTTGTGGGTTTTAAATAATTGGTAACTTGTTCTAGGAGCACTTATATCTCTGATATAGGCTCCCTAAATATAATCCTCTGAAGTTCTACATTAGGGGTAACTTCTCTCTGCAGAAATGCAGTCCTGTTTTAGAGAAGTTGTCCAGAAGTCTTAAACTCTATTAAGCCAAGTATGACATACTGGCTACCTAGAATACTGAAAACAAGAGTGCCTTGAAAATATATCCTAGTTTGTATATTAACACTTATTCAAGATAAATAAAGAAACGAAATAAATGTTGACTCTGAGACTCAAGATGGAAGCATGGACTGTTTTCCTTTACTATTAAAACATTTTATCTATTTTCAGAATATATTTAAGTTCATCTTTAGCCCTTTCTATAAAATGAAGACTCTTTTTGACTGATATTTACTTTGTTTTAGAATGGCTTATCTGCCTCTCACAACTGGCATGAAAGTAGTGCCTGAAGGAAAAATGTCTGACAATGGAGCAGCATACATAAACTCACTCCCTGAAAGATCTGTTGTTTCCAGTTGATATTTGTATCTGCAATCAGTTTGATAGCCACTGCCCAATATTTTGGGGGAAGACTGCTTTATTCCTGTTAAACATATTTCACTGAATGTAGAGTTTTCATCATGTTAAAAAAATATGGCTTTTTTAGGGGTATGGTGGTGATGCATGGTCTGGGAATCAAACCTGGGCCTCCTGCCTGAAAGGCAAGGATTCTACCACTGAATCACTCGTGCACCCAAAAACATGACTTTTAAATTTAGTAATATTATATGTAACTGAATTCTGGCATCATTAATGAAATAAAATTTGCCCTACCCTTTACACGTTTACAAAATTGTAATCTGATTTATTTAGCTACAGACTTTTTGCAAGAAAAAAATTTATATATCTATAGATATGTATATAGTACACTATATGGGTTGAATGGTAGCCCCAAGAAGACATGTCCATATCCTAACTACTGGTGCCTACGGGTGAGAATTTATTTGGAAAACGGGACTTTGTGGCTATAAATAACTTAATGATTTCAAGATGAGACCAACCTGGCCAAATCCAATGCCAGGTGTCCTTAAATGGGTGAGGCAGACAGATTAGAAAGACAGAAGAGAAGACACAGAGGAGAAAGCAATATAGAGATGGCAGCAGATACTGGAGTGATATATCTACAAACCAAGAAACTCCAAGGATTGCCAGAAGCCACCATACATTGGAAAAGACAGGGAAGTGTTGTCCTCCTAGTCCTTTGGAAGGAATGCATTCCTGACAACACCTTGATTTTGTACTACTGCTCTCCAGAACTGTGAGAGAATAAATTTTTGGTTAAGTTACCAATTTTGTGGTAATTCGTTATGTCAGTCCTATGAAAAAAAATACATCCACATTTCCTGACTCTTATGTATAAGAAAGATAATTAGTATGTATAAATGAAATCTACAGGTAAAATTGACATTCCATTTTAGGCAATAATTTAAACCATCTTCCCCAACAGAATGTGTACAGGCAAAATATCCCCCCCCTTTTTTTTAATCCTCTCATATTTTTATCCCTTCTTAAATACATATAAAAACTAGACATTAGCCAAGTAGAGTAGTATGGCATAATGATAATTATATTAGGATGGGAGTAAACTAGTTTGAAGTCTACTGCCTGACTGTGCTGGTTTGAAAGGATGTATGTACCCTAGAAAAACCATATTTTAATCCTAATCCCATTTTGTAAAGACAGCTGTTTCTTCTAATCCCTATTCAGTACCGTATGCTTGAAACTGCAATTAGATCATCTTCCTGGAAATGTGACTCAGTCAAGAGTGGTTGTTAAGCTGGATTGGTGACAGCATGTCTCCACCCATTTGGGTGGGTCTTGATTGGTTTACTGGAGCCCTATAAAAGAGGAAACATTCTGGAGAATGAGAGATTCAGAGAGAGCAGAGCAGAATGACATAGCCACAAGAAGCAGGGTCCACCAGCCAGCGACCTTTGGAGATGAAGAAGGAAAATGTCTCCTGGGGAGCTTCATGAAACAGAAAGCCAGGAGAGAAAGCTAGCAGATGACGCTGTGTTCACCATGTGCCCTTCCAGATGAGAGAGAAACCCTGACCGTGTTCATCATGTCCCTTTCCAGATGAGAGGGAAACTCTGACTGTGTTTGCCATGTGCCCTTCCACTTGAGAGAGAAACCTTGAACTTCATTGGCCTTCTTGAATCAAAGTATCCTTCCCTGGATGCCTTAGATTGGACATTTCCATAGACTTGTTTTAATTGGGACATTTTCTCAGTCTTAGAATTGTAAACTAGCAACTCATTAAATTCCCCTTTTAAAAAGCCATTCAGTTTCCGGTATATTGCATTCTGGCAGCTACCAAACTAGAACACCGACTAACCAATCATGTGATCTTCAGCAAATAAATTATCCTCTTTAAACCAATTTTATTTACCTTTAAAATGGACATAATGATAAAGTTGACAAGAATTAGAGTAGAAAATATTCATAAATCTGCAGACAGTGCATGCTAATTTCCCTATTTCTCTTTATCGTAGTAAGAATGTTGAATGTTAAAAATAAGCAATAGGGCGGGCCGCGGTGGCTCAGCGGGCAAAGTGCTTGCCTGCTATGCCGGAGGACCTCGGTTCGATTCCCGGCCCCAGCCCATGTAACAAAAACGGAGAAACAGAATACAATAAAACAAGAAAATGTTTAAAAATGTTTCCCTTTCTTCCTTCTATCCTTCCTTCCTTCTCTCTGTCTTTCCTTTAAAAAAAAAAAAAAAAAAAAAAAAAAAAAAATAAGCAATAGAATGGATAACCCTGTAATCATGAATTTAATGCTCACAAAGTTTGAACATTTAAAATGGTTTCAAATTAATCCAAGTGAAACTTCGAGAGACTGTTTGATCTTTAGCTAATTTAGAGGAAGTTGGATCTGTGATAGTAGTAAAACCTGCTAAGATATAGATGCCTATATTTATGACACTAGGGATGGCTACTTGATAAACTTATATGTAGAAAAATGATCTCCAGTCAGAGGAAAATAAATATCTCAATCAATGGTAAGAGAAAAGGTTACACCTTTTGTAGTCTTTAGTTTTCTTTTACTTTATGAGTCCTCTCTGCTATAAGTGATCCTAATCATGAAACCATACTGAAAAGCTTCATGGGTTCCTGAAAGGATCTTGATGATAGGCAAATGTCCACTTATATTCTCTGCTCAGATTTGAGGTTTCATTTCTGAAAGAAATTTCAATGAACACATGCAGAGGTTTTCATCTCTCTTGAGTTAAATACTCATTAGCCTCATATGGGGCATAGTAGGAGTGCCTTGAAAGGCTGCATCTATTTGTTTTGACTGCTTCTGCAATGTTTATGTCTCCTCTTGTGCACCTACAAAATTTTGAAATTGAAAAAAATGAATTCCTCAAAGTTAAACTTATAATAATATATCAACTAAATTTGAAATAATTATGTAATAAAATTCCCTTAAGGAAAATGAAGAAATAACTCTCACTTTATACAAAGCCTGGAATATTTCTCATCTTACTTAGAGCTCCTTCTAAAAGTTGTCTTTCTTCTCCAAGGATCTCAACCCTAGTTTTGCATGAGAATCAGAATTTCTGGAGTTGGGACTTGTGCATTTAAAAAAAAATAAGTGCATGGAAATTTTCAAACATATACAAGAATAAATAGAATAGTATGATCTGCTCTCAGACATTGTCAATCTTGTTTCATCTGTAACTCCACCCGTTCCTCCCATAATCTTGAATAATCAGACATCAGATAATTTCTTATGTAAATATTTCAGATGGAGATTATTTTGAAATGTAACTGTAATACCCTTATTATATACAAAATAATAATTCCTGAATACCATAAACTATAAGTGCTCAATTTTTCCCAATTATTTCATAATGTAATTTTGTATAATTTAATTAATTTGGATCCAAATAACATTTATGCATTTTAATTGGTTGATACAACTTTGGAGTCTTTTCACCCCCTCTCTCTTTTTTTCTTTTGCTATTTACTTGTTGAAGAAATATTTATAGAGCTATATGGTCAAATAAAGTACCTCCAGCCACTTTAGGCTACTTAAATTTAAATTAATTAAAATAAAATTATATAAAATTTAAAATGCTATGCTAGTCACTTTTCATGTGGTCTGTGGCTATTGTATTATATAATGCAGATAGAGAATAGTTCTATTGAAATGTGCTGCTATGCTGTTGTAGTTTCCCACAGTGAACATTTTTATGATTGCCCCTTGATATATCATTTAATATATTCTGATCCCTGTAATTTCTGTAAATTGCTAATTATATCTAGAGTCTTGGATTAGATACATTTTTGGTATTTTGCCAAAACTGATATAGAGATATTCTGTGCCCTTATATCAGGAGTTGTATTATATCAAGTTGTTTTTCTTTGTTGTTAGTAGCCATTGATAATTGTAGCTTAGTTCTAAAAAAAAATGGTGTGCTTTGATTATTCCCTAACTTTCATAATTTCCTCTTTGTCCCAGTGTCTTTCTTATGTTTCAAATCATGGTAGAGGTACTAAAAAAGAAGTGCTTATTATAATTAGATGTTTATCTTATTCTCTAGTATTCCATAACTCTGTCCTCCTTCTGAAAAAAGTCAGCCGATGATAAACATTTTTGTAGATCTCAGTCCACAATTTATATTATTTGGAAAAAAATAATAGAGGCCCTACCTTTCTGGGTTTGCAACTACTATCTTCATTTTAAATATTTTATACAATAAAATTTATTCTGAAAGTTTTCTACCTTAAGATGACAGATTGAATGCATGCATCTATTATTGATACTTCCAAACTTCACTAAAACTATAATAAATGCATTATTTTGAAAAGACATAGACCTCAGAAGACAGGAGAGAAAACCATCACAACAGCATTTTATAACTTTGAAAGTAGACGGTCAAGGAGTACTCACTTAGTAGATGCCTAGCTAGAAAAAGAAAAAGGTAAGAAAGAACTAGAATTACAATAATGCTCAGAAACTAGCAACATCAATGGAACTAGGAGTGAAGTAGATTCCTGTTAAAGTAAAGAAGTCTTCATGATGTTAAAACAATCATTAGATTTCCTCTCCCACTTGCTGTATTTATTGACTGCCCCTCATTTATACCGGCAGTGTTCTGGAGATTTGTTTGCTAGACGAGACAAAACTGTGCCTGGCAGCAACTGTTCAGATTAAATGTACAGTTATAAATAGCAATGAAGAATTAATAAAACATTTGCATATTTAATGCTGTGATTTTAGCCTCTTTACTTGGCTTGGCTCCTAAAACATGGGCAACCAGACCTCAAACCCCCTAGAAGGTAAACTGGAAAATGGTTCTCTGGCAAACTTTCTTTCCCATAATGGAAGGAACTAAGGATACTGACTTTGACATCCAAGCTTCCATAGCAATTAGCTAGATCCCCCTCCAGTGAAGTTCAAATTTGCCAAATCCCATCTGGGGGGGGGTCAGAGCTTTCAATCTACTTTTAAGCCCTCCTCCAGACACTTCATTATAAGCAGACAAACCAATCACCGATATCTGAGGAAAGTGTTAACAAGGAACACAGAAACAAAAATAAACAAACAGAAAAAGCAACTTGGAGAAAACAATTATTATACAGAAAGAAATGTAAATAAAAACTATCATTGATATCCTAAGATAATAGAGGGGATCACTTTCTTAAAAATAAGAAAAAGCACAATAACAATATGATATGAAAAAGGAATGTTCAGAAAATATAGTGAAAACTAGAAACATGATCGTAGGAAAAAACCTATAAAAGTTTTATAACATAAATTTGAGAAATGACCCCAACATTAAAACAGAAAGACACAGAAATGGAATATAATTAAGTATTAAAAAATTGGAGGATCGGTACGGAAGTCTGCTATACAAATAATAGGATTCCTAGACAGAGAAAATATAAGTGAGGAAAATCTCAGTGTCTGATGGTAAAAAGAAAATCCTAGGTTGAATGTATTGTTCAAGGCATAGAGGACAACCTGTGAAGATAACTGCAGATTGGAAAATTGGTGCCCAGTACAACGTAGAACTTCATGTCCATAACAATTTCTCCCACAGAGTTAACTGATAGGCATAGAGGATGTACTCTACCGTTTTTATTGATGACATCCACAGTATTGGTGATGTATGATTGAGATTGAATGGAAAGATGATTAAAAAGTATGATACTGTAAAAAATGGTTATATTGAAGAAGGTGTTTCTTGCAACTAACATTCTGACAAGAACCTCTGCTTCTATGTATTGCAGTGCAGAAGAAAGCACAAATCTAGCCAAATTAGAATTCTCTTACATATAAAAACCTATTTATGCATGTATAAAATTTCTCTGCAGACAGGTATATAAAGGAATCTGGAAAGATAGTTGCCTTTGGGAAAGAAAACCAGATAACAGGGAAAGCAGTAGAGGAAACTAATATTTTTATCTCCTATTGCTTTAAATTTTTGACATATATTTACACATATATTACTTAGAAAATTACAAAATAAATGAATAGTCTGCACCATTCATTTTACTTGGAGGGACGTTTGGAAGACTTTTCTCATGGTAGGTTACTTCCTAAAAATATGGCAAGTTAGAAACTACATCCAATCTTTCTACTTGCTAGGGAAGATTTTAAGAAAGGAGAATTTGACAAAATGATACCTTTTGCCCTACTTTTAATTTTTGCCATTTAGGGATGATGGATGGAATTTTCTTTTATTATTAATGGAAAAAATGAGCAATTATATTAACTATCACCAATTTCAAGCCTATATAAATTGAACTGGAGTCTGGAAATTAAGAATGAGGAAATGCGAGAGCATTTAAAAGGGAGTCAAATTTATTACAGAAAAATGGGTGGAAAGAAGGAAAAATAGAGACAGAAAAGAGGATTTTTAGAGGGATTATCATATCTGCATGTGTGTTAATGTGTATTTCCACATCATGGAAGAAGCTTGCTAGATTGGTCAAATACTTTTGAAAGAAGATCTTTAGAGTTAAGATCAATACTTATCTACTCAGTATTCTTTATTGATGATCATGAATCCTAAAGGTGAAGTCACTAAGATAAAGTGGAGTTGGAGAAAGATGTATACATATTTCTTTTTAAAAATATATTGTGTTAGGGTTCTCTAGAGAAACACAACCGACAGCAGAAATCTGTAAATATGAGATTTATAAAAGTGTCTCACCCAATCGTGGGAATGGAAAAGTCCAAAATCCGTAGGGCAGACTGTGAAGCTGGCAGCTCCAGTGAAGGGTCTGGATGAACTCCACAGGAGAGGCTCACTGGCTGAGGAAGCAATGAGTCTCTCTTCTCCCTTAACAGTCTTCAACTGATCGGATTATCTCATTGTGGTAGACATGCCTTGGTTGATTGCAGATGTAAATCAGCAACAGATGCAATCAACTGACTGATGACTTAATATACCAGCTTCCAGTTTATCAACCAGCCATGAAATACCCTTGCAGCAATGGTCAGGCCAGTGCTTGTCTGACCAGACAACTGGGCATCATCATTTGGCCAAGTTGACAACAGAAACCAACCATCACATATATCAATCTAAAAAATAGGAAACACAGTGAGAGAGGATGAGTCTGTATCTAGCACAAAGAATCTGTATCAAAAAAAAGTAAAAGTAATCTTTTTTTTTTTAAGAGTGTCCTGCTCATTTATTATTTTGCAGCACAATGCCCAACGTAAAACATAATTGCAAATGTCCAGCTGTGCAAAAGGAGATAGTGCTTAAGTACAAATAGGAGACATGATTTCTTTTTAAATAAATACTTAAACACCACGGAAGGTCCTACAAGGGTTTGGACTCGAGGGTTTCTAGGTCTGTGTAAGCTGAGCTGCCTCACCCAGGGACCCACGATGGTCAGGATTTCCCTTCCCCGCCCCCTAGTAATCAAAAGATGGAATCAGCAGAGCCAGTGGTCCAATGTAATCACAATGATCCCCTTTTCTAGAGCTTTCCCTAGCTCTCTACAGAGTTGATCTGCCTGGGTAAAAACGATAGGAATTTCTCGAAGGTCAATGGTCCATAATGGTTAAGGAAGGATTCTACATGATTCTTGGTTCCCGATTCTAGTTAAGACAGACACACTTAGATGACCTTTTTCAGTTCGTCGTATAGACCCAGCACGAAGGCTCCACCCATGCCTCTGAGAACGTTCGACCAAGCACCCTTGAAGAACGCTTTGCCACCTTCATCCTTGAATAGCTTCCTCCAGCAGTCAACAGTACCTCTGTACATGATGTCAGCTCCTTTGCGTCCAGACTGCATCATCATTCGCCGCCTCACGGTGTCGAAGGGGTAGGAGACCACGCCGGCGACAGCTGTCACCATCTGGGCAATCATCCAGCTCACCACAATGTGGGTATTCTTGGGGTCAGGGAGGATACCTTTGGCTGTATCATACACGCCGAAATAGGCGGCCCTGTAGATGATGATGCCTTGTACGGACACGTTGAAACCCTGGTACAGGCCTCGGACACCGTCGGACTTGGTGATTTTCACCAGACAGTCTCCCAGGCCTTTGAATTCTCTTTCTGCCCCCGATTTCCCAACATCGGCCGCCAAACGGGTTCTCGCGAAATCCAGCGGGTAGACGAAGCAAAGGGAGGTGGCTCCGGCGACCCCGCCGGAGGCCAGGTTGCCGGCAAAATACCTCCAGAACTGGGTGTGCTTGTCGACGCCGCCCAGGAACACCAGCTTATACTTATCCTTGAAGGCGAAGTTGAGGGCCTGGGTGGGGAAGTAGCGGATAACGTTGGCCAGGTTCCCCCTCCAGAAGGAGAGGATGCCCTGCTCCTTGGGGATGCGGACGATGCAGTCCACGATGCCCTTGTACTGCTTGTCCGCCACGATCTGCTTGCTGGCGTGCTGGACCTGCAGCAGCAGCTTGACCCGCTCGATGGGGGACACGGCCGTCTTGGAGATGGCGGCGGCGATGCCGCCCGCCAGGAAGTCCTTGGCGAAGGCGATGGCCTGTTCCGTCATGGCTGCCGGGCCGGGTGCGAGCGCGGGCAGCCGGGAGGGTCGCGCCGCCGGCACCGAAAGGAGTAATCTTTTTCATAAGTAAGAAAGTAAAATTTTATTATGAAAAATACATTAGAAAATGGTATAGCATGCTATTAAGATACTTATCATATTCCATAAAGAATGACTTAAAGATGTAACTGATAATTAATCTTCCTCTTTTATAAAAGAAATAATTATGTAAATTAAGGAATGGAAAAGTGTAGATACAAAGAAAATTATTAATAACATACCTCAATGACAAGTATGCTTTACAGAAAATATAGAAGTTGTCTCATGCCATCAAACTAAACTACTTCTATTTTGGGAAGCTTATGCTTGGACTGGTATGTGAGAAAGAAATATCTGTTCATTTTTAAACCACTCCATTTTGGCCTTTATTATAACAACATAACAATATAAGCTAATACACATTTCCAACATCACACTACAGGTCAATGAGAAATCTGAAATATCATGCATCTGGCCCCACAGTTCCCTGCTCTGGGTCGCAATCTATTCTGTCATGATTTATACCAGTCAAAATAGATATATCTGCTCTGTTGCTTCTTCCATGTTTCAAATCAGACTCTTACTCAAGTACTTTTGATGGACATAACATATGAAACTCTAGCTGCAAGGTACTCTGGAAAATATTTTATGTTTCCAGAATCTGCAATGCTTTAAAAAGAGAGTGTGGAACGGTGATTAGTGAACCAATCCACAGACAACACTCACCATCTCCTACAAAATGTATATGGTGAGTGTTGACAATTTTCATGACCGCCAAGACTGCTTAAACATTCTCTCCCATCTGCTTATGTCCTCATCTATTTAGGACTTTTATCATGTTTCAATCTCTTAGTTACTCTCTTTTTCCTTATTCATTAAGGACTTTATCCTTTGAGTCAAAAGCTTACCTATATTTCAACTCATCATTATCATGGATCACTTCAGTTTTTATAAAGATCACAAATGGTATAAAGAGCACTTGAATTTCATTCACTCAGTTAAACAAGTTTTTACCAAGCACCTACTATTTGCCAAGTGTTTGACATCATCCTTAACATTCATGTACATTGAAATTCAACAATTCACTTTTACATCCCATACTTGATGATTTCCATTTTCTTTCAAACATGAAATAATAAATTTTAATATTCTTTCCTCCTACCTAATAAATAGTTCTTAATTGTTTAATTTGCATTTTGTGGGCTCTTAGACTTCATAGAGCTCTCCAGCTATTTAAATTCTCCCATTTTCCCCATAATACCTTCATTTTATAATGTTGCATATCCATCCTAGATTCTTTTATGCATCAGTTAAATTAATCCACAGCATCAATTCAAAAACAAGCCAAATTTAGATGAATCTAATTAATCTTTTATTTTGTTAGAGTATTTTCATGATCATACACCGAGGCCTTAAAAAATCTGTGCTGATTTTGACAAAATGATACCTTTTGCCCTAGCTTTAAAGCAAAATACTGTATTGTGAAGTAGGAAGTGTCCATTTTGAAATCAGGGCTTCATGATGCAGCCTATAACTCTGGGAACAATATAAATCTAATTTGGGGTGCAGGATCAGAGTATTAAAATTTGCATTTAATATTGTATGGTTCCGTCCATAAGAAAATATCAAAGGAGCCTACAATTATATTGACATACCAATTAAAAAAAAACAGAAATACTCTTTTCTTATGAAAGAAGAAATAAGAATTGTCTTAAAATGCTTTATTCAAAAACATTAATAATTTTGAAAAGCCTACAAATATACTATCCCTGAATTGATTTCTTAAAAACACATGAAGTAGTGCTGTCTTCCACAAGGTCTCCCTAAAAAGTTTGTAAAACTCTATCCAAAGATATTACATTAAATTTTATGATCATGATGAAGGTGTACTTTACTCCTTGCTACATTTCACTAAAGATGAGGCAGAAATTATGAAAGATAAAGGTGAATATTGATAGAGTGTGTTATAAATCTATTTACTATAAAAAAAACAAGTCTTATGTGGTCTGCCATCCTGTTTCTTTTTCAATTTACATGTGAAATTCATTGACTACATATAATGGGTTTATTTCCTAGAGGTTAAGAAGTCCAAGTTGATAAAATTTGGTGATGCGGACATTTTTATAAAAGGTGGGCATTAGGGCTTTGTTTTTCAACCATAATTTATTTTCATTGTCTTTTTTTAAGGGAAAATCAGGCCAACTTATCTTATTTGTATTTATAGTTCTATTTCCAAAAATGCAGTCTATGTTAAGATTCTTTGGAGAATCTGTGACAAGAGCATTTGAGGAAGCTGGCCACTTAGACTTTGAAGATAGATGTGTCAATAGAATTGACTAGGAAAAATTAATTCTGACTCCCTCCTCCTGTCATTGCTCACAGGACCCCTTAGAACTACCCATTTCATCACCATGCCACCCCTGCCATTCTCCCTATGGCTATTTAGATGATCTGGCTGAGGAGACTGTTTTAGCTGTAACTTCTTTCTGAGACTTCACAGAATATTCTGTTTCCATGTGTCCTGAAGATTTCATATTAAAATAGACACCCCTTATTTCTTGTTCTTAAAACATGTTCTCTTAAAAGAGGGGAAAGTAGTTATAAACTATTCACAGAGATACAACATTTATAGTATTTCAGACTTGAAGGAGGTATATGAATTAATCATTTTCAATGATTATGGCATTAAGGAATTGTTTTAGTTTTCCAAGAATATTTGTTAAGAAATAAACATTTCAGGCACATAAAAGGTGATGCAAATGATTGCTGTCAGGTTTAAGCCAATCTGCCGAATCGTTCCCTGATGGGAAATTGAATTCATTCTGATTCTCCAATTGGCACTTTTCATTTTTTCAACTAAAAGTACACCCTGATTTTGATCTCATGGATAAGAATGTGAAAGGTTTTCTTTTTACTCCTTTGAGGAAAATTATGATGTTTTTTGAAAGGATATTATTCTACAAATTGAAAGGAGCACAGGGATTATTGGCAGGACCGAAACAAATTTTGCCAGTTTGGAATTCCACCAGATGCTATAATTGGCATACGAAGATAAACGACAATGGAGTCTCTTTCTTTGATGGCAGTGGGATACACATGTGCTCATTTTTTGAAACAATTCAATAATGTGTAATCCAGGCATAGTTTATGATAAAATAGAAAAAGGATATAATCTGTGGAATTGTGAAGCTACACAGACGGAAAGACCCTTGAATTTTTCTCTGTGGTTGTAGCAGACATCTTTACCATGCAAATGGAATTGTTTGCTTTTTCCAGACAAATGGCTTTCCTGATAGCACTTTGGCAGGAAGTAAATTTTCCTCACTCACCATAGGTTTTCTTCTGGGAAAGATAAATAAGCACACCTGTTGTGTAGAAAAGAGACAAGGAAAGATGTCATCAGTAAATTCAGTGGATCAATTGGCCATGTGGTAGGATAGTGTAACTTGATAATTCTTTTTAGGGGAAGATGGCCCCAGCAGATGCTGTTTTAAGGTAAATTGTGCAGGATGGAGTGAGGAATGTAAATGAATATAGGCATGTCAGAGTTCTGTAGAGAAATTACAGTGCACAGAGCAAACTGGAAAAGAGTGGCC
This sequence comes from Tamandua tetradactyla, assembly GCF_023851605.1. NCBI lineage: Eukaryota > Metazoa > Chordata > Mammalia > Pilosa > Myrmecophagidae > Tamandua > Tamandua tetradactyla. The sequence goes on from NC_135327.1 coordinate 148,235,810, forward strand.
AGAGGCATAGGAGGTTAATCAGGTGAGATGAGTGTCGTGGAAGCAGAGGAAAGAGTACATTTTGAGAATGATTAGTAGTTATTGGTTCCAGCGATCTTAAGTAAGATGGCCTAGAGTTGCCTCCGGGATTTGGTAATAAGGCCTATTTTTGATACAACATAATAACTAGCGTTGTGAATAAAAGGACTTCTGGTAAGATGAGACAGCATAGGTAGATTGCATTGGGCTAAGGAGTGAATGGGCAACGAGAAAGCACAGGGCAAGTGCCAACTACACTTTCAAGAGATTTGTTGTGAAAGAAAAAAGAGAGCAATGATGGTAAATAAAGTCTTAGCCCTTGGCTTCTAGGGACTCTCACTGTATTAGAGAGAAATGGAAATATATTCAGATATTTTGAAGGTAATGTGGTTAATACTAGGATAAATGGTAGGGACACAATCATCCTGAAGGGAAAGTCATGGTGGTCAAAGAAACCCTCCGGGAGGATAAGTTTAATAAAGAGTATGCCTGGATTGGATACAGCTTCAGTTTCTTCTGCTTAATACTGTTTAGCTGTGTGTCTCTTGTCAATTTGCTTAACTTTTGTAACAAAGTTGTAGCTTGACTTATTCACCTGTGCATTTTTCTCCACCTTTTCTATTTCACATATCTTTTTCCTCCTCTACTGTGCCAACCACAACACACACTGAAGCAGAAACAAAGATATAAAGAAATTGTCAAGTTAAAAATAACATGATGATTCTCTTCTTAGACACATTCTTACAGAGCTGGGTTTTTAAATATTCCATAAGAGTACCCTGAATCAGAGACGAGATAATCTTGTGCAGTCACAGAATTCAAATGTAAAATTGAGAAGGAAGAGAAAAATTTCTTTATTTTTTTCTTAATATTATTGTTTTATTAGAAAGAACTATATTAAAAAGTTGAAAAGGACTCAGAAAACCTCAAGTAAGAGTATCCCTTATCGCAACTTATGTGCACTCTGCTTTGTAGGGTTCCTAGACACTTGTAAGATTCCCTACACATTGTGAGGGCAAGGGAGACATGAATAGGTTGTCATTGAACAAAGTGGAACTAAACTAGGGAGCATATCTTTATAAGCAGGGCCACTATTAGGTCAATCATTGTTTATCAAAATTTCAATTCTTTCATTGGTAAAATAGGAGAAATAGTATTACTCCTTATGTGTCTTTAATGCCATTAAAAAACATAATCCCCTAGTACATCTGCCTAGAACAGAAATGAACAAATTCTGTCTGGAAAGAAATATTATCTAGACCTCTTCAATTTTTTAATATGCAATGTCCTGTATTAAGTTAAAAAAATTGTTGAGTAAAAAAGGGACATGATTAGATAACTAAAACCAAAAGAAAGCATAAACAACAGAAAAAGACTCATAATTGACCCAGATTCTGAAATTAGCTAAACAGGACTTTAGAAAAACTGTAATTTATATGTTCAAAAAATAAATAAAATATGGCTTAAAATATATGACTAAAATACACTACAGATACAGAATTTCAACAAAAAAATTGAAGTTATTAAAAAATAGAATGAAAACTATGTATATGAAAAAGATAATGTCTGATATTAAGAATTAAGCAGAATATAAAATAAGGAAACTGGAATGCAGGCTCAATAGAGAATATCCACAGAAACCCAGAAATTAAAAAAAGAAAAGAAAAGCAGAGAAAAGGATACATGTGGAAAACAGCTAAAAGGTATTGTGTTAAGACACAATAATGTCCCTCCCCCAACCCAAGATGTCCACAGCCTTATCCCCAGAGTCTTAAACAGAGAAAAGAAAAAAGGAAGTTGAAGTTATAATTAAGTTAAAAATCTTGAGGTGGTTAACTATATGGACCTGTTCTAGTTCGCTAGCTGCTGGGATGCAACACACCAGAGACGGATTGGCTTTAAACAAAAGAGGATTTATTTTGTTAGTTCTTCAGGGGAAAGGCAGCTAACCTTCCACTGAGGTTCTTTCTTATGTGGGAAGGCACAGGATAGTCTCTGCCAGCCTTCTCTCCAGGCCCCTGGGTTCTAACTACTCTCCCCGGGGTGACTTCTTTCTGCATCTCCAAAGGCCTAGGCTGAGCTGTGAGTGCTGAGATGAGGAATGCCGAGCTGCTTAGGCTGTGCTACATTGCGGTCTCTCATTTAAGCACCAGCCAATTAAGTCAAACGTCCTTCATTGCAGCAGGCATCCTCCTAGCCGACTGCAGATGCAAATCAGCAACAGGTGAGGTTCACATATCATTGGTTCATGTTCACAGCAACAAAACTAGGTATGCTTACCTGGCCAAGTTGACAACTGAATCTAACTACCACAGGATCCAATGTAATCACAGAAATACTCGTAAGTAAAAGAGGAAAGGAGTAAGAGACAGAGATGGAGATGTGAGAATGGAAGTGGAGTAACATAATTGTTGGCTTGGAAGATGGAAAGAAACATAGCCAAGAAATGCAGGAAGCTCCTAGAAGCTGGAACAGGCAAGGCAAGTGATCCTTTTTTAGATCCTCCAGAGAGAATGCAGTGCTGACACTGTAATTTTAGCCAGAGAAACTCTTTTTAGACTTTAGTCTTCCAGAATTATAAGATAATAAATTTGGGTTGTCTCATGTCATTCTAGTTGTGGCAGCTTAGTACAGAAGCAACAGAAAACTAATGCAAATATAATATACATATACAGTGACTACCAGAACTGAGGAGAAGGTCAATGGGACAATAGCAATATTTGAAAATGTAGAGGATGACTTTTTCTAAAACTGACTAAAGATTTCCACCCGCAGTTCCAGAAAACTATGTGAATGCCAAGGAGGATAAATACCAAAAACAAACAAACAAAACAACCCATAAGCTTGGAATAGAAAGAAACTTCCTAAATCTGATAACTACTGTCTACAGAAAATGTATAGCAGATATTTAATTTCAAGTTAGTGAAAGCTCTCACTTGGAGACTGGGAATGAGACAAAGGTGCCTGTCATCTTGATCTATATTCTCCGTTCACTGTAAGTACCAATCAGGACAATAAAGCAAGACAGAAAAACAAACAAAAAACAGTAAATCTCTCATTATTTGAATCTCTCATTATTCCTATATGCACATGATTGTGTATATAGAAAATCCAGAATAATTTACAAACAACTATCAGAGTAAATAAATTGTGTGAGTTCAAGATGCAATAAAGAAACAGAAAATAAAATTTTGAAAAGATGCCTTTTACAGTAACGTCAAAAGAAATCAAATTAGTAGGATTCCATCTATCAAAAGATCCTCAAGATGTTTATATTGAAATCTACAGAACATTATTGAAAGAAATTAAACAAGACCTAAATTAACGGAAGGAGGGATCATATTTATGGATTGGCAATTAAACAGTTGTCATTTCTCCCCAAATTAATTAATATTTTCATGAAGTTCCAAGTAAAATCCCTAGCAGGGATCGTGTGTGTGGGTATGTGTATAAAATGATAAGGTGATTTATAAATGTTTTTGGAAATGGACAGGACCAAGAATAACCAAACCAACTCAAATTTAAACACCAAAAATAACCAAGGCAACTCAAACTTGGAGATGAATTAAATTCAGCATTTACATTATTAAATATCATTATTTAATATAAGGCTAGCATAATTTAGGTACTATGTACGGACTTAAGGATGAATAGACAAGGTAAACAGAACGGGGGATGAGAAACAGGTAAACAACAACGTCATGTGGTTTGTGATGCAGTAATGGGAAAGGAATAGTCTATTCAATGTATGATGCGGAATCACTGGAAACCCATACGAAAAAAAAAGAAAACTTCAGCCTTACCAAAATGATTTTAGAGCTATATATCAAGCCTGAAACAATAAAGCTTTTGGATGAAAATATAAGAAACTATCATCATGATCATAAGGTAAGCAAATGTTTTCAAAACTGAACAAAATGCACTAGCCTAAGGGAAATTATTGATAAATGTCACTGTATTAAATTCAAGAATTTCTGTTATCAAAAGGGACCAAAAACAGAATGAAAAGCCAAGTCACAAAATGAGAGAAGTATCGGAAAAACAATTTTCAAAGGACTGAAATCATTTATCTATCCAAAATATGTTTTAAAAACTTTTTACAAACCCATATGAATAAAGCAGATGAAAAACATAAAAAGAAATCTGGGAAAAGATTTAAATGGACATTTTCACAAAGATTATATCCAAATCATCAATAAATTTAAAAAAAGGACTCGACTCCATTATTGGGGAAATGCAAATTAAAATGACAACGCAATGCTATTCCACTGCTCCCACAATGGCTAAAATGAAGTGAAGGACCAAGGGTCTAGTGGAAGGATAGCAATGTTACATATTACCAGTGAGGCTGTCGATTGTACAATATCCTTGAAAAGCTTTAGCAGTTACTACTATAACAAAATATATGTAAACCCTATAATCCAGCAGTTTCATTTCTAAAATACATGCCTCAAAGAAATGCATAAATACATATATGATTACCAAAAGACATGCAAAATAAAGTTCATTTGAGCAATATTTGTCATAGCTTTCTACTGGAAACAATCCAAGTTCATCAGGAGAACAGAGAATGCTAAGTTGCATCAAGAATGAATAGACTAAAACTATACACAAAACAATGAGTTATTTCCAGAAAGATAATTTTGACCAAAGGAAATGGGTCCAGAAGAACTACATATTTTATTGTTGCATTTATATGAAGTTTAGAAGTTGTCAAAGCTTACATTGTTGATGAACCTGACGGACGGTTGGCCATGGTGAAGGGGAGCAGGGATGGGGCAGGCTCACCTAGGGAGGTTTCTGGAGTGCTGGTTTCATTTTATTTTTTTGACTTGAGTTCTGTTTAAAATGGCATCCTTACTTTGTGAATTCATGCATCTTTATACACGTGAATTGTATACTTTCCTTTTTAGGTTAAATTCTTTTAAAATTACAAAATAATTATAATTGTTCTTTAAAATTTTAGTGGTCTGAAATGTCAAGTGTTGCCCTTATGACTCATGTTTATTATATGTTCTGCAAAGGATGGAATTATTAAAAGATTCTTTTCTTCTTTCTTTAATATTTAGCAATTTTATTTTCAGAATTCCTTTTACTAATATCGAAACAATGAAATCAAAACCAAAACCTCAGACATTAAAATGAAGTTGTACTAATTTCTCGCTTAATCTCAATGTTATTGTTAGTATTATGCACTAACCCAGATAATAGGAAAACAAGGGAAAGTCTCAATATAAAAGAAAACATGTTTTGAACTAAAGAATTGTTAAGTATATAGGTGCTGAGCAATAGTATGTATGTCACCGAAATGAATGTGCATTTCTTAAGAAAAGCAATCAAATTTGTCATGTAGCATCAATAATTTTCAACTGGTTGACTTATATTGTGAGTGCAGACAGAACATGCTATTTTACTTTAATATGAATGTTGTACTCATGTCTCTGTCTCTATTGGAATAGATAACCGGAGAAACCCTCTTACTTCCAAACTGCTAGGAATGCTGGATACGGTTTAACATTCTGTGAACTACCCACTCAGTGACAATAAGGTAATGAAAAATCTCTTGCTAAGGAATAGGAGGGTGAGCTGTGGTGATAAACTAATTCTGAATCCTGACTTCTTTGATATGTTTCCCCTATCTGAGATCTTAACAGCCCCGGGATTGGGAGTGGAGTGAATAGATAAGGGGTGGGGATCCAAACCCTTGGGCTTTGCCAACCTGGGGAATTGTATCCTCAAAGCACTACTCTGCACTCTTAGTAAAATAGGAGAAGAAATCTGCAGACCTAAAAAAGGAAAGGAAACCGGAAGTGGTTTAATTGAGCTTGGGATCTGGGAAGTTAAAAGAAAAAAAAAAAGCCTCCCTCAGAATACCTAACCACAGATATGTTCTACTACCAATTTAAAATTCAAATTTATACTACCTACGTAGCCTAGGGAATTACAAACTGAGAAGCTGACCTAGGTTGTTACTAGTAAGCAGCACTCTGAACTAATAACCTAGCAAACATCTGGGGTCTATCTTCGAAATACTTCCAGCATTAAACAAATTCTCACCATCTCCTCTAGTACTGTCCTGCTCTCAGTCACAGTAATCTCTCCTCTGGTTTAGTGTGATGGCTAAAAACCAGGCTTCTTTGCTTCTATACGTGACCTCTCTATTCTTTCCAAAAACAAATCGTGCCACACACATGCTCAAAACTCTTAGTACTTTCCATTTCCACACAATAAATTCTGCCTTGCCAGGCTTCTTAGGATTTGGTCCCTTCTGCTTTCCCCATACCACCCCTTTCCATTTGTACCCCCATCCCTCACTCTGCACCACATAACACTGGACTTATGCCATTCTTAGGAAATGTCAGACATGCTGCCTTTGACTATTTCCTCCACCTGGAATACTCTTTCTCCAGAAATCCTCATGATTACCTTTACATCCTTATTCAGACTTCTGCTCCACTATGATCTAATCAAAGAGGACATCCCTTTGCATTTGATAAAAATTGACACTGTGACTTCTGTGTTCTCTACCCTTCTATCCTGTATTATTTATTCTTGCATCTTTGTTTTTGGTCTCTACCTCTCACTAAAAGGGAAAGTCCATGGGGGGAAGAATTTTTCCTGTTTTGTCTCTTATTAGCCACATGGATTCAAGAAGAAATAGAAAACCTGAGTAGACCTTCAAGACATCAGAATTTGAAACAGTAATGCATCGATCCTCTTACAGCAAGTTTGAGGTTGTTTTCTTATAAGCAGGCTGAGGCCAGAATTGTCTAGCAGTAACAGGAGTATTAATGTGGCTTGGTTAATTGGGGGAGCATTTGTAGATGTTAAAGCACCGCTTTACTGAAGCTTGAAAGCATGGTTAATAAAACTTGGTCCAGGCAGTGGGTAAAAACTGGAAAGAACTAAAGAGACTGATAGTGAAATCTTGAAGTAGATGAGAGTTTGCAAGAACAGTCAGGAAAATATATTTGATTGCTGGATTAAAGATGACCCTTGTTAATGGCTTGTTTATCTAGCTAAGGAAATTTCTAGGTTGAATTTTCAAAGGGCCAACTGGATTCTTGTGGCCTCTGAAAGATATACTAAAAAAGACACTGTACCATTTTTGAGTTGAAATTTGAAGAAATAGAGGAAATCCAGGACAGGCTTTCTAGCCAACAAAAGCTTGTAAATTAAGAAATCAACTCAGGTCAAAGTCAGGCTTGATATTGCATAAAACATGGGTTTGGGCATGAACCAAGTATATTTTGCATGTGGGATAAATATAAATAAAGTGTGGACAGAGAGAGGATTGTGGTTTATTAACAATGGCAAAAATTCTTTGACAGTCATTCTAATAAATTAAGAGCTCATGTTCTCCACCATTTCAATCTAGGCTAGAATATGACTACTTTCACTAATAAAGTATTGCATATTATTTTAATTCTGGGCCTAGTCTTCGAAAGAACTGAAAGCCAGTTCAGAAGTCCTGTGCCTCCATGTAATAATTCTGGCTAACATGTTTCCTGGGACAGATCCTCAAAAGAGCTCTGATACTACACAGAGAAGAAAGGTGAGGCTGTATGCATTTTCCAGTTTCCTTGTCCAGGTGCCAGGCTTATGAATATAGACATTTTACATTTTCCAGACCAGCTCACCACCAGCTGAATACCACTGAGTGACCCCTGTCAACACCTTGCACAAAAGAAGAAGTGCATAGCAGAAGCCCTGCCTTCTTCCCTCACCCACAAAACAGTGGAATACAAGTAGTTGTTCCTTTAACTTCCTAAGTTTTATTTTTTAACACATTAAGGGACAACTAGATAGGGACATAGACACATATTTAGAAGATAACTCTTAAGTTATCATATTTCTGTTTGTTCATCTGTAAAAAAGAGGTGGTTGAACCACATTATCTCTAGCATTAAAATCTTATAATTCCTAAAACAGGATTTGTTTCCTTTTTTTTACCATTTGCTTTTGAAGCATCTTCTTATGTGCTTTAATTTGATCTCCAGGTCAAAGTAATGCAGTACAAAATAGATAACTAAGTCCTTGCTAGGCATCAGCTAGTGTAAGACTATTTGGAGAACTGCCTCTCAGTTTAAACCAGTTGGACTGGGACAGTGCCTGTGATTTCAGAAAGACTGTTCATCAGGTTCATGGCCTGGCTTGTGAGAGTATTGTTTCAGTCCCCAACTTTTAAAAATAATCACAGTGAAACATTGACTAAGCTTTCGAATAGGTTGTATTAATTGTCCTGCACTAAGTGAGCACAGGTAGGATTTGAGGTTCCCTGGAGATCAGGAAAATTCTTGAAGGGTCAGTTTCACAGTGAGTATTCCTTAAGTAGGCAACTTGGGTTGTTGTTTAAAAAGTAGCATTTTTCTTGGACAACACGTTTCGCATTGTTTGAACATCATTAACTAAACAGGCTGAGAGTGCTAATTGACTAGCAAATTATTCAATAGAAATACTTTTCATTGTGTGATTTCAGCTCAAACTGGCTGTTCTAGTTTGCTAGCTGCCAGAATGCAACAACCCAGAGATGGATTGGCTTTTAATAAAAGGGGATTAATTTCATTAGTTCTTCATAGGGAAGGTAGCTAACTTTCAACTGAGGTTCTTTCTTACGCAGGAAGAGGCAAGGTGATCTCTGCTGGCCTTCTCTCCAGGCCTCGGGTTCCAGCTTTCCCCGTGGTGATTCCTTTCTGCATCTCCAAAGGCCTGGGCTGAACTGCAAGTGCTGAGATGAGATATGCTGAGCTACTTGGGCTGTGCTATGTTAAGCTCTTTCATTTAAACACCAGCCAATTAAATCAAACATCATTCATTGCAGCGGGCACACCTTGTAGCCGATCAGCAACAGATGAGGTTCACATGCCATCGGCTCATGTCCACAGCAATAGAACTAGGCACCTTCACCTAGCCAAGTTGACATCTGAACCTAACTACCACACTGGCTTTTGCTATAAAGTTATGTAGCAAAAAAAATCCCTTTTATATGTATATTTCTCGATGAAGTAGAGGGCTGAAGTTCAGCATGCCAGTTTTGTGATCTAAATATAAAGAACTAATAAGATACTTATCAATGGTTTTGGTGTACTGTTTGTTGGTTTCTATGATTTTCCGTAAAATTCTGGGCAACAAGATAGAGAAATAATTTAGTTAAAACTTTTATATTTGTATTAACTATTTTTCCTGTCTTTAAAAGATGTAAAAGGGTCAAATGCACAATCAGTTTCTACTTGGAAATTCTGAATAGTTGACACAGAAATGGTACCAAAATAGACACAAAGAAATGTGAGTTGTCAAATTTGAACTTTAATATCTGATCTGGGAGATCAGATGCATTCACTGGGTGATAATTATAAATGTAAGACTGTGAAAGACTCACTGCATTCTGTGATATCTGAAATGAGAGATTGCTAACTTGAGCAAGCATGGATTTTATTATTTCAGATATTGGTATTTGCACTTAAATGCAATTTTTTCTCTTTATTCAGAGTGGGCTCAAGTGGAACTGCTTCACATATTCTAAGAAGTGTGTTTGTCCTTAAAAGCAAATTATACTCCTTCTTATTTAAAGGAAATCTAAATACAACTGTTATCTACTAAGAGGGTAAATATCTGGGTTTTAGACTTTCAGCCAGAAATGTATTATCATGACTGACTAGAACATTTTAAGGTGTCTTGTGTATAGTTGTTTTTTTAAGTTGTATAAATAAATTTATAGACCTCAATATTAGCAAGTTGAATTAATACTAATTTTTTTGAGAACCTATCACATCAAATAGAAAATAGGAGTAGTGAAGAATGTAGTGATGTAAAAGAAAAGGTTCTGTCACCCAGTTTTATGTGTATTGTTCTAAAGTTTATATGTATATTTTAGTGCTTATGAATTTTACAAGTGTGGATGTCCTTAATACATGAGTTTGATGAGGGTGGCTTTGTCTTGTTTAATTTTTTAATTGTTTTCTTTTGTTAGGTAAACAGGAAGATAGGAGGCAAAGACGGAGAAAAAATAACAAAATACACTCATAATTTCATATTAAGAGGAAATCTTGTAATGGATGGTCTCAATTCATAATCTATTAGATATGCATAGTATATAGTACAATTTGTAAATAGGAAAATACACACACTCATATTTTTCTTCTTCTCTTCACTTTTCTTCTCTCTAATCCACAATGGAATTTGACTTTAATATGAATCAAACAGAAACAACTGTCAAAAATAGCTTAGATCATAGGAAGAAGTTCTTAAAGATAAATTGTTGAATACTAGATCAACCCACAAAGAAAAACGCTGAAATCGCTTTCACTGAAAAACGAATCATTCTACAATATTACTGGGTCAGTGCCACTGTACCAAAGCACTGTGAGACCACAAAAGATAATCACCAGAAATAATAACCAAGGGACAATGCAACAGAGGAGATGAATGTAAACAGGAGATAAATGTAAAATATACTAAGACAACATTGATGTGAAGAATTTCAGTTGGAGAGAGAAAGTTTTATTGGAGCTCCTAGGAGGAAATTACAGAGAATCCAAGAAATTTAAAAAAAAACTCTGTATAAGATGTTAAATTTTTCCCAGGCCAAAGGCTGCTAGCTGTTAGAAGAAGCTGTTTGGGAGAAGGCCACATGCCCATGTTTTAGTTTCCTCATTGCTGAAGAAATGCAATGCAATGGGGTTGACTTAATAGAAATTTATTGACTTTGAGGCTAGGAGAAGTCCAAATCTAGGCATCATGAAGGCAAAGTTATCTTCCTAAAGACTGGTGTTCTGAGGCTGGCAGCCAGTGGTCATTGGTCCTGGGCTCCTCTGGCACCTGGTGGCCTCTTCTGGCCTCTCTGTTCTCTTCCAGGTTCCATTTACTTTCAGCTTTTGGCTGTTCTCTCTGAGGTTTTCCTTTCTGTCTGTGCCCTGCCCTATGAGATCTCCAGTAATAGGATTAAGATCCATCCTGGGTCATACCTTATCTGAAGTGACCTCATCAAAAGTCCTATTTACAAGGGTTGACACCCACAGGAATAGATCAAGTTTAAGAAATTTTTTTTTTTCCGGGGTACATAGCTCCAAACCACTGACTCACCCACAGTAGAGGTAACTTCAGCCGAGGACCTGACTTCCAGGCAGAGCTGAACCGTGAGACCATGAAAGCAAAGTAGTGGCAGTGTAAGGAAGAGCAGAACCCAAGTAAGCACTAAGTGCCCAACCCAGCACTGCAATTTAAATCAGCACACGTGCCCCTTACCATTGGATTCATTTGGTTCCTGGATTTGGATGATGAGAGTTTGTGTATTGAGCATTTGCATAGGTAAGGGTATGTGGATTGTATTTTTAAAATTTTTAAAAATTAGCTTCATGAGGAATAATTTAGATAGTAAAATTCAGAAAAAATGTGAAAGCTTATTACTACCACAATCAAGATACAGAACATTTCCATCACCCTGTAAAGTTACACAGTACCAATTTAGAGTTCATCCCGACCCTCACCCACAGAACCTGACAACCTGATTTGCTTTCTGTACAGATTTTCTTTGTCTAGAATTTTAGGTTTTTTTTTTTTTTTCTTTTAATGTGTCTGACTTTCTTCTCTTAGCATAATGCTTTTGAAATTTATCCATGTGCTCTCTTTCTAAGCCAACTCAGCAGGTGAACTCACTGCCCTCCACCCCTACATGGGACATAACTCCTGGGGGTGTAAATCTCCCTGGCAGTGCTGGACAAAGGACTCCTGAGATGAGCTGGGACCTGGCATCATGGGATTGAGAAAGCCTTCTTGACCAAAAGGGGGAAGAGAGAAATGAGATAAAATAAAGTTTCACTGGTTGAGAGATTTCAAACAGAGTCAAGAGTTATCCTGAAGGTTATTCTTATGCATTACATAGATTTACTTTTTTAGTTTGTGGTGTATTGCAGTGGCAGGAGGGAAGTACCTGAAACTGTTGAGCTGTGTTCCAGTAGCTCTTGAAGACAATTGTATAACTATATAGCTTTTACAATATGACCATGTGATTGTGAAAATGTAGTGTGTGATGCTCCTTTTATCCAGGGTATGGACAGAAGAGTAGAAGAATAAGGGTAAAAAATAAATAACTAGTGCTTGCTTCAGTGGCACATACTAAAATTGGAATGATACAGAGGAGATTAGCATGGCCCCTGGCAAGGATGACATGCAAATTTGTGAAGCATTCCATATTTTTAAAAATGGAAATAAATAAATAATAGAGGGGCATAAAGGGTAAAAAAATGGGGTAGAACTAAACACCAGTAGTTAATGAGAGCTAGGTGTATGGGATATGTATGAGTTTTTCTTTTTACCTTTTATTTCTCTTTCTGGAGTGATGCAATGTTCTAAAAACAATCACGAAAATCAATACACAATGATATGATGATATTGTGAGCCACTAATTGTATACTGTGGATGGACTGAATGTGTGTGAAGACTTTTCAAGAAAATAGTTCTTTAAAAGAAAAAAAATTAAAATAAAAAAGTGATTAAAAAATAAAATCTATCCATGTAGCTAGTTGTGTGCATTGTAGTTTGTTCCTTTTGCTTGCTGGGTGGTATTCCATTATATGATGACAATTTGTTTATCTATTCACCAGTTGTTGAGCTTTGAGGATCATTTTCAGTGTTATGCTATTATGAATAAAATTGCTATTGAGCACTCAAGTGTAAATGTTTGTGTGGACAGATGATTTCATTTCTCTTAGGAGTGAAATAACTGAGTAATATAATCAGTGTTTGCTCAATTTTGTAAGAACCAGTCTGCTCTGTACCACGGCTTTCCCAGAGTGATGCCCATCTCCAATGTCTGAGTGCTCTAGCTGTTGCCACATATTGTCAAAACTTCACATTGTCAGTCCTTTGATTTTAGCTATTCTAAATTGCTTGTAGTGGCATCTCACTGGTTTTAATTTTCATTTCCCTAATTACTAACGATGTTGAGCATATTTCATATGCTTATTTGCATTTATATATATTCTCTAGGGAAGTGTCTTTCCACAGCATTTTTTCACTTGTTTAATTTTTTAAAAATTGTTTTAGTAGTGAATTGTAAGAATTCTTTATGATTTCTGTATACAAGCCCTTGGAAAAGATATGATTTGCAAATGTTTTCTCCCAGTCTGTGGCTTATCTTTTTATTTCCTTAATGGAATCTTTCAAAGTGTAAACATCTTTAAATTCTGATGTTCAATTTCTTGGTTTTTCTTTCATGGATTGTGCATTCAGTGTCGTATATAAAAGAATCGTTACTTAAACCCAGATTATAAAGATTTTGTCCTATATTTTCCTATAAGAGTTTCAAAGTTTTAGTTCTTACTTAAATCTATGAGTTGTTGTTTATGGTGTGAGTTAGAGGCTAAATTCACCATCTGCCTATGATTATCCAATTGTTTGAGCATCATTGATTAAGAAGACCATCTTTTTTCCATTTGATTTCCTAGGTACATTTGTTCAAAATCAATTGACCAAGGATTTATTTCTAGATTATCAATTCTGTGGCATTCATGTACATTTCTCTTTGTAGTAGTACTACATTTCTTAGAACTCTATCTGCTGAGCCACTGTGGCCCGCCCTTGACAGTAGTTTTGAAATTGGAAAGTGTTAAGTCCTACAATTTTGTTTCAATTTTATTTTGGCTATTCTGGGTCCTTTGCCATGTCATATAAATTTTAGAATCCACTTTCAAATTTCTGCAAAACAGCCTACTGGGAAGCAAATAGGATTGCAGTGAATCTGTTACCAATTTTGTAGAATTGCCATCTTGATTTATTCTTCCAACCAAGTGGCATATTATATCTTTCTATTTATTTTGGACTTCTTTAATTTCTCTCAGATATGTTTTATAGTTTTCGTATACAGTCATTTTACCTATTCTGTTAATATTACCTCAATTATATAATTTTTGATGTTCTAGTAAATGTTATTTTTACTTTTGTTAGTATATAGAAATAAAATTAATTTTTCTTACTGACCTCATATTTGCATATTTGACCTCACTAAATTTACTTATCACATAAAAGTTTTTTGCAGATTTCTTAGGAACTTATTCATGTATCATGTTATCTATGAATGAATGCAATTTTATTTCATCCTTTTGAATATTTAACTTTGCTTTTTTATTTTCTTTCCAGTTTTCACCTTATTGTGTTGCTGGGAATTTCATTATTAAGTTGAATAGAAATGGTGAACAGATATCATTGCCTCATGCCTGAAGTTACAGGTAACAATTCAGTCTTTCACTATTAAGTATAATTTTAGCTGTCAGTTTTTCATAGATGCTCTTGATTGGGTTAAAGAAGTTCACTTCTCTTACTAGATTGCTGGGAGTGATTTAAAATCAGGAATGGATATTATATTTTATGAAGTGCTTTTTTCTCATTTATTGTGGTTGTTATGTTTTTTCTGTTTCAGCCTGCTAATATGGCAAATTATATCGATTGCTTTTTGAATGTTAAATGAACCTGTATTCCCGAGATAATTGTGACTTGGTCATGGAGCATAATATTTTAAATATATTGTCAGGTTTGATTTGCTAAAATTTGATTATGGGATTTTATATCTGTATTCATGAAGAATATCTGTCTAGTTTTCTTTTCATGTACTGACATAAAGATAATGCTGACTTCATAGAATGATAAGGAAATATTCCCTCCTTTATTATTTTCTAAAAGAAGTTGATTACAATTGGTACCAATTTGCCTAGAAGTCCTCAATTTTCTCTGCTTGTTTTGTTTTGTAACATTCTTTTCCTTTTTTTTCCCACTGCTATTTCAGTAGGGGCCATCCTATACTAGATATTCAACTTGGTCTTTTCTCCTAAGTACCCTTAAATGAGTTATATTTTTAATTTGTTGGCTCATGATTTTGTGATTTGTTAGAACACATGAAGATTGGATTTTGGTTTCTGTCATGTGCCAGCAAACAATCATATGGTAGAAAGCAAGCAGCTTCTTCTAACTGGGGCTGATGGCCAGTGACAGGGAAATCCGGTCCTTCTCGGGTGAAAGGTTTCTAGGCATGGTAGAAGCAGTTGTCTATTCTGCAGGATTGAGAGCTCCTTGGCTCACCAGGATAGCGTCTCTCCAAATCCACAGCAATGAAGCTGATGCAAACCCCTAGATCCCTAAAGAATCCACAAGAGAGTTGTTCGTTTGTTTATCTAGGCAACAAGGAGTAGCAGAGATTCTCTTGTAGCTATCCATTCATTTGGCCGTTCAGCAAATATTTAGTATGTGCCATGCAGTATTCTTAACACAGAGGATAAACTAGGAAACAAACAGTAAAAGATTTCTGCCCTCATGGAGCACAATGATTAACAGGGTTTAAGGGTAATAAACCATAAACGTAATATATGGTAAAACTATATATTATAAGTGGTAAACGCTATTGAGTGATGAAATGCTGAAGACAATAAGGGGGATCTTGAGTGCTAGAGCAATAACAGCAGATGGCTGTGTTAAATAAGGTAGTTAGGGTTCAACTCATTGAGAAGGTGAGATTTGTGCAGACACCTGAAGGAGGTGAGAAATCGAGGCAACTGATTATCTAGGGAAGAACATTCCAGGGAGAGGGAACAACTAAAGCTAAGGCCCAAAGATAAGGTATATCTGGCATTCCCTTGCTCCTCTCTGGTGCCAAGGAGAAGTCCAGCGCCTGCCGTCATTCCTGGCTTGGCTGTTGTGTTTCTCTCTAGGGGGATCCTGAATGGAGAGGGTGTTGCAGTTGCAGATAAACGCTGAAAATGATTTAGCTTCTCCAAGTTTTTCTTCTATGAAATGTGTATTGGAGTTACTGTCTGAGAATGGCTATTAAGATATCTAGCACAGCTTGGTACTTGAAATATTCTAAATGAGACACAGGGGAAACCAATTAATCTAACATTGCAAAATATTGCTTCATATCATTCTACTAGAGGATGGTCCTGATGACAAATAGTAAAACACAAGCAAAATGATGATTAGTATTTGATTTTTTTCCAAAACACTAGGCAGAATTGCTCCTCTCCTTCCTCCAACTTAAAATAGCAGCAGAATGTCTTATGTAAATGCAAAAAATACAGTATTTATGATTGGTTTTCATCTATTTAAATATTTCAAGTTTTAGGTTTTAGCAGTAACATTAGGACTCATCAAAAACATTAAGAAATAAGGTAAACCTGAAGGCAGTATCATTTATAAGAGAAATATTACACTGAGTTCTTGAATATTGAACAATTTATATACCTGGCATTTTCTTTATTAAAAATGCATTCCTCTTTACTTCCTTCTTAGTACCTGATTAATATCAGACCTCAGTACTAGCATAGTGAACATTTTTTATCTTTTGGTAACAAGATGCAATAATTTGCAATCCTTTCAAATCTTTCACACAGAATATGGAATAAAAAGTAGATTACATAATGAAAAATGCAGTGATTGGTTGGATAGCTATAATACAGTTAAACCTGTAGTTTCCAGTAAATATCCATACTTTTGTATAGATATATGATTTATATTTTTGAGTTTTAAATTTAAAAGATTATAACACATACATATATATTTACATAAAATTATACACATGTATATATCCATGATAAAGTCATCGAGTAAACTTCATACCTAGTCTTACTTTGGTTCTCAAAAATGATAAACATTTAAATGTGTATGCATTAATTTCCAGGACAAGAGTTTTCATATTTGGAAAGGGAATTGCATTAGACTTTTTATATAATAAGATTAAAATTGCATTAGACTTTTATATAACAAAAGTTAATTACTTTATATGAACCTGGTTTATTTACAACTCACCAACAGTTTAGATGTGTGTGTGTGTTGATGTATGTGTAGTTGTGTGTCTTGTTGTGTATGTGGTAGTGTGTATGGTTGTGTGTGTGTGTGGCCCAAGTTCTTGAGCCAGTTACAGAGGATTTAAGTTTCTGTCTCAGGCCAGTTTGATTTAGTAAAGATATATTTAGAGAAAATTCCAAGAATCATAATAGTTTCATTTACAGAAACTAAAATCAATTAAAAATGCTTTGAAAAAATGAATTAAATTAAGTGGACATAAAAAATGGCACAAGTCAATAAAAATGAGAAGTCTAATGTTTTTTTCAAACTACAGTCTAGTGAATTTTTTTTTTTTTTTTTTTTTTTTTTTTAAAGGAAAGACAGAGAGAAGGAAGGAAGGATAGAAGGAAGGAAGGAAGGAAGAAAGGGAAACATCTTTAAACATTTTCTTGTTTTATTGTATTTTGTTTTTTTGTTTTTGTTACATGGGCTGGGGCCGGGAATCGAACCGAGGTCCTCCGGCATAGCAGGCAAGCACTTTGCCCGCTGAGCCACCGCGGCCCGCCACTAGTGAATTTTTAATGATACATTACATTTTTTTTTAGGTCTTTGGCTATCTTAGGAAATGAAAAGAAAACATTAATAAATAATATGTGATATCACATAGTACAAAAAATCTTGAAGTTAGCTATTAACTTGAAGCATAATTCTAGTTGCAGCAGAGAGTTACTTCATATAGGCTAGGTTCCTTTTTTTTTTTTTTTTTTTTTTAATTTTTTTATTAATCAAAAAAAAGAAAAGAAATTAACACAACATTTAGAAATCATTCCATTCTACATATGCACTCAGTAATTCTTAGTATCATCACATAGATGTATGATCATCATTTCTTAGTACATTTGCATCGATTTAGGAAAAGAACTAGCAAAACAGCAGAAAAAGATATAGAATGTTAATATAGAGAAGAGAATTAAAATAATAATACTAATAATATATATATATAAAAAGGAAAAAGAAAAAAAAAACAAAAGATACAAACACACAAACAAACAAACAAAAAACCATATTTCAGGTGCAGCTTCATTCAGTGTTCCAACCTAGTTACATTACACTTAGGTATTATTGTGCTGTCCATTTTTGAGTTTTTGTATCTAGTCCTGTTGCACAGTCTGTATCCCTTCAGCTCCAATTACCCATTATCTTACCCTGTTTCTAACTCCTGCTGGTCTCTGTTACCAATGATATAGTCCAAGCTGATTCTCGAATGTCGGTTCACATCAGTGGGACCTTACAGTATTTGTCCTTTAGTTTTGGGCTAGACTCACTCAGCATAATGTTCTCTAGGTCCATCCATGTTATTACATGCTTCATAAGTTTAGTCTGTCTTAAAGCTGCATAATATTCCATCGTAGGTATACGCCACAGTTTGTTTAGCCACTCGTCTGTTGATGGGCATTTTGGCTGTTTCCATCTCTTTGAAGTTGTAGATAATGCTGCTATAAACACTGGTGTGCAAATGTCTGTCTGTGTCTTTGCCCTTAAGTCCTTTGAGTAGATACCTAGCAGTGGTATTGCTGGGTCGTAATCCATTTCTGCCATTCTATGTCTTTTGATTGGGAAATTCAGTCCATTAACTTTTAGTGTTATTACTGTTTGGATAATATTTTCCTCTACCATTTTGGCTTTTGTATTATATATATCATATCTGATTTTCCTTCTTTCTACACTTTACTCCATACCTCTCTCTTCTGTCTTTTCGTATCTGACTCTAGTGCTCCCTTTAGTATTTCTTGCAGAGCTGGTCTCTTGGTCACAAATTCTCTCAGTGACTTTTTGTCTATAAATGTTTTAATTTCTCCTTCATTTTTGAAGGACAGTTTTGCTGGATATAGGAGTCTTGGTTGGCAGTTTTTCTCTTTTAGTGATTTAAATATATCATCCCACTGTCTTCTAGCTTCCATGGTTTCTGCTGAGAAATCTACACATAGTCTTATTGGGTTTCCCTTGTATGTGACAGATTGTTTTTCTCTTGCTGCTTTCAAGATCCTCTCTTTCTCTTTGACCTCTGACATTCTAACTAGTAAGTGTCTTGGAGAACGCCTATTTGGGTCTATTCTCTTTGGGGTGCGCTGCACTTCTTGGATCTGTATATTTAGGTCTTTCATAAGAGTTGGGAAATTTTCAGTGATAATTTCTTCCATTAGTTTTTCTCCTCCTTTTCCCTTCTCTTCTCCTTCTGGGACACCCACAACACGTATATTTGTGCGCTTCATATTGTCATTCAGTTCCCTGATTCCCTGCTCAAGTTTTTCCATTCTTTTCCCTATAGTTTCTGTTTCTTTTTGGAATTCAGTTGTTCCATCCTCCAGTTCACTAATTGTAGCTTCTGTCTCTTTAGATCTACCATTGTAGGTATCCATTGTTTTTTCCATTTTTTCTTCTTTGTCCTTCACTCCCACAAGTTCTGTGATTTGTTTTTTCAGATTTTCTATTTCTTATTTTTGTTCAGCCCATATCTTCTTCATGTCCTCCCTCAATTTATTGATTTGGTTTTTGAAGAGTTTTTCCATTTCTGTTCGTATATTCAGCATTAGTTGTCTCAGCTCCTGTATCTCATTTGAACTATTGGTTTGTTCCTTTGATTGGGCCATATCTTCAATTTTCCGAGCGTCATCCATTATTTTCTGCTGGTGTCTGGGCATTTGATCAGATCTCCCTGGGTGTGGGACCCAGCTGGTTGAAAGGTTTTTCTGTGGAATCTCTGGGCTCTGTTTTTCTTTTCCTGCCCAGTAGGTGGCGCTCGTGGCGGTCGTTTGTCTGCGGGGCAGTCGGCCCGGGAAACCGCGCGTGGAGGCGGGGGTCGCTGGCCATGGCTTGGGGGAGTGCTGGTCCAAATTGCCCAGCTGGCCCGAGACGCCAAGCGTGACGGGAGGGCCCCGCTATCCAATGTTCCCAGTCAGACCGGGGAGCCACGTGCGTGGAGGGGACCCCAGACGCCAGCCACCCCAGCCGGGAAAACGTGCACCCCTCGGGTATCTCACAGCAGTGGATTCTCCCTACCCGTTCAGCCGTTCCAGAATGGGGTACGCTGTCTTTTTTGGTCTCTGTCGTGACTCCGGGAGCTGTTTTGTATTGTTTCTGTTTCTTTAGTTGCTTTTCTGGAGGAGGAACTAAGACCCGCGCGTCTTACTAAGCCGCCATCTTCTCCGGAAGTCCTAGGTTCCTTTTTTCTAGTCAGTTTGTTTTCTTCTCTGACACAATCTCACTATCCAAATCAGCTGTGCTCATTTAGTACAGAGTTAGAAAGCATATGATTAAACTGAGAAAATCCATTCAAATAATTAGAAAGGATTATGTTAAATAACTGTTTCTGCCTCATGGATGCAGAGAAAGATTTGTCTTCCTGCTTGAATTCAGTATGAGGCTTTGCATATTTTTGAAGCTTGTTTAAGTTCAAAATCTTTAGCGGTGAATTAGTAATTGTAAAATTCATAAACTTAAAATTGAGAGATCATTTTTTTCTCCTTGCATTTGCCTCTCTTACAATTAAGAAAAAAATGTTTTTATTTCCTTTTTTCAATTTTCTCTAATGCAGTTAACCCAAAACTGACAACTACATTACTTACACCTAGAAAGTCTCACTCTAGGCAATTTATTTTGTTTCCAAATTCCATCTCTTGAATAAATTTTGTTTATCCTTTTTTGGGGGTATAACTATGAATAATGATAATCTACATGTTTATGCCTTATTGACTGTACTTGAATTGACTGCAATATTACTTTTCACTTTAATGTTAAACTTATAAATAAACCTGGAATTATCTATGATTACAAGAAATATTTATGAACTACTCAGAAATTCTTCTAGTATACTTCACACATTATTTTTGTTTCAGTTTCATTAGAAAGCCAGAAGATGTTTGCCGTCAACTTCAAATATAAATATTTTTGGTTGCTGAAATTTGAGACTCCTATATGCATACTGTCTATTTACCATAGTTACTGTTTACTGTCAAACATTTATTGAATAATTTCTTTCTGTCCAATTTCTACAAATACTCATATAGTCAGGGACCACATCACCTTTTGTCTGGGCTAAATATCTTGTATCAAAATCTGCTCTTTATACCTTTTTCCTGCTCAAATTCATTCTCTACATTGCAGAAAACAGATCTTTCCAAAATTCAAATGTTTATATCCAATTGTGTGAGTCACCACTAAGATCCTTTTATTCAAGTAAAGTAACATTTAAGTTAACAGATTATTGTACAAGCTCATTAACTGTATTTGGTATGTTCTGGGGAAAGTAGGAACTTGAATTGCTGTCCTTTCCAGGATCTGACCCCTGGCAAAGGATGGGGAGGGTACAGATTATTTGCAGGTGACCACTGGAAAAGTGGAATATTTCAATGGATAGTGCTTGCTGCACCAACCTTAATTCACCAGCAATCTTAATAATAATAGTGGACAGCAGGTTTTAGGTACGTCCTAACATGATCCATGTGAATAACCCAGTATCATCTATGACGTATTCTTGCGAAAATGATTCAATGATATTTACAGCTCTAACTTCCAGTTTACAGAAAAGGTAGATGTCAGAGGAATAGCTGAACAACATCACAAGAACACAAGTGGTCAAATCCAAAAGGTGAGATGTCCTATGGGGCAATTTGTCTACTTTCTCCAGTATAGGATGTCACAAAAAAGATGGTCCATTCTAGACTAAAATACATTTAAAACTCACAACAACCAAGCTAAGGCATGATTCATGATTAATTGCTGGTTTAAACAAATCAGTTGTAATGGTTGGGACTCCTGGGAAGGTACGAATACGGGCTGGTCATTAGATGTTACCTTGGGATTTTGGGTATTATTAGTTATGATAATATTCTGATTCTTTATAGATGCATATTGAAATATTTAGAGTGAATTGTCATAGAGATGTAATTTACTTTAAAATGTTTTGTGAAAAAAACATTTGAGATAAATAATGCCAACATGTTAACAATTAAGTTTAGTTGCTGTCTATAAAGATGCTATTATATTATTCAGTTCTTTTGAATTTTCTTTATGTTTGCATTCTCTCTATGACAAAAAGTCAGAATATTGCAGTATATTTTAGGTGTGGAAAAAGTGGAATTCCAGTTTCAGCTCCAACATATAAAGAACTTGGAAGTTAGACTCCCATCCTTACAAAAGAAAAAACTGGGCAAATTGAAAAATCAGCTACTTTTGTTGGAATCATCAGAGAATTAAGGTCACAGGTTGAACAGTACCCTGAAATCTAGACAGATGGGTATTATCGAGAGACACAGATGATATTTACTTAGCTGGAGCAGAGGGCACTGGAGTCATAGATGGGTGGGATTATGTAAATAGTAACTTGGAAAAACTGTTGGAGGTTGAGTGTATACTATCATAAGAGTGAGAAATATCTGAAGCCTGAAGTATTGCTGGCCTCCCACACTTCTGTGGGCTTTACAGCTTTCACAGTGAAAATCTAAAAACAGATGACCCCCTTTTGTCTCTGGCAATCCAGAGCCTTCTCCATACAACGGCTTACACTAAAGGTGAAAGGACTCTGCCAGAGCTTTATTTCAGTGGAAGGGAATTCTTGTCACTCCAGCCACCTCTAGCCTTCCATCAAACCTAAGGGGTAGAGAGATAAAGGTCAAGGATTCAGGAAAATACATTAGAAATGCTACAGCCAAGGAATATAGAATAGGGATTAAGAAGGGCAAAGATATACCACTGGGGCAACACAGACTCAAGACATAGGGCAACTAAAGAACTGAGATTTAATTAGGAAATTATAGGACGCTCCCCCCCACCACAGGTGTCCAGCATTATAATAGTAGTTTACCATCTGAGAGAACTGCAAGGACCAGACTCAACTTAAAAAGGAATTCTTAAGGAACCCCCAAAACAACAAGAGAGACAAATATAAGGACTCAGGAAAAATTGAAGCCTCTGATACCTAGAACTACAGCAAACATGAAACATAGCCTGAATCTCAGCCAGATGAAAAGAAATCCTACCACTAAATTCCTATTTACTTCAGTTCTTATGACCTGATACTTTGTATCATGTTTTCAATGGAAATTACAAGATATACCAAAAGTTAAGAGAAAACAGTCTGAAGAGATAAAGCAATCATCAGAACCAGAAACAGATAAGGCAAAGATCTTGCAATTACCATACAGGGAATTAAAATACTTATGATTAATACCTTTAGGACACTAACAGAAAAAATGGAATCATGCAAGAACAGTTGAGTAATTTAAACAGAAAGATATAAACTCTAAGGATGAATCAAAAGGAAATGCTAGAAATAAAATATATCATATCAGAAATAAAGAGCGTCTTTGATGGCTTGTAACTAGACTGGATACAGCCAAGGAAAGAATCAGCAAGCTTGATGATGTGAGTCAAGAGAAACTTCCCAAAGTGAAATGTAAAGAAGAAAAAGAACAAAGATGGTGGATCATTCATGTAGTTGGACTACCGGAAGGCAAAAGAGAGGAGGGAGCAGAATAAATATTTGAAGTAATACTGGCTGATATCATTAATAATGTACATGAAGCTACAGATTGAGGAAGCTCAGAAAATACCAAGGATAAATATCAAACGAAGAAGCAAATAGGACTCCTAAGCATATCCTATTCAAACTGTAGAAAATTAAAGAACCAAGAGAAACTCTTGAAAGAAGCCAGGGGTGGAAAACATCTTATCTATAGAGGAACAAGAATGAGAACTACAGCAGACTTTTTTGTCAGAAACCTTACCAGCAAGAAGAAACTGGAATGAGATTTTTATACTATTGGAAGGGAAAATACCACTAACCTAGAATTCTGTGTTCATGAAATTATTCTTCAAAATGAAGGAGAAATAAACAGTTTTGGATAAACATACACAGATGGACTTCAGAACAGCAGACCTACACTGCAAGATACTCTTCAGGTCAGAAACTTGATCTTCATTTAAAAAAAAAGCCTCAGAGAAGGAATAAATGACTGCACAGTAAAATATTTTATATTTCTTATTCTTTATTTCTATTATAAGTATTTATTTCTTAATAATAGTAAAATATATTAGAAAATTATAGCACATATTCACTTGGCTATAATAAATATTCAAATATATTTCTTTTATGGGAAATAAATGATAGCAATGCCACAAGATGTTCTAGTTTGCTAGCTGCCAGTATGCATCATACCAGAAGCAGAATGGCTTTTTATAAGGAAATTTAATAAGTTGCAAGTTAACAGTTTTTAGGCCATGGAAATGTCCCAATTAAAGCAAGTTTATAGAAATGTCCAATCTAAGGCTTTCAGGGAAAGATACCTTGGTTCAATAATGCCGATGAAGTTCAGGGTTTCTCTCTCAAGTGAGAAGGCACATGGCGAACACAGTCAGGGTTACTCTCTGATCTGGAAAGACATACCATCCTAACTCATCAAAAGGAAGCTGAATGGTCAGATTAATTTCAGACAAAGCAGATTTAAGAACAAAAGTGCATCCAGAATATAGAGTGGTATCACATAATCATAAAGTAGTTAATTTTCTGGGAAAACATGACAATCCTACTTATGTAAGCATCTAACAGGATTGCCAAATTATGTGAGGAAAAATCGAAATAAAAGGAAAGAAATAGACAAATCAACAATTTTTGGCATTTATAGGTCACTTTAACCATCAAGAGAAGAATATGTATTTTTCACAATCTCACATGAAACATTCACCAAACAAACCACATTCTTGGCCATAAAATATACCTTAAATTCATAGTTAATATTAATCTAAAAATTGCTTTTATGACCACATTGGAATTAAACTAAAATTCTGTAACAGAAAGATAGCTGGAAAAATCCCCATATACTTGGAGCACACATATATTAGAAGCAGAAATCAGAAGTCATTAAACTTTTTTTTTAATTAAGTAAAAGTGAAAACACACCTTATTGATATTTCTGGGATGCCACAAAAGTAGCACTTAAAGGGAAATGTATATTGTATATATTTTTATATATGAAAAAAAGAAAGATCTAAAATCAAGAGCCTCAGCTTCCATCTTAGGAAGCTAGAGAAAGAAGAATAAATTAAACTTGACACAAGCAAAAAAATAATGATAAAAATGGAATTGAAATCAATTAAATTGAACACAAGAAAACTATAGAGAAAACCAACTACACCACAAGTTACAATACCAGAAATGCAAGAGGAGGTATCAGTGCTGATATGGAAATTAACTGCCTAATAAAGGAATACTATGAACAAAGTTGATAACTTAGATGAACTGTGCTCATTCTTTGAAAGACAAAACTAGTAAAAGTAACACAAGTAGAAAATAGAAAAACTAAATCTATTTAAGAAATTGATTCAATAGTTAGTAATTTTGGAAGAAATAAATCACTGGGTACAGATGGTGTCATTGGTGAATTCTACCAAGTATATAAGGAAAAATTTACATCAATTCTCCAAAATTTCTTTCAGAAAATAGAAGCAAAAGGAACACTCATTCTATGAGACCAGCATTAGCCTAATATTAAACCAGATGAAGATATTACAAGAAAAATAATCTACAGGTCAATGTTTCTCATGCACATAGAAGCTAAAATTCTCAAAGAATTTTAACATGTTGAATCCAGCAATGCATTAAAAGATTTATACATCACAACCAAGTGGGATTTCTTCCAAGCATGAAAGACTGGTTCAAATCTAATAAGTAATCAATGTACTCCACCAAATCAACAAGCCAAATAAGAAATATCATGTGATCATACCACTAGTGCAGAAAAAGCATTTGACAAAATGCAATGCTCATTTGTTGGGCATCAGAAAACTAGGAATAACATTTCCTCAACTTGATAAAGAATATCTACCAAAACCTTATAGCTCAAATCATCCTTCAAGATGAAATTCTGGACACTTTTCCCATGAGATTGGGAACAAGGCAAGGACATACTCTCTTAATTACTGTAACCAGTGGAAAAGAAGGAAAAAACTATAATAAAAAGATATATATGTATTGGGAAGGAGGAAATAAAGTGGTGGTTATTTGCTGTTGACATGGTCATCATAGAAAATATCAAAGGAAGAATAGGAAGGATGCAGATACAAGGTCAATATGCAAATATCTACTTGCTTTCCTATATATCAAGAATCAGTAATTGGAATTTGAATCTTTAATAAACAAATACTTACAATAAAATTCCCAAACATTCAATAGTTAGATACAAATCCAGAAAAATACATGCAGAATCTGTGTGTGGAAAACTGCAATACCCTGATGAAAGAAACCAAAGATGATAAATGGAGATATATTCTGTGTTCATGGACAGGAATACTCAATTTCGTTAAGATGTAAATTCTGCCCATCTTGATCTAAAGAGTCAAGGCAATACCAATAAAAATTCAGCAACTTATTTTGTAATATACTGAAAAACTGATTATGAAATTTATTTGGAAAAGCAAAAGATCTAGAATAGCCAACACAATGTTGAAAAAGAACAAATTCAGAAGATTCACACTAACTAATTTCAAGACCTACTATACAGCTATAGTAATCAACACAATATGGTATTGGTGAAAGAAAAGACACAGAAATCAATGCAACAGAATAGCCCATGAATATGCCTAACCAAATATGATTAATTGGCTTATGATAAAGGAATAAAATTAATTGAATGGAGAAAAGGTAGTTTTTAAACAAATGGTTTTGGAACTATTGGACAACTATATACAAAAAAAAACACAAAAAAACACAACCAAGACATGGATCTTACTCTTTACATTAAAAATAAGGCAAAATGGGGCTGGCCAAGGTGGCTCAGCAGGCAAGAATGCTCGCCTGCCATGCCAGAGGACCTGGGTTTGATTCCCCGGTGCCTGCCCATGTAAAAAAAAAAAAAAAAAAAAAAAAGTAAAAACGGATTATAGACCTAAATGCAAAATGTGAAACTCCAAAATTTCTAGAAGAAGACAGGAGAAAATATCCACAACCTTGGGTTTGGTGGAGTTTTTAGATACAACACCAAGGGTACGTTCCATGAAAGAAAATATTGATAAGTTGGATTTCTTAAAATTAAAGACTGCCAAGGATACCAGTAAGGGAATGAAAAGACATGATACAAACTGGGAGAAAATATTTGTAGAGCACATATTTAACAAAAGACTTGCATCAAAAATATATAAAGAATTCTTGAAACTCAGTCAAAAAACAAACAATCCACTCAAAAAATAGCATAATGATCTAAATGGACACCTTGCCAAAGATACACCAATGTAAAATGTGCAATATCATTTGTCATTTGGAAAATGCAAATTAAAACAACAATGTAATACAACCACACATCTATTAGATGGGCTAAAATCTAAAAAATACTGGTAATACCAATTGCTGATTAGGACATACAGCAACAGAAACTGTCATTCTTTCCTGGTGGGAATGCAAAATGGTATAGCCACTTTGGAACTTTCTAAAAAGCTAAACATAGTCTTACTATATGATCCACCAGTCATACTCCTAGTATTTTAACCAACTGATTTGAAACCGTACATCCACAAAGAAACCTTCAAATACAAGGTTGTAGCAGTTTTTTTCATAATCGTCAAAAACTGGTAGCAACAAATTGAGGGACAAATGGTTGTTTCTCGTTTAGTGAATAGATAAGTAAACTAAGGTACATCCATGTAACAGAATACTATTCAGCAATTAAATAATTAGCTATCAAACTATGCTAAGACATGTGTGAATCTTAAATGCATATTGCTAAAGTAAAAGCAACCAGTCTCAAAATGCTGCATACTGTATCATTCCAATTATATAACATTCTGGTAATGTTAACACTTTGAGATGGTAATGGATCACTGATTACCAGGGATTTGGGAGAGGGAATTCAAATAGATGATGCACAGGGTATTTTTAGGCTGTCATACTAGTCTGTCCAATACTGTAATTATGCATTTATGACAGTATGTAAATGTCAAATTCCATAGAACTTTACAGCACAAGAGTGAACCTAGATGAATCTGTCTAAGTTTCCTGGTTGCCATGCAAATATCATACAATTTAAACAAAAATAATGTATTCCTGTTGGTTTAAAGGTTAGAAGTCTTGCTTCCTTCTGGAGTTGGTAGCTTCTTGACTGACAGACAATCCTTGGGTTCTTTTGCTTTCCCATCACAGCTGATGTCTTCTGCATTCTTTTCTGGGTTCCTCCTTACTTCCAGCTACTCCCAATGGCTTCTTTTTTCTAGATCTGTTTTTCTTCTGATTTTAAACTACTCCAGTAATCTTGCTTATTCATCTAACTACAGCACATATAAAAATAAAATTTTCAAAAGATCCTACTTATAGTGGATTCACAGCCATAGGAAAGATATTAAGATTAAGAGAGAGTTTTCCAGAGTCACAGAATCCAACCTACCACAGCATCCAAATGAAAACAACAACAAATATTTAGGTGTTTGGAGTACCCCAGAATTAAATACAGACTATGGAAAAAACAATTTTAGGATTGTGCAAGTGTGTAAAACAACCTCACTGAAGGAGGTGGGGGTGGAAATGGGACTGATCTAAATGACTTTACGAACAGATGAAATTGTAAGACTAAAGGCAAAAGAAACTTTACTTAAAACTTCACTCCGAGAAAACCGTTTCCCAAGGAAGTACGGATTAAAAATTCTGAAACCACTATACAGGTATAATCCAAAGTACAAAATAAATATCCATAAACTCAAATTGTTATAATTAAATGAATGAATAGATAGATGGCAGGAAGTAAACAAATCTCCTATGCAGATGTATTCCAAATTATTTATGAAGATACTCCATCCTCAAGGAGATGGAACATAACTCCCCACTGCTTAAATGTGCACTGCTTATAGTTACTTCCTTCCAGAGAGAACAGTAAAAAAAGTGGAGGATAACTTTACAGTGGAGAGACCTGACAAACACTACCTCAAGTCAACTGATCAAGGTAAATGCTGAAAGTATTATGTTGCTAGGTATGGACCCTTGATATGATATGCTAAAAATGGCACTTTACTTCTGTGGTTTTCCTTCCAAAAACCCCATGACCCTGGTGTAATCATGAGAGACCAACATCCTATGAAATATCTGGCCAGTACTCCTCAAAACTCTCCAGGTCACCTAAAACAAGGAAAGTCTTAGAAACTGTCACAGTAAGAGGTGCCTAAGGAAACATTGTGAATAAATGTAAGATGATAACCTAGATGGCATCCTGCAACAAAGAAAGGATATTAGGGAAAAGCTAAGGAAAGTTGAATAAAGCTTAGACTTTAGTTCATACAAATGTATCAATATTAGTTCATTAATGTTGACAAATATACTTTACTAATGTAAAATATCAATAATATGGGGAAAAGTATGTGTGGGGATACGAGAACATTCAGTACTATCTTTGGAACTTTACTGTGACTAAATCTATTCTACACTAAAGTTTACTTTACAAACATGAGGGAGATGAGGAGAAGTTGAGACATTCAATGAGGGGGTTGAGGGATAGATGGTGCTGGGTCTGGAGAGTAACAATTAATGTTTACCAATAATTCATTCTAACAGTACTTCCACAGATAAAAATTTGTGATTCAGTTGTCAATTGAACCATTTGCCTTGGCTTAACTGGGAGAAACTTGAGGGGCTTTTTTTCTGGGGAGCAGCTCTGGCTACACAAACATACATACCTCTGCATTCACACTATTCCACACTCAAATACACCTGTCCACACACAGAGGCATAAATAAACTCTGTACCCCTTCACCCCCCCCCCTTGAATTCCCAGGTGTGGTAAATTGAATTATGTACTCCAGGAAAACATGTTCTTCTTAGTAGATTCTTGTGGGTAGGGACCTGATGTAAATAGGACCGAAGATGTTATTTTTAGTTAAGGTTTGGCCCAGTTGAAAATTGGGCCTTAATCCTATTGTCAGAGGCTTTCTGAAGAAAAAGAAGAAGACAGAAGTCAATGGACCCTGGATAAGAAAGGAGCAGACATGCCATGTGCATTGCCATGTGGCAGAAAGCCAAGGAGCCAAGGTGAGGTGGCAGCCAGCCCCAGAATGCCAGAGTCTTCGGAGACAAAGTATCACCTTGCACATGCCTGGATTTCATACTTCTAGCCTCAAAACCATGAGCTGATAAATTCCTGTTGCTTAATTCAACCCATTTCCTGGCATTTGTGATAAGAGCTGGGAAGCTAAGACACTGGTAAAATGACTTTGGTGGGCATGAGAAAGATTGTAATTGAGTCTTGCAGAAAAGATAGTGAGTACCCGGTACCCAGAGCATGGTGGGGCAGACCATAGCTACATGGTGATACATATAGCAATGAATGTGTAACCAAATCTTTTGCAAGTGTGTATGGGTCAGTGTACCAGTATGTGTTTGGTGGAGAGGGCTCTCCCTTTCTGCTATAGGACTGACTCAGCAGAGACACAGAATCTTTTCTCCTGCCAATGCTAATGCATGTCTTTAACATTAATTATGTTTCCACAAATACAGTGTTTTTGGAAACATAGTTCAATCTGCACATACATACTCTGAAGCCCTGGTTGTTCATTTAGATAAACTATCAAGACCTCTCCATCACTTCTAGGGTATAATGCATAAGGGTTAAGCAAAACAGGCTTAATCACATCACCAGTCTTCATTTTCTTCCTCTTCGTGTCCTAGCAAAAGAAAATTACTGGAGGATCCCACTACATATTTGCTGTTCTCATACCTTTGTACCTTTGTTAAGGGCTGAGTCCGCTATGTGCATTTATCCCTCACTTTGCATATTTACCTTGTTAATGTGTTCATCTATTTCTCCGATGTAGATTAGCTATCATTTCCTCAACAGTATTTTCTATGGTTTTATATTTCACTGACTACTCATCTACAAAGCCATCAGAAAGTATTGCACCTGTCTCATCTAATGGACTGTGACCAGTGTATGTGCAACATGAATCAATTTGTTATTATCAGTTTCTATGATATAAGAATATTACCCACTAAATGCTAAATAAATGCTGAAGAATAATGCCAGTAATTTGCATAGTTTATGTGGATTTAAAACGAAACTTGGTTTTATAGTATAAAGACCAGACAGCTGCAGGATCTGACATTTTTAAATCATTGTGTAGCCTCTAAAGACCAATAATTTGAAAATTTATTAAAAACTACACCGAGTTATAATCACCTGAGTTGTGGTTCAAAAAAGAATCATATTCAATTAGATTGATATAATGATTGAATGCACATCCTATCTTCCCTGCCAAAATTAACTCTTTAGAAGAGTATTTGATGTGCAAAAACAGTTTAAAACGGGCTTTCATTTACTTCTAGTTTTGCCCTCAATACACTCGTGAGAGAGAGTTTCCTATAAGTCTACCTTGTGACTAGAGGCATTGCCTGCCATTGTTCTGGACCATCAACGTAAGGATGTCTATACTGCAAATAGCCTTGGAAAAAAGAGATTGTTTATTCCTCCAGAGCAGAGAACAAACAATATAAAAGCTTCAGGGGGTGTAAGGGTAGTTCAGTGGTAGAATTCTCGCCTGCCATGTGGGAGACCAGGTTTGATTCCTGGTCCATGCACTTCCCAAAAAACAAATAAACAAGCAAAACAAACAAACAAAAATTCAACAAATGGTGCTACAATAACAGGAAACTCACATGGAAAAATAATGAAGTGTAACCCCGCCATATAGCATACAAACAAAAAAACAAAAAACAAAAAAACTTCACGACCTTAAGCTCAGGGTGCCTTTCCTGTGATGTAATCCAATGCGTGCGCGTCTCTCCTGGACCTCTTTGCCTTGCCCTATAGTTGTTTGGGCTCAGGAAAGCAACAAATTTGGATAATCTGGCTACTATTATTGCTGTGAGCAATAAATAACCTTTGTTTATGCCTTTGGAGTCTCAAGTCCTTTGTTGTCTTCCAAGCAGGATAAAATATCAGGCCCTTCATAGTTGTTAACATGTGGTAGGGGGAAAAATAACTTTATTTGGAGAATAGTGGCAGCTCCTTAAGTAATGATTATTCAGCAAGGGCAGGAATGGGTTCTTCTGAAACTCTAAGTATTGGCTCATCTCAGGAGACTAGTGTCAATTGGAGATATTGAGCATACTCTCTAATACTACTCCAATCACATACATTCAGGTCAGAACTCCTACTTTAAATTTAGTCAGTAGTCATTTCATTAAAACCATTCCAATTAGGCATTGAATTGGTGGCAGGGATGGATAAAATCTGCCTATCCCTGTTTGTAAATCAGAGTCTGGGAAATGGGGTGATTTATTTCCAGTTTTACTTTATTTCTTCCTGGAATCACTATTATTTTAGTCAAAAGGCCAAACCTAGATAAATCCATTCAATTATTTGAACTTTGTGTCATCTGTAGTTGGTGACAGACAGTGACAAAGTGTGGGAGATAAGCCAGCTTAGCAGAGATTTTATTTCTATACAAACTGAAAATGAGAGTTGAGGGAGAGAGAGAGGGTTGAGAGAGTAAAGTCATAGAACAGCTGGCACAAAGAAGAGAAGAGCAATAAGCCTTTCCTATTTGACTGGCTGGATAGGGAATGTTGTTTTGTGAACTTGCTATTTCTAAAAAAAAATTCATCTGTTTTGAGAAGTTATCTTGCCAGTATACTTGATTGTGAAAATGTATCCAAGGTACATTACACTCATAACCACTACTTAAAATGTTAACTTTCCTTACAGTGAGTTAACAAGTGTCACTTTTCTGCAATTGCTATATTGCCTTACAGGGTGTTCCAACCCAGCTGTTGGAGGGCTTGGGTCCGGGCAGCCCAAAGACCAAAGGACATGTCAGACATGAATTTTATTGGGACTTGGGAACAAGGAAAGAATTTCCCCAATGGCAGCCGGTCGGGAAATGGAAGTTCACACTCCACAAAGGGGGCGGTGTGGGGTCAGGGTGGACATTGCAAGGGCTTATGAGGGTTTAGGATAAGGGCGTGAGAACAGTTTCAGCAGGGTCTCATGACACAGGGGTTTGGAGTTTTGCTATCAACAATGATCAAGGGAGAGGCGTTTCAATGCCTGGTTATGATACCATTTGTACATTCTTTTCCCCCTGAGGAGGTTTGATGACCTTTAATGTCTACTCCGGTCATATAGATGGCTGCTACATGCAATGACCTGCTGTCAATACGGAGGGGAATCCCGGGTCCTGGGTCCCCACACAGGGTGAAACAGAGGATGACATCTTGATACACATTTCCACATACCCTAAATCATAGTTGCATCCTAGGTACACGGATCATGTAAGTGTGTTAATCGAACGATGGTGTGGAGGGGTCCAATGCGAATCAAGAGAAGGAAGCAAACAAATGAGCGTATAAATCCTTACTAAATGTGATAAATTTACTGAATCTTTGCATCTTCACATTGCAGAAGTTTTGACGATATTGACTTTTGATAAAATATGATTTAGTCATTTGGAAATAAATGTACATTGCAAGTGAAAGTTCCATTCAGTTGTCCTAATAAGTTTCTAAGTGAAACACATTTCCAAATTTCCCAAAGCAGAGCTCCTGATGAGATGTTAGTCTGAATGAAACTAATAATAGGTAAGAGATTTCAGTGTCTTCTGTTGGAAGTCTTGAAATATTTAAAGTCTAAAGTAAGTTGGTTATGAATGTTAGTGATACACAAGCGAAGAGCCTAGGAGATATTGTATAACTGAACTGGAAACCTGGACTGATTGATGTAGTGATGGTATGAAAAGGTCACTGAAAAAGCCATCTTTCAGTGTTATCACCTAAGGCGTGAAATCCTTGAAACAAATGTGAAATTCAACTGCTTCTGTTTGAAACAGTATATTTGAAGAGATATTTCAGGGAGCTGTAAAATTTTGTCTTCCAGGAGATAGTATTATTAACCATTTATTAATTGTCTTCTCTGTTTAGGACACTGTAAGTTTACCTTTTATCTATAGTTATCACAATGCTGCAAGATTTATATTATTACACATATTTTATCAAATACAAATAAGACCGTGAGACTGAAGGCCAGGGGGTATTAGGTAGTGGAGTAGCAGGAATTTAAAGCAAGTCTGCTGCTCTTCTACTATAATAAGAAAAAAAATTCCTAGTTTCCAAATCATTTCCTTTCTGTGGATAAAAAGTAAAGGTAAATATCTCTATATTTGTTTTCTATTGCTATGTACCAGACTTACCAAAATTTATCAAACTTATCACAAACTTAGTGGCTTAACCCAACACCCATCTTTTTCTTGTGGCTGTAGGTCTGGTGTCCCTTTCCCTGTCAGTTGTTAGCTCAGGGCTGCTGTCTGCTCCCAGAAGTCACTTGCAATTCTTCTGATAGGGCCTCCTCCATCCTCAAACCAGCAATGATGCATGAATCTTTCTCATACTTTGAACCTTTTCTCTTCTGCTAATAGCCAGAAAAACTCTCCTTTTAATGGACTCACCTGATTGGGTAAGGCTCCCTCTTCCATATTTTAAAGTCAATTGATTTGGGACTTCTGCTTCATGTACAAAATCCCCTGACAAGAGGACCTAGATTAGCATCTGATTGAATAACTAGGGGAAGGGGATCTTAATGATGCGGGTAGGGGAGGCAGATGTTTAGAATTCTGACTACTACAGTCTCTTTGTAAAAACTAAATATTTGAAATGTGTGGCCCAACCTTTTTCTTTAACATTTTTTATTATGAAATATAACAGAAAGCAGTAAATTTCAAAGTACGGTTTAACAAGTAGTTTTAGAACAAATTTTAAAGCATGGAATGGGTCAGTTCCACAATTTCAGGTATTTGCATCTAGCTGCTCTAAGACACTAAAGACTAAAAAGAAATATCAATGTAATGATTCAGCAGTCAAACTTATTTGTTAAGTCCTACATTCTCTGTTACAACTCCTCCTTTTCCTTTGATCCTTCTCCCAATCTTTAGGGATATTTGGACAATAATTATTCTAACTTCTTCATGTTGAAAAGGGGTGTTGACACCAGATACAACACCCCATCAGATACAACTGGCTGATACTCTTGGAGAGACTGATAACTCTGGATTTCAGGGCTTATCTAGCCGAGGAACCATCTGGAGATTATAGGTTTCTGAAGAGCAAATTCAGTGCATGCAAATTTTATAGAGTCTCAGATAGAGCCATGGGTCTTCTTTAGGTTTTACAGGAATACTGTTTGTTGGCACTTGGCATACCATAACAATATCTCCCTGAAGTTTGCATAAGAATAACTTTCAGACTAGCCTCTCAACTCTATTTGAAATCTCTTAGCCACTGATACCTTATTTTGTTACATTTCTTCCCCTCCCCCCCTTTTGGTCAGATAAGCATTGTTTATCCAACAATGCCAGGCTTGTCCTGGGGAGTCATGTCTTATGTTGCCAGGGAGACTTACACCCCAGGATTTTTATACCTTTGTTTTCATTCACTGTATTTTCAAACCTGTGCTGGAAAGGTCCTAACATTTTTGCCAGGTCCTATAAGCTACTCTAACAATTTCCATTTAATAATTAAATACCCAATACTGACTAATGCAATAGAATAATTCGTAACTTCTTCCACAATTAAAGCTGGTCTTTTCTTACTGGATAAGATCATTTTTTATTTGGAAGCCTGAAATTAGGGGTGGGTAGCAATAGGGGAATAGTTTTCTTTTCTAACCCATAATCACCTCTCTAATTAGTAGCTGCTATTTCTGGCCCCTCCAGTGTCAAGCTAAAGGATAGAAAGAATTAGGGAAGAATGGATTCAGTTTTACATCATCTGAATTTAGGGCCTTACTGTTTATTCAAAGTTGGTATTTCCTATTGTGCAGTTCTTTGGAGGTTTCTCAGCGCTTCCCTTGATTAACTGCACTCTCCTTCTGTTCTGCTTCTCCACACATTACTTTAAATTCTTGGCCATTGTTCTCAGGTGTACCCTTAATGCTACCCAGTGATAATACTATATGCCAGTCTCTCCTCCCCTGTAGATGACTTTTTCAAACTTTGTTCTCACTTCTCAAATGGCCAACACTTCTTCACCCATCCTTACTCTGAGAGGATGATTTTAATTCTCATTTTGCAGAAAAGAAATAAAAGACATCAGAACAAAACTTACATATCTCCCCACCAGCCTACTTGTGTTCCCATACCTACTGCCTCCCCTCCACTGCAGGAGAGCCTCCATGCTTCCCTCCCTCTGTGTGTGTTCTAGGTCGCAATGCTCTCGCCTTCTCAAAGAGTTCCCTAACCCTCTTTTTCCTGAATTATTAAGTTTTCATTTTTTTTTTTACTATATATTGTATCATTCTTATCACTATACAAATGTGTTTTAGTCTGATCTTTAAAAAAATCATTTCTTTCATGACACTTTCCTCACAGCTATTGCTTGTATGACTCTATTCCATTTCACACAGAAACAAGAGAATTGTGTATAGTCACTCTCTGCAAAATGGTGTCCTTTTCTCTCATTATATCTCAATCCACTCTATAAATAATATTTTCTCTACCTTCACAATATGCTCAGAATCCAGTAATTTCTGCCCACATCCACGACACTTACCTTAGTTCAATGCCTCATCATCTCTAACTGGAATCACTGAATGGACTTCCTTTTTCTTGTTTTCATACTTGACCTGGTACAGTTTGTTCTCATCATAGATTATTCTGATGAATGTAAGTTATATCATATCACTTTGCTTCATGGACTAAAAGTTTAGAATGGCTTATGAAACCCAACAGGTGCGTTACCTCTTTGGCTGCACGATAAATTATTCTCCACTCTGTTTCCTCTACATTGACAACTGCCCCTTTACTGGTCTTTGAGCACTTAAGCTTCTCCTAGATCTTAGGATCTTTGCCCCTGCCCCTCCTGAAAGATCTTTCCCACATTTCTATAAACCCAATTTCTTACCTCCTGCGGTCTTTTCCTGTAGACCTTGCTTGGTACCTTATTCAAAGCTCACAAAACAACATAAAACAAAACAATGCTCTCCAGATCCTTTCTCATCTTCGGTTTATTTATTCATCATAGCACTGATCACTTTCTAATTTATGATCATATAAATTTTTATTTTGACATTTTTGCCTGTATTCCTCAGTAAGTTCCATGAAGGCAAGGATTTGTGTTTATTATTATATTCCCCAAAGTTCTGGGAACACCATAAGTGGTATCTATCCCTTTATCCATCTAACTGTCTGTCTTCAATCTGTCTTTATCTATCTAATTTATCATCCATCGATCTAAATTTATACTATAAGCATTCAATGTCATAAGTCTTCTTTTAGACACCTGTGGAGCTGCATCTTCCAAATTTTGATATAGGATATTTTATCATTCAACTGAAAATATTTTTAAATTTGCTTTATGATATTTTCTTTGATTCATGAATTCTTTAGAATTCATGACTTACTTTTCTTCTAATTTGGGTTTGCTTAGATATGTTATTATTATTACTTACTGTTTTTATTCTGTTGTGGCCAGAGAAAATGCTCAATATTATTTCAATCATTTTAAATTTTTTGAGGCTTGTCTTATGGGCTAGAATATGGTTTAACTTGGACAACATATATTTTTAAATTGGGTGCAGTTTTCTATAAATATCTTTTAGGCAGTGTTGGTTGATAATGTTGGTGTTTCTTATCTATTCTAACATTTATTAGTAAGAAAGGAATATTACTTTCTGCAATCATGATTTTGGATTTGTTTATTTCTTCTAATTAGGGTTTTAAAGTTTTGCGCTCCAAATTCTCTGAAATTTTGATATTAGGTGTATATACATTTAGAATTGTTAGAAGTTTTTGTGAATTGACGCTTTTTATAATTATG
Source organism: Tamandua tetradactyla (assembly GCF_023851605.1). Classification (NCBI taxonomy): domain Eukaryota; kingdom Metazoa; phylum Chordata; class Mammalia; order Pilosa; family Myrmecophagidae; genus Tamandua; species Tamandua tetradactyla. Next base: position 148,273,428 of record NC_135327.1, read on the forward strand.
AAATCCAAGTCGTTATTCTGTTAATACCCCTAGATTTGGTCTTTTTCTTTGATATTAATTTAGACACATGAGCTTTCTCATAAGAATTTGCCTCACTTATATGTATTTTCATTTACTTACTTTCAACTAATCTGTTTTTATAGTTAAAATATATCATCTACTAACTGTCTATAGTTGGATCTTGTTTCTTTTAATTCATTTTGATAATCTCTGCCTCTTTATTAGGTTGTTTAAGCCATTGGCATTTACTGTAATTATTGATAAAAGTTGTGTTATGGGTTTGTTATCTTGTTATTTGATTTTTATCTTCTAGTCTATATCTCTTGATACTTTTTATTTGTATAATTTTAATCAGATATGTTTTACTAGTTAATTTTATTTTTTTCTGTTGGCTTTGTATTTGTGTTTGGGTGTTTATTAGAGTCTCTAGGAGTGCATTTTTAAATCAACACATTTTATTATATACTAATCATATATATTTGATGTTTTATATTATATCTTACCACCCTACATGCTATAGAGTTCATTTATTGTATGAGTACAGAATTTATACCTCTTAGGTACAACACTGTGATTTTAAAATTTAGATGTTTTTCAAAAAAATTAGCAAAAGTAAAAGTCCTTTATATTTAAACAAATATTTGCCATTTGGATGTTTCTCAATCCCTGTTGTAGATCCAAGTTTCTAACTGGTATGGTTTCTCTTCAAACTGAAGAGCAGGTATTGAAATCTTTCAGTTTTTGGATATCTAAAATTTCCTTAGTTTTATTTTCTTTCTTGAAGAATGTAGTTGCTGCATAGATTATGCTAGGTTGATAGGTTTTTTTTCCTCCTTTAAAGATTCACTCTATTGTATTTTGGTTGTGATGCTTCTGGTGAAAATCTAGCATTCATTCTTACTTTTAGTCTCCTGGATTTGATGTCTTTATTCCACTAGCTGCTGTTAGGATTTCCTTATGTCTTTTTTATGTCTTATTATCTATATTTTTGGTATTTGGTAATTGTACTCTAATGTGCCTAGGGCTAATTTTCTGTCTTTTTATCCTGCTTGGGATATTTTGAACTTCTTGGCTTTTCGCATTTACTTTTTCCAATCATGTATAAATTTTTTTCATTTACATTTTAAAAATTTTTGCATAGTTCATGCAACAATAACAAAATTGATACTCACAGTCTACTTAAAAGAAAAATCATAAACAGTATCTTTATAATGATTTCTTTGATGTGAGCCTTGAAATAGGAAAAAGAGATAGGATAAATTTATGCTATGCCCAAGCATTTCAAATTTCTCATTAGGAAAAACATAGTACTATATAAAATGATATTATATATTTAATACATCAACATGATGTAATGTAACATAGCACACATACACATTAAAAACTATTACTGTAAAATTTACACAAAATTTGCATAATTCAAAATAAATTTGTAAGAAAATGGATATAAAAGTCATCTAATGCAAAATGTGGATGCATCAAGTCAATATAGAACCTCAAGTTATAAATCGTGAAATTGTTTCTCAAAACTAAAAGGCTTGCAGATTTAAAATTATATGGCATTATCTATTTCAAATCTATGCATTCTGTCTTCCCAAGGAATCATTGGAAAGTATGGACAGAAACCTAGCATAGATTTCTAGTCCTGGGTTTTCTAACAATAATACTCTTACTGCTATTTTAAATGGAGATATAGTTTAGCTTTTGAATAAGATTATCTATGGAAAACACTAGGATGAAATTGGAATAAAAGATTATTAGCCTATATTAGTATTTTGCTATTATTAGAATTAATAGATATTCTCTATTTTATAATAATTGGAATCAAGGTGAAAATAACAATAACATGCTGTATTTGAATTTTAGTTTAAATCTGAAAACAAGGTACTTGTTGAAATAAATCCCTTAGAAATACATGATGGGCAGTTTTAAAAATTATTCATTTAGATAATGACTTGAAACTACTATGGAGCTTATTACACAAAGAAAACCTCTGGTTCTTTCATGAGGTGTTTAATGAAGGAAAAAAACATTAAAGCATGAAAAGCCTAATATGGAATACTGTGACTGCAGATATTTTAAAACCTATCATCTGCTTCAGGCAAATAAATTTAATTAAAGATATTGAGTACATTCTTGATACAGCTGCATTATTCATGCATTTACAAAGATCCTTTGAATCTAGAGGCGACAAATGAAAATCAACAGCATAACAACCAAAGGAGAAAAGAACACAGATTTTTTGTTATGATGCCAAAGTAATTGATTAAAGAAATGGACAATGTTCTAGTTTGTTAGCTGCCAGAATGCAATATACCAGAAACAGAATGACTTTTAAAAAGGGGAATTTAAGAAGTTGCTAGTTTACAGTTCTAAGGGTGAGAAAATGTCCCAGTTAAGACAAGTCTATAGAAATGTCCAATCTAAGGCACCCAGGGAAAGATACCTTGGTTCAAGAAGGCCAATTACGTTCAGGGTTTCTCTCTCAAGTGAGCAGGCACATGGTGAACACAGTCAGGGCTTCTCTCTCAGCTGGAAGGGCACATGGCGAGCACGGTGTCATCACTAACTTCTTCTCCTGGCTTCCTGTTTCATGAAGCTCCCGAGAGGCATTTCCTTCTTCATCTCCAAAGTTCGCTGGTTCGTGGACTCTCTGCTTTGTGGTGCTGCAACATTCTCTGCTCTCTCCAGATCTCTTTCATTCCCCAAAATGTTTCCTTTTTTATAGGATTCCAGAAACTAATCAAGAACCACTCAAATGGGTGGAGACACACTTCCACTTAATCCAATTTAACAACTACTCTTGATTAAATCACGTCTCCAGGGAGATGATCTAAGTACAGTTTCAAACATACAATGCTGAATAGGGATTAGAAGAAACAGCTGCTTTTACAAAATGGGATTAGGATTAAAACATGTCTTTTCCAGGGTACATACATCATTTCAACCAGCACAGACAACTAAGTGAAATGGACAGAAAATTCAGTAAATAAAACCAGTTGTTTCTTTCTACTGATATTTCTGCTTATTAAAAATTGTGGATCTGGTAATTTCAGATAAGGAAAAAACTCAGCTCATTGCTATTTGAAAATCAAAAATTAAATGGTTCTTATTTTTTTGTGAAATAGCTGAAGTTTCTAGTCCTTCACAGAAAAGTTTTCCAAAGAAGTCTCTTTGGCCATTTCTCAAAAGAATACTTTATAAATCTATTTATTTTTATAAAGAAAGAAAAGTAGGCATACTTTAGGATCCATCATTCTCAATTTTAGACTGGTTTGATCTCTTATTTTTCAAATTCTCCTCCATACAAAGCACAGCTATAATAATCCACCCTCAGTAAAATGAAAATTCAAATTTCAAGGGGCTATAATCCATAAATAGAGGGTTTAATCAAAACAGATGTAAATAAGCATAAATATAACAAAATTAGATGTAGCAGAAAATGTAAATTTTCTGTCATCCAAAGGCTCTATTTTGCATGAGAAAACAAGAAGGCTAGATTCCTGATTTCTGAACAGGGGCTCCTCCTACCACAGGATTTTTCAGTATTTACTTTGAAAAGATATTTTAAATTAAATACCTTTTATCACCCTGTATGGTACATTTCTTCTTTCTCCACTTTCATATCCTCATTCACCAATATTTATAACTATGTGTGCTAGGCACTACGCTATACACTGTAGACACCAGCGATAACACTTTTTACAATAAACATTTTTTCAATAAACATTTCAAAAATGCATATAATATATTTTATAGTCCTATTTTTATTGCCCAGAAACTAAAAAAGTCAGAGGAATGGCTTCCTTATTTTCATTGGTACTGTGTTTAAATACCATGATCATTGAAGGTTGCAAAAGATCTTTTGTAGTCCAAGAACAATATTTTTTAATGGACTAGCACTTTGGTTTCCACCACTTGCTGTAATTGAAGATCTCCATGCTCTGCGATGCTGGGATTGGGTCTGATGGCCTACTTCTGTGCCAGACAGCAAGATTTTCAGGATCTTTATATGGGAGAGAAATCCCTAAACGTATTTGGCCAAGTGCAAAGATAAGACTGCCATTACAAAGATATAAATATGGGGACAAATTCTGATGACAAAAAGATTAAGAAGGGGACAGAGTCTTATGTAGCCTTGAAGTAAAAAGAAAAGTAAATTAGTATTTTTCACTATTCATCTCTGCTATGTACTAATTTAATCTATGGGGCTGAAGATGAATCGGGTTTGACTAAATCAAGATACTGGGATTGGTGCTTCAGGTGATAAGATTTTATACTTATATCCAAATTCTCTTCCAAGAACATTTATGTGTTTTATAAAACTATTCCTTAAATTCATCCTCACTATTGTGATAACAGGTAGGAGGAAAAAACAATTACTAGTTATAGAAGAACCCTTTCAAGTATCATGTAAAATGAATACAGCAATCTCTCCTAAATTGCTGAAGTTTGTCATACATCTGCCTTTTGCCAAAAATAACACAGAACATCATTAGGAATACTTTTCAGCTAGGCTGCATTGGCCCAGGTAATTAGAATAATGGTGCCCAGAAGATTTATCATTTCTTAATGACTTTACCTCCTACAGGCTTTATCTTAGCAAACCAGGGTTGATGTAGAGAATAGGAGGAGTGCTCAAAAACAGAACACCTTTCAAGAATAGCACCTTTCAAAAAAAAGTCCACCTTTCAAGAATAGCAATATACAAGCATTCCTCAAGGACATGGGACACTTCTTAGACTCCCACCTCCGTTTCCCCAGCAGTTTCCTTGACTGCGTCTTGAATACTCTTTGGTTGTCAGACTGCGACTGATCTTGAAAAATAGTTTCTGGATTGATGTGGCAGAGGTATGTGTGTGTGGTAAATAGGGGAGATGCTTGGCTATTGAGGATATGCAATTCTTAGTCTAAAATATGAAATACAGAAATGTACCCACATGTTGTACTGATACTTGATCCAACTTAGACATTTTAGCTACTACTGATTTCACTCCAGGACCTTTGAATCATAAGTAGTGTTACCTAGAAATTGCATAAAAGAGAAAAAGAATGGGATGAAAGAATTCGAGTGTAGGGCTAAGAAGCAACATGAATGAAAATAAGACTTGGACAATAATCAAATCAATTCCATGTAGAAAAGCTTTATGGTATAAGGAGCTTTACAGAGAGCTTTACAAATGTAGGATGTCAGGAAATTTAGCAGAAGTATATTATAAATGATGAATTATGAAGGGTATTGAGAATGATGAAAAGTTTGATTTTGATGAGGGAGAAATCTCATGATTAAAAGAATAAAGAAACGAAGAAAATGTTAGGTAAATGTCATAGAAAGGTGTAGTTTTTTTTTTTTTTTAATCTTTATCGCTATTTCAACTCATACGTCAATCCTTAAAGTTTTATCTTAGTGGATTTGTTAAAATTTTTTAATTTTTAGTATTTCTTTTAATGTAGTGGTTAAATTTCTCATCTAACTATAAGCTGTGTTTCCCATTATGTAATGTGGAAAAATAGGAGTGTATTGAAAATTTTTAAGGGACAAAAAGATGAGATTGAACGGAATTTAAAATTAGACTAGCATTGAAATGAAAAACAATATATTCTACAGTTCAAAATTGAAAGAAAACAATTTGGGAGAGGAAAGTTAAAGATACCAATTTGAAAGAACAACTGTACTTTAGAAATTGCTATGCCTTCCTTGTACTAAGAAGTTGCTAAATGTCTCAGGAATAAATGAACAAACATTAATGTAACACTTTTAAAGTGTGGTGAGAAAAGTAAGAATTAGGAGGTATCAGTGAAACTGGTGCTGAAAGTAGTGATCAGCATGTGAAGAGAAAAGTGATAAATTATTCATTACTGGGCTATTTAGGAGTCATGTTGATGGACTATGGGTGTTCAAAGGAGCTATCCAAGGTGAAGGTGTCCTAATAGTAATGGAAATGTAAATTTTTTGCTAGCTAATTTGTGAAAAGAGCTTATTTCAGATTTCTTAAGCCTCGTGAAGTTTCTTCAGAATCTTGATCTTTCATTATTGATTAAATACAGAGTTGGCTGATAAGTTGGGGAGGGAAAAAGAACTATTTCTTTGCAGTTCTCATTTACACAGATAAATCTTTCCCCAGAAAAAGGAAAGTCAGATTAAAATTTAACATTACTATAGCTGATTTAAGGCTGCCTACTGATTCTGAACTTCCAACACAATTAGGTTCACTGGCAGATGTATTTCTTATCCCTGAGGAACATATACAAAAATTTTTAAAAGTCTATGCATTTCCATATGAGATTATTGGGAAATAGGACTTATCCTTTCCATAAAGGTTTTACACGTTCATATGGATTGCAAAAGCCTCTGGCTATTCTTGCAGTTTCTCCTGCAATATCCACAGAATCTCTCCATTTTACCTTACTGTGCCTTCTCTCCCAACCTTGGTATGCTGTCACTTCCAAGCTTGTGGTTCTTTTGTCGAAGACTGTCATTGGACTACAGAAGACACTTTACCCACTGTACGATATGCTGTAAATGCCTGAGCCAATGACTGGAGTACAGAATTATGGAAATAGAGCTGGCTTCAGGTTACAATAAACTCTGACACTCCAGACATTTCTTGAGGGGTCATGCTAAAGCCACTTGGCAGGTCTTTGCATGAAATCATAAATTGTACCTTTTCTTGGCTTCTGTCCCCATCTTCTGTTTTTCTCATTTCCGTTATAGTCTCTTCTGGGAGTATTTACTTAATAAACCACTTAGCACACAGAGCATTCTCTCAGGGTCTGTTTTACCTCTAAAACTAACAATATAATTTAATGACCCAAACCAGGAAAATGTTTGAGAGAGAATGGAGATGTTATGATTAATTATGCTGAGATGAGAGGCATTAAAGGTGATGACTTGGACAAATCAGGTCATATGGTCATCACAGGGCTACATTGCTTGTTCAAAGACAGCTCTTAAGAAACCTTTTATTCAGAGACCTCATATGTTATGGCACATCAGTTTATTGACTTCATTCAAACCTAAACTTTTTGCTCTCTCTAATATGTCACTGGTAAGAGTATCTATCTGTTAATTCATGGTTAGCTAACAATCTCTCCAAGACTAGCCCATCCTTACTTCCTATTCCCAGATTGCTTTCCTTCCTTCCTGCTTCTTTCCCCTGCTCCCCTACACTGAGTTAGAGCTTGAAATTCATCTTTATTCTTGGAAATATCTTTACTTCAGTATCTGCTGAGAATTTGCAACAATCCCCCAATTCCCAGTTTCAGCAATAACTCAGAACATCCCATACTTCTCAAAGGAACCTAAACAGATTAAACTTTTTAAGTGGCCATTAGTTACATGTGATTTTTGTGCCTGTTCTGCACTAATTTTGAGCCAAGTATTAATTTGCGGACTGAGTTTAAGGAACACATAATAATGAGATTCAAGTGAGACTCTGATGTTTTCTAATTTAAAAATTATTTATAGAATTTATTTTGGGCTATTAAAATCTAATCACAGAGAGTTAAAATCTGCAAGTGTAGTTTATGAGTTTTATGTATGATTGATGAACCAAAACCCTTTCATTTAAATAATGTTGTGTTGCAATCCATCTTATTTTTATAGATAAAAATTCTTGCAGCTCAAAAATTTTGCCTTTTACACATTCTGTCATGTGTAACAGATTTTACAAATTTTATAAATACAAGTGAAACAAACAATGAATAGTCTCTTGACCATAGGCCTTGACAGATCATGCAATTCTCTCAGAATTATATAGTTGATCCTAATAAGACAAAATATAACTGAACTGGTTGTAGGCATGGTGATATTTAAACCATCAATTTACTATTTCTAGTTTAAAATGGATTATAATCGAGAATTCTGTCACTACAGGGTAAAATTACCCCTATAGCAAGTAGAATTAAGATTTAATCAAATCAGAATAATAATTCAGTTTTAAAGTACACTAATTGCTTCAAGTAATATTAAGAAATATATAATCACTGTTTTTTGGTGTTGTATTAATGAAGACACTGACTGTAAAGAAGCACTAGAATGAGGTGTTATATATAGTACAATATAGACTAGACTCTCATTATCAGTTGCAATGACCTTTTTTGTTCTTTTCTTAGCCCAAAGTAAATATCAGTTTCAATATTACACATTATAGAAGAAAATATTTAAATTCTTAATTTTGTTGATAGATTAGGTGTCTTTCCAAAACAAAGGTATGATTAAACTCAGGATATAGAGAATATAAGGCAAAATGAATTAAGTGTGTGAAGTGATTAACTTTTGGTCAAGGAATCAATTAGGCATGGAAAGTTGGCAGTTCTTAGAACTATAATATAATGCCACATTACAATTTGGCATAATAAAGCAATTAATTAAAGTATAAAATAAATATTGATTATATAAATGTACATTTTACTACTAGAGAACTTTAGGCACATTAACTGTACTTAAAAAAATTGGCTTAAACTTCACAATCATCTTTCTAGAGAGGTTAAAAAAAAATGAGTATTTTGTTTTATCTGATACTTACATATTCCTTCAAAATGCCTCCCTGAAAATAGAATAATTATTTAAGAAATGACTAGTATGTGAATTAGCAAGAATCAAATACTCCTAACCAGTATTATTACCATTATCTCAAGTGTGGCTCATGATTTTCTGAGATGTTTACATGTCATTTTTCATAATTAGATATATGCATGAGTAAAATATTTTTCTACAAAGACTTAAAGAGATGTATCTCTCTAAGAAAACTGATTTCATCTCACAGGATCAGTACTTGAAAAAAGAGGCAAGAAATAGAACTATTGTCATGTATTTTCCCTACTTTCTCAAATCATCCATCAATAAATAAGAACAAAATCACCTGTTTGCATTCTATCAACTTTTTCATATTTAATTAAGATGTGAGGAATATTGGCAAACTTATTGAGGGGTGCATGTAAATTATAAGTTTTCTGGAGTTTAAAACTTTGAGAGTTTATCACTGTCTTATTAGAAGTGTCCTTCTTTTAGACCAGTCTTAACAATCATCATGTTAAAATTTGGTCTCTGGTCGTATCACATAGCCTCATCCAGCAAATTCTCTCCTCCCTCATTATTCCTTTCTGTGATCAGTCAGCCATGAATGATGACATTTCTTTTTTTTTTTTTCATTTTTTTATTAATTGAAAAAAGAATTGACAAAACAATTAGAAATCATTCCATTCTACATGTACAATCAGTAATTCTTAATAACATCACATAGTTGCATATTCATCATTTCTTAGTACATTTGCATCGATTTAGAAAAAGAAATAAAAAGACAACAGAATAAGAATTAAAACAATAATAGAAAGAAAAAAGAAAAAACAAAAAACCTATACCTCACATGCAGCTTCATTCAGTGTTTTAACATAATTGCATTACAATTGGGTAGTATTGTGCTGTCCATTTCTGAGTTTTTATAATGATGACATTTCTTAAGGGCCAAATCTTAGGAACATAAAATGATATCAGATTAAGAGAAGTTATGCTTCTCAGTCATCACGTCAACATTTTTGGATACTCATTCTGTCGATTCCATCCAGATTATTTTGTCCTTTCTCTGAACTTCTGATATACTTACTGGCCATGGGAACTGAACTTTCAGCTAATTACATAAGTTATGTTTCTATAATTTTCTTTTTCTTTCTTTTTTGGGGGGGTACATGGTCCAGGAATTGAACCCTGGTGTCCTGCATGGAAGGCAAGCATTCAACCACTGAACCTCCCATGCACCCTAGGTTTCTATAATTTTCTATTTGAAATTTAGCACCCTATTTTATTATTACATTCAAATTGAGATCTCAACTGTGTCATTGATGATGAACATGTCAATCTAATTTATGTATCTCATTTGGACTTTAAAGTTGATATTTTACAGACAGTAAAGTGTTTCTCAATAATATTAGATCTAAAGCCTACAAGACAGAAAAAGATTGATTTTCTTATTTACCTTTGAAAGTTCAACTCTATCTCTATTTTAGTGTCTCTTTAAGTTTTGCTTATATAGATGAAATCAACACTCATTCTCCATTTTTTTTGTTTTGATCCTATTCAGTAAAGCAATGAACTGTCACCTTCCCTTAGATGCAGATGCCCTTGTGTGTACATACCACCCATTGATGAATTCAGTTATTTTCTTTAAGTAAACAATTTGAAAACAAAAATTTAAGTTTTCTATTATGGTGGTGGACTATTATGAAATTTTTGTGTTGGGTTTGTGTGTGTGTGTGTTTTGTTCTAGTTTGCTAGCTGCCGGAATGCAATATACCAGAAATGGAATAGCTTTTGAAAAGGGGAATTTAAGAAGTTGCTAGTTTATAGTTCTAAGGCTGAGAATATGCCCCAATTAAAACAAGTCTATAGAAATGTCCAGTCTAAGGCATCCAGAAAAAAAAGACCTTGGTCCAAGAAGGCTGATGAAGTTCAGGATTTCTTTCTCAAGTGAGAAGGCACATGGTGAACACGGTCAGGATTCCTCTCTCATCTGGAAGGGCGCATGGCAAGCATGGCATCATCTGCTAACTTCTTCTCCTGGCTTCCTGTTTCATGAAGCTCCCTGGGAGGCATTTTCCTTTTTCTCCAAATTCGCTAGCTGGTGGACTCTGCTTCTCATGGCTGTGTCGTCTGCTCTGCTTTCTCTGAATCTCCTTCATTCTCCAAAATGTTTCCTCTTTTATAGGACTCCAGAAACTTATCAAGACCCACCCAAATGGGTGGAGGCATGTCATCACCTAATCCAGTTTAACAGCCCCTCTTGATTGGGTTACATCTCCAGGGAGATGATCTAATTACAGATCCAAACATACAGTATTGCATAGGGATTATTCTGCCTTTATGAAATGGGATTTTGATTAAAACATGGCTTTTCTAGGGTATATACATCCTTTCAAACCAGCACGTTTCATATTTTTTTTTTTAGGTTTTTATTCCCCATGTAAAATGTTAATTACATTAACTGAGCACATTAATGGATATGATAAAACACACCTTGCTATATTTTTATGCTTTAAATGATAAACTTGAAATAATTTATAGTAGATTAAGGTGAATACACATTTGAGGTACAATAATTTTCTTCAGAAATTATTAATTGCCTTATTGATGCCGCGGTGATGTCGCAGGGGCTAAAGAGGGCGCTACGGCTCTTGGACCTCCTGCCTCGCGGCGTCAGGGTGTTTGGACATTTCACCGGGTGGGGGTGAGGGGGTTCCGGGCCCGGATAAGTGGACTAAGGTGAGCCGATGCTCGGCAGGGTTCCCCGCCGAGGGTCCTAAAAAGACTTGAGCCGGAGGCCAATTGTTGTGCACTGCTACTTTATTGTTACATAGCAAAGACTCGTGTGCTCAGGGGCTCAAGGGCTAAAAAGGACCCCGAGGCTTGGTGAGCTCGGGTTATATACAGTTTGGAGGAGGGGTGGAGTCGGGGCATGTACGTCAGGGGAGGGTAGCCAATCACACAAGCTAAGAAGCAGTTGCTAGGCTTAGGGCAGAAGTTAGGAAAAGAGAAGTGCTGAACATAACAGGAAGGGTTGCGGTTTTGTGGTGGGCTACGGAAATGGGCGGTTTACAACAAGAGGGGGAGAGGACAGCAAGTAAGTAAGAAAGAAGTGAAAATAAAATTTTTAAGGGCTGCTAGACTCCAATCCCAAATAATATGCCACGATTGAAATAGCAGAGTTCAAAGTGATGTTGTTTTAAGCAATATCACAAGTCAACATGGGGACATAACACTGGTAAGAGGAAGATTTGTTAAAACTTACAAGAAATCTAATGTTCAGTTTTTCAAGTTGGTTCTTCTTGCTTTGCTTAGAGGACAGGCTCTAGTGTTCTGAGGAACAAATTATTTTCAGTCGGAAAAAAATTGTTTTATAGAATTTTAGAACCAGAAAGGATTTAGAGTCCAGTATATATGACAAAGTTCTGGTCATTATTTAAAACTGACTGAAATGTTTACCATCTTTGCTTAGTCTTTTCCAACACCCACAATCAAGATAAGGGCTCCCTTTTCCATGATCTCTTGGCATATTATTTAAGTCTAGATTATAGCACTCATCTCGTCATTATTTTTCTATCATGTTCCTTTGTTTGAATTTATATCACCAATTATAAATTGTGTTTGAATTTATATCACCAATTATAAAATGCAGGAACTGGCATGAAGTAGTTGTTTAACAAATGTCTGATGAATGGATAAATGAATTAATGAAGAAATCTTGAAATAATTTGCTAATAATATTAGTAGCAATACCTTGATTTAAGTTTCATGCTTATAAAACTCAGATTCTCTGCATGTGAGAAGGATAGAGGGAGGAGGGCTGGGGCATAAATGAAATCAGAAAGAAATATAGATGTTAAAGATTGAGATGGTATAATCTAGGAATGCCAGAGTGCATAATATTAGAGACTAAATGTACAAATTTTAAGAATGTTTTTGCATGAGATAGAACAAAGGAATGTCATTACTGCGGGGTGCTGAAAATAGATGGTAATTAATATTTTAAAATGTCACCTTATGTGTGAGACTAAAGCAAAAAATGTTTATTTGGTACAAAATTTATATTTTGACTAGTGCATTTCCTAATATAACTTATGTAGATAGTTTGATTGAACACCACAAGTACTTGGAATCTCAGGTAGGACATGAGATTTTGTTGGTTTGCCCAGAGTGATGCCCCAATGAATCCCAGAGTGATTCGATCAGTGAGTGGAAAAGTATTTGCAAAGCCCCCTTTGGGGAATGGGGAGAATGGGGAGAAATTCAACTTCCCCAAGTTAAATTCTTGATATTCTCACAAGCAGTGTGGACAACCAAAGCTATAGGCTGAGCCCCCAGTCTTGGGGTTTGTTCATATGAAACTTAACCCCACAAAGGATAGGTCAAGTCTACTTAAAATTTAGGCCTAAGAGTCACTCCCAAGAGAGCCTCTTTTGTTGCTGAGATGTGGCCTCTCTCTCTAGCCAACACAACAAGCAATCTCACCACCCTCCCCCTGTCTACGTGGGACATGACTCCCAGAAGTGTGGACCTTCTTGGCAAGGTGGGACAGAAATCCTAGAATGAGCTGAGACTCAGCACCAAGGGATTGAGAAAAACCCTAGAGTGGGCTGAAACTGAGCATCAAGGGATTGAGAAAACCTTCTCGACCAAAAGGGGGAAGAGTGAAATGAGACAAAGTGTCAATGACTGAGAGATTCCAAACAGAGTCGAGAGGTTATCCTGGAGGTTATTCTTATGCATTGAGTAGATATCACCTTGTTATTCAAAATGTAAGGGAGAGGCTGGAGGGAACTGCCTGAAAATGGAGCTGTGTTCCAGTAGCCATGTTTCCTGAAGATGATTGAATAATGATATAGCTTTCACAATGTGATTGTGTAATTGTGAAAACCTTGTGTCTGATGCTCCTTTTATCTACCTTGACAACAGATGAGTAGAATATATGGAATAAAAAGAAATAATAGGGAGAACAAATGTTAAAATAAATTTAGTTTGAAATGCTAGTGATCAGTGAAAGCAAGGGATAAGGGGTATGGTAGGTATAAGTTTTTTTTTCTCTGTTTTTGTTTTATTTCTTTTTCTACTGTCTTTTTATTTCTTTTTCTGAATGGATGCAAATGTTCTAAGAAATGATGAATATGCAACTAGGTGAGGATATTGTGAATTACTGATTATCTGTTAATTTTTATTTCATTTGTTAATTTTTTAAATTAATAAATAAATTTTAAAAACTCAGCTTCTAATATTTTCTCAGGCAATCATTTAAAATTTTATATCTTTGGATATTATAAAAAGAATGTATTTGCACAAACCAGTCTAATTAATTACAAAATATGTTGCTAATATATATGTCCAAAATACAAAACACGCATTTAGGGTTTAATAAGGATATAGGAATTATGTACATAGTTTATCATGAATTAAGCTATAAAAATAATAATTTAAATAGCATGTTTTAATAGAACTTGTAATTACTTATGTTGTTAGAATTACAGTGATGATGTATTATGATTTATTATTTTAAATAATAGACCAAAATTTATATTCTTTTTTATTAGCTATAATATTTTAGTTTTATTTTATCTGGCATTCGTTAACTCTAAGTAAATATTGGTGCACAATAAAATTAGCAATCATCTAGTGTTTGTTTTAAACTAAATATTGAGTCCAGTAATTGAAGTGAGATGAAGTAATATAGAAAAAAGAAACAACAAAGCCAATGTAGGATTGAAAAATGATTCAGAGAAAATAGTGGAACTGCTATTTTTAACTTAGAGAAAAAGGACTAAAGATAAGATTTTATGAAGGAATATCAACTGGATAGGGTTTATAAGAATTTGTCTAGGAAAAATCTTGACATAAAAATGTGTGATAGGCTTTATAATATACTTTTCTGCAGTTTTTAATGCATGAACTAGGTAACAATATTTTCTGGATGGCCCAGGAGCTGTAAGATCAATTCAAGATTATCTCCAGCCTTTAAATCAACAAATGCTTATTGAGTGCCTACTGTATGTCATCCATTTTATTAATACTGGAGAAATATCAGTGAATAAGGATGGTATCTGCCCTCAAGGCATCTTCAATTTAATACAGAAGATATACATATATATACAAAATTTCACTGTAATATGGAAAGTAAAATTCTCAGGATATGAATAAAAGCCTATGGTAGCTAAAGAAATAAATGCCTATCTGGGAAAGGGGAAAGCCTTCACTAAGTAGATGGCATTTAAACAGATGTTAAGGAATTGAGTAAGAGCAAAGAAAGTGGGGGACATAGAAGAAGGAAGAACTTTTGTCATAGAGAAGAAGCACGGAGGCAGGTAGGAGCTTGGTGTGTTGGTGAATGTAGTATAGTTCAGCACACCTTTTATGGGATATAAAGATAAGAAATATTTGGGGGTGATACTGATAACATAGGTTGGAGACTGATGGTGAAAAAAAAATCCTCTTTCCAGATGTTTGGACTTTATTATGTGATCAATGAGAAGTGACCAAGACCTGTACTAAGGGAATGGCTGTGGGGATGGTGAAAAGAACATAAATTTGAAATATTTAGAGGCTATAATACATAATGCTTTTATATTAATTTGTATATTAAGCACAAGGAAGAAATCTAGATTTCCAGCTTGCCGGTAATGAGGACAGGGAATAGAGGAGGTGGAGGATGGTACAGAAGATAAAATAATGATTTAGGTATCAAAAATGATGTTTTGAGTTACCAAGACGCCATCTGGTTAAAAATTCAGCAGGCAGTCAGAAATTTGGAGAAGAAAAGAGTAAAGTTTTAGATCATGGAAATTTGATGAACAAAAGTTGAAATTACAAAGGCGTAGTTGGGTAATGGTAAGTAATTATGAAAGGCTAAGTACAAAATTGTGTACAGCATCAGTGTAGAGGAAAACCTTGAAAGATAGATTTGCATAAATGGGGTTAGGTTTTGAATTCCTTTATAAGAATTTTCAATTTTTTTATATTGTACTGTGTGGTTTTGAAAGTTTAGAGAGTGTCGAGATCAAATTTCTACTTTAGAAAAGTCAGTAATGGCAGCATGTGTGAGCATAGGCAAGAAAGGAGGAAAAAGAAAAAGACATATCAATTTGGGGTTATGAGGGCTTCAAATAAAATGGTAGGAGTGAAACTGCAAATTAAGAGATGGCTATAAAATATGTTGCAATGATAAAATCAATGTGGCTTAGTAAATGGTTGGGTATGAAAAATAAGAAACAAGCAAAGAGCTGAATGTAATTCTGAGGGTATGAGATGATATTAGAGTCATTGATGGACATGGGGTTTATAACTGCATTATTTAAAATTGCCAAGAGATGGAAACAGCCCAAATGTCCATCAACAGATGAGTGAGTGGCTAAACAAGCTGTGGTATGTACATATTATGGAGTATTACATAGCTGTAGGACAGAATAAAGTCATGAAGCATGTAACAACATGGATGGATCTTGAAGACATTATGCTGAGTGAATTTAGCCAGAAACAAAAGGACAAATACTGTATGGTCTCACTGATATGAACTAATATTAATGAGTGAACTAGTAGAATTTTAGTTACGAATACAGGTTATCAGGATCTAGAAATAGGGTAATTGATGCTGAAAGGATATAGATTGTTCAGCAGGACTGATAGTAAAATTCAGAAATGGACAGCACAATACTACCTGATTGTAGCACAATAATGTAAGTACCCTGAATGAAGCTGAATGTCAGAATGAAAGAGGGAGAAGGGCTGAGGGCACGTATGAAATCAGAAGGAAAGATAGATGGTAAAGACTGAGATGGTATAATTTAGGAATGTTTAGAGTGTACAATGATAGTGACTAAATGCACAAATTAAAAAATGTTTTTGCATGAAGGAGAACAAAGAAATGTCAGTATTGAAGGGTATTGAAATAGATGGTTATTCGTATTTTAAAACTTTAACTTCTGTGTGAGACTAAAGGGAAAAATGTTTATTTGCTGCAAAATTTACATTTTGACTAGTGTATTTCTTAATTTAATCTGCATGGTCAGTTTAATTGAACACCATAAGTACAGGGAATCTTGAATAGAGCATGAGATTTTGTTGGTTTGTTCAAATTAATGTGATGCCCCAATAAATACCAGAGTGATTTGAACAGTGATATTTGCAAAGTCCCCTTGGGGGAAAAAAAACTCAACTTCTTCATTTGGAGAATTCCTGATATTCTTGAAAGCAGTGGAGGCAACCAAATCAATAGGCTGAAGCTTTGATCTGCAAAGGATAAGCTAAACCTATGTAAAATTAGGCCTAAGAATCACCCCCAGAGAGCCTCTTTTGTTGCTCAGATGTGGCCCCGCGCTCTCTCTCTCTCTCTCTCTCTCTCTCTCTCTTAGCTGACACAGCAAGCAAACTCACTGCCCTCCCCCCTCTATATGGGACATGACTCTTGGGGTGTAAACCTCCCTGGCAATAGGGGACAGAAATCCTGGGATGAGCTGGGATTCCACATCAGGGGATTGAGAAAACCTTCTTGACCAAAAGGGGGAAGAGAGAAAATAAAGTGTCGGTGGCTGAGAGATTTCAAATAGAGTTGAGAGGTTATCCTGGAGGTTAGTCTTAGGCATTATATAGATTTTACATTACTTATGCATTATATATTATACTTTATGGTGTATTAGAGTGACTAGAGGGAAGTACCTGAAACTGTAGGGCTGTGTTCCAATAGCCATATTTCTTGAAGATAATTGTAACAACAATATAGCTTTTGCAAAGTGATTGTGTGATTGTGAAAACCTTATTTCTGATGCTCCTTTTATCTATGGTATGGACAGATAAGTAAAAATATGAATAAAAACCCCCAAATAATAGGGGGTACAAGGGTTAAGATGAATTGAGTAGACTGAAATGCTAGTGGTCAATGAGAGTAAGGGGTATGGCATATATGAGTTTTCTTTTTTCTTTTTTATTTCTTTTGCTGGAGAGATGCAAACGTTAAAAAAAATGATCATGGTGATGAATACACGACTATGTGATGATATTCTGAGCCATTGATTGTATGCCATGTATAGAATGTTTGTGTGTCAACAACATTTGTATGTTTTTTTTGTTGTTTACAATAAAAAAATATTTAAATAAAAGACACTGCCTTCAAGGAATTTACATTCTAGTTGGTGCAACAGAAATGTAAACAGTGAGAAGTGTGACAAGGGATAAAAAGTAATACGAAACCTGTGCTTTGGGAGTAATTTAGATATGCTGGGCTTGAGGTACTTGTGGGACTTCTAGATAGAAAGGTATAGCTGGACATTGGAAATAAAGAGTGATACTTAGGTAAGAGGTTGAGATGGATTTATGGTCTTATTTAACTTTACCATCCTATCACTTTGGCATTCCTAATCAAACTATCTTCCAGATCCTTAGACAAAATTATTTATCATTTTTTACTTTCAAAACTCCCATCTTACCTCAATAAATCTATTCTCTGCTCTTTTCAGTCTTGGTAATCTGAACCACATTCATGGCTTAAGTATGGCTTATATAGTCATCACTTCCAAATTGTGTCTGTGGCCCAGAACTGTCTTTTGAGTTCTGTGTAACAAAATGTTACAATTTGTATGCCTTATGTGCATTTCAAACTCAGTATGCCTTCATCTTGACTATCTTTCTCCTTGAATCAGTTCCTGCTAGCGTATTCTCAATTTTGGTCACTTGTACTAATCATCAGTCCAGTTGGCCAAGTTAGGAATCCAAGAATCTTTAATCATTTTATTTATCTTTCTCTTCCAATAGTCATCAAGGTCTGTAGAGTCAAACTCCTACGTGTCTTTTCAATCAGTCCTCTCTTCCCTGTTCATTTGGCTTTGTGGTAGTTATTTGTTGCCAAGATTATGCAGTGGTCTTCAAAGTGATATCTTTACTTCCGGTGTGGCTTCCTTTCAATCTGTTGAACATACTCGGGGATGTGTGAGCTACTAACGTATGTCAGGCACTGTTCTAAGGGCTATCCATTAATTTAGTCCTCAAAAATATATGAGGTAAGCATATTCCTTTCCTTGTTGTGAAGCATATGCAAAGTGAGATAGAAAGTTTATTCAGGGTCATACAACCAGAAAGTAAGTAAGCCAAGGTTCCAACCCGGATACTCTTGAATGGAGAGGATCCATGCCCTTACCAACTGTGCTGGTTTGAAAATTTTATATACCCCAGAAAAGCCATGTTTTATTCCTGATCTACCTTGTGGGAGCAGCCATTTCTTTTAATCCTCATTCAGTACTGTAGGTTGTAAACTTGATTAGATTACCTCCACACAGATGTGATGTGCCCAATTGTGGGTGGGATATTTGATTAGATGGAGATGTGACTCCACCCATTCCAGGTGGGTCTTGATTAGATAACTGGAATCCTTTAAAAGAGGAAACATTTTGGAAAAAGTCTGAATGAAAAATGACAGAAATAACCAAGCCGACAGAAACTTCAGAGCAGAGCTGACACAGATACCTTCACTTGGAGAACAGAGACATGGATGTGTGGAGATGCTTGGAGTCCAGCAGATGTTGCCATGAGATGTTAAGCAAGTCAGAACCTGAAGAGAGCTAAGGCAAGCCAAGAGACAAAGGTCTGCTCCAGAAAAGCAAAGTGAGGAACCCCAACAGGAACAGAGGCTGAAGGCATCAGAGCCCAGGAACAAGGGACCAGCAGATGCCAGCTACGTAAGGCGTTCCTGATCTATTGTCCTTTCTTGAGTGAAGGTAACCTCTTGTTGGTGCCTTGACTTGAACATTTTCATTTCCTGAGAACTGTAAACGTGTAACTTATTAAATTCCCCTTTTAAAAAGCAGTTCCCAGTTCTGGTATATCGCATTCTGGCAGTTTGCAAACTAGAATACCAACTATATAGTCTATATACTATAACCTTATACTGCCTTATCATTGTGACCTACTTTTCCCATAAATTGGGTAAATTTCTGACCTCTCAACCAAGCAAGTTTAAAATCAGTGGTTTAGAGCCATCTGTTTCAATGCTATTCAGCAAGATACTTTCAATAACCAAAATTATTTTCATTTTATTTTAAATGACAAATGTAAATGAACTTCATGTCTTAGTTTTATGTAAAAAATTTTCCTTTAAGGCATTTTTGTTTGTGTTTCTCTCCCCGAAGATATGTTTTGAAATTTTTGTGAACATGATGTTAATAAGAAATTAATTTGTGTATCTTGGGAATAACATGTTCACACAGCAGGTGTGGTATCATTTTGAAAAATATTCTGCTAAACAGAGCTGAAAAGAAGTGAATTGGCATTCTGGCTTAAGTCTAGTTTTGTTTCTTTTATCTTAAAGTGACATTTCATAATCTTGATGCAGCAAATGTAATACAATTCTCATACTTATCCAGTCACCTACACATTTTTCACCCTGAGAGGTTATGGTGGAAGTCTGATGTGCCGTAGATTATTCATTTTACCTGCATACCAACCTGACTCCATGTACCTTTCCACAAGGGGGAGCCAAGTTAAAATGTCTTCATATTCTTGATATCTATTAAACAGTTGTAATTCCTATGTACAACTTTTCAAATAGCAGGTGAAGGGTCATTAAAATGACCCAAGGAAATATCAGACATACCCCAAAACTCTTTGTCCAATATGTTGCTAAAATGACCTTAAAATATCTAAATGATAAATTACTTAATGTTAACTTCTCTTTCAGATACATTGCTGTTAAAATAACACTCCAGGTATATGAAGGAAAATAGTGAGTCAATAAAGCTTTTGCTCTTTCTTCCCTTTTTTTCCCCACCTGTGCTGATTTGAAAGGAGTTATGTACCCCAGAAAAGCCATGTTTTAATCCTAATATCATTTTGTAAACGCAGCCATTTCTTCTAATCCCTATTCAGTACTCTATGTTGGAAACTTTAAATAGATTATCTCCATGGAGACGTGACTCAACCAAGTGTGGGTATTAAACCTCATTAGGTGGAGACTTGTCTCCACCCTTTCAGATGGGTACTGATTACTTTATTTCAATCCTTTAAAAGAAGAAACATTTTGAAGAAAGCTTCAGAAGGACATAGCCATGAGAAGCAGAGAGTCCACCAGCCGGTGACTTTCGGAGATGAAGGAAAACCATCCCAGGGAGCTTCGTGAAACACGGGGCTTGTAGAGGAAGCCACATAGATGCCACCATGTTCACCCTCTGCCCTTCCAGCTGAGCGAGAAATGCTGAACATCACTGGCTTTCTTGAACCAAGGTATCTTTCCTGGCTGCCTTAGTTGGACATTTCTATAGATTTGTTTTAATTGGGACATTTTCTCAGCCTTAGAACTGTAGACTAGGAACTTATTACATTCCCCTTCTTAAAAGCCATTCCATTTGTTTCCCGGAGCCTGCCCATGCAAAACAAATAAATTAATTAATTAATTAAAAAAATAAGCCGTTCCATTTCTGGTATATTGCATTCTGGCAGCTGGTAAACTAGAACACCATCCTTCTACCCCTCCATTTTCTATCCTTTCTTCAACAAATATTTATTCAACACCATTTATATGCTGGGTAAGTACTTGAGATTTATCACTGAACAAAATAAAGATCCCAACTCTCAAGGAACTCAAGTTTATATAATTTTCAGAATAAAATTTTCATAGTTAGAAATGACCTGGGCATTATAGCATAATGAAAATAGAAATATGCGCACATATGTGTGTCAAAAAGGAAAAGAAGTGTACCAAGAAAGGATGATCAACATAAATATGTGGTTAGCAGTTTTTACTCAGTGAAGACCCTTATCTTTGCATTGACACTACAATGTTCTGATATAAATAACATTCAGAAAAGTTGAATCTAGTTTGAAATTCTTAAATCTGAGTCCACAGAAAGTGGCACAGTCTCAGAGAATTCATCTACAATTTGCAAGGCTCACTGAAAGGACTGACTGTAATGCTAAAGAACATTTATGCTTTTAAAACATATTTCCATTTACTTGAGATAGATTAAAGTCTCTCTAGCAGTTGTAAGTCATCTGCATTGTTCTATATTGAAGCATGCTTGGTTCTCTCTTGATGTCTTCTAGTGTTTTCAAATTAGGAGTGAGAGATAAAATATTGTTAAGGTAAACTCCTGGCCAGTATCTGAAATATCTTAAAGATCTTCAGTTGGCCTCACCTAGACACACTGTTTGAGCCCCTGCATCTATTTCTTGGCCAGCTTGAATCTTATATTAGAGCAAAAACCATTTTTTAAACATCTCAGCATTTCTAAGCAGATAATTATTAAAATTTTGTGGTATGGATGAGGCAGAGACTAGATGACACTGTGTCATCTGCTATTAGGTATTATTTAATTGATCCACCATTTAATTATTAGCATATTGTAATAACTTGAGGTTGCTTTGGTGTCCTGGAAATTAAAATGAAGCACATTATTAAGTTCCACTAAACACTATGTATTTGTTTCTAAATGAAATGAAATCAGCACAATGCTCCTTAACAATGTACTAGTCCACTGTTATTTATTTCAAAGCCTGAGTTTGTTGCAGAATCAACCCTTCTTAAGTGACTACCTAATATTTAAAGGAGGAAGCATGCAGACCAAGAAACACATCAAAATTTTTCATTAGGGGTTGATTAGGATTCATTGCTAGGTAATACCTAATAACCATATGTTCTTATGGGGAAGGTTTCTGAGAAAAATGGGATATTCTGGGTAAACTGTGACATTTCTTCAGCAAGATGAATTTCTCTGTTCCTTATTAAATTTCCAGGTTTTAAACTTTTCTTGGATATATTTCAAAGTATTTTCTGAAAAAAAAAAAGAATTTTGAAATGATTCAAACTAGGGCAGAATTGAATATAAAAAAAGGCACTCAGTTTCCCAATTTCAATGGGATTTTTCCTTATATTAAGAGAAATAAGAGATAATTTGGATCTTCTGGAAAATATGCTTTGAAGAGTCAAAAGGTATGAAATCATTAAGGCAGGTATGATGATTAATATCTTGACTAACCTCATTTTAAATTAGTGTCAATATATACAATCTGAAATACCTTTTTTTTCTGTAATGGTACGTTATGTTCAATTAAACATTGATGACTCTCTTCTATGCACAAGACTTGTGCCAAGGAACTTAGGAGATGCAAAGACAAAGGAGGATAAACAAAGCTGTTCCCAAAGAAAACAATGTTTGGTAGGTGATGGGGAAGGTGAAAAAAAGTTGTCTATGATTCAAGGCAAAAGTGGTAAATACTTATCTAGAAGTAAAACTGGAAGACAAAAAAACACTTAAGGGAAAGAATGGCTAGAATATTCAGTAGGGTTATCTCTGGGTCTTAAAGGAAAAACAGCACTTTTTTGGGTGGAGAAAGAGGAAAGTATATTGCAGACTTAAGGAATAGCACAGGAAAAGAAGTGGACTAATTGGAACAAAAATAATCTGAAGGACTTGGGTAAAATGAACAGTTTTTCAAGGCTGTATACATGGAGGGGATGAAATGGGAATCAAAATCTGGGGATATATGAATGCCACAAGTCTTACCCAACCCCTAGGAAACAGATCCCGGACAAAGTGGACATGCCAAACACCTTATTGGGCATTTAATTTCTAGGAAAATAAGAGAATGGGAAAGGGCAAATAAAGCAGCCAGGATGGAAGGCACATATCAGGTGTTGGATTACTGAGTTGTCCCACATTTTACAAGAAATCACAGCTGGTTATTTAGTCGAGCAGGACATCTTCAGAGAGGCCATATGGAACCACAGCATCTCAAAACAATCTGTCACTGTGTAGAAGGGTGAGCAATTTATCTTCCAACTGCTTCCCATTTCCTATCTCTCATAGATTAAAATTCAACCCATGGGTGATGAAAATGCTCTAAAATTAGATTGTGGTGATGGATGCGCAAATCTCTGAATGTTCTAAAAACCACTGAACAGGTATGATGGCATGTGAATTATATCTTAATAAAGATATTATTAAAGAAGAAATCAACCTGTGGGAAGCTAGAGCCTCTTTGGGTTCCACCAGATTGGACCTAGGAATGAGAGCTGCTATGGGTTCTCCAATGAATGGTGGAATGGAAATACAACCCAGATCAGCCCAAGCCCTGCTCTCATTCTAGGAATCACTGAGACAACTGGTAGTGTGAGAAGATGAAGTGAAGGTAGCCATGGCTTTGTGCCTTGAATAATGTCTTATCTTCCACAGGGGCAACTAAATCAGGAAACAAAACAATTGGGCAAGGCCCAGAAGAGCAAGGAGGACTAAAATATTTGGGAAGAATAATAAACTAGATCCCATACAGCCCGCATCTCATGCTATTCTGATCTGTTTGAACCCTTTCATATGAAAATAAGATAGATGCCTTTACTTCCCAAAGAAATAGTCACCTAAAAAGAACTTAACAAGGATTAGCAAATTAAACTGCACTTTTATACTCTTATAGCTGATGTTGGGATCTGAGACTGAAGATACCATAGATACTTTGTTCTTCTGTCCATTCACCGAAAGAAATAGTTGTCCTCTTGGTTCTAGGCTGATTTTCTTGACTAAAAAATAATACAGCAGAATTGACTATCTGACTCAGAAAAATCTTTCAGCTTCCATGTTAATCTCTTCAAACACTCACTCTTGAAACCAGCTACATATGGTGAGGAGGGCCCAGAAGCCCCAGAAACCCCATGGAGAGGCCCCTGTGCAGGGTAAGTGAGTCATATGGTTGAAATCCCTGCCTGAACTCCCAGCTGATTGCCAGGACCAGCTCTCTCCCTGCCAACAGCCAGTAAAATCTTGCTATGACCAGAAGTGAGGTATGCTCTACATCTTTTCTTCTGCCCCTGGAGACCTTCCACAGTTGGTACTGGAAGGAACAGAGACAAGCTGCTCAGGCCAGTCCTTCCCAAATTCCTTTCTTGCAGAATAATGAATATAATGGCATTGCTTTTAGGACACAAATATTTGGAGATAGTTTGTTTTGCAGTTATAGAAAACTATAACTGAGATATTTTATTACCTCTTACTTTATCCTTACTTAGATTATCCTTACTTTATTTGGTTGCTCTGAGTTGTCTTCCTGATAGCATCACTCAGATTTTCTTCTTTTGAAGTCATGTTTGCTTTAATTGTCCATTCACCATTATCACTTGTCATGGAAGCAATGGAGATACCCCCGCAAAACTCATGGTTTCAAGAAATACTCTTCTTTTCTCCTGTGGTTTACTAGCAAATCTAGATCCTCATGATTTCTTCATCTTTACAGCAACTTTTTTCTTTGCCTACTGGCACTCTGGCATGAGGAGCACATGTGGCCATGTGTTTGCTGCAGTTCTCAGTGGAAACCTTGCTGGCAGAAGTGATTCTGGTAACTAGCACCTCTAGGTTGGGATGCTTTATGATTTTAGTAATAGAAAGAACAAATGCATCAAGCATGTCACTGTCAGTGATAGCTAGAAGGAAATTTATATAAACAATAAATTCAATAAAAATAGTCCTATTTATGCTTTTTACTTCCTGGATCCATTGATTCTATCTATAGAATACAGCATTGTATATTGATCATTGGTTCAATATACATAATGCACCAAAGACAGTACCC
This sequence comes from Tamandua tetradactyla, assembly GCF_023851605.1. Taxonomy (NCBI): domain Eukaryota; kingdom Metazoa; phylum Chordata; class Mammalia; order Pilosa; family Myrmecophagidae; genus Tamandua; species Tamandua tetradactyla. Next base: position 148,298,506 of record NC_135327.1, read on the forward strand.
CAGCTCTCAAAATGTTGTCACTGAGCTAGTACCATAGATAAATCTTCAATAGGCCATTCCACTATACAATCTGTCTGCTTATTTCTGTTTAATGGGATATTTTGTAAGAATGAAGAAGTCTGTGTCATTTGTTCCCTCTCCTCCTTTGGCATAAATGTGTTTCCTGGCCCAAGGAAACATTGCTATGTGGAATATGTGGCATATGTGACATACTGTGTGTTCTAGTTTCTAGCTGCTGGAATGCAATATACCAGAAATGGAATGGCTTTTAAAAAGGGGAATTTAATCAGTTGTCAGTTTACAGTTCCAAGGTCAAGAAAATGTCCCAATTAAAACAAGTTTATAGAAATGTCCAATCTAAGGCATCCAAGGAAAGATGCCTTGGTTCAAGAAGGCCAATGAAGTTCAGGGTTTCTCTCTCAAGTGAGAAGCATATGGTGAACACAGTCAGAGTTTCTCTCTCATCTGGAAAGGCCTTTGGTGAATACGGTCAGAGTTCCTCTCTCAGCTGGAAGGGCACATGGTGAACCTGGTTAGTCATTTGCTAGCTTCTTCTCCTGGCTTCCTCTTTTATGAAGCTGCCTGGGAGACATTTTCTTTCTTCATCTCCAAAGGTCGCTGGCTGGTGGACTCTGCTTCTCATGGCTATGTTGTTCTGCTCTACTCTCTGAATCTCTCATTCTCCAAAATGTTCCCTCTCTTATAGGACTCCAGTAAGCCAATCAAGACCCACCCAAATGGATGGAGACATGTTGTCACCTAATCCAGTTTAGCAACCACTCTTGACTGAGTCACATCTCCAGGAAGACGATCTAATTGCAGTTTCAAGTATACAATACTGAATAGGGTTTAGAAGAAATGGCTGCCTTTACAAAATGGGATTAGGATTAAAACATGGCTTTTCTAGGGTACATACATCCTTCCAAACCAGCACAGTATGCCAATGAATTTATAGTCTATAAACTCTGGGATGCTGATGTTATCAGAGCTACTGTAAGCATAAATTTAAACCAATACTTTCAGTATGAAATGACTCTAGAAAAGGAAAAAAATCAACTCATTGAAAGGTGAAAGATATTGCAAACACTTCAGCATTGCAGAGTTCAACATGCCTGAATTTTAGGGTGACTTTAACTTCTCATACCTCTTATGCATGTGTCTTATTAGAGCACCTAAAGTATTTGCCAAGTTCTGCATGTCTATGATTGATAATTGAGGGGGAAAAAAAGCCTTCCAAAATATAGCTATGTACAAAGTGCCAAAGTTTATGCTAATAAACTTCCATAAAGATATCAAATATGACATAACACCTTCAATTTTGTCCACCATCCAATGAAGTGTACAGTAGACAACCTTAATCTCATTTTTGCAGAGATGACACAGATGAATTGAATGGGAAAATGATGGAACTTATCAACTTCTTTGGTGTTTATATTGATCTCCACCATTCCTCCTAAGATATTGCTTCTAATTTATTATCTTGGCCAAGGGTGGCAGATCAGCCTATAAAATGGTCCTTATAATACAGATCATGGAACCAATACAAGCCTTTCTGCTAGCTGTTAATCATCTCAATTGAAAAACTGGAGCCTGTATAAATAACAATAGAGTAGGTAAACTTATCAACGACCCTACAATTCCCACCATGAACTGATGTCTATGATGGCATTTTTAGGGGGGGAGGAAGCATCCATTCCTTGAAATGGTTCAGTATTTCTATTTCTACTTCCCCTGAAGAATGGCCTCAGCTCAATTTGGAATTTTTCTATCTATTTATCATCTATCTACCAGTCTAATCTATCTTTATAAATTATATTCTTTATAATAAATCCCTCAGAATCAACACAATCTCCCTTTCCAGATGTAGATATCAAGATCCACTTCCCAACATATTTCCCTGTCTTCTGCAGACACTTACCAGTCTCCACAGTTCCTTTGGCAAGAATGATGTTTCTTCCCTGAGCAGATCTTACTCTTAAGTTGTGCTGAGCCCTGTCCCTTGTTATCATCCTGTTAACAAGGAGGTATAGAGGTTGAGAAAAACTAATATATTATGAGACTATTATTTCAATTGAAGCTATTGCAGTTTCAGGCAAAATTAGAGCAGCTTTTCTGCTACAAGGGGAGAGGAGTTTCTGCTTCTAAAAAAGAGGAAATCTGAGAGTTAAAATAATCAAATTTTCCACCCCATTTATCCCAGGGTCTCACTTTTTCATTACCAGGGAATTTATTTGATGATCAGAGAACTCAATCATTGAACATAACTTTCCTTTGCAGTACAGTACTGCATCCCTTATAATCATATCACTTTTTTTCACATTTTATCTTATGACTGTAGGAGAACAGAGTCTTCTTTAAACTCTACCACCGAAACTCGCTGGTTACATAGCGAGGCTTGTATTGGCAATTAGTCGCCTTGAGCTCATCACTTGATTTTTGCAAGGCTTTCCATGCCGTTTAATGTAGCCATCAAGCACCCCATTTCTTATAATTATCATTGCATCATACTGATCAGAGCAGTATTACTTGATCTTCCAATTCCTTGCATTTTACCTGCACATCAACTTAATTAATCGCAGGTGAAGTCTTTAGTAATTGTGAATCCACTAAATATAAAGGATTGTTACTACGTCACTCATCACTGACAATAGGGTTCCTTTTGCTTTTAAACAGGTGGGAAGTAAAATTTTACATTACTAGCTTTATGTTCTACTTTTTACAATTTCTGGTATCAATTGTCTTGGCCAAGAATTCCTAGATAAGAGAAACTAAGGTAAATCTTCCATGGAGTGACACAAGATTGAAGGGAAAGGAAGCAAAAGAGTAATGGTGGAAAATCAAATAAAGATGGTGTATTACTGAGCTGGCCATAGGTTCAAAAGAATACATAGCTGATTGCTGTGTTGTACATAACATATTTGGAGAGGCTATATGTAATTAGTGCATTTTGGAAATGTTCATTTAGGTAAGGAAGTCTTGGAATACTCCATCAAGAGAAGAAAGGGGAAGCAATTTATCTGCCATCTCTTTTCTATCTTTCACTGGTTAAAATTTGTCCCATAGAATGTTAGTCTCTCACACTTTCGGGTTGTGCTATATACATCTTGTTGGATGCCAGTAGTTTGTGCCTTATGCAATCAATTGAATCACATCTAAGCTTCTGTCATGCAAAATTCTAGTCTTGTTCTTGGAGAAGTCTGAGATGACTAGACGTGATAGAATATGAATTTGAGAGTGGTAGTTTTTGGGCTTGAAGACCACACATCCAGAAAAATGCATACTTTGACTTGTACATATTCATAATCCATAAAGGAAGACAGCTGTATAATAAATTCTATTTGGAGGTATTCAATACGGCCTATCAGAACATAGCATTTTCATGTCAAACCTTTATCATTTTTCCATGATTATGTTGGTTAAAGATAAGACACTAATTTGAATCATTCTCTGATACTCTAGAATAAAGTTGATCTATCAGTGTTTGTTTAATACGGTGGGCAATTTGTTACTTTTGTAATGAATTATCTCCTGAATTGTTTTAGCAAGTGTCCATTTGAGGCTATCTTGTGCCACCTTTCAGTCGTCCTGGCTTTCCCATAGTTTATCCTCATAAATCTTACAACCCAATCATTTCAGAATTGGTGATCGTATCTGTGCACTCATGAATGAAATTTTTTAACTTGGATTTTATTTTTTGTTTTATAAAAGGTCTTTGCATTGGACTTTTGTGAGCATTGCTGTCTTGGCATAATGATTTGCTAAAGCATTTTCTCTGAATTCATTTATGTCTTTTATGATGAGCCTCTACCTTTATAACCACAATTTTATTGAGTAGCAGCAAAACATTAAGCAATTAATATATGTGTCATTCATTTTTTTATAGAAGTGTCTGAGAAAGTAAAGAAACATCTCAGTTTTCATGGCATTCAAAGTTATGAACTCTTCTATAAACCTTTCAGCTTAGAATGATTATATTTAGCCTTTTATATTAATCAAATTGACATGTCTTACAAGGAACCACTAGTTTAGCCACTTGAGCTGATTTGATTTTGATAAGAAGCTTGATTCTACAAGGGAATCTGTAGTAGTTATTGATAACTGGCCTGACATTTTCCCTTTTCATTTGTAAGATAAGATAGAAACAATGTTAAGCAAGGATTTTGGTGTGAGGACATTTAAGTGGTATGTTTTGGGAATAGGAAGTTCTAGAAATACAGAAATATAATCATGAGGGTCTCCTTAATCAGGTAAGGATATTAAAGTTCTGAATTGAGAGTACATATGGATTTAAGGATAAATTAACAGCGTTCATAATTAATCAACTAACCAAAAATTGTTGGATGATTTCTATTAGCAGTAAGGATTGTACTTCATGTGGTACCATCGAGTCTGAATGTGATTCTAGTACAAAACCTGAATATGATTTGGTTAATTTAGTAGAAGCTACAAATTTGAGACTTAATTAAGCTCTAAGAAATGCTGTGTTGTTATTAACCCTAGAACGTGGCCTAACCTTCCATGTGCATATAAAAATAAAGGTTTATAAAAACCTGATGGACCCACATTGGTGGTTATGAAGAAATATTTTGAGATTACTAAGACGTTTCTGTGTTCCAAGGATCAATTTAATCAAATCATACAAGGACCTCTCTATTTCAGAGTCAATTACAATTTGCTATTTAATAAAAATGTGACCTTATTTTGCTATCACAACTAGTGGAGTTGGGATCTTCTAACTGCAATTTAATTTCTTAAAAGATGAAGCTCCAAATCATTTTCATTTTTCCATATTCTCCCGTACATTTTTCTCCTTTAAGAGCTGATCAATCTCTGATGGATTCCAACTAGACTAATTCACAAAAGATGAGAATATAAACCAGAATGGTATGATATCATTTTAAAACCGCATATAACAACTTCTAGTGATCAGAGTTGCCAAATGAGAATAGTAATATTAGTATAATGACTCTTATTTATTGAGTAAGAATTCTGTTTCATGCACAGAATATGGAGTGTAATGGAACGTTTCAGAGCTTAGACACTCGTCATACTGCTTAAATTCAATCTTGATTATTTCAATTAATCCCTATTGCTTGAGGTAATTTAACCTCAATGTACCTTAGTTTTATCATCTGTAAAATGCTTCCTGGAGCTGTTGTGATGATTAAATGAGATGATAAATGTAAAGAACATAATAGAGTGCTTGACACATATTAAATAATTGAGTATAGATATTACTTAGGTAGCAAGGATTTTATTTTGAAAAGATTAAACCAATTCAATTTCCATCTTCATCTAAATTTTATTTCCCTGCATCCTATCATTAAAGTTAAAATAGGGACTAATCAATTAAGAGGATTTCACCAAATAAATTTATAACTACCTTTGACATTCAAAACTAATTCTTCGAATCCATAGAGAGAGCCAGGCTTTGTTGAAGGCATGAAAGGATTTTTATAAATTTTCTTTACAAATTAGAAGACCACTCTGGTGTGCCCACATCACCAAACTTTTACTATAAGTCAAAGGCACAAATAATTCAGCTTAAGAATGGGAGAAAGATGTGTTCTCAAGATTGAAAGGAGAAAGGAAAGGATGAGGAAGAGGTCTCACTTGAGGGCCAAGTTGGCAGAAATCCCTAACAAGTCAAGAGGGGAGCCAAAACAAAGGATTTTAGGCTTGGCTTTCAGTCTGGAACTCAGGAAAGATACCACTAGGAAGATGTCCCTGAACGAGAGTGTAAATAGTGGGTTTAGAGAGTCATAGGCAGAATACCTGGGTCTTTATTAGCTCTTAGGTTTTGAAAATTCAGAAGTTCTAGTATGGTCCCAGAATAGAAACTGAAAGTTGAGAGTTGGTGGAGCTGTCCTAGGGCCACTAAAGTAAAGGGATGGGAGGCTCACCAGCCAAGACCTTCAGATGGATTGTCTAATCCCTAGTCTTCTTGGCCATTGTGACTAAGACTTATATGCAGAGGTTGCGAGAGCTAAGGTGGGATCTAATCAGCAGGGTGGGACTGTCCCTGCATAGCAGACTTGAAGCTGAATATGTCGTTGATCTCAGTGCATTTGGATATTTGCCACCGGAATATTCAATGATGAAGAATCACTGAAGAGCCCACCATAGATCCAAAGGGTATTAGATCAATCTAATTCAGATCAGCTGCTCCTTTAGCCATCACCATGGTGACATACCTGTGCCATCTGGGGCAGAAAGAGAGATAACTTGGTAAGACTGAGTATCTACTGAAAGATCCCCATTCATCCAAATGAAACTGAATTAATTTTTGTTGCCCAGTTTTGTTTTTTCCACCCACAATACTTTCCATCAGCCACATAAATGGTGACCTTCAGAGGAATTTGAGCACAGTTATAGAAAATAAAGCTTTCTCCTCTTCTTTTTTATTGCCATGTATATGTTTCAACCCCAAGCACATTAATATTATGTTATTAATACCCACAAAAACTCGACAAGATAACTACTATTTTCCCCTCTAATTTTGGAGAACAACAACAAAGCTAATCCAAAGTCACAAAATTAAAAGGTGATACGACCAAGACTATAACCAAGGGAGTTTATTTCTAACATCTGTCTGTGTAATTGCTATTGTTCACTACAGTGCTGCCAACAATAGAATATGCAAATTGTCCTTTTGAATTTCCCAATATGGGGTTCATTGCTGTCTCACAGGGCCGTTAACCATACTAGGTTTCTTTCCTAAACCATGGAACCATATTCTTCCATCTAAAACCTTTGCTCTCTTTTCCCCGGAATTCCTAAGTTATAATTAACAACTACCCACCAATCTCTACACTTTTCACTGACCATTCACTTCACCTGTGAACTCTAAACAAGATGTAAATATTCCTTGAGTTCAACTCATCATGTGAAGCCCTTTGAAACTACCCATCCTTCAAAACCTCAATACTGAGGTTGGTGGGGGAGTCAGGTTGGGCTCATCCTTTATATCACTGCCACTTCCAGGTCAAAATGCCTCTATCATATAATCCTTGTTCCTTTAAAGTTCATGATGTTCAGTGATTCTCAAAACAGTTACAACAGATTGCTAGGCCCCAGTAGAATTTCTGATTCAGTAAGTCTGGCCTGGGGCTTGGGAAATTTGATTAATTTGACAAATTTCCATCTTATGTTGATGCTATTACACAGCTACATATAACTATAAATAATTTTATATCTGAATATTAATAATCAAATCTGAAGAGATTTGAGAGAGATGCTTACTTTTTAGTAAAATAGATCTCTCTCTCCATATTCTTTGTTATTAAAATCTGAAATAATTCTCTTATTTTAGCAGGAATTTCCACCTAATTTCACCAGATATTAATTTGAGTATGCTACCTTTGTATAAAGCTTGAAAATTGTTGCATATATTAGAAAACCACAGATAATAATTATAAAATGCTTCCTGTGAGCAAGTTAGATAATTCATACTTGGAGCAGCATACATTGATATAAAATTACCCTGTTTCAGGAGCATTTTTCAATATATTCTCAGTCATGATTTTAAATTTGTTTTTACAAAATCTGAGGAAGGACCCTAATATCCCCTTTTTCCCTCAAGTCTTGTTTTATTTATGGTAAATTTTATGTAGAATAGCATTTGCTCTTTTTCATTAATATTTATATGCCCATTATCAGACTTTTGCAATCCTCAAAATATGTAATATCAATAATTACCCTGTGAATGAAACATTCAACCAACATCTTTTCTTTTTTTTTTGGACTGCTTTGAAATTTTCTTTTCAATTTATGGTTTAGCTTCACAAATAAATTACTGTTAAGATCCTCAGTAGAGGATGGCATGTATTCATGTAACAATTTTAATTAAAACTGTGGGTTGACTTTCAGTTATTTTAAATGGCAAATGACAGGAAAAGCACTGTTTTCTAGATAAATATAGCACATATAGAAAAGATCTTTTAAAGCACAGGTGTCAGCAATGGTAAAGTCATTGTTGGGAGCAAAAAGAGAGAACAAGATTATTACTTTAGGAAATACTGACAGAACAACTTTGTAAAAATCAAAGAAAAAAGAATTCTAGTATTTTTGCCCACTGAAAATTCCCAGTGAAAAAATTTAAGTATTTCTTAGAGATTTCTCAGATATTATCAAGGTCCTAAATCAGTTAACTTTAAGACAGGAAGATTATTTGTGTGGACCTGGTCCAATCACACCAACATTTAAACAGTTCTCTTTAGGTACAGGAGATGAAGTCAAGTATTTCAAGCATGAGAGGACTTTAATGTACTACCAATGCCTTGAAAATGAAGAAGAACACATGGAGAGGGATGTAGAAAGCCTCAAAGATCTGAGAGCAGCTCCTCGTTGATTGTCAGCATGGAAATGGGGACCTCAGTCCTACAATCACAAGAAACTGAATTCTGCCCACAAGAGTGAATCTGGAAGCAGAGTTGACCCATTGTCTCCAGATGAGAACTCAACCTTGCCAATATCTTGATTTCAAACTGAGCAGAGAATCCAGACTTGCTCTGATGCACTTCTGACCTACAGAACTGTAAGCTAATACATAAGTGCTATTTTAAGTTATAAGGTATGGTAATTTGTTATGTAGCAATAGCAAACTAATAGACCAACTTTATATATGTAATCAATTGTTTCTGAGAATGCCAAAGCTATTCTGATCCAAAGTACTATACCTGATTTTACCCACCTGAGGAAATTTTTAGAATCTCCTTTTTGACCCAATGCTTTGAAAATTTTCAAAGATGTATCTTTAATAAGAATATATTTGAATCCGTTCTGTAGGGTACATGGTGAGAAGAATTATTTTAATGAGAAGAATTCCCTTTAGCCCTGGAAAATTTTCCTAAATCATTTATTTAATTCTCCCCCTTCTGTTTTCCCTGTAATATCTTTATAGTGCTCCCACTATTCATAAGTAGGGCATCCTTGATTAATGTAACAATTTTCTAATATTTTCTCCATTTTCATTTTCCTGGTCTTTTACCTTCTTAATTTAGTCAATTTTATTTTCCAACCCTTCTACTTGATTTTTCATTTATCTTACCATAATGTTCATTTCCATGGGCCCTTTCATACCCCCACCCCCAATTTTCAATTTGTATATCAATTATTGTTTTCTGGATACTCTATTTCCCTGAACTCTCAGAGGACACTAATATAAATTTTTTGAGGTTTGCATTTCTTCTCACACATCTCTATTTCCTCTAAATTTCTTTTCTCTGTTTATGGTGTTTTTGTTTTTTTCTTTCATAAAAGATTTTCTTAAGTTGTCTAGTGACCCTTCATTTTGTGTTCATATTCGAAAGTTCCATAGTAAGCATGACAGGATGGTATTTGCACATGGGAGAGTTATCAGCTGAGGATTTCACTCTAGGGTAGTCCTGATCCAGCAGGGTCTGTCACTGGGAAACTCTCAGGATCATAATATATACATTTTTTCTCTGAATACATAAAGAAGAAACTTTGAATCTCTTGGACTGAAAAAAAATGTATGTCTAATCCTTACAACTGTGGTGAATGAATTGTTTGGCCAGTGCTCAGGGAATGGAATGAAGGAGGAAATGTGTTGTCTTGATATTCAGTGCATGAAATACATTTCATCTTCCTATTTTCAGTATGGTCTCTGTCTCTTCTTCTCCCAGTTCAGAGATCTTGTTTTAGTTTCTCCAGAGAATAAACTTCCTGTTTCTGCAAAGGGTGAGGAAACAAGGTGGGTCAGTAGCCTTGAGGTAAGGTTAGAATCAGGACAGTAGCTGGTTGAGCAAAGGGCAAATTCCCAGAAGCAGTTAGGTCTCAAGGAGAAATATCTCTGGGAAGAAAAGCAATAAATTGCACCTGGGGACCGATGCCCCACCACAAGTGAGTCATCTAAGGTGAAGGATGGAGTCAACTGACCCCACCTGAGAGAATCATCTATGCTCAAGCATTAACAGAAGAAGCGAAAAGGGGAGGGTAGTAAAACAGTTAATAAAAATTACAAAAGGAAGAAACATCTATAAAAGTAGATTGCCCCACAGTGTTGGGGCCTGTCACCTCTCTTTTCTTACAGGAGTGCCTACATGTCCTCTCACATGCATTCTCAATACATTTTCTAACTACTTAATGCAATGCTATGCTGTCCCCTTGAATTATTACTCACAGCATGGCCACAAACCTAGGAAGTCAAATCCAGCAACATATTTTGGCAAACCAGCCAGGATACATTTCTCTCTGACCATCTGGACTGATAAGTCATGGCTACTGACCAGGAGGCTTGGCTGTGTGCTTTCACTTCTTCCTTTTGCTTGGCTCATTGTTGTCTTCTCCTACATCCTCATGCAACCCTTTGTCTCTAGTAATCTAGGGACTCTGATCGGCTCCCCCAGGACATAAACATGGCCCATTCTGAGTCTCTGGATCCCTCTTCAGAGGTGGCAGGAGCCTGTCTCCATGTCATGCAGCTCCAAGGAGACTCAGAGCAGTGGGTGATACTGCCATTAAGACCTGACTGGGGGCTTTTCCCCATGCCAAGCGGGAGTCCAATAGAAGCCAAATATAGCTCCCCATTTCTCTCTCTCTCTCTCTCCTCAGCTTTCTGAACTTGCCCATACTCTTTCCTTTCCCCCCTCTCAGGAACCAGATCCTGCTTCTTACTGAATCTTCTTTCACTTCTTTAGAGGTCATCTCTCCTGCCTTCAGGAGAATCTCATTCTCTCCTCTGGCTTTAAATGCCTTTTGTAGCACAGGATTCTGGGCTAAGGATTCTTATACCAAAGAAGGTGTTCTGTTTACCATTCTAGGAGTCACCTCTTGTCATGGGAATTGGGTATTTTCCAATGGGAGTGTCTCCTCTCCAGGCCTTGAGCATTTAATCTCTATTTAGACTTATTGTGGCCAAATATAAAGCTTTCCTTCCAGGGCATTCTCACTTTTTAGCTCTCAGGAAACTAGAGGACAAAGATATTTCCAGAAGCAAAAGTCCAGACATCTCTCAGGAAAGTACAGAGTTTAGGTTGTCAACTCCTCACAGAACATTGTCCTAGAATTCTTCCAGGCAAGGGCAGGGTTAAAGTCCCTCACCTGTGTCTGTAAGCTCCTCTATTTCCTTTTCCAAAGAAAATAGGAAATGTCAACAGAAGACCACAGGCACTCACTTTAAGCTGAAAAGTGGAGAAGCATAGCCCTCTCAATTACAATCCTAAAAGACAGGGAAAGTAGCCAGAAATTCCCTATGCCCAGAAGTTTATAGCTCTCTACCAAGGCAAGAACTTGGGAAGGACTTGTTGCTTGTGTTATGCCCATGTCTCAGTTTCAATTAAAGGGAAAATAATCTTAGCAATCCCATTTTAAGACTTGTTTGCTAAACAGCATGAGAATATGCACCACCAAACTGGTTAATTATAATAAGCTAAGGAAAATCACTCAGGAGAAAGGAAAACCCAGCCCTGTTCCAGGGGAGGTTAGTGGAACCCCCTGACATTTGGAGAAAGCTGCACAAGCTCTCCATGGGCCTGCAAACTTCCACTAATGACCTGTTAGGCTGTCCTTAACAATCAGGTCTTGATCAAGGAGGAGGCTAAGGCAAAAAGAGGTAAGCAGGAAGCCAGAGATCAGGCTCAGCTTATTGCAATTGCTGTTGAAGGAGCTCCCTATCTCCTTGAGGTCATCTGAATCGTGGCTTCAAACCTCACAGGCTTTTCTTCAATTGTCGGACAGAGAGCCATTGTCAGGGAGAGTGCCAAAAACCTTGAGACGACCCTCGACCTTGGGGACCCACTGGAGCCTTGCCCCAAGTGCCACCAACATAGGCATTGGGCCCAGGGACTGCTCCATCTCCTGAAGGGGGTGGGGGTGGGACAGCCCCTCAAGTCCTGCTGGACACAAGTGAAGAAGACTGAGGGTGCCTGAGGCTGCTGATGGCCCTACTGACTTGACATTTGCTATCAACCTGAGGAGCCTCTGGTGACACTTGATGCAGCAGGTAAAATTACTGATTTCTTGATTAAATAATAGAGCCACTATTCTGTTCTGAACAGCCACTCTGAAACTATCTCAACTTGGACTTGCCTAGTTGTGGAAGTTGATTGTAAAGCCAAAACTAGAACCTTCACTATCTCTATCCTTTGTAAACTTGGAGACATTCTAAGGCCCTGTTAATTTCTCATTTCTGCTGAATGCCCCACCCCTTTCTAGGGAGGGCTCTTCTTCACTCCCTGGGGGTCAATTTAGGGCTAGTAAAACCAGCTAATGTTTACATATTTGTTTGCCCTAAGGGCTCCACCAGAGCAAGGCCTCTTAGAATCAAAGACGTGGGGTGAAGGCATCCCAGGGTTAGCCCATGAGGAGCCCCTGTCTGCATTCAAATTCTCAGTCCTAGATCTTAAAAATGCAGATTTTTTTTTATTCCTCTTCAGCCTGATTCTCAATAACTATTTACTTTTGGATAGCAGTAGCATAAGAATAAGATTCCAACCCTGCTCACTTTGACTGCACTGCCCCAAGGGTCTTGAATTAGTTCCCATAACTTTAAGAATGCCTTAGCAGCATACTGTAGTGACCTCCAATTGCCTCAAAGTACAACCTTGTGATATGTTATTTTGTGATTTAACATATTCCTAGTATGAGAGTGAATTTTATTTATAGTCATTTTTTAATTACAAAACCTAGATGGATATCAAAAATTGTGGATGTTTAGAGAAAGTGAATTTTGTTAAATTAATTGTTGGTCTGCTCTTAATGAATGAAAGGTTATTAAAAAGTTTTTCTTAGCCATCTGAGTATTCTGTCTAAAAGGTGTAAGACATGACGCTCAAAGATGAGCTGGGCCACTGCATTGTAAATTTAGTTGATCAAAAAAGGGAAATGAAATTTCAGTGGCTAAGAAATTTCAAATAGAGTTGAGAAGTCACTCTAGAAGTTTCTCTTATATAAATTTCAGCCAGATATTACAAACTGCCACAATATGCCAAAGCTCCAACTATGTTCCTAAAGAACTCTTGAGAATACCTTGAGTTCCATCTTGCTCCTGCTTACATTCAGATCAGGTGTGCAATTTCTCACACCGTTTGTTTCTTCCAGATTAGAAGCCTTTCACAGCAAACTTCTTGCCAGAGGCTACACTCCTGTTCCCAAACTCAGGAGTATAGCCAGAGGTTTCTATGTGTGGGCAAGTAGGGCCTGTGATGACCCTGACAGCTTGACGCAGCTACGGAAGATGGGCCATTGGCCCAAATTCCCTTCAGATTAAGAGAGCCAGAAATCTATGAGGGGGAAATGAGGTATAGTCAGAATTAGGACAGTGGCTGGATAAGCAAAGGGCAAATTCCCAGAAGTGGTCAGGCCTCAAGGAAAAAGCTATCTTTGAGAAGAACAGCAATAAATTGCACTTGGGGGCCAACCGACCCCACCTGAATGAGTCATCTGCCATCAAGGATCCACAAATGAGAGAAAAGGGGAGTGGAGTAAAATAGTTAATAAAAAGTTACAAAAGGAACACAAATCTGTAAAAGATTTCCCCACAGTGTCAGGGCCTCTCACCTCTCACCTCTCTGTGGTGCCCACATGTCCTTTCACATGCATTCTTAATAAATTTTCTACCTGCTCATTCTATGTTGTGTTGTGCCCTTGAATGCTTTCTTGTGGCCTGGGCCAGATCTGGAAACCAAATGCAGCAACAGCCTTGCTGTGAAAAGTGGGGAAGAGGAACTGTGGCCGGGGCCAGGCCTAGGGGGTAATGGGGATTGGCAACTGCAACACATTTTTTTTTGGAGTATGTTTCCCTGTTTTTTTGCCCATCTTCATACTTCTTCCAGAGTTATGAGAGTCTTTAGGGAATTCTGAAGTGCAATTTGAATTACTTCTCAATGTTGGCCTTCTTGTTTAGAATTAGCTTTATATGATTCAAAATCAGCTATCACTTCCTTCTGATTTCCAGTTTCCAACTTTTGTTGGCATTGTCTTTTCTCCTGTGCTTTGTCTTTATAGGCTTTCGGATGTGAAAAACCTATTTTATTGTTGTTTTAGGGGAGATTAGAGATAAATATCTGCCATAGATATTTAAAGTAATCTAAATCATTGGAGTATCATTTTAACAATTAAATCATAATATATAGCACCCCTGTTCAAAACATATCAATGACTTCCCATTGAAAAGGGACACACAGTTCTACCTGTATGACCACTGTATTACATTAAGTCTTCTTGAATCTATTTCCCATAGGTGTCCTTTAAAAATATTCATAAACTGTTTAGGGGCCAGAGCTGCAGTGAGGACTTGGGCCTAGTAAATATAATGATCTGGTGTAGTATATTAGGTTTGGATTGTGTTTTGGTTTGGTAAAGCTGTTGGAACGCAGTATACTAGAAATGGACTGACTTTTAACAATGGGGACCCATCAGCTTACAAATTTAGTTCCAAGGCTGTGAAAATGTTCCAGTTAAGTCATCAATGGGATGAATGCCCTCTCTGGAGATCCACTACCAGTGAGCCTGGCCTTCTCTATCAGATAGCAAGGACCGTGGTGACATCTGCTGGAACTTCTCTCCTGAGTTTTGTTGCTTCAGCCTCTGATTTCTCCATTAGTGGCTTTTTCTTTAAACATCTCTGGGGCTTTTTCTATGAGCTTCTCTTGATTTCCTCTCTTCTGTATGTGCTTTATCCTCTTATAGTGAACTTCAGTAGGAGGATTAAGACCTACCTTGAACGAGGTGAGTCACATCTCAATTGAAGTAACCTAATCAAAAGGTCCTACCCACAACAGGTCTATACCCACAGGAATAGGTTTAAAGAACATGATCCTTTGTCAGCTACATACAGCCTCCAATCTACCACAGATTGTCATTTATGAACTGCAGAAAAGCTTATCTCCATCATAAGTTCAAAGGTGGTCTTTTGACACTCAAAGCCTGATCATTCATTGATTGGATACTTGTAATACTGTTGAAGGGTTGGATCAATTTCTGAATCATTTTATAGAAAATAGATAGGAAAAAAAAAATAGAAATGAGAGGGACTCATAGATTTGTAGAGTGTCTCAAGAATTGTGTTTCAAATGCTCAAATCCAAATAGGCAATGGTGTTTTAGCTTGTGTAGGAGATTTTCTGGGAACTCAGTTAACTTGGCCTTTGGAGATAACAAGGAGTTGGATGAGGGGTAGCGATGTGAGAGATCTCTGAATTCAATTGGATTAATGGGTACTGGTGATAGACCCATGGGAGCAATTATGCAGACTGGACATTTCTGGCATTTAGCAATTTAAAAGGCTTATAAACTCTGACGGGAGAAAAAAAATAGAAAACATGTTTCTTTTTAATTAACTCAACCAGTCTGTAAACAAATTAATTGAATCAGGGAATTTCTGGAAGTCTCTCTGATGGAGCGGAGCTGGGAGATGCAGCTTTCCTGGAAGGCTGTTATGCTGCGCCAAGGTTCACCAGGTCAGCTTTGCCACTGGTCTGAAATGGGAGAGAAACTGTGACAACTTAGGAGAAAGAATAATGGCTTTCAGAGAAGACCATCCTGAGATTCATATATTGGGATATTTTTTCTTCAGGTTTTTGATTCTTATTATAAATATGCTTTGAACTTACTTTTTAACCCTTTACATTGTATAAGGTGGCAAGGAAATCTTGAAGAATTTTTTTCCTTGGTAGAGACTGAACTGAAATTGTTATGGTTTAGATTTTCCCATGTCTTTATGTTTATGGAATCCTATCTTTGGAGAATTTCAATGTGTGTACAATCCAGGTAGAAGAGGGTATGGACGTAGGTTTTGAAAATGGAACAATTCTATGCTTTCCTCTCAGCCATGGGAAATGGACTGATTTTCAAGGTCATGATGTTTGCCATTGTAATATTTTTAACATTGTAATTTGTTGGATAGTCTTTCTGTTACTATAAGCACATGAGCAAATGCCACAGTTTCAATAGAGATTGAATTTGTGATTGCTTTTAAATAAGTATTTCTTTTAAAATATATCGATTAATCCTTAATGAAATTTTGGCCCTAAAATAGAACATTATCTCCTGCATTTTATTTGGGAAATGGAGCTAATACACCTCTGCCATGGTGACAAAAAACTCAATTTAAGGTTGTTAGTGCTGATTCTAGGAGAAGAAGGAATGAAAAGTTTATACTGATAACTACATTATCAGACAATATGGCTTAGAAGTTTGTTATTTTCTGTGAAAGTTTCTACCTCATGCTAGAAATGGGAATATTATCTCTAGGGATTCACCCCTTTAGAAAACTTTGTTTTGCTTTTTATCTTAGGGAAATTTTTTACTTGGATACTATTTTTTTCATCTAAGATATTAAATGGATGAAGCAGCTATTGAAACCAGTTGGAAAAGGATAAGCTAGAAATCATGAAGCAGCTATCTGAGTTGGCATTTTTTTAAATCAACCATACAAAAAAATACTGATGAAGATACATTTTTTTTTTTTTTTTTTTTTTTTTTTTTTTTTTTTTTTTTAAAGGAAAGACAGAGAGAAGGAAGGAAGGATAGAAGGAAGGAAGGAAGGAAGAAAGGGAAACATTTTTAAACATTTTCTTGTTTTATTGTATTCTGTTTCTCCGTTTTTGTTACATGGGCTGGGGCCGGGAATCGAACCGAGGTCCTCCGGCATAGCAGGCAAGCACTTTGCCCGCTGAGCCACCGCGGCCCGCCCAAGATACATTTTTATAATAAAACTTTTGGATTTAATACTTCTATTTTTCAACCTGAAGATTCTAATTAGACTTGGTTGTATGTGGAAACCCTGGTTAGAAGTCTTGTTCTAGAGAAGTGAGGGCAAAGGATACTGCATTTCACATTCTGTGAAACTACTGTGACCTGTTTGTGAAACTCCGCTTATCTGACCCACTAACTGTACTTTCCAGGCATGCTTTCATAAGATCTATAGAAATCGCTATAGAAACTGATTACTTTTGAGTGTAAAGACAAAACATCATTGAAAAAATAAGTTTATGTGTCTACATTCAAAGGAAGAAGGAGATATGATCTCCTTGTTCACAAGCATTTTTACTAAACCTATGTTAAAAGATGGTGGGGGAGAGATGTTGTTTCTTTTCTACAGGGGAAATGGATGTCATCTTGACAAAATTTTATTCACATAAAGCTCTGTAAAGGTATTTATTTAAACGGCACAAAGATGGAATAATAGTTTTCTAAAACACTGAACTTTGATAACTAAGATCTGAAAAAAAATTGTGTTCTGGATCAGTTGTACATAACATTCTAATGGATAATTTACTATGAAGAAGTTTTTCTTTTTTGTACTCTTGCACCAGGTTGAACTGGCTGAATGGTAAGAATTCCCAGGAAGGGTGAACTCATTTTAGCATTAGCCTAAAGAAAAACTTAATTAGAAATATGATGCATTGGCTGCAAAATAAATCATATAATAAATTCCTGAGCTTATTGTGAAGGATTTTGAGTTATGAGCTAATTTGAATAATTCAGCCCAATTGGGAGTTGTGTCTCAATGTCATTTGTAAGAAAAGAAAAGCAACCCTGTAGTTGCTGAAATGCTTTTACTAGCACTTGAAGTCATTTCTAAATAAAAAGAGTCACTGAGAGCTTAGAATGAAAGAGGTTTGGAAATGTTTTCCTCTTTGATATTTATTTATTCTCCTTAAATGTCCTCTAGGATTACAAATAAATGTGCTCCAAGCCTGTTAGCGTTAGTAATAATATGTCTTCTTAGCAGACAGAAAAGCAGAATGGCATAGATCCTATTCCTATAGATAGAGTAGTGGTAGGGACTACAAGGAAGGGAAAATGGTGGTGGTGGTGGGGCTGGATGGAAGTGTGTGTAAGTAAGCTGATCAGCATGCTATAGATCAAGGGTCACAAGCTAAAGTGCCTCCAGGATTGAGAGCATCCTTCTGGGTTGAAGAGCACATGTTTCATTTAAAGAGTCATTCAGTATTCAGCTTCAGGAATCATTACTTTGTTGCCATAAATAAACCCAGTCTCAATGTCACCAGAGTACCTAATTGTTAAGAGAAGCTAGAAATATTACTTCTTAAGGAAAGTGTCTTAATTTTTAAATTTTGGCAACTGATTCTAATTGTTAAAAATCTTAAAAGCAAAACAAAACAGCAAAAAAATCTATGGGATTCACCCATAAATGTTTTCCCAGAATAAAGCACAGCACTCCTCCATGAGAGACAATAGAATGCAGAAACTAAAAACGTGACATTTACAACATCTTTGTAGCAAATAAAAATTACTAGACATGCAAATAAGTAGGAAACCATAATTCATAATCAGGAGAAAAATTAGTCAATAGGAATAGGTACAGAAATGGCAGATGATGGAGCAGGAAGGCAGATATTGCAAAACAGCTTTCATAAATACGTCTAAAATAAATGTAAAGTATTATAAATAGGAAGTTGGCCAAGGGACTCTTATTAGAAATAACATCATCATAGGGAAGTCAAATGACTTGTTGCCTAATGATAATAAAATGCATGTTTGATGTGTAATGTGTGCATTTCTGTGTGTGTATATAATTTGAAATATAGTTATAAACTCTCTAAGAAACAAAAGGTATTATTTTAGATCTCCTAGCTAAGCTAGGAAAGAAATGATTAGCTACAACAATTGTATTTTAAAAGAATAGAATTTTATAAACTCTTCTGCAGTAATTATTTTATTTAAGTACACACATACACATAAATACATTTACCTCTTTCTAGAGATTTTTAATAATGATAATGGGATATATTTGTTCTTAAAATAGCTAGAGAGAGAAAGCAGTCCAATCCTTCATTGACTGAGGCAAAATATCTTTCTCTCTTTAATATGTATGCATTCTGAAACACAACCCAACTTTTTTAAAGAACAGGTTTAGATTTACAGAATTATTGGGGAAGTACCATTAAATAGTAGAGAAATAAAAATAATGTTTTATTATTCATCACCTTGTTCTTTTTGTAAGAACTATTTGAAATCTGAAAAACAACACAAAACAAAACAAAACTGGAGAGTTCAAGAAGGGAGAGGAAAAGCTTTGTTGAGCAGCCTTAACTCTTACAGAGACTATGTTCTTGGGATGAACGAGCAACTTCTCCAAGTTACTCAAGTGATTTCAATGAGGGGGACCCAGGCTTTGCAGTCACTGGCAAGGAAAGAGATATTCTAACAATCCATCTATATCCTCTCCCTGGTATTGCACACTTCCCTTTGGTATTGAATAATTGGGATAGTTTATAAATCATTATTATTTTGATTGCCTTGATCAAAATGATTTGAAAATTCACTTCAGAGTAACCAACTCAAGTAGGTTACATCGTACTTTGGGAGCACAAGCAAGGCCTGAAGTAGGTACAAGCTATTGGCATATTACCAAATATTTCTACTTAAAATATTTCTGAGATGGACTGTCCTATGTTTTACTCTATTTTATAGGGCTGTACAAAATGGCCTGGTTTTCTCCCTTAACTTCCTTATTCCTTAAACCTGTGAAAACCTGTGAAAGACCTTGACTTTGATCTTTGCTCAAAATGTTTGCTTTTTGGCTTTGTTTTTAGGTTTGCCAACAATATTTTATATCTCCCTTCCTACATCAAGGCTTTTCTACATTTTAATTACAATAGATTTCATTATATAGAACATGAGAATGTTTTCTTAGTGAAAGATACTTAGAAATCCTAGCTATTAAACAGGGGAAAATGAAAAAATTCTTAAATTTTGTGCACTTTAGTTTTCTTATGAGTAAAATAGATGTAATGCCTATTCTATTTACATAGTGGATTTGTTTGGAAGATCAAAAGGATGTATCTGTATTTATCATATGGTAAAATGTATCCTGCCCTTAGATTATACTTAATAAGGTTGCTATTATTATTCTCCTGCTTTATCAAATAGAAAATGAAGACTATGAAATTTTGAGGTTTAGCATTTCTGAATAAATCATTGTACACCAAGGACACACAAGTTGTTAAGATGGCTGGGGAGAGCAAGCAGTACAGATTTGCATTGATTGGAGACAAACTATCTTTCCCTCTTTCATATGTGTTTGTTCACAGACCCAATCAGATATTTTTCTTTTAGAACAGTTTGGATTTACAGAATTGTTATGAAAATAGTTGTATCAGTCAGGGTTCTCTAGAGAAATAGAACCAATAGAATATATGTATAAATATTCTATCTGTATAATATATGTGTATAATCTGTATGTATAATTATAGTTATTAAAAGGATTTGACTTCTGTGACTGTGGATGTTGGCAAGTCTAAATTCATAGGGCAGTCCAAAGGTTGAGAATTCAACTGAGGGTGATACTGAATTCTTGTTTGTTTTTTTTTTTTTTTCACATGGGCAGGCACCAGGAATCGAACCTGGGTCCTTTGGCATGGCAGGCGAGGATTCTTGCCTGCCGAGCCACCGTGGCCTGCCTGATACTGAATTCTTAACCCCAAATTCCTTAGGCTGGAAACTCAGGACAGATTGAAGGATGCAGCCTTGGGGTTGAATTCCTTCTAATCTCTGGAACCTTCAGTTCTTGCTGTTGATATTTCCAGCTGCTTGGATGAGTCCCACAATCATTATGGAAGATAATCTCCTATTTAAAGTCAACTGCTTGCAGATGCTAATCCCTTCTATGATATAACTCCACAGTAACAACTAGGCCAATATCTGACTGTACAACTGGACACCATAACCTGGCCAAGTTGAGAAATAAAGTTAACCATCACAATAGTATATAGAGCTCCTGTACTAATTGAACATATACAATAATTTTGACATTTCTCATACCTAGTAAATTGATATTGATACATTATTTTTAATCCATGGCCAAGCTCCTGAAACATGGTAGGAGTGGTAATCTGAGAGAATCTCATGTTGTGTTCTAGTTTGCTAGCTGCTGGAATGCAATATACCAGAAGCTAATGGCTTTTAAAAAGGGGAATTTAATAAATTGCTAGTTTACAGTTCTAGGGCCAAGAAAATGTACCAATTAAAACAAGTCTATAAAAATGTCCAATCTAAGGCATCTAGGGAAAAATACCTTAATTCAAGAAGGTCAATGAAGTTCAGGGTTTCTCTCTCATCAGGAAAGACATATGGTGAACATGGTCAGAGTTTCTCTCTCATCTGGAAAGGCATATGGCGAGCATGGCATCATCTGCTAGCTTTCTCTCTTGGCTTCCTGTTTCATGAAGCTCCCCAGGGGGCATTTTCCTTCTTCATCTCCAAAGGTTGCTGGCTGGTGAACTTTCTGTTTCTCGTGGATATGTCATTCTGCTCTGCTCTCTCTGAATCTCTTCCTTTCTCCAAAACGTTTCACCTTTTATAGGAGTCCAGTAAATTAATCAAGACCCACCTGGAATGGGTAAAGACATGTCTCCACCTTGATAACAACCACTCTTGATTGAGTCACATCTCCAGGGAAATGATCTAATTAAAGTTTCAAATATACAGTACTGAATAGGAATTAGAAGAAACAGCTGCCTTTACAAAATGGGATTAGGATTAAAACATGGCTTTTCTAGGGTACATACATCATTTCAAACTGGCACATGTTGCTTCTAGTGCTCATCTCTAGAGAGGGGGTATTGTTAAGATTGAGGTAGCCATTGTCCACCCCAGCTCCAGAGCAATGTAGCAGAGATTTTGCATGAAAGGAGAAGCAGGCCGCAAAACACTTAGGGCCTAATTTCTTCTGAAAGGAATTAACTTTTTTTTTTTTTTTAACATTTTTAATTGCTAAATATGACATATATATGAAGAAAAGAAAGAAAAAGCGATGATTTTCAAAGTACACTTCAACAACTAGTTATAGAACAGATTTCAGAGTTTGTTAAGGGTTCTCATTCCACTGTTGCAGATTTTTCCTTCTAGCTGCTCCAAAATCCTGGAGGCTAGAAGAAGTTTTTTTTTTCTTTATGGTGAAAAATAACACACAAATGCATATATATATATATATATATATATATATATAGGGACAAATTTCAAAGCATTTCACAACAATTAGTTGTAGAGCAGATTTCAGTTTGATATGGGTTACAATTTAACAATTTTAGGTTTTTACTTCTAGCTGCTCTAAGATATTGGAGATTAAAAGAATTATGAATAAAATGATTCAGCATTAATACTCATTTGTTAAACCCTACCTTCTCTGTATAACTCCACCATCACCTTTGATCTTTCTCCCAGTCTTTAGGGGTATTTAGGCTATGCCCATTTTAACTTTTTCATGTTGGAAGGGGCTGTCGATAATATGGGATAGGGAGATGAAACTAGTTGATGTTATGGAGAGGCTGGCCCCTCTGGGTTTCAGGATTTATCTGGTCCAGGGACCCATCTGGAAGTTATAGTTTTCTGGAATGTTACCCTAGTGCATGGAACATTTGTAGAGTCCTATATATTGCCCTAGGTGTTCTTTAGGATTGGTAGGAATGGTTTGGTTTGGGGTCTGGCAAGTTATGATAGGTAGCAATGTCTAACTGAGGCTTGAGATAGAGTGACGTCCAGAGTAGCCTCTCAACTCTATTTGAACTCTCTCAGCCACTGATACCTTATTCGTACATTTCTTTTCCCTCTTTTGGTCAGGATGGGCTTGATGATCCCACAGTTCCAAAGCCAGACTCATCCCTGGGAGTAATCTCCCACGCTGCCAGAGAGACATTCACCCCTGGATGTCATCTCCCTCATAGGAAGGAGGGCAACGGTTTCACTTGCAGAGTTGGGTTTAGAGAGAGAGTGCAAGGCAACATTGAGCAATGAAAAAGGTCCTCCGGAAGTAACTCTTAGGCATATCTATAGGTAGGCTAAGCTTGTCCACTATATATATAAGCCTCACAAGAGGAAGCCTCAAGATCAAGGGCTTGGCCTATTGATTGCGTGTACCTAATATTTGAGACAGTAACAGGAGTTTCTCCAGTGGTGAAGTTTAATAGCTCCATATTTTTTCTCCCATTTCTCAAGGGACTTCGCCAATATTTTTTGATTATATGCTTAATATGCTCTGGGATGAATCTAGCCATTGCATTATGCTGTACAGGATTAAAGGCCCTTATTCTTATTCAGGGCTCCCTGTGTTTGAATTGTTCAAATGATCTATTCAGAGAGGTTGAGTTAGATAATGTGCTACAGAAAACTTAGGTTTTGGACAAAATAAGCCTCTCTTCCTTTGATCTCAAAGATTAAATGGGGTTCTAAAATATAAACAATGTCTTCCTTACCCCTGTGTTCTGGATTACCTTAATCCCAGTCTGATTGGTTGCATTCTTAACTCTAAATACCACTTTGTCCCTCAAAAGCCAAAAATATTGATAACTACTCTGGGCTAAATGTGACTGCTATAAGAGCTTACAATCTAGGTCCTGTTTTCTTTTCTCTCTCTCTCTTTTTTTAATTGACAAACCAAAACAACATACAACCATGAACACTCTTAACAAACATTCCGTACATGGTGTACAATCAATGGTTCACAACATCATCACATAGTAGTATATTCATCACCATGATCATTTTCTAGAACATTTGCATCACCCCAGAAAAAGAAATAAAAAGAGAAAAGAAAAAGAAAAAACTCACCCATACCATACCCCTTACCCCTCCCTCTCATTGACCACTAGTATTTCCATCTACCCAATATATTTTAACCTTTATTTCCCCCTTTTTTTCTATACCCCTTACCACTCCTTTTCATTGATCATTAGTATTTCAATCTACTCAATTTGTTTTAATATTTGTTGCCCCTATTATTTACTTATTTTTAATACAAATTTTTTACTCATTAGTACATACTGTAGATAAAAGGAGCATCAGAGACAAGGTTTTCACAATCACATAGTCACATTGTGAAAGCTATATTATTACACATTCATCTTCAAGAAACATGGCTACTGGAACACAGCTCTACAGTTTCAGGCACTTCCCTCTAGCCTCTCTAATATACCTTAAACTAAAAGGGGGATATCTATATGATGCTTAAGAATAAGCTCCAGGATAACCTCTTGACTCCGTTTGAAATCTCTCAGCCACTGACACTTTATTTTGTCTCATTTCTCTCTTCCCCCTTTCAGTCAAGAAGGTTTTCTCAATCCCTTGATGCCAAGTCCCAGCTCATTCTAGGATTTCTGTCCCACGTTGCCAGGGAGACTTACAACTCTGGAAGTCATGTTCCATGTAGAGAGGGGGAGGGCAGTGAGTTTGCTTGCCGTGTTGGCTGAGAGAGAATAGGCCACATCTGAGCAACAAAAGAGGTTCTGTGGGGGTGACTCTTAGGCCTAATTTTAAGTAAGCTTAGCCTATCCTTTGCAGGGATAAGTTTCATATGAACAAACCCCCAAGATTGAGGGCTTGGCCTATTGATTTGGTTGTCCCCACTGCTTGCAAGAATATCACAAATTCTCCAAATGGGGAAGTTGAATTTCCCCCCTTTCTCACCATTCCCCCAAGCAGACTTTGCAAATATTTTTTTATTCACTGTTCAAATCACTCTGGGATTTATCAGGGCATCATACTGGACAAACCCACACAATCTCATACCCTGTTCAAGGTTCCATGTACTTATGGTGTACAAGTAACCTGTCCATGTAAATTATATTAGGAAATACACTAGTCAAAATATTAATTTTGTACCAATAAACATTTTTTTGCTTTAGTCTCACACAGAAGTTGAAGTTTTAAAATATGAATGACCATCTATTTTCAATGCCCTGCAATATTGACATTCCTTTCCTCTTCCTCATGCATAAACATTATTTAATGTGTATATTTAGTCGCTATCATTGTACACTCTAGACATTCCTGGATTATACCATCTCAATCTTTATCGTCTATCTTTCCTTCTGGTTTCATATGTTCCCCCAGCCTTCCTCCCGCTATCATTCTCACATTCAGCTTCATTCAGTGTACTTACATTATTGTGCTATCATCGGGCAGCATTGTGCTATCCATTTCTGAATTTTTACAATCAGTCCTGTTGCACAATCTATATCTTTTCAGCTCCAATTACCCAATATCTACTCTATTTCTATCTCCTGATGACCTCTGTTCTTAACTGAAATTTTCTGAGGTCATTCATTAAAGTTAGTCTTATCAGTGAGACCCTACAGTATTTGTCCTTTTGATTCTGGTAAATCTCACTCAGCATAATGTCCTCAAGGTCCATCTACATTGTTACATGCTTCATGACTTTATTTTGTCTTATAGCTGCATAACATTCCATTATATGTATATACCACAGCTTGTTTAGCCACTCATCTGTTGATGGACATTTGGGCTGTTTCCATCTCTTGGCAGTTATAAATAATGCTGCTAAAAACATTGGTGTGTTTGTGTCGTTTGTGTCCTTGCCCTCATGTCCTCTGAATAGATACTTAGCAATGGTATTGCCAGATTATACGGCAATTCTATACTTAGCTTCCTGAGGAACCACCGAGCTGCCTTCCACAGCAGTTTTACCATTTTACATTCCCACCAACAGTGGATAAGTTTGCCTCTTTGTCCACATCCTCTCCAGCACTTGTCATTTTCTGTTTTACTGATAATGGTCATTCTGATGGTGTGAGATGATATGTCAATATAGTTTCATTTGCATTTCCCTAATAGCCAGGGAAGTTGAGCATCTTTTCATGTACCTTTTAGTCATTTGTAGTTTCTTTTCTGAGAAGTGTCTGTACCTGTCTTTTGCCCATTTTGCAATTGGGTTGTTTGTCTTTTTGTTGTTGAGTTGAACAATCTCTTTATATATTCTGGATACTAGACATTTATCCTGTTTTCTTATAAGTATTTTCTAAACAAGACCATACGATAATTGCTCTTTTGTTTCTGTCTTGTTTTGCCTCACCAAATGTCCCACAAGTTCATTCACAACTTTGCATGTCTCACAACTTCATTCCTTTTTGTAGCAGCACAATATTCAATCATATGTAAACACCATCATTCAAAGTCTACTTCTTAGTCAGTACATTCTTCAACCACCTGCATTGATTAGGCATCATGTGTAATGTACAAGTTCAACACTTCATCAACACTCTCAATTTTAGATAATTTCATTGTTCCCAAGAGAAAGATAACCAATAAACACACACTCACCAAATAGAAAATCTAAACCTCCTCTTAACTCATGTTTCTCCTCCCATTATTTACCCCTGGTGTTGCTGTGTACTATTGATGTTTTCCTTTTAAACATAACCCATAGCATGCAATAGCAGTTTTCCCCCATACTCTGGACTTAAACACTCTTTGTACATGAATCACATCTTTGAAGTAATTCTTGTGAGAACTAATTTATATTTCTAGTGTAAATCAGTGGGACACATAGGTCTATACAACCCCTTTCTATCTTGTTCATCTTCAATGTGGTAATATTACTTATAGACCCACTAGTGAACCACATTCACTTCTATCTAGTCCCTTACATTTGAATTCAACCTCATTAATTAACCATCTCTAGCTTCCATGTGTCTCTAGGTCCCCTATATTCTGTATTATAAGCCTCTAATTTTATCTTTACCATGGTCATAAAAGTAGAGTCATATAGTATCTATACTTTTATATCTGGCTTATTTCACTCAGCATTATGTCCTCAAGGCTTGTCCATCTTGCCATGTGCTTCAGGACATCATTTCATCTTACTGCTGCATAACATATCATCATATGTATATTCCACATTTTGTTTTTCTACTTGTCTTTGATGGGGATGTGGATTGTCCCCACTTTTTGGCAATTTTAAATAATGCTACTATGAACATTGATGTGCAAATGTCTGTTTGTGTCACTGCTTTCAGCTCTTTTGGGCATATACTGAATGGTGGTATTGCCAAGTCATAGGGCAACTCGATATTTAATTTCCTAAGGAACCACCAAACTCTTCCATAGCAGCTGTACCATTATATTCTCACCAGCAGTGCGTAAGTTTCCCAGTTTGTCTATATCCTCTCCAACATTTGTAGTTTCCTGTTTGTTTGATAACAGCCATTCTTATAGTTGTGAGGTGGTATCTCATTGTAGCCTTGACCTGCATTTCCCTTAAGCTAATGGAAATGAGCATCTCTTCATTTGCTTTTGAGCCACCTGTATTTGCTCTTCAGAAAAATGCCTATTTATACCTTTAGCTAATTTTATAATTGGGTTGTTTGTGCTTTTGTTGTTGAGTTTTATGATTTCTTTATGTTTACAGGACATCAAGTATTTATCTGTTGAATGATTTCAAATAATTTCTACCATTGAGTTGGCTGCCTCCTCACTTTTTAAACAAAGACTTTTGAGGCACAAGATCATTTGATTTCGAGGAGTTCCCATTTATCTATTTTTGTTGTTGTTGCTTGTGCTTTGGTGTAAAGTTTAGGAAGCTACCTCCTATTACTATGTCTTGAAGATGTTTCCCTACATTTTCTTCTAGAAGCTTTATGGTGCTAGTTCTTATATTTAGGTGTTTGATCCACTTTGAGTTAATTTTTGTATAGGGTGTAAGGTAGGGGTCCTCTTTCATTCTTTTGGCTGTTGATATCCAGTTCTCCCATGCCCATTTATTGCAAAGACTATTTTGTCCCAATTCAGTGGATTTGGGGGCCTTGGCAAAGATCAATTGAACATAGATTTGGTAGTCTATTTCTGTGCTCCTGATTTGATTCCATTGGTCAATATTTCTCACTTTGTACCAGTACCATGCAGTTTTAACCACTGTGGCTTTATAATAAGTTTTATATATAAACTTTTTATAATATAATAAGTTTTATAATAATTAGGATGTGTTAAACTTCTTACTTCTTTCTTCTTTTTTTTAGGTGCTTTTAGCTATTCTGGGTCTCCTTCCCTTCTCATCGAATTTGGTAACTAGCTTTTTCAAGTCTTCAAAGTAGGTTGTTGGAATTTTGATTGGTACTGCACTGAATCTGTAGATCAATTTGGGTAGAATTGATGTCTTAACTATATTTAACCTTCCTATCCATGAGCAGGGAATAGCTTTCCACCTATTTAGATCTTATTTTATTTCTTTTGGCATTGTTATGTAGTTTTCTATGTATAATTCCTTTATGTCCCTAGTTAAGTTCATTCCTAGATATTCAATTCTTTTAGTTGCTGTTTTGAATGGAAGTTTTTCCTTAATTGACTCCTCAGTTAGGTCATTGCTTGTGTATAGAAACGTTACTGAAATTTGCACACTAATTTTATATCCTGCTGCCTTGCTGAATTTGTTTATTAGCTCAAGTAACTTTGTTGTAATTTCTCAGGATTTTCCAAGTGTAGTAAAATCATGTCATCTGCAAATAATGCAAGTTTTACTTCCTCCTTTCCAATTTGGATGCCTTTTATTTGTTTTTCCTGACTGATTGCTCTAGTTAGAACTTCTAGTACAATGTCAAATAATAGTGGTGACAGAAGGCATCTGTGTCTCATTCCTGATCCTAGGAGGGAAGCTTTCAGTCTCTCTTCATTAGGTATGATACTGGTTATGAGTTTGTCATATATGCTCTTTATCATATTGAGGAAATTACCTTTGATTCTTTTCCTTTGAAGTGTGTTTATCAGAAAAAGATGTAGAATTTTGTTGAATGCTTTTTCAGCATCAGTGAAGATGATCATGTAATTTTTTTCCCTTTTGTTTTGTTAATGTGCTATATTACGTTAATTGATTTTCTTGTGTTGAACCATGCTTGCATTCTTGGTATAAACCCCATTTGGTTGTGATGTATAATTCTTTTAATGTGGTTTTAGATTGAATTTAGTATTGTGTTGAGAATTTTTACATCTATGTTCATTAGGGAGATTGGGCCATAGTTTTCCTTTCATATAGCATCTTTACCTGTTTTTGGTATTAAGGTGATATTAGCTTCATAAAATGAGTTTGGTAGTGTTCTCCAAAAGAATGCTTTGCAACAGTCTGGAAAACTTGAAACATAAAGAAGGGTAGGTTTTGTGGCAAAAGGCAATTGGGAGGAGATTTACAATAAGTATGAACCATAGACCTGATAGTTTAAAGAGAGAACCAAGGAATAAGGCATGTGGGAGGGCACATCAGAACAAATATGGAACATTGACCCTAGAACTTATTCTTTCTTTCAAAGGAAGTAGAATTTGATTGAATTAGTTCCTGAAGCAAAATATGCCATAGAGCATTATTGAAAACAATAGAATAATCATCCAGCAATTATTGGAATGTAACAGCTGAATGTGGTTGGAGAAAAAGTGGAAGAGATCACTATTAAAACCACAATCATCCCAGGGTGACTGAGCATATGGCTAAATTGTAACTTTCTAAGGAGGAACATCAGATGCTCTACACTGAGGTGGGGAAACAAATGTCATTAAATCATTCCCCAGTCACTAAACAAATAAAGACAGCAAATACAAGCAAGCACCCAGATTTGTTGCAAGATACAGTCTAAAATGTTCATTTTCCACAAAAATTTATGAGGTAGGCAAATAGATATAAAATATAACGATACACTTTAAAAGAAGCAGGCAACAGAAATACCTGTGAGACAATCAGATGTCATTTATCAGTAAGACTGTAAATTAGCCATTACAAGCATGTTCACAGAACTAAAGGCAACTGTGATTACAGAAGTAAAGATAGGTATGATGACAACATTGCATCAAACACAGAATATCAATACAAATGGAAATTACCAAAAGAACCAAATGGAAAGTATGGAGTTAAAAATACAATAACTGAACTAAAAAATTCACTAAAGAGACTCTAGAACTGGCAGAAGAAAGAATAAGTGAACTTGAACATTGACTGGTAGTGATTATGTAAGCTGAAGAGCAGAGAAAAAAAAAGAATAAAGAAAGCCCCAGAGAAATGAGGGAAACCAGTATGTATACCAACATATGCATAATGGGGGAAAAAGAAAGAGAAGATAATGGAGGAAAAAAAATTCAAATAAATAATGGCTGAAGTCTTCCCAATTTTTTTGTAAAACAATTCACAGGTGAAATCATCTGGGCTTGATTATTTTCTCTTTAGAAAGTTATTTGTAATTGATTCAATTTATTTAATAGATATAAAGTATTCAGGTTGCCTGTTTCTCCTAGTTTGAGTTTGGATACTTTGTGTTTTTCAAGGAATTGTTTCATTTTGTAGAAATTAGAAATTACCAAATTTGTGGGCACAGAGTTGTTTGTTGCATTTTTATACTAAGGCTTTTGTCTAGTTTATTTTTAATTTTATTTTTTATTAGAAAAGCAAAAAGAGATGAATAATGTTGAGCCTTTTATTAACTCATTTCATAAATCTTTTTTTGGTTACCTAAGTTAATTAAACACTGTGCTGGGAGATGTTGATGATATAAAGTACACTCATGTGAGCAGACATGTCTGCTATTTAAACTCCTTATTTCCGAATATTTAGCACAAATCCTGGGAATAGCAGATATTCAATAAATAATTGTAAATTTAATAAATAACTTCGTGAATGAAATATTTGATTATCCCTGCATTCAAAAGCTTAGAATCCTGTACAGAATTCCTAGCAAATTCTTAACTGGTTTCTCTGCTTAAAATGACCCATTAATATATAACAAACATAAAGCTGGGTGAAACAGATGTTTTATTCATTAGAAAATAATCAAGAAATTAATCAAGTTGATTTGCTATTTTAGTCAAAGAATAGTCTTGTCTCTGAACTAAGTATGCAAAAATATTGTCACTTTAGGATGGTGCAATGGTGGCTCAGTGCCAGAATTCTTGCCTGTTGTGCCGGAGACCTGGGTTCAATTCCTGGAGGCTGCCCATGCAAAAAAAGAAAAAAATATTTTCAATTAAAAAATCTCATTGAATAGCCCTGAGTTTAAAGATGAAATTTGTAATTTTGACTAATACATTCTTTATAGGATATATATTTTTCTGCCAGATATGAAACTACTTTTCACTAAAGAAATGTTTGATATTTTCCCTCCATAATGAACAAGATGTCCTTCTGTCCCTCTAATGGTTTTGAAATTCTAAATATCTTGAATTAAGGAAAAAAGTCATTTAAATGTCAATAACAATAGAAGGAAGACAAACAAAACAAATTTTTAAATCCTTGAGTTTAAAATAATGTATAATAAAGAAAAGTAGAAAAAACAACTAAATAATAAGGTACTTCAGATTTGAGAATTAATAATGTTGAATTTTGAGCAAACTTAGGTGATACAAATTTTGTATTTAGCTGTATATGTTTCAAGAAAATATTAAAGCTGCTAAAAATATCAATAAGAATTTTATTTTAAATAGCTAATAAAATTAAAGAGCTTATAATAAACTCTTTGTATATAAACAATTGTTAAGTTAGACATAAATCCTTAGTATTTGCTGATTAAAACTGATGTTTAACAACAATTAGGTATTTTAGAATTACTATTCACAAAAGAAAAAACATTTTTTAGGTGAAAATGACTATTAAAAATCTGAAATAATTGGCTCCTTTTAACAATTGATGAAATTGAAATCCATTTAGATGGGGAAATATCTTGCTCTAAACCACATAATTGCTGAATTGATACTAAAAGTGAAGTCTCCAAGCTCCTAGCTAAAAGCTCTTTTCTTCACTGTTCACATCTCATAGGATCATGTCATTTCTGAAGCCATTTAAATCAGTTGGAATTAGCCCTTCCCACCTGAATTAATGGAGCTAAATAAACAAATTACTTGTAAAAAAATTGAAAATCTCTGGAAAATATTTGCCTATGTTCTTAGTATGAAAGTATTTTCTCAAGAATATGGGTCCCAAGTAAGGTTTAAAAATAATACACTCAACTTGTTAGATAGTGGGCAACTCCCCAGTACAATGGTTCAGATACCTAGTAAATAAATCCTTAACTTTTTGATTCAGTATTGCAGTTTTAATTAATTATAGAGAGAGAACTGTTGTATATTATTCTTCCAACAAGATTCCAGAAGAAAGGCAATAAGAAGAATCACCCATATATATGCAGCTCCTCTTTTTTGTACTTCTATAATAATAAACACAAAATGGCTAGTGACAGTGATAATGTGAGCTAGAATTAGCTTGGAAGGGAAAATGTGCAGAAAACAAATTCTTAAACTTTTAGATTATAATTTGACAAATTATTTAGAAATATGCCAGTAAAGAAATGATGGAACAATAAACTCAGTCAGGGCTCCAAAAGTGACTAATTTTGACTATAGTCACTCATAACTTTTTCTTAAACTGTACTGCAGAAAATTCCAGATTGATTCATGGACACTTGTTTTAGTTATCCCCAAAGCTACTGCTTTTGTGCAGCTTCTAAATCTCAGCACTCTCTAAAAAATATTTTTGAGATCTTAAACTTATAGGTAGATCTTATATATTAAGTTTCCTAAAATGTTTATTGGAGTTGATAAACTTGTAATAAAGATTGTAAGTTAATTCTTACAATCTCCCCAATGAAGTAATTAGGTATACTATAATTCATTATATTACGCAAATACAATGGCCAGGAAGTTTAAAAATTAGCCCCCAAATTTGGCAGTCATTTACATCTCAATATACTATTTCACTGATTCTTTAGAACATTTGGTTATTTAAAATGCACCAAAACGTATGACGCTGTTAATAAAGGAAACCATATGTTTGATTTGCTAGTGTAGCAGTTAATAATAAGAAATGAAACTTGGGTCTTAAACACATTTTGCTTCTCTAATTATTTTAATATTATGTAAAAAGTAAGAGAGATTTTTTTTTTCTTAGCTTGAAGTTCCTACTCACCTGCTTATCCATTTCACAATTTCAGCCGGCATGTTTAAATGACCCTGTACCAAGTCATTTGTGCTGCTGCCGACACATATAAGTGCGTGTTAATTGGGAAAAGTCACAATTCAGTTTCTCTGAAAATCACCTATCAAGATGCAAAGACTCTAAAGTTTTCCTTTAGGAAACTCATCTATATTCCATATTTTGCCTGTGATTTTTTTTTTCTCAGCTCCTGGCATTGAAATGTAGGGTAGCTATTGATCGATCATCCTGCCATATTCTTAGAGTGCTTTTACAACTGGAAATCTGTGAACTTAATTTTCCAATTTGTACTATTTTGAAAGCAGTATTTGTTCAGCTTTGCTAGACATGAGTAGAATTTGAATTGGAAGGCAGAGCCAGCCTTCTAATAGGCAAAATGGGAGACCAGGGATCACACATGTGGCATGATTTAGGGAATTCTGAGAAGGCCCACCTCCCTCAAACAATATTGAAGTCTATTAAAGCCTAAAATTTAATTCCTAGAGTTCCAAACTTTTAGGCTTTGCAGATAAGGACTCATAGAGCTGTAGTCCTGGAAGAAATAACCAAGTATATAATACAAAATATACAACTCACTTATCCTTTATAGAAATGTAAAAAGTCCTTTCTATAGAGCAAATTTTCAAAGTACAGAGATATGAGAGAATAAACAAACCTCTGGGACTAGAGGGTAGGGTAGGGAAAATGGCACTACCAAGGATGAACAGAAAGAAAGGTTTTAGAATATTGAAATATTACCAAATTTGCCTATTTCACAAGTTTGTTTTACACTAATCACAGAAGAACATCATTTCCCTAGAAGTGGGTGTTTACACTGATAAGCTACATTTCTCAAATATTCTGGAATGATAAAAGTGTCTTTTTTGAGAGAAAAGTCATTCTAAGATATTATCCCCTGATATAACTAGTCAGTTGCAGAGGAGTCCATCCTTTGTTAATG
Source organism: Tamandua tetradactyla (assembly GCF_023851605.1). Classification (NCBI taxonomy): domain Eukaryota; kingdom Metazoa; phylum Chordata; class Mammalia; order Pilosa; family Myrmecophagidae; genus Tamandua; species Tamandua tetradactyla. Next base: position 148,332,125 of record NC_135327.1, read on the forward strand.
CTTAGACTTCAGGCAAAATATTTTCTAAAGAAGAGCAAAATACTGATAGTGAGAAATTCAAGGGTGGATCTCATTCACTCAATATTAAGGACACAATAAAAAATTACTACAAATTATATTCTATTTTTTCACTTTAGCATCCCCCCCAAAAGTTCTGTAGAATGGTACTCTCTTACCTTGGCTGGCTGCTTGTTTAAGGTACTGATTCGAATCATGATGCTACTGATGGAAGTTGGGGTTGCTTTGTTCCTTAACTACTACTAAACTCCACTACACTTTAACCAACCATTTCATAATCTCATGCTGTCAGTCACAAGATGGGATGATGAAAGAGAATTGATTCAACAACATAAACTAATAAGTAAAATGGGATCCTGAACCCTGGATTTTACTGTTAGGTCTATTGCTAACTGGATGACTTTGCAAAAGGTTTTCAACCTTTCAAGGTTTCAGCCATTCTCTTGAGTAAAAGAATATGATTGCCTTTAATCACTGTAATTGGGGTGACCTTGTAGCATCCAAGATAGAATTCTTTTGAGAGTTAAAAGAGGCATTATTAGTAATTATGCCTAAAACATAGGGGTAGACCAGGAATTCCTCAGACAATCCAAGATGTACAATTACCCTAAAGATAGTGGATACCTCTCAGTGGTTCTTCTCAGTTCCTGTGTCCTAAGAACTTCCATATTCCTCCTGATGGCAGTGATGATCCCTCAGTAGCTATTTTGTAAAATGCTACTCTTCTTTCCTGGCCACTATTGATTGATTGATCCAAGCTGGGCCTATCAGAATTCTTCACCAAGCAATTTAGGATTGGGACCAAACATTATAGTTTCTGACTGCCTCTTAACTTTAATGGAAAAAAATCTAACCTGTCCATGGTAAATGAATTTTTCAGAAACCAGAAATGTTATTCTGCATGAGAGTAGAGTGAAACAGTTAAACCATTCATAACTGTGACATTTATTCAGCATAGTGGCTATCATAAAATAGGTACTCAGCAAGAATTTTGAATTAATGTTCTGCTTCATGGTTGATAATTAAATAGTTTTTTGTCAGATTTCAAACTTTATTTTTATTCTTTTTTATTATAGGTTATCTAAAATACATACCTTATTTCCAATAAGGATTGAAGGTAACTAATACTATTAATACATATATTAATTAAAAGCAAAAATTAAACACATTTAAATGTGCTAGTGAGACTCTTGGTGGTAAGGGCAGAATGAAGAATTTTTTATTGATGTCTATGCCTTTTGAACATTAAATATCCTTTTAAGGTGAGGGAAGGGATGGGAGGGGCATTTCATGCAACAGAAAACAGAATTTTGGATGCAGGGATTTATTGGAGAGTTTTGAGACAGCAACATAGAATTGAAGGAAAGGCACCAACCGTTGGAAAGGAAGAGAACAACGGCAATCCTGGGACTTCAGCAAAGGAGTTTTTGCATCTTTTTTCAAGATATTGTTATTAACATGACTCAGCCAATTCATTCTCTATGGTCCCTTATTCAAGTTTAATTTCCTGGAAAAGACAGGATTGACTCAACCGGGGTCAAATATTTCTCTAAGTAGACCACAGAGCTATGCTGCAGGCCTGGTGGGAACAGAAGAATCATGGAGCACAGATATAGCCATTGAGGGATTTGTTTTAAGCCTACTAGTCATTTAAATAAATAGCGAGTACAACAACTCATCTCGATTTCAAAATCGTCCAAATATGAGAAAACTTGAGCATCTTAAAGACAGATATCTTAGTTTGAGAAAAGGGTTTGAATGGAAGAAATTTATCTGGAAAATAATCCCAGGAAATGCAGAAGTGTGGCATCAAAGGAAAGGAGGTCAACAAAGGGAGTATCAAGACGGTAACAGAACTTAATTTCACTGAGGGACTGTGAGAAATGATGTTGAATACACACTACCTCCTGTCAGTCGTTAGTTGTAATATGTTTCTGGGGAGCATTTGTTCTGTTGCACTTCTGTCCTGATTCTGCAACAGGGCATGCGTTTCACAACGGACAGTAAAAAAGTGTTTGGGCAATGATATGTGATGCTGTCTGTAGGAAGGAGTCCTGAATGCAGGAAATGGCAAATGGCTGAGAGGGATATTGGTACAACAGGAACAAGATCTACCAAATCAAGAAAATGCAACATTTCATGACCAGATTTTATCACAAACTTCTTCAATGCAGTGATAGTAATCCTAAGAGTAACGGAGAATTAATGTCTGTTTAAAAACTCTTTCAAATATCATATTTTTTACAAACAGAATTTGCATATCTTTTTAACTGTTGGGCATTGGGTTTATTTATGGTTTTCATGTTCTGACAAATGAGATCTTCTTTTGGGCCTTTAAGAATGATTTAGTGGCCAAGTATATAAATGTGAAAAAACTTTGACAGGTGGGTTTCATTATCTAAAATCTGGTTTCCAGTAAACAAATTATATTAATCTTAAGAAGGCTATTTCAAAGGTAGAATTTTCATTTGTTTTTATTCCATTTATGTTTTTGTTTTATTTCATTTATATTGCAAGGGTGCATATTTGCACTATCAAAAGGTAATTTCTGTAACACTGTCAGAGGATTAACACATGCAACAATTCGGAATTATTTCCATAGTTACTGACTTCACACTCTAAGACAGACAGTCTAATTTATCAAGGTTGAGAGTTTCAGAGAAGAAAGATTCTTGCAGTGGCAATATTTTTTTTGACTCCTCAATAGTTCACATGAGATGCAAAGAGAGGGCCGAGAATATTATCCTTTGCTTCATACTGGAATTAATTTGGGTTATGGATGAATCTCAAGGATACAAAGAAAATATTTGGAAGCAAAGCATTCTGAGGAAAATGCAGTCAGCCAGTGAGTCATTCTGGGTTTTACAAAGGAGCAAAAACCCAATCAATGATAAAGGAAAAGAGATAAAATTTCATTATCCCTTTTCAAATTAGGAGAGCATAGCTCTGTGCTTAGGCCACACACTTGATCATTTTCCTTTAAAATCTTTTGTTCACTCTTGGGCAAACAGACAAAGGAATTAGAGGACATTTTCTAAATTGATTATTAGTACTGAAGAAGCTCCCTTACCAGATTTTAGAAGCCAATTTACTCAGTTAGGGTAAACATACATATCACTAAATGGAAAAACAATATTTTAAATATATAAACTTTTCTCAAATTCATATATATATATATATTTCAAACAATCCCATTAAAATCCCAATGGGATTTTTAACCTCAAAAATTAGTTTTATTTCACACTAAAAGGATGAAAACACAAAAATAAATAAGAAAATTCTGACAATAAGAGAATTGGGGGGGGAAGGCAATAGCAATATTAAAAAAAAACCAAAATATCTAAGTATTGTTATACTGGTACATAAAGAGATAGCCAGACAAGTGGGATAGAAAGAGATTCAATATATAAATAGGATAAACATTTCACTAAACTACTGAGGAAAAGGTTAGAACATATATCACATGCTTTGGGATAACTGACTATTTGGAAAAAACTAATCTTACATCCTTACCTCAGATATTTCACCCAAAGAAAATATATGTGGTTTAATGAGTAAAATATGAAAAATAAAGCTATAAAATTATACAAGAAGATATATCAGGATATTAATTTAATACAAAATAAAATGTGATTGTGGAAAAAAAGAAACCAAAGCAATTGTGTACATATTCAAGTCAAAGTAAATAAAATTAAATACAAGAAATAAGCTGGGAAAGTATTTGCAACTTATATGATGGACAAAAGCAATATTAAATTTTAAAGTCATGTATCAATTAAGAATGTAGTTTCTGCAATGTAAAATTAATTGTGACCCCTAAATTTGAAATACAAATGCCCAAGAAAATTATGGAAGATAATTTGATTTTCCTTATAACTAAACCACAAAGAATGGCAACATTTTTTTTTACCTATTGCAGTAGCAATTAATGAAAAAATAATTCATATCTTAAATAGACATATAAATTAGACCTTTCTATTTATCTTGGAAATTTTACCCATCTGCTTATAACCCATTTATCTGTTATTACCTAAAATAACCAGTGGATTTATTTTCCTATTAGTTTATCTGACTTCTATTGATTTGCACAAAGATCCACATAAAGTCAGCATTTTAATGTGTATAAAGGTACAAAAGAGGAAAGTTTTAGACAACAAACCAGATAGGAACACCATATAATTCATATTGTAAAATTCTACTTTCCTGCATATTGTCTAAAATCCCTTCTGCAATAGCAAGTAGCAGGATCTCTCTATTTTAAGAGGTAAAATAAAGGTATAAGTGATCCAAATCTGCTGAAGTACACATATTTATTGTGGAATTATGGCTATAATACAAATGAGAATAAATATAAATATAATTTTACTATTCTTTAAGATCATTGATAATAAAGAAGAGCAAATCTTCTGAGAACATATGACATTGAAAAATGCATTTTAACATTACTTGTGCAGCCACCAACTCTCTCTATATACTCTTTAAAAATATGTTTTGATAAGAAGTGCCAAAGCTTGAAATTATTGCTTGATGTTCCAGAGAATCTATATTTTTTTAAGAAGGGATTTAATTTCAGCCATAATTAATGGCATTTCTCACCTAAGAGACAGAATGGAGCTTTCAACATTCAAGGAAGTAAGGAAAGAAGGTAGAGGAAGGAACTCCACAGAGTAGGAGAGCAAACACAGGACACCAAAAATGAGAGCAGTCTGTGCCAAGCATATATATGCTACTCTGAAAAATCTAATGGGTATTAATAAAATATTAAATAATTTATTACATTCAGTGATTTTTTTCATTTTTAAGAAAATAACTGATCTTATCAATTTCATATGTGATATAAGTGTATAAAAATCTAGTTATTGGTAGATCAGTTTATGGCTTGCTTAAAATTAAAGACTAGTTTTTAAATGAGGAAAGAAATTTTGCCAAATATTGTTCCGGTGACTAACTCAGTGCATTCTAGTTTTATAAACACTTTTTTTCTCTATATTAAAATAGCAACTTTTTTTTTTCCTGGCCCACCTTCTCTCAGTGAAGACAGCAGCCTGACAGGCACGCCTCAGGTAGCAAGGGGTGGTTGTGGGTGAGGTTGTTCTGGGTGGTATGTGTTGAGGTTGCGTATCTTCTGCTTTGGAGAGCCAAACTGTCAGTCCTTTCAGCATGGTCATTTAAAAAAAAGCTATTTATGCATTGGGTGTTTTTGTTTATTTGTTTGTTTTAGGGGCATTTCCATATATTCAGGCCAATCATATTTCTGGTCTCACCCATGTGTTTGGAGTCATTGATATTGCTGGGAATTGTCATTTGCTCCAGGGCATCACTGTCCATTTGCCAGGACAGCTGGATGCCTGCCTTTCTTTTGTGTATTTATGAGACCTCTGTGTAAGCCTTGGCGAAGTCTTGAAATGATTATAAGGTGATATTGGATGTCAGTACAAATCTTGGCCAAAATGATAATTTTATAATCACTCCCTTTGAGAAATCTTAATGAAGTCATGCCTAGTTCAAGTGTGGATAAAATACATAGATAGATGAATGACAGGAAGATATATGGATTGATGGAGAAGGATGAAATTCAGCCAGAGTACCTATGCATGGAAGAGTTCATGCATACCTTCATGTATGGGGAAAATTCACGTCCCTTAGATAGTTGGAAGTTATAGTGGTTAGGTGAGAACACATATATCATTTGACAAATCTTGGAGAAAGAAATTACTGTTAGCTCTCTTTGTAAATAACACTCCATCAAAATAGACAATTCCTCTGATTTTCTTACTACTCCTTTCTGTTTCCTTTGTTGACTGCAGTTCTATAAAATATTGTATGCCTCTGACTTGACCATTAATATCCCAAGTACACATTAAATCCCATAGAGATTATCTTCTGCCCTATCTTTGTATTTTTTGTCATTTCTTAAGCAACAGCTTTTAACATATAGACTTAAATACAAATTCTGTAAGTATTCATAAAATCATAGAAAGTAATTTATAAATCATCTTGTTCTACTCCCGTATGGTCCAGGTCAGGCAATAGCTCTGTAGTAGTTTAAGTTTTCTGCATTATTGACCAGCCTTGAGTGTAGAAGGCAAGGCTCTCTGGATGTCAGACACCATGTTATCTTTAGAAAGTGGTCACACTTTCCTTGAACATTATTTAAATTCATTTATACTCTGGGGGGATAGGCCCAGTGAGTGGAAGTCTTGGTTTGCTTTTTTTTTTTTTTTTTTTTTTTTGCATTTTTTACTTTTCTCTTTATTGGTTAGAAAGGAAAGTTGGACAGAATGGAAATTTTGCATTGAGGCACATTTTGTAAGAAGACTGGACCTGACTCCTTTAGACAATGGAGAACCTTTCAGGATAAGGAAATGAAAAGGAGTTAGAAGAATCTGAAAAAGGACTTTTTCTAACTCGGACTGTGAAAGAAACCAGAGGAAGCCAGAAGTCAGAAAAAGCTACAGGAAGAGACCACGGCGAGAGATGGCCATGTGACAGCGGGCAGAGAAGCAACCCAAGGAGCCCCAGAGACGGTAGCAAGTCAACATCAGAATATTACAGACTCTGGGAGAAAACATGCTCTGTTGAGATACAGATTTCAGACTTCTAGCCTCTCAAACTATTAGAAAATAAATTCCTGTTGCTTAAACCACAGCAACAACAAATAATAAAAGCACCTAAATTGATTATAAACCTGAAATTGAGAAAAGAAAAGGGATATTACTGGCGTAATTACTTGTTGGAATTAAGATGTCTCTATTTCTTTCTATCATGCCAACCCTTGATTAACTTTGGCTAGTTTAATTCCTTCATTCTAAGATTTACTTAGTGTCTGCCATTTCTGTCTAGTATTTCCTTTTCCTTCCATGCCTCTTATCCTTCCATAAACATTACTTATCCATCCCCATTACCCCTACCCCCAAACATGCTGCATATACAGATGATAGGATGAAGGGAGGAGAAATGGGGAGGTAGAAACAGAACAAATAGCTATTTTGTTAAACATGGGTTACTGCCTCACAAGGTGCTAAAGCAAACATGCACATATCGTAATTATATTTATGTTTTGTATATTTGATTTCTATCTCTTTTTTCCTCTGTCATGGATATTTGGTTTCCCTTACTAATAGATATATCCTTAAACTTTCTCCCATAGATGCTTCCTATATACATAAAAGTGCAGGATGATCTTTCTTTCCTTTGTTCCTTTTTCCCTTCCTTCCCACCCTCTTCCCATTAATATACTACCTGTATCAGTCAGGGTTCTCTAGAGAAACAGAACCAACAGGAGAGAGCTGCCAATATGAGATTTATAAAAGTGTCTCACACATTTGTGGGAATGCAAAGTCCAAAATCCACAGGACAGGCTTTGAGGTTGGAAACTCCGAAGAAGGTCCTTGACAAACTACACAGGAGAGCCTGGCTGAAGAACTGAAAATTCTCTTTTCTCCCTTAAAAGTCTTCTGTTTGAATAAAATACAATAGATGTAATCAGCCACAGATGCAATCAACTGATTTATGATTTAATAAGCCAGCCTTCTGTCTATCAACCTGGGACAAGTAACGGTTAGGCCAGTGCTTGCCTGACCTGACCATTGTGACTGTCACCTGGCCACACTCACACCTGAGCCTAACCATCACACCACCCAAAAGTCAAAACAGAACTCATATTTAGATAACTTGATAGGTGGTATTTTCTAACATAGTTAATTAGTCATCATTTGGTAGTCATCTAAATGACTCTAATTCAGGGATTTTCTTTCCACCTATGTGAAATATTTTCAAGTTTTCATATCTCCTCTAGATTGGGGGACATATAGTAGAGGCTATTCAAGAACTTGAAAATATGGTAAGCAAAATCAGCCAGGAAGCTACTGGATGAAATTGACTTAGAAAGATGATGAGTATACTGGTGCTTAGGACTATAACAGGGCTCCAGATTTTTTTAAACTGACATTGTGTGCAATATCTATTGACTCCTAAGTGTTTAATAAATCTGAAATTTAGTCTTTCAGTTTCAGGGACTTGTGGAAACATAATCGTTGCTTTACCTATGATTATTTTTGCCTCTTGAAGAGGAACTCTACAGTTAATTTATAACTACCTCAGAGCTATAGCTTAAAGGATTTCATAGATAACAAATTTGCAAATGGGCTCTTTATCCTTATAAAATTTATGAGTATGTTAATATTCTAATGAAAAATTGCTGGGAGTCAAATTCATAATTATAAATGACTTAATTCAATAAAAATGTTGACTGAAGTAATTATTTACTTGAAGTTTAAATTTGCTGAAAAGCCTCTAGCAATTTTTATTAGCATCATACAATAAAGTAATTGTGTTATTTTTAATTAAATTCTCAAAGATGTATACCAACATGATTATTCTTTCTTTTATGCTTTCAAAAAAAAATCAGCTTAGTGAATCCCCTCATTTAAAATGTCTGAGAATCAAGCATTTAGAAATACAAGATATTCATCCATGAAGTTTGGAGCTAGGAAAACCTCGTTCATGCTATCAAGGTTAGGAAATGCTGGAACAAACTGGAAAAGGGTAATTGAAATATGCAATACAATTAAGATATACAAGATTTATAATACTGAATAGTTTTTGGAGGTTACAGTTCTCAAAGTATAAGATTTTCCACTTGACTGGGAATTCTCCAGTGAGAACCAGGATAGTTAGTGACTTGAAAATATTAAATTTGAAATAGAAAGTCAATACAAAATATTTCAAAAATATTAATCACCATGTTTTCATATGATCTTATTGGATGGTTCCAATAATTTACTCATTCACTATTTACAGATTATTTCTAAATAATTTCTAAATACTTCTTTCCTTTGACATGAGATTTTGATTAAACCTGCTAATGAAGAATGGAAAGTATTGGTTCTCCACAATCTAATCTGCATGCTTAGGAACTTACATAAAATGCACCATGGTAAAAACCTAAACACCTTGGCTTGGTGTGGCCTCCTAAATTAGCTCCATACCACTGTCATGGAGTTAAATTATAGTAAATTTTATGAAAGATAGTGGTCTTAAGCACTTATAAATCCAAGAACTCTTAATCAAAAGTGCATAAAGTAAATAAGCATGAAACCCAGGATAAAATTGAACTGCCCTGGTTAGAATTTTCTCTCTCTCTGATTGTTCCTCACTCACACATGGAGGAGAACCCCTAAGGGAACTTTGCCAAACAGCATTTATGAAACACTAGTCTACAGGACTGCTTGTAAATAGCCTTAACATTTAAACATTATAAAACACATTAACAAATTTCCTCCTAGGAAAGAATTCATGAAGAAATGACCCTCCTACACACACCCTCTCACTACTCACCTGTGTTGTTGATAATAACACAATGCTAAGTAGAACATGTATCAGAGGTAATTCATTTTTCTTACTTTATGGTTTATTTTTAAAATACCCCTAAAATTATCCTACTCAGAAGGCAAAAAATTTATATCTCAAAATAATATAGCAAAGATTAAATAAAACAATATTTGAGTTACTGCTTGTAATCTAACTAGGTGTTCTAGTTTGCTAGCTGCTGGAATGCAATATACCAGATGGCTTTTAAAAAGAGGAGTTTAATAAGTTGCTAGTTTACAGTTCCAAGGCCAAGAAAATGCCCCAATTAAAAGAAGTCTATAGAAATATCCAATCTAAGGCATCCAGTGAAAGATACCTTGGTTCAAGAAGTCCGATGAGGTTCAGGATTCCTCTCTTGGTTGGAAGGGCACATGGTAAACACGGCGTCATCTGCTGCTGGCTTTCTCTCCTGGCTTCCGGTTTCATGAAGCTCCCCAGAAGGCATTTTCCTTCTTCATCTCCAATGGCTTGTGGACTCTCTGCTTTGTGGTGCTGCTCTCTCTGAATCTCCCTCTGAATCCCCTATTCTCCAAAATGTTTCCTCTTTTATAAGGGCTCCAACAAACCAATCAAGACCCACCACCCAAATGGGTGGAGACATGTCGTCACCTAATCCAGTTTAACAACCACTCTTGACTAAATCATATCATCCAGGGAGATGATCTGATCACAGTTTCAAACCTACAGTATTGAACAGGGATTATTCTACCTTTATGAATGGGGTTTTGATTAAAACATGGCTTTTCTAGGGGGCATACTTCCTTTCAAACCAGCACACAAGGGTATTATTATTGTGACTGCAATTGTTTAGTTGGGCTCAGAATCCAAGCTTTCTACCTCTTGATTTTCTGTCCTTTTCCCTAGAGAAAGCTGATGAATGTTCCACCACTTTATTTAACAATGTACATGAAATATGGTAAAATGTCCTTTGAATTGTATACAATTAAAATTGTATTTTAATTTCTTTTGAATTAAAAGAAAATATTTTAAAATATGTATATATATTTATATTTATTTATAAAATAAATAATACATTTTATTATTGCGCCAACTGTGGGTTGTTTTTATGTTATCTCAGTTGAACTAGACTAGATTAAGCATTGGGCTATTTGTTTTGACCACAATTCTTTGTATACAAGGGAAAAGGATTGTTTGAGTTCTACAAAGTTAGAAGCAGAGTTGAATTTAGGTGTTTTAACAGCCTAACTGTTAAAGCCAAGGTGTGTTAGGCCCTTATTTCAAAATCCTCAGCCAAGATGGGAACACAAACAGGTATAGTCCATGCCTGCTGTTTGGTGCTAAAAAACTGTTTATTTTTCTGTTTTGTTTTTAGATTTTTATTTTTATTGTCATCAGTTGATGACAACTCTTTCTTCCTATTCTGGTAAAAAATACTATAGAACTTGACAATATTTCAGACACTTTTAATAAGTCCATTTAAATGATATTAAAAAACCAGGAATAAAGAATAAACTTTTGCCTGGATTATAGACATTTTTGGTCTACTTCTGAAAGCAAAAATAGCAATCTATCAATGTACTTAAGTAGTCACCATTTGGATATGGAAACAAATGCCAACTTTCTTGTCTATTTACTTGTGTTGTTGTATATTTCATATTTGCTAGGAAGGTTTATAGTCCCATGATTCAGGTATGGTTTATTTTTGTTAGTCATGTTATAATGCCATGTCAGGATTCTAAATTTAAATTCTAGAGCCAAAGAACAATTTCGAAAAAACAATTTTAAAAACCCATTTGGGCTTCTCCAATATGGCAGAGGCAGATTGTTGGCCATTATTACTTTGTTCATTATTTTATTGTGCTCTCCTCAGAGCTGTAATCACTGTACTAAGTAGATGCTTAGTAGTCCCTCCGTTTCCTTCCTTCCTTCTTTCCTTCCTTCCGTCCTCTTTTTTTCTCTCTTTTTTTGATGACCTACACATTTAAAAGTTTTCTGTAATGAATTGGTTTGCCATTTGTAGTAAAATAACATAAAATGCATTTTAAATGAATAGGTATTTTAACTTTGCTCATAAGATAACAAAAGTCAAATCTGGGTTAGGGCCAGGCCACCTTTATGTATTTAGGGAATATTTGGTAGTACCATTTGCCTCTGCATTTCTTCTTCATTTATGAAAGGAATGGCATTTTGGAGATTAATCAGTATTAACAGCTGTAAGACAGATTATTTACTTGTCTGACACTTTTACTAATTCCTAGGCTGATAATAACTTTTCCGCCTTATGACACAGAACAGTTTTTAAGTGATTGACACTAAATGTTATTATAGTGGTAGTGGGCTCAGAATTAATATTAATCAAATGTTGACACAAGTGCTTTAATTATAAATCAAGTTTTATCTAAATATTGAAACATAAACATATTTTTTGTAATACAACAAACCAGTACTTTAAATTTCAGTGTGTAATCATTATGTTCAGTTATATAATCCTCACAGCAATCGCTAAATTAAATTTATTGTATTTCAAAAGCAGTTTTTAGGAACGTTAAATATAAATGCTTCTCTGCTGTTTTATATCATCAGAACAAATGCTGTCTGTATTTAAGAAATATATCTGTATAACTGAATTTATTCTCACTTTTGACACATATTAAAACTCATGCACATATCTACATTTTTTTAGAAATTAGCTTTCAAAATGGTGCTACAATAATTCTTTATTTTATTTTCTAAAAAAAATTTTTAAGGAAATTATTTTCTAAAAACTTTATACAATTACATAAGCTTTGCTTTTATTTTATATTGTTCATATTTTCTCTGTCATTTGTTTAAAATAATTAGATTAGAATTAGTGGAATTAATATAAAAGACTGGAATAACATATCATTGCACCTTATATAAGTAATAATAAATAATACCACTTTAACAAAAAATACTACAGGAAACCCAAGAGTCTCTTAGGGTCCTAAAATCACCGAAAGGAAATAACAAAGGCTTTTGCTATTTTAATTCTGCACTTGATTTTTTTCCCTAAAGCTCTCTATTTCTTTTATATAGTTTATAATTCTCTATCATAAAATAAATCTGAACAGATTTCTAGTATCCAAAAGAGATGCAAATACGAAATATCAATTTATTATATTTAGAAATAATTTCTATGTGGAAATAAAATGAGTCATAGACTTCGATGTTCAGTTACTCAATATTCTATATTAATATTTAGCTCTTTAATCAACAGGCACTCATCAGGCAGCATGCAAAACAGTCTTAGGTTTAGCAAAAGCAATTTTGCTTAAGCAATAACCTAAAGACTATTATTTAGATAGTCATTTTTTTGACCAGAAAAATTCCAGTCACTTCAAATGTTCTTTGAATTGCATACAAGAAAATAGATTTTCTTTTAAAATATTTTGCCTTAAAATTAACTTAAAATAAGTCTAATTACTGTGGATATAGTCCTATATTGCACTGATGGTGGGTGTTTTTATGTTATCTCAGTTGAACTAGACTAGATTAAGCATTGGGCTATTTGTTTTGACCACAATTCTTTGTATACAAGGGAAAAGGATTGTTTGAGTTCTGCAAAGTTAGAAGCAGAGCTGAATTTAGTGGTTTAAACAGTAACTGTTAAAGCCAAGGTGCCTTGGGCCTCATTTCAAAATCCTCAGCCAAGATGGCAACACAGACAGGTACAGTCCATGCCTGCTGCTTGGTGCTCAAAAATTGTTTATTTTTCTGTTTTTGTATTTAGTTTTTTAATTTCTGTAACTTTCACAATAGATCATCAGTTGGTGACAGTTCTTTCTTCTTATTCTGGTCGAAAATACTATAGAACCTGACAATATTTCAGATACTTTTAATAAGTCCATTTAAATGATATTAAAAAAACCAGGAATAAAGAATAAACTTTTGCCTGGATTATAGACATATACGAGATAGAGTGCATGAAAGCTAAAATATATGAAATATAAACTGAATTATTCAATGTTATTAATTTATCAACTTGCTCCTATATATTTTTTTTTTTTTTTTAAAGGAAAGACAGAGAGAAGGAAGGAAGGATAGAAGGAAGGAAGGAAGGAAGAAAGGGAAACATCTTTAAACATTTTCTTGTTTTATTGCATTTTGTTTTTCCGTTTTTTGTTACATGGGCTGGGGCCGGGAATCGAACCGAGGTCCTCCGGCATAGCAGGCAAGCACTTTGCCCGCTGAGCCACCGCGGCCCGCCAACTTGCTCCTATATATTTTGAATCACTTTTATAGCACTTGTATTTTTCTCTGTATTACAACTATAAATAGATGTTATCTTCTCTCTCCTCCTTTAGAGCAGAGCTGCATCATGTTATTTCCGTGTAATTCCATACTGCCTACCATACTTGCACAAAGTGGGAAGATTTCAGTACACACTTATTTAATGAAGGTGATGAATTCAATATTCAGTGAAGACTTTTTTTTTTTTTTAATGGCTGATACCACATCAGTGAAATTTTGGCTGATTTTTAACTGAATGCGTTTGCTGTCTACTATGAAAGAGAAACAGAGACCCGAGGGAAGGGGTGGGGGAGGGGGAGAGAGAGAAGAAAAGTAGGAATGGGAAGATAGCAGGAGAAACAAAATATTTTCTAAGATTGCTGTAGACAAATGATAAAATTTCTGTCCATAAAACAAAACCATACTAAGATCATATTCATCATTTTGCATTTAATGATTTGCTGGGTATTATACAATAATTATTGAGGAATATTGTTCTTTATCCTGTAGAACATAGACAATTATGGATTAGAGGTTTCTATCCATATTTCTCTATTTTCTACACACTAAAATTATATGAAGTGGGAACTGATAATTTTCATAATCCTTGCAATCCCATGGATGGTGGGCCTTAGCTTAATCACCTCTAAGGTAATTTTGAGCTTTAAAATTCTATTCCAAGAGACTTGTGACTGTATTAAAGTTGACATGCCATTTAGAAAATAACTTTTCCTTCTTTGAGTATAGGTGTCAAATATTTCATCACTGGTTGGCTAATTTACCACTTCACCAACCTTATTGACTAATTGAACTACTTTTCTTAAGCATATTCTTAATAGCACTGATAATCATTAGAAACATTTTGTAAAGGTTAACACACCAATGAAATAAAAACTTAAAAAATACATATTCACAACATGGAAAATTTAATTTTCCGATTAAGTATTTAAATTGAGATAACTGTAAATATTTTAGAAAATGTTGAATTATACATTGTTTAGCTATTCTAGGATAGAAATTAAAATTAGTACTGTTGTTCCAGTTAATGAAAGAACAAACATTGTCAAGGAAATGGTTTCTTTAGATATAGAGGATAAGAGCTTGAGTGCATGATGTGGAAGAACACTGAGAGAGAGAGAGAGAGAGAGAGAGAGAGAGAGAGAGAGCTGAAGTGTACTGGGTAAGAAACAGAAAATGTCAAGAATTTGGGAGTAGGAACTGCAGTCAAGGGCAAGAGAGGAAGAGGAAGGAGCTGAGGAAGCAAGAGGAAGATTTGAACTCTTGATCTCTCAGGGGATAAAGGAGATACAGCAGCCCAATTATTTAACCTCTCTGAATTCCACTTTCCTCTTTTAAGAATGAAAGTAATAATATCAAATCTAGAAGAAACATTTTGAATAATAAATGAGATGTTCTAACACATCTTGAATAACTGGTACACAATAATTGCTTATTGTACATTAACTCCCAAAACTGCATATTAAGAATAATGAAGCTAGCCTTGTGTTTATGACATTGATAATTTTAAAATATACATAATGATAATAGACTAATATCTGTTTATTTTCAACTGTCTTCCATAAAATCATGGAATTTTAGAGGTTTTCTAGTTCAGCTATTTTAAACTCAGTGTTTGCCTAAATTCCTTCGAGGTTAAGTCTAAACATCCCTAGTGTGCTGATTTGAAACGATATATGGACCCTAGAAAAGCCATGTTTTAATCCTAATCCCATTTTGTAAAGGCAGCCACTTCTTCTAATCCCTATTCAGTATTGTATGTATGAAACTGTAATCAGATCATCTCCCTGGAGATGTGATTTAATCAAGAGTGGTTTTTAAACTGGACTAGGTGATGACATTTCTCCACCCATTTGGGTGGGTCTTGATAAACTTCTGGAGTCCTCTAAAACAGGAAACATTTTGGAGAATGAAAGATTCGGAGAGAGCAGAGAATGCTGCAGCACCACAAAACAGAGAGTCCACGAGCCAGCAACCTTTGGAGATGAAGGAAAATGCCTCCCAGGGAGCTTCAGGAAACCAGAAGCCAGGAGAGAAAGCTATCAGATGACCCCATGTTTGCCATGTGCCTTTCCAGCTGAGAGAGAAACCGTGACTGTATTCGCCATGTGCCTTCTCACTTGAGAGAGAAACCCTGAACTTCATCGGCCTTCCTGAACAAAGATATCTTCCCCTGGATGCCTTTGATTGGACATTTCTATAGACTTGTTTTAATTAGGACATTTTCTCGGCCTTAGAACTGTAAATTAGAAACATATTAAATTCCCCTTTTTAAAAGCCATTCTCTTTCTGGTATTTTGCATTCCACCAGCTAGCAAACTAGAGCACCCAGTTAAACGTACTTAAAAACTAGGGATATATATACACACAGGGAGGTTATACATTAAGTAGTTTGCCAGGTCATGATGTCAAGTCCCTATTTGGGATGCTTATACAAATCTGACAAAACACAGTTTTTTAATCGGTATTATTTTGGAGTTTGTAGAAATGTAATGTGTCGTGACCTGGTAGAAAAATAGGACAGTAGGGTAGAAATAAGGAGATCTAAGGACATATCTATTATCTGTGGAAATAGTAGCAGTTAAAATGCAAAGAGTAAATTAATGTTTTGAAAATACAATACTACTGTTAGTTAACATAAGTTATTTCACTTCCCCTTCTCCTCATTAATAGCTCTTAGAACTTTATCCTGTACCTTGATGGAAATAGATCATGGGACCACATCTCTAGCCTTCTTTCTTTGTAGTCCAGCTCAGCCACAGCTCAGTCCTCTTGCTTTAATAGTTCTCTGTAGCCAGAATAGTCTTGCCAGAGGTCTTGTCAAAGGAAGAAGTAGGTGCCTGGATTTTACAATGGTAGAATGAGGTCTCTCTTGTTCGCCTTCCTCTTGAGTTTTTCGGTACTGTAATTGATCATGCTTTTCTTTCCCGTCTCATCCCTCCTTCTTCCTTCTAATCTGCCTTTAATAAAAACTCCTAGCTCTCATCTTCACTTTTTGTTTATATTCTCACCTAACTTATCCCATTTCAAGCAAAATTTTGCTATTGTCTGGCATTATTTCTTGATTAATAATAAAATCTTTCTTCATTTATACAAGAATGGAAATTATTTGACTAAGACCACTCTTTTGATTTATTTCTGGGATGTCCATGTGTTTATACACTACCCGTATAAAAGTCCTTCAACTTGCTAAGATGTGGATAATTGTTTAAACTTCACTGCATATATGTGTGACTAGTTTCCCCTCAATTTATAATACTCTGTTGGTGAAGAACCTCAATAATCTCCATTGAGAACTTCAACAAACAGGACTATTTCAGAATTTAGGTCTTAGGAACAAAACCCAGGGTAGGAACTCCTACTTGAGGGAAACAGAAATAGAATCAGAAGAATGTGTGTAAGTCAAAACCCCTGTACCAAGGATGGAGCTTAAGTTTTATTTATATAACACTCTTAAAATGACGAAATTGTGGAGATGGTGAACAGACAAGTAACAGCTAAGGATTAGGGAAGAGGAGTGGGGATGTGATTGAAAAGAGGTAACATGGGCAAGTTTCTTTGTGTACATGGAGGAGTTCTGCATCTTGTTTATAATAGAAGTTGGATGAATCTATACATGTGATAAAATGTCACAGTCTTATACACAGGGACCCCTCCCCCACCCCAAATAAATGCATTCCAAAAATGCTAAAATCCAGGTAAAGTCGGTAGCCCAGTTAATTATTCTATTCCATTCAGTTCCCTGGTTTTGATAATGAACTTCAGTTATGTACAGTGTCACTACTTGGGGGAGCTGTGTGATGGGTACCTGGGACCTTTCTATAGTATTTTTGCAAGTTCTTGTGTGTCTATAATTATTTCAAAATAAAATCTATCTTAAAATGGTGGAAGCAAAACCAAATCAAAAGTCAGGTAGAAGGGGTATGAAATGGAAGGGGAATCAAATCAGAAGTAAAGAAGGCCCAAGATAATTTCTGGTATAGGATTGCATGGTACACTTGTGAGTCAAGGTGTCTTAAAGTTGAAAGTTGGAGGAAAATATGCAGCTTCCTTAACTCATAGTTTCCCAAATCAATCTAACGTCCTCTTCAGTTTTTACTTTTCTATTAAATAATTGCCATCCTTCTGGCTTTCCAGCTCTCACCACCATATTAAATCGTTGCCAAATTCTTTTCAATCCTATACTGTCAATATTTGTGGATGGTGGCACATTCATTTATGCATTCAATCATGAACTAATTCATCGATTCATTCAACCAGTCAGCCAGAATGCACTTATCTATGAGCCAGGTACTATCATTCACATTGAAGATAAATAGTAATAATATCTATCTCATAAATTTATTGTCAGGATTAAATGACTTAGTTCAGGTAAAGGCCTTATAAGGGTGTCTAGCACATGGCAAGCCTATAAAAATTTTACTTAGTATTATTACTAATAATTTTGGATTTATCATATAATCATGTGTAATGATTTAAATCATATATAATAAAGATGTGTGTATAGCGTGCTTAACATAGTGCCTGTTACCTAGAATTTAGTAACTTCTAATTATTATCATTTTTTAGTATGTCATTTCTTATTATATTGTATATGTAATTTTTAAGACTTTTTTATTTTATATTGTTTCATAAAAGCATTTTCCTATACCATTAGTATTCATAGCATGTTTTTTCTGGCTTTCTAGTAATCCATAAATGGCAATAACATAACTTACATAACTGTTTTTCTATCAGATAATAAATTTATATCTAATTTTTGATTATTAAAATGTACACAGTTGCTAACATTTTTGTATTTGATGTTGCCTAAATTTAAGTTATTTCCTTAATTTATGTTTTTTGGAGTTACAGTTGCTGAGTCCAATGATGTGAACATTAGGATTCACTTCATAGTGCCAAATTGTCTTCTAGAAATTTTGTGTCTGTTTCAATTTCTGCAAGCAATGAATAAGGAAGGGTTCATTTCTCACTTTAACCTTGGAAACATTGAGTGATGTTATATTTTTTGTATTAGTCACTTTGTTACACAACAGAACAGTATTTTT
Source organism: Tamandua tetradactyla (assembly GCF_023851605.1). Taxonomy (NCBI): domain Eukaryota; kingdom Metazoa; phylum Chordata; class Mammalia; order Pilosa; family Myrmecophagidae; genus Tamandua; species Tamandua tetradactyla. Next base: position 148,350,793 of record NC_135327.1, read on the forward strand.
TGTCTGATTTTGTTTAATCTAATTTCTATTAATGAAGTTGAATACTTTTACATTTATTTGCCTTTTAATTTTCATCCTTCTGTGAATTATTTTCTCATATCCGTTTACCACTCAACTAGTTTTTTTTCATTTTAGCTTTTCTCACTGATTTGTATACTTTATGTCAAATAAATCAGCCCTTTGATCACTACAAAGAATATATTTATTTACTACAAGAAATCCTTGATTGTGTTTCACTTTATATATGTTTTTTGAAAGAAAGATGTTTAATAGTCCCATGATTAAATCTACGAATATTCTGTTTTGAAATTTTTCTTTTGCTTTCATCTTTACAATGCCTTTCACTATCAATAAAGTAGATCAATATTTACTGAAATTCTGTTTTAATGTTAATGATTTGATTTTTATCCATTTAATCTTTTTGACCCTAAAATGTATTTTGAGGTAAGTTAGGAGGCAAAGTTGTGATTTTATTTACAAATAGCTAACCAATTCTCTGCAATCATTGAAGAATGATTAATCTGTTAACTACTGATTTATGCTGTTGTCTTTACTATACATTGAATGAATACTTGTGTATATATGTGAATATATTAGCATTTATTTCAATTCTTTTTTTTCTGGTCCATTATTTTTCTGTTGTGTCAATGACATCCTTTACTTATAGTAGGATTTGATTTAACACTATAATAGATTAATACCTCTTCTTTACCATTGGAGGATGACATTTAGCTTCCACATTTTGATTACTGCTCAGTTACATCTTTTATTAGCCATAGATTCAGACATGGATATTTTTATTCCCCTTCAAAATTATGGTGATTGTCTTCTCCATGTTCTGCTGAAACCTTCAGATTGGAGAGTTAGGTGGTTCACATCAAGTTTTAATATTAACTGTATCCTTCTTTTGGGACTTAACTGCCTGTTTATTACTTAACCTCAGTAGTTAAAATAGTCTATAGAATTGAAAATTATATTTAAATGAGGAAATAAAGAGCAATGTAGACATGAAAATAAACAAGGAAATATTAGTCATGCATTAGATGCTTAATGACTTCCCCCCAAAAAAGCAGATTTTCAAGAGGAGGCCTCATTTATCATAATATACTCAACAGTGATACCAGGATAGCATAAGAAAACAAATTGTGATGGGGGTCAGTGGGAGTGGGTCAGTAAGCGTTCAGTCTGAGAAAATTGAACTTTGAAAATTTTATTCATGATTAATAATCTAAAAATTATAAAAATAAAGATTCTCTGTGTGCATTAATTTTCAATTAAATAACTTACCATTTTTTGTATTGAGAATGAGAGTGTTTTTATTTGATGCAAAAGGACCAGAAGCTGATAGAATTAGAGGAAAATTACAGATTATTTAATCATTAGAGTCTAACTTAACACTACATTTTATAGTAATTCAGTGAAAAGTCCAAAACCAAACAGGAAGAAGAAATAGCTAACACTGTTTTGGTTTTAGATGAAACATCAACTAAATAACTGAATTGTTTTGTAATAACTTGTTTTTATTTTTTTCACATCATAATTTGATGTTGAATAGAAAAAAAATAACTTTAGGGTGAACTGTGATATCATTTGATCTGCATTGCCAAGCTAATTTCTGCTGTAGTGCAAACAGCACTTTTTCTCTAATGATGTCTGTTTCTGTAAAACCACATTGATGGGACTAGTAAATAATTCTCAAAAACTCTAGTAGGCACTTTCCCTTGTTAGAGGGATGACTCCTCTAGGCAAAGAAGTCATTCTTCCTACCTCTTTAGTCACTCTCCAGTGTACTCATCTCAAATTTGTTCAGCATCTCTGCCACTGATATTGTTCAGCCAATTTTCATTTAATATTTCATTTTATATTATGGAGGAACTATTTGAGTTTCTGCCTCTGGGAGCTATCAGAAAGCCTGAAAATTGTAGCTATTCTCAAATAATGCTCAAAAGGTTTGGAGCCATGATCTTAAAAACTTATTGCTGAATGTAACTCTAAAATTATGGATTAGCACAATAGTCCATCAGGGTGGCGGGGAACCTATTGTGCCAAAATCAAGTCCTCCCTGATTGAGACATTGATTTTTTTAAAATATGGAGATATTGACATTGAAGTTGAAGAAAATGGAGGAATCTTTAATTGTGGTCATTTTTATTTTATGTCTGTAGCACAGTGGGTTTGAGTTAATGACCAGAAAACTTTGGTCCACACAGTCTGTTTTAGTTCCCCTCAGATAATGAGGGGGAGAATGAGTCAAAGATGTCAGCTAATATTGACTCTACTTATTATAAGTATAAGTATATATTTATTATAAAGATAAGATTGGCTTATCTTTCTCAATGAAGGAAAACACACATACAATTAAGTTTGATGAACACTTGTTTTCTAGTATTTTCCTCGTGAAAACATTTATTTTTGCTTCCTATTTTCTAAATTCAATGTCCTAGTAAATTTCAAAATGCACTTTATTGAGGATGGTGACAAGACTACATATTTTATGTATCTTCGTCTGTGTTTAGCTGATGAAAAGTACAGAGAAAGGTAACCATAACGCCCTTTAAGATTTAATTAGGCCTGCCCAGGGCATGGGATCAGTAAATCAAAGGGACCGGGACATGACATACGCTTTGTTTTGATTTAACAAATGTGAAATAAATTGAGTAAACTTTGAAGTTGTGTTTTCAAATTACTCTCTCTTAAAGTAGCCCTCTTTTTCCAGAAAAGGACATGTGAATAGATGAGGAATTTTTAGAACAAATTTTTTTTTGTATGCACACATTCATATCAATTATGCTTTAAAACTTGTTTGTCACTTGCTTCCTTTGACTTCTTTTTACATTTACTATATAGCTACAAATATTCATATATGTTAATATGAGTATCCATATTTCCTAAATGACCTTTGAGAAGATTTTAATCACTATCATGAAAATGTACCCTATTTGTAAAGATTCCTTCCTACACAATGTTCTTCCTCTGTTTCCACGATGTCTTTTGTGAAGAATGTGATTCTACCACACAGGAAAAATCCAATCTCATGAGGGGAGGGTGAAGCAGATTTCTCCTCCAAGGACTGTACCCATAAGAGTCAGCTTTTCCCATTTTCTCCTGTGGCTAAAGTCTTTCCATTTCATGCCCACTGCCTTATAGCATGCACAGTACTCTGCTCAAGTACACAACTGGTTTTCCCAAAGTAGAAAAAATAAAGAGTCTAAAACATCACAGATGTACTTTCAAAGAAATCTGATATGCAATTTCTTTATTAGGCTTTATTTTTATCTTGTCAAAAATTCTAAATAGTGAATGTTTTTTCAGATACTATTTTTTTTTTTTCACAATTCCACCAATGCCAGAAGTATTTTTTTCATCAGTCCATGGAGAAAGTGGATCTTGATCTCTCTGATCCAGCTCTTCTTGGCTTCAGGATAAACATTTGATCCTATTGACCTTCATTGGGCAAGAGTAGGAATCTACTAGCAGTAAGTGGACATGGGTACGATGGTAACTATGGGTTTTGCCTACAAATCTTCTCACTTTCTTGCTCTTTCTTTCTACACTTCAGGCCCTGTTGTTGATCTGCAACATCTTGGACCACCTTTGACTTCATGTGGGTGCCTCCCTTTTGAATGTAATTTTCCAGCTTTCTGACCTCTTTACTTTTTCTGTCTTTTGCTGTCTCTTTGCCTTTCCCAGAATTCTTTATCTTTCGGACTGATTTTTTTCAACTCCGCATTCTATAACAACACAGACTGAATTTGGTTTCTTTGACTACATAGTACTTAGCTCTTCCTTGTTTCCATCCCAGGAACACACCTTGTAGGCTTCATGAGGATTAATCAACCCCTTCTTATATATGTCTTATCACCCTTGTTGATGCCAGATATCCTCACTTTGTTCTATCCTGAATACCACTATCACGCATAACCAATTTGTCCTAAGCTTTACCTGCTGTTATAAAAATGTCAAATTTATGGTATTAACCTAAATCTCAGTGTTCCAAATTTCCTGATGATTATATAGCTATAACTCCAGTTTTTCTCAAAGATCACTCTATACAAATATTCTCTGCACTGTCAAAATCTCAATATGTGGAAATTCTCTTTATACTTGTTATTGGAGGTTAATCCTTGAGGGTCTTTAAACTTCATAGAGGTAGGGGCCCCAATTTTTTTTTTATTGTTGTATCCTCAGTACCTACCAGATTTCTGTACTCAATAAATTCTTGTTGAATGAGTGAGTGAGTGTGTTTCCCAGGGTGTCTGCTGCGGATGCTCCCCCTGTACCTGGGAACCCCTGTGAACCTGGGCAGCACGTGGCTCTCTGAGCTACACTGTCATCTGCTGCTCACACTCATGATCTCTCAAATAGATAAACAATTGCAGTTTTTGTCTGTGAGATCCCTAGCGATTCTTATCTGCATGTTTCATCGACTTCCTCTCTCCTTCTATGTATTTATTTTGTTTTGCTGTCGGAAGAAAGAGTCACTTTAACTTTCACTTCCATTCCACATATTTATTCTCAGGCCTTCAGACCAGAATGATTATATTGCGAATATTAATTTTATTGTTTTTTAAACAGTAAATCTTCAATCTATGTGGGAGGAGACAGGGGTGAAAATAATGTTTAGAAAATTGAAAATCCTTTGCCAAAACTGCTAATGGAAAGTTAAATACTACTCTTCTAATTTCTCCCATCCAGATGCATCTCTTTCTAAAATTAAGGTCCTTTAAGTCTCTCCCGATTTAGTACTGGGACTAAAAAAAGTAGATTAAAAAATTTATATGCTTTTTCAAAACTCCAACTTGCTTCTGCTTTAAGTAAGGCTCTAGATGAATATGACGTCCTTTCCTTTTCTAACTATTAATTGTTCTGTTGATTTGTCTCCTGTATTTGCCACATCTGTGACCTTTTAAATCTTACAACTATGTGTGTGATAGTCTCTGCCTTCAAGGCTCCTGTCATTGAGACACCTTCCACTATTTCCTACTATTCTCCTGCCACCCAGGCTCAGAAAGTCACTAGAAAAGATATTGCTTTATTTGAAAGGATTATCCAGTTGACTGAATTGGTGCTTTAATTGTAAAAGTTCAGTGTTGCCTATTCAGAAGACATATGTTTATAGGTGATTTTCCTTATTTTAAAATAACTGCTAAAAGGGGTGCTACACAAAGAGAATATACTATACAGTTCAGTTTTGATGGCATATATAACCTATTTTAGATTTTAAATGAACAGTGAATAGTCTTTATGACTGAATGTCATTTAATGGGGAAAGTACTTACTATTTTATTGTCCCAGATTCATGGAATGGAGCATTCATTGTTTCATATTAGCAATTCTACCATGGATATATCTAAATACAAATCTTCTGCCACTCATTCATTCTTTCCTGTCATAAAAAACAAAACAAAAATCATAACTTGTTGAAGTGAGCAGCAGACTATATCTGGAAGTAAAGCACTAGACTTAGATATAATAAAACAATCTTATCCTTTGAACTGATGAGACATTTAGTTTGTTTTCCCTGTCCAGCATATACTGTTTTTATCAAATACACACAGAATCTACTGAGAAGCTTTTCAAAACACTGACGTTTGGTCCCTATTCCAAAACAATTGAATGTGAATCTCTGAGTATGTGACTTGCCGCGGTCCAGCCGCAGCAGGGGGAACGGGCTTGAAGGTGTGGAGGGTCGTCGGCCGAGAAGAACACCAAGAGATAGCTTAGAGAATTTTCTTCTGAGAAGAGTTGCTTAGATTTATTTTTGCTTAACTGATTTTATACCCTTATTCTTGGCAAGGAAACAGGTATCACAGAATCATGGTTGTGTCATGGCTTACGTTTTAGGTAAAGTTACAGGTTCAGGGAAGCAAAGCGAAAGTACACATTCTGATTTTCTTAGGAACATTTACACAAGATTTTAATAGCAGCAAGATATTGGCTTAAACCGCAGACATTGTGTTTGCAGTTTTCTGAGTTTAGACTTTCTTTTCCTATTATTCTACAGGTGAGGCAATATGTCAAGACCTATTTTAGTCTGGTTAAAGGTTAGCTTGTTTTGATTAAAAGGTTACATTGTTTACTTAGATTTTTTATTGTTTCATAGCAATGGATCGGTGCCGTGGTGGGGAGTAAATTTCTAGGATGGCTCAATGCAGGGTTTTTTAATTGTAAGTGTTTACTCTCTATGGGGTACTTTTCTGTGACTTGTTCTAAAAGCACTTCTGCCTGCTGTATCTGCAGCATGACTTGCTTAATGGGGGCGTCCCAACCTAATTTTTTCCAAACAGTCATTAACAAGGTTTTGCAATTTGTACAATTTGTATCATTTTTTCCAATTCTTTTGCTTTCTGATTCGTTTTGATATAATGCTTGGAGCACAACCAGCAACAAGAAACACACAATTAGTGTCGTTAATCCCAGTATTTTTCTATTACACCATTTTATGCCTCGTCCTCTTTTGGGGCGTTGAAGGCCTTGCCTACCGCCCTTCCTTCCAGGGAACCGTGTCAAACCGGGGAGGAAAAAGAGGACGCGGCAGTGACTGATCATCAGTTTTTTAAATATTTTCCCAAATGATTCTAATATGAAGCCAGGGTTGTGAACAGATAAGTGCAGATGCAGTTGAGTGAGCTCTGTTGTGTTAGATTCTAGATTTCCTTGACTAGAGAGTGACATTCATGTTACAAAATGGAGAAGGTACTTAGGGAAGGGCATTTGAATAATTTTCAGTCCTAGAAATGTCCCCTTACTGTCCACCACATGTAAAGAGGCTCCCTGATAAAAAGGAGCATAAATATCTTCCAAAGGTGCAGCATAGGGAGTCTCCAATATGTGTGCATGCATCACTTTTGTAAGTTATCTAGGTTTTCTTGCTGGATTCTAACATAAGTATTCTGTGGCTTCACCCCATGGTGAGGAAAGGTTTTGTTTTAACAGAGGGGTTGTGTTTGGAGCAGATCAAGGAAGAGCTTTCTCTAGATATAAAACCAGAATCTAAGTCTTAGGTGGGAAAGAGAGAAGAGATCTATCTTGAATAAATCAGGAAGAACCTGTCTTGACTAGGAATGTTAGTGTAGAATATAACAATGTAGTTCCTCTTTAAGATATACATACATACATACCTAAAGGTATATCAGCTATACCTTTATCACTATTCACTGAATGTCTCTGAAAGACAGGAGACTTGAAAAGACAACAGGAAATTGTATACCTTGGAGTGCAGGGATGTGAGAAAAGGTATTTGAAGCGTGAAGTAGTCTAGTTTTTAACCAGATTCTCCTTTTGTAACATAATGGGAATATAGTTTTGCTCCCATCATCAAATCTTGTTTGTGGAAAGATCAAAAGTGAATTTTAACTAGCAAGTCTTAAAATTTTTGAAATTACTTGACTCAGGGACAGCTGGAATGGGGGACACCATAGCTGTAGACCACAGTCTAGAAATTCTGTAATACTTTTTAATATTTTATTATGCATAAAATATTAATTTCCTTATATATTCAGGCCTTTATGTACTTTTGAAATCTTTTCCCCTTACTTTTAAAAATCTTTTTATAGCACATTTACAAAGAAGGAAAGGTTTATTTAATAGAATGCTAGCTATTTGTCAAGCAACCATGTGATAACCCTCAGCTTTGAGATATGGAGATCACCACATCCTAATTAGAAGATAGGGGCCATTCAAGATTATTCAGATTATCGGTTTTGACCTTAGCAAAGAGGAATAGTAAATCAGATCATTCGAACAAGTGCCAGATTATCACACAAATGTTTTCTTTTAGTTTATAATTTCAACAACTTGACGTTCATATAAACTTAACTTACTTCTAAGGAGTGATGGTACTGCAGTTGGTTTTGAATGACTTAGTTTTTTCTCCAAATAATTTATTAGAAGCTCACATGATCCCTCAACCTCACACATCTATTCGTGAAGGGCGTATTTGCAAATATGGGCTGCAACAGCACTAAGATAGAAAATGGTGTGAAAAACTTTTGCTGTAAACTTCCAGCTAGGCAGTTAGTTTCATCAATAGGTAAATATTCTTGTGAAGCAGCAGCAGGTTAAAAGAGCTCTAATCACTTTCCCTGCTGAAGTCAGCTTCAAGAGAAAATGTTCATTTTTGCATAGAGAGAACTTACAACTTACTTGAGTAAGATATCTAAAAATGGTGATGCAAAATGCTGCCTATTTTTATTTCATTCAGAGCTATTTTCAAAGTACTACTTATAGCAGTAAGTACTAATAGAAATATGTAACTTAGGTCATATTCAGGTCAGATAGTTACAAGTTTGGCCAAAAGTCATTACAAAACTATTTGTATAAAATACAGTGCATTTTCAGAGGGGAAAATGCTATGAGGTATAAAACAGAGCAGAATGAGATGACTTTCTGGGGATATAAATATATAACTGTTGCATTTGCAGAGGGGATGGGTCAGTTTAAAATTTTCTATTTAGGGCCTTTATTTTAAATTTAAAGGATTTTTATTTAGGATTTTTGCTTTAGGTTGAGAAAGTAATGAAGCTTGCTATATTAACCGCATGTCAAATATCAGGACAAACTGCTTCCAAAAAAGTTAAGTTGGGAAAGATATAAATGACTTAAACAGTAAGAGTAGATTTATATTAGGATTAAAGTAGAGTCATTAAGTTTTTACAAATCTAGCTTGACTTCTTACTATTTTCAGACATTATTTCCTAAGTGTTCTTTTATTTCTCTATTACCTATCTTCAGGTGGTGATATTCATTATGCAGCTAAATGTGATTATCTTAAAGACAAACGTTAATTATATAAGTGGAGAAGAAGGACATTGCTGAGATAAGCCATTAGGTGAGTTTCAAATTATCTGAAGTTAAACAAATTGGCATTTATAAAAATCATTCTGTATCTGTATGCTAAATTAATAATCATGTGACTATTGTCAATCATTCAAAAAGGAATTATTTTAAAACAAAATATACCTCTAGAACTTTCCTTTTATTATTTCTTCATTATTGGTAATTTTTGTTGTCCTTTCCTTAAATACAATTAAGATTTTTCCATTAAAGTGGGTTCTGTGATTTCTGAATATTAAACTTCTAGCTCAAATACTAATTTAATCAGTGGTAATGCCTGAACAGTGCGGTTTTCTCTCAGCATTCCTTGCTTGTCTGATATTCTTTACGAGAATGTGTAAAGAAAATAACTTTGGGATAAAATTTAATGTCCACTGAAATAAACTGTCTTTCAGCAAGTGCCAGTCTTCCACCAAAAGGAACAAATGCTGTTGCTCCATGTTTAAAGTCCAGAGTATTAGTCATTTACATTGCTTATGCATCCTCCTAGCTTGTCATGATTTCCTGTGAGGGAAAATGAATAAATGAATGAGTAAATAGCAAACATTTGTCATGTTTCTGTTGTATTTATTAAACATAAATGAAATATTGAAGATTTTTTATTTCACTAAAGAGAAGAATTGACCTCAAGTGCCATAAAACAGAAATATATTTATTATAGTAGTTCTGAGTGTTCCTAAGAATAATTATCTATTTAGTTAATTATTATTTTTAAATTTCATTGTGGAAGAATTTTCAGATCCAAGGTAAGAATCAACAACATAGATGATGGCTGTATTAAGAAGGGCACTGGGCCATTTTACAAAAAAAATTGCATTAAAGATTTATATCTTGTTTACTCTCCCTTGTCTTCCATATATCACTTTAAAATTGCCTTTTTCTGCTTTTAATCCGTAAGTCAGAACTTTAATAGATTTGTAGATATTGTATTTCAAGTTGAAACCCAATCACAAAATCTGGAACGTATGCCATATATCCGTATCCTGATCTTATTTTTAACAAAATGGTTCCTAGCACACTTCTCATAATTCATCTTAACTGGAATAAGATTTATAATCCTGATTTTAGAATAATTTATATAACACATATAATAGCAATCTAGTTTTGGTAATAATCAAATAAGTCATTAATTTTTCAACATTTACTAAAGTAATAATATGCTATTAAACACTAATTAATAGGAGTGTTTTTGAAAACATTATTAGAATTAATTCTCACAAAACCCACTAGGGATTTTAATAACTACTTTTCAGACAAAGAAACTGAGACTTAGAATTAGTTAAATAACATTCCCAAGGTTAATTTTAATGATTAAGTTAATGTGTTAATTTGGCTAGGTTATGGTGTCTAGTTATTTGGTGAAGCAAGTACTGGACTGATTGTTAGTGTGAGGGTATTTCATGGATTTAAACCATGGTCATTTGATTGCATTTGTGGCTGGTTACATCTACAATTAACAAGAGAGTGCCGTCAGAATAAGAGAAGTCACATCCAAACAATGGAAGGCCTTAAAGGGAGAACTGATGATGTCAGCAGTCATAAGGCAGAATTTATATCTCTACTTCGCTCAGCCAACCAGCTTCTCCTGGGGATTTCATTGAAACTTTCATCAGAGATCCCAACTTGTGGCCTTACCTATGGATTCAGATTTTCCAATACCCGTGGTTGTGTGGGCCAATTCCTTTAATAAATCCCATATATATATATATATGTGTGTGTGTGTGTGTGTGTGTGTCTTGTTGGTTCTGCTTCTCTGGATAATCCTGACTAATACAGTTATATACCTAATAGGAGGCAAAAGTGAAATTTAAATTCAATGTTTCCTTGACTTCAATTTCTTTGACTTCAAATAGTATAGTCTATGGCCTGTATTTTATATAGGATACAAAGGAACATATCAATTGGTTTTTGCTTTTAAGAAATGTGCAGTTTAGTTGAGGATTTAATTACTGGAAAAATATCATTTCTGATCTTTAATGATAACTTTCTTTATTACCATTCATCCACGTTATTTATTTTTATACCATTTTATGTTTAATTTCAGTGGATTAGATGAAGGAATTGTACTATATTACAGTTAAGATCAATTGCAGTTTCAAAAATTTATTTCAATTATAAATTGAAAATGAATTAAATCATTCATTTGAAATAAGTGAATGCTAAGAAGGACTTCATTCAGGTCTCTGCTAGATGTGATCATCTTAAAGTGACTTCCTCACTTCACCTTATTTGTACCACCACATACCAGGCACATGGGCTGGTGCTCAAACATCTTTGTAAAAGGAATTAATGAATAAGGTTGGAATTATGATCTAAAAGTCACTAATACAATTTTATATTTATACGCCAATAAGATATATTCATGTAAACATAAAAAGAGCAAGAAGGCTACCTACTCTGAGGAATATATATGTGGTGGCATATAATTTTGTCACATTTGTAGCTTCTTGTTTTCTCTTAATGAATTAGATTTAGAATAGTCAAGATTTTTACATCAATAACACTGTTTCTGAAAATCTTTTCAAATATGAGTAATTTTTCAGTTAAATCAGGTTTCACATAATCTAAATTTTATGATTTTCATGAAAATCAGCCTGTGGGATTCTACATAAACTATACATGCTAGAACTTGGCAATTTTAAATCATGTTAGTCTTTGGAGAATTATTTTTTACTATAACAGAATCACAAAATCTGCGAGTTAAATTAGTATTAAAGCAATTCTGTTTATTTATCTTAATAGAGAATTATCTGTATTATACAAAAGATTAAAACTTTTTCATGATTCTTGAGTATTAGTTAATATTTATTTACTCTAGGACATGAAATTATTTAGACTTCATTGTAAATATTTACTGCATATATGTTCTTTTGTTTTGTTATGTTTTATTGCACACATGTTCTAAACAACCTACTTTCTCTATAGACCTTATACAGTAAGAGGAAATCGAAAAAGAGTTTCACCTAAAAAAAATCAGTATTTGAATTGAAAACAATGGCATTTCATGTTATAAAGAGCTCATAAATATCAAATATAATTTCCAGAATAAAAAGCAAAAGGCATGTCACTCATTATATCCTCATTAATAAAAGAACGTTGTTAACATTTCATATGAATTTTTTCCTTTCATTGTTTTATCTATAGTTTTCTTTGTTGAAATTATAATGTACTTATAGAATACCTTGTGCACATCACATAATTTTCAAACAAAATATTGAATTGAGAGCATTTTCTGATATATGCAACCATGATTTTTATTAACAATTCATACATTTTCAATATATTATGGTTTGCTTATGATTTATTGATTCAATTTTTCAACAAGTGTTAATTTAAACCACATCTATCAGGCCTTTTGTGAGCCACAGATACTCATCAGGAAAGATTGTAAGGGCCCTTCCCCTATAGGTCTTACTTTTTATAAGATAAGATAGTCAGCAAACTGCTAATTATGTAATATACATCAAGTGATGATAAGGGCAATAAAGACAAAAGTTAAAATAGAATATGGGTTGGAGAGGGAGTATACACAATTCCAATGCTGGTGGCATTGGGGCTTCTATTGTTCAGTTTGCCCTCTTTTTTGCTATTATAAATAAATAATTGAAAAATAAATCTGGAGAGATAAAAAGGGCCAAATGCATAATGGGCACATATTTTATGAATTGACTAAAACTGAATGCATTTTATCTGAAGTACTAGGGCTTTATTCTGAAGGAAATTGAAAGCAACTTGATTATATGTTCTTTTTTGAGTAATGTCAAGAAAGAGTAGGGAGAGAATGAAGCAGGAAAGAAAGAAATATTGAAGTAAAAAGTTTTTCAAGGGAGAAATAAATACAAGTAATACTGGCAATCTGGACTGAGAATAAGATAGAAAATCAAGAGCCATAAAGGACACAGAATATAATTATTTATTTGAAATAGAGAATTGGAATTATATTTAGGGTCTTGTTCCTCATTTTAAATAGCATGTCTTATAGGAAATTCTTTATCCCTTTGTGACTTTTACTGAGATGATCCTGTCATTGTACTTGATATGTTAATGTGATATATTATAAACTTACAGTTGATCTGTCCTGTCATTCTTGGCATAATTTGAAAGTTGTGACCGTAGATTTTTTGTTTCAAAATACTAATAAGATTCGCTTATTAATACTTTCAGATGTACTAATATGCAATATGAAAATGTTTTTCTTATAACTTTTTAATTCCTTTACTTCCAGTCACTATGTTTCATTTCTTTCTAATTATCCATTTCTATAATTTTATTTTATTAGACTTCCCAAGGGCCTGTTTATTTCTTTGAATGTAAGCACTGATTGCATTATCTTTCTACAATCTAATTCAGTTCTTTCTGGTTTCACTTTTACTAGCTCATTTATTCTGCTTTTCTTTGAATTATTTTTTTTGTTCTTTTTTAAAACTACAAATATAAATAAGTACCTGTGATGGTTAGGTTCATGTGTCAACTTGTCCAGGTGATGGTGTCCAGTTGTCTCATCGGGCAAGCACTGCCCTAACTGTTACTGCAAGGGTATTTCATGGCTGGTTGATAAACCAGAGGCTGGTTTATCAAATCATCAGTCAGTTGATCACAGCTGTGGCTGATTATATCTATGATCAACTAAGGGTATGTCTTCTGCAAACAAGATAACCCAGTCAATTGGATTTAATTCAATTGGTTAGAGGCTTTTAAGGGAAAAGAGAGGATTTCACTCCTTCTTCAGTGAGCCAATCTCTCCTGTGGAATTCAACAAGACCCTTCATCAGAGCAGCAGCCTCATAGCCTACCCTACAGATTTTGGACTCTTGAGTCCCCACGGTTGCATGAGGCACTTTTATAAATATCATATTTATAGATCTCTCCTGTTGGTTCTGTTTTCTAGCAAATGCTGAGTAATACAGTACCTCAAGTCTTTTATTTATGTTATATTAGAAAACCATATTAAGATTCATATTTATACTTCATCTTGAGTTAATTTCAAGCATTTTCCTGGTAATTATTTCATTATCATTATTTTTAAGTGATCGCATTATATATTGTCTTGGTTTGCCGTAGTTGCTGTTTCAAATACCATACATTGGGTTGGCTTAAACAATAAGTTTTTATCGTTTTGAAGGTTAGAAGCCTTCAAAGTATGGCCAGACTTCCTTCCAGAATCAAAAGTGTTTTGGTGATGATGCAGTCTTCTATAACATGGTGATATCTCCTCTGGCTTCTACTGATTTATGGTTTCTTCCTGCAGCTTTCTATGACAGACTGCACCAAATCTTTCCTCTGTCTCTAATCATCAGGATTTAGACCCACCTTGATTCAGTTTAGACTCATTCATGAATGATTTCACATCTCAACTAATAGTAACATCTTCAGAGATTTTTATTTATACATGGGTTCAGACCCATAGGAATGTAGATTAAGATTTGAACATGTTTTTTATGGTGTATATGATTCAAACCTCAGCATATGTTTTTATTTATCCCAGGTTGATAGTTATCTAAGACGGTAAAGACAATTCAATGTGGTTCTACTCTTTATATATTTTTCCTTTTTATTATAAAAATATCATCAATATCTACAACTAGAAAAAATAAATAATACCCCATGTCTTCAACTTTAACAATTATCAACTCACGAACAATTTCATTGTATCTCTACTCTTATACTCTACTTCCTAAAATTATATTTTGAAGCAAATTCTGGAAATCATATCATTTCATTGTAAACTGAAAATAGCTGGTGTGTTTCCTAAGTTTCTTTTAAAACAGTTCTACCTCTGTAACTTCTTTTTCTTTTGCATTTTTTAATTGGAGAATCTAGGTGGTTTGCCCTTAGAAAATTTCATTCTGTCTATTGCTGATTGCATTTCCATGTGTTTTCTTTTAGCTTGTTCCTCTCTGTCCCCTATTTTACCCTGTACCTTGGAAAGAAGATTTAGAGGTTTGGTTAGAATCAGGTTCAAGTTTTTTGGCAAAACCATTCTATAAATAGTGCTGTGTACTTACATCAGGAGGTAAACATTATCTCTTTTTCTTCTTATTTGTAGCCATTGATTATTGCCTACATCTGTCAACTCATTTTTATAAAAAGATGACAGTCTAAATAATAGTCCTTATTAGCTGTGATGCTTCTACGAAGAGAAACTTTCCCCAACACTTTAGTTACCATGAAAACAGTTCTTATATAAAAGGCAGAGTAAACACTAGATTATTTACTTTTACTTGTCAGTTTTCAAAACTCGGCATTCACTCACTTATATTTGCCAAAGGTAATAGAGGATTTCTGTTGTGTGTTTATTTTGTTTTAAAAGTTTCAATTATTGTCATCTCAAGTTAAATTATTATTATGGAGTTCTGGCTTAACTTTACTGTGGTCAGATCAAGTGGATTTCTTGTGTGTTTCCTGTACCATTTAAGAATATTTCATTCTATTTCTAGAACAAGAGAAATAAGATAATAGGATAAATGTAAAATGAAATATAGATGGTAAGGAGGGAAGAGCTTCTCAAGCATGCTAGATAAAAAGCAAGTAAATAATTTGTTTGCTGACATATATATGAAAGGATAGAATGAACAAGCATTAAATATTCATAAAATATAACATTTTTATGACAGTTAAATTCACATGTAGTAGATTTAATAGTGTCCATCCAAATTCACATCCATGTGAGACCTCAGAATGTGACTTATTTGGAAAAAGGGTCCTTAGCTAAGGACATGCGATAAAATCATCCTCAATTTAGGGTGGGCCCTATATCCAATGACTACCATTCTTATAAGAAAAGGAGAAGACACAGAGAAGAGTCCTGTACAGATGGTGACTGAGATTAGAATTATTCTGCTATAAGCCAAGGGGCACTTTTGGGGCTTCCAGAAACTAGAAGAGGCAAGGAAGGATTCTTCCCTAGAGCCTTCAGAGGAAGCATGACCCTACTGACACTTTGATTTTGGACTTGTAGCTTCAGGAATTGTGAGAAAATAAATTTCTGTTGCTTGTGGTACTTTAATATGGCAGCCTTAGGAAAATAAGATAATTACCCTTAAACCATTTATCCACTGGTACCACCCATCTGGGCTCATTATCCTCTATTTGAGACCCAAAGAAAAAGCCACAACTGTTAAGCAAGTTATAGGCCTGCTATAGCTACTGGCCAGGAGTCCTCGCCCCACATCTCTCTTATGAATTAAGCAGGTGTGTTAGTTCCAAGCACCTTCCTTCTGCTGAACTTCTTGTCCACAGTCAACTCTCAACCTTATAACTATATGATATCAGAGAAGGCCAATGCAGGAGGGGTAGGAAAAGAGAGAAGAGGAAGAGAATATATTCTCATTACACAACAAAAAATCCTGGGATAGTATGTGTGCCAGTTGGGAGGCATTATGTTCCCCAGAAAAGTCACATTTTAATTCTGATCCAAGCTTGTGAGGCCAGACCTATCATTTAGGGTGGAAAACTCTGATTGGATTGTTTTCATGGGGATTGATCTACCCAGTTGTATTAGTTAGGGTTCTCTAGAGAAACAGAATCAACAGGGAACACTTGCAAATATAAAATTTATAAAAGTGTCTCACGTGACAGCAGGAACGCAGAGTCCAAAATCCACAGGACAGGCTGCGAAGCTGACGACTCCGATGGATGGTCTGGATGAACTCCACAGGAGAAGCTCACCAGCCAAAGCAGGAATGGAACCTGTCTCCTCTGAGTCCTCCTTAAAAGGCTTCCCATGATTAGATTTAGCAGCACTAATTGCAGAAGACACTCCCCTTTGGCTGATTACAAATGAAATCAGCTGTGGATGCAGCTGACGTGACCATGACCTAATCCTATGAAATGTCCTCATTGCAACAGACAGGCCAGCGCTTGCCCAATCAGATGAACAGGTACCACAACTTGGCCAAGTTGACACGTGTCCCTAACCATGACACCAGTTATGGGTGTGAACTTTTGATTAGATTATTTCCATGGAGATGTGATACACTCACTTGTGGCTGTGACCTTTGGATTAGATGGAGTTGTGACTCCACCTATTCAAGGTGGGTCTTGATTAGTTTAGAGGATGGAGTCCTTTAAAAGGGGAAATATTTTTGAGAAACTTCAGATGCTTGAAGTGCCAAAGGAGATGCTTGGAGTGCTGACAGAGAGACCAGATGCACAAGAGACCCAGAATTTGGGAAATACAGAAAGAAAACACCCTCAAGGAAGCTGTTTGTACAAGTTTGAAAAGATGTATGCCCCCTAGAAAAGTCATGTTTTAATCAAAATCCCATTTATAAAAGTAGAATAATCCCTATTCAATACTGTATGCTTGAAATTGTAATCAGATTATCTCTCTGGATGACGTGATTTAGTCAAGAGTGGTTGTTAAAATGGATTAGGTTTTGACATGTCTCCACCCATTTGGGTGGGTCTTGACTGGCTTACTGGAGTCCTATGAAAGAGGAAACATTTTGGAGAATGGGAGATTCAGAGAGAGCAGAGAAAAATGACATAGCCATAAGAAGCAGAGAGCCCACAAGCCAGTGACCTTTGGAGATGAAGAAGGAAAATGCTTCCCGGGGAGCTTCATGAAATAGGAAGCTGGGAGAGAAAGCTAGCAGATGACGCTGTGTTCACCATGTGCCCTTCCAACTGAGAGAAAAACTGGGACTATGTTTGCCATGTGCCTTCTCACTTGAGAGTGAAAACTTGAACTTTGTCGGCCTTCTTGAACCTAGGTATCTTCCCTGGATGCCTTTGATTGGACATTATCTTGGCCACAGAACTGTAAACTAGCAACTTATTAAATTCCCCTTTTTAAAAGCCACTCCGTTTCTGGTATTGCATTCTGGCAGCTAGCAAACTAGAAAACTGCTTGAAGCCAGAAGCCAAAGACCCCAGCAGATGCCAGCCATGCCCCTTCCAAGCTGACAGAGGTGTTCTGTACCCATCTGCCTTTCTTGAGTCAAGGTATATTTTCCTGGATGCCTTAGTTTGGATATTTTTTATAGCTTTACAACTGCAAACTTGCAACTTACTAAATTCCCTTTATAAAAGCCTTTCCATTTCTTGTATATTGCATTCCAGCAGCTTTAGCAAACCAAAACAGTGTGGTACTTCTATCCTGTAGCATACTACCAGGAGTGTATTAGCCTACCTTGCTTTCCCGTATGTTTTAAATTGAGCAACAAACCATATGATTCATGAGTCTTTACTTCATCTGTGATGTGTGAGCCTTTCCATCTTGTGACTTTTAGGAAAGAATGCTTGATAGTGTACTTGACAGATACAATAGCACTAAAGTGATTTCCTACAGCAAGAGTGGTAAATCCAGGGTTGAATTGTGACTTTCATGGACCCTACACACTATTGCCTTTGTGGGCTCCTTCCTCCATGAAAAATATTGAAAATATACTTTTATGACTGTTATAAAGATAAGTATATTGAAATTATATTCTAAAACGTTTTCTTTATGCTAAAAGTTCATTTTTTTCCCTCTAATTTTAAAATAAAGATTTTTCATAGACCTGTTAAAGTATCATGGGTCCTAGATGCTCTGCCTACTGCATCTAGCAAATCAGGGTGACCTGGCCATACTCTTCTATTTGCTATTGTCTTTTTATGCTTATTGTTTTTATGCTTATTGAAAAAATTACAGTAACATTAAAATAGAAATTGAAAACCTCTTTTATATCCACAGATATAGGCTTTTATTGACAATATGGTTCATATACCTACAAGTGATGTTTTCTTTTCTTATACAGGCCTCTCTCTCTCTCTCTCTCTCTCTCTCTCTCTCTCTCTCTCTCTCTATATATATATATATATATATATATATATATATATATATATATATATATATATATATGCACACACTATACATATTCCTATATTCACTTGTATTTCTAATGTTGATTTATATTCAACAAGATGAAATTAATGGGAGCCCCTAGAAAGTTAAATAGTTGTCATCAGAAGCCCTAGAAAAGAATAACACAGTGAAGACATGGCTTAATAGGGTATGAAAAATCTCTAGAGATTCTTGTTGGTAGTAGGTTAAGAATGTCACTTGTGATATTACAGGCAAAACTAAACACAAACAAACAAACAAAAACAAAGAGATCATATTACAGATCTTTGTGTTCACAATGGGAACATTAGTCAGACCTATGGCAATGGTCTAATTCTGGTTACCAGTAGCTTTTGCCCACATTTGATTATACTGCTTCCTAATTGATTTCACTTTATGAGAGGTGCTGGTCATCTAAGGTGTTTCTAGGAAAAAAGTTATCATGAGGATGAGGGCAGTTTGACCCAAACCATATCATATTAGAAAATAATTTATGACAGTCTAAAAGACATCTGCTTTTTGAAAGATTTGATGCAGTATATATCAGAAATATGGGAATATAATAAACTCTTTCAAGAATTAATAAATTACCATCACTGGAATTTATATAAATCAGTGGTCTCAATCCTGGTTACATATTAGAATAATACAGGAAGATTGGAAACAAAAATACCATACCCCAATCCCATCCCAGGAAACTTAAATCAAAATCTCTATGGCTGAAGCCTGGATATCAAGTTTTTAAAAGTTCTGAGAAATTCTAATAAGCGTTCAGGGTTGAGAAACCCTATTTGAACACATGAATTTCATCACTGGGCAAGTGAATCATAGAGTGTATTTAAAGAACTTGAAATATGATCTTTCAAACCACCTTTTAATCTGAGGTCTCATCATGTAATAGCAAGGCTGATCTTTTATGAAATAATTCATTTTACTTGTTATTAGCAGCATTGGGCAGAGTTCATGAAACACTTTCTTTACTTGTATGTTTCACTTCACCAGTCTCTTGATTCTCCTCTTCTCTCCCTGGTTGCTCCTCGTTTGCTTGTTGACTATTAAATCTTCAACCTGTAACCACTGAAGTGCCCCAGGACTCCATTTCTGCTCCCTTAAAATTTTTTTTAGATTTCATGTATATGATTGAATATCTCCAGGTTGAATCTCTCTCTTGAACTCCAGTTTTGATATCTGATCATCTGTATGACATCTCCATTTCAATATCTAGTAGGTGTCTATACAATTTTCAAATTTCCACAACAGCTTCTGATGCCAATTGCACATCCTGCAGTAACTCAGTCAATTCACTTCTGAATCCAACTACCCAGAGTTAGGCCAGACTCCACAGGTTAAGGATACTCCTCTGTAAGATTGCCCATCAGGCATGAAGTACAAATCAGGGGGCCCACACCTGCAGTTCTAAACAAATGACAAATTTGGGGTACCCCTCAATGAAGTTCAATAATTCACTATGATGAGTTACAGAACTCACTGAAAGTGTTATACTTATGATTATAACTTTATTGTAGTAAAAGAAAATAAATAAGAAGCAGCCAATAGAAGAGACACATAGGGAGTCAGAGTCTGGAAGTGTCTCAAACACAAGTTTTTGAAGTCCTCTCCATGTGGAATCCAAAACCTCACCCTCGATGCACAGTGGTGTATCTTCTCAATCGATGGAAGCTCACCTGAGCTTCAAGTATCCTGATACTATATGTGGTTTCATTGTATAGGCATAATTGATGGAGCCATTGCTCTTCTGGTTGAACTCAGTCTCCAGTCCTCTCTCCCCTTTGAGAGGTCCTGGAAGATGGCTGATGTGGGCTGATGTAGGCTGGTATAATGTGGCTCAAAGCCCCAACCTCTAATCAGAAGTTGGTCTTTTTGGTGTGGCCAGTTCCCCATCCTAAGGCTGTAGCTATCCTGTAACTATCAGGTGTGGTTGTGGGAACCACTATGAAAAAGAAAGGATACTCCTATCACAGGGAAATCCAAAGATTTAGAGGTTTGTTCTAGTTTGCTAGCTGCCAGAATGCAATATACCAGGAACAGGATGGCTTTTTAAAAGGAGAATTTAATAAGTTGCTAGTTTACAGTTCTAAGGCCGAGAAAATATCCCAATTAAAACAAGTCTATAGAAATGTCCAATCAAAGGGATCCAGGGAAAGATACCTTGGTTCAAGAAGGCTGATAAAGTTTGGGATTTCTCTCTCAAATGAGAAGGCACATGGCAAACGCAGTCAGGGTTTCTCTCTTAGCTGGAAGGGCATGTGGCAAACATGGCATCATCTGCTAGCTTTCTCTCTTGGCTTCCTGTTTCCTGAAGCTCCTCAGCAGGCATTTTCCTTCTTCATCTCCAAAGGTCGCTGGCTGATGGACTCTGCTTCTCGTGGCTATGTCATTCTACTCTGCTCTCTCTGAATCTCCTCTTCTCCAAAATGTTTCCTCTTTTATAGGATTCCAGTAAACTAATCAAGACCCACCTGAATGGATAGAGACAAGCCTCCACCTAATCCAATTTAAAAATCACTCTTGACTGAGTCACATCTCCAGGAAGATGATCTAATTAAAGTTTCAAACATACAGTACTGAATAGGGATTAGAAGAAACAGCTGCCTTTACAAAATGGAATTAGGATTAAAACATGGCTTTTCTAGGGTACATACATCCTTCCAAACTGGCATAAAGTTGCTTGTCCAGAAATAAGGGACAAAG
The DNA here is from genome assembly GCF_023851605.1 of Tamandua tetradactyla. Taxonomy (NCBI): domain Eukaryota; kingdom Metazoa; phylum Chordata; class Mammalia; order Pilosa; family Myrmecophagidae; genus Tamandua; species Tamandua tetradactyla. The sequence goes on from NC_135327.1 coordinate 148,372,166, forward strand.
ACCAGCCACATTTTTCATTATACTATAGCATCTAACTTCATAAGTATAGATCTGAACTTCTCATTCCTGGTCTTAACTCACCACCAAATCTTTTCCAACCAAGTCTTCCCTCTCATTAACAGTAGCTACAGCTCAGGTCAAAGTCTTAAAGGCATTTTTAACTCCTTTATTTCTCTCATAAGCCATTAACAAAATCTGCCATTAATGCCATGAAAATGTATTCAGAACCTTCCCACTTTCTTAACTCCTTGTTTGCTATCATCCTTGCTCACCCCACCACCATCTGTCTCCTGGAAAATACTAGAATAACCCCTTAGATAATCTCCCTGCTTCTAGTCTTGTTTCTTCCTACCATATACAATCACTCTTGTACTGGTTTGAAAGGAAGCATGTCCCCTAAGAAAAGCCATGTTTTAATACAAATCCCATTTCATAAAGGTAGAATAATCCCTATTCAATACTGTACATTTGAAACTGTAATGAGATCATCTCCCTGGTTGATGTGATTTAGTCAAGGGTGGTTGTAAAATTGGATTAGGTGATGTCATGTCTCCACCCATTTGGGTGGGTGTTGATTGGTTTATTGGAGTCCTATAAAAGAGGAAATATTTTGGAGAATGAGAGATTCAGAGAGAGCAGAGAATGCTGCAGCACCACGAAGCAGAGAGTCCATTGGAGATGAACAAGGAAAACGCCTCCTGGGGAGTTTCATGAAACCAGAAGCCAGGAGAGTAAACTAGCAGATGACGCCGTATTCGCCATGTGCCCTTCCAGCTGAGAGAGAAGCCCTGACTGTGTTCGCCATGTGCCTTCTCATTTGAGAGAGAAACCCTGAACTTCATCAACTTTCTTGAACCAAGGTATCTTTCCCTGGATGCCTTTGATTGGACTTTTCTACAGACTTATTTTAATTCTTGGCCTTAGAACTGTAAACTAGCAACTCATTAAATTCCCCTTGTTAAAAGCCATTCCATTTCTGGTATGTTGCATTCTGGCAGTTAGCAAACTAGAACAACTCTCAACAAGACTCTAGAATGATATTTTTAAAAATTTAAGCCATCTCATGATACTTTTCTGATTAAAAATTTCCAATAGTGTTTCTACACTCAAGGTGATCACCATGGTTTTTATATTGCTTTACAAGGTGCTGCAGAACTGGTCAACCACAATTTCCCAGGCCTTAGCTCTTGAGTTTTCCCTTGATCAGTTAATGATGCCCACACTAGCTTTCCTGATGTTCCTGAAACACAAGGGTACTCCCATGTCTAGGTCTCTGAGTTTCTTATTTCCTCTGGTTCTCTACCTAGAATATATGTCTCCAGGTATCTGCATTACCTTCTCCCTCAATTTCTTTAGGTTTTTGCTAAAATACTACATTACCAGAAAGGACTTTTCTCACCATCCTATCTATAATAACAAAACCCCCAAACACACACATTGGCACTCCCTGTCCATCTTCTTTATTTTCCTTCAAAGCTTTTATCAATTACCCAGTATATGTATACTTGTGAGTACAGAGAGACATATTGCAAATTTACGTATATAAATATATACATATATTTGTTATTCCATGTCTATTCTGCTAGAGTTTAGTCTCTGACTTCCCACATCAAATTATAAAACTTTGTTCACGACTGTATCAGCCACATCTAGAACAGTGCATAGCACAGAGCAGATGCAAAACAAATGCCTGTTGAATAAAGAATGAGTGGATGAATGTTAAGATGTGTTAATATTCATTATTGTTCTTACTGTGGCACTTTAAAAATTACAATAAAATGTTTTTTGCTATGCAATATTTTTTATTGTAGGTGTACTTTATATATTCAAAATCTTAAATGCATAGTATTGCCAGAATTTTGACGATTATATATACTCATTTAGTTATGTAACCACCATCTAATTAAATGTAGACCATACATCAGCCCTGAAAATTCAGTTATGTTTTTTCTAGTCAGTTCCCCTGTACCTACACTGAGTCAACCACGTTATAATTTGTCTTACCATAGCTTAGTTTGCTTTCTATTTTTTCACTTCATATTAGTTGAGTAAGTCTTATTTCCAACATAATATTGTTGCTATTCATCCATGTTCTTGTAAGCACCAGCAGTATTTTCCTTTTTACAAAGGTTTCATTCAACTGCATGAATATATCACCATTTATTTATTTATTCTATTGTTAATGAATATTTGGAGTGCTTGCAGATTATGACTTTAGAAATAAGACTGCCATGATGACTGGTGTTTAAGTCCTTTGGCAGACATACATTTCATTTCTCTTTGGAATTGATGGTTTTATGATTAGGTGTATTTCTAACTTTATACGAAAATGCCAAATACACATCTAAAGTGTTTTACCAGTATGCATTCCCAGAAGCAATATATAGACTTTCAAGTGGTCCACATCATAACAAAATTTAATGAGTAGATCTATTTGGGTAGAACAGACAAATTAATAATCTTAAGTCTTCCAATTCAAGAATGTGGCATAACTTTGCATTTATTATCTTTCCATTTATTTAGGTACATTTAAATTTGTCTCAAAGATATTTCATACTTTTCAGGGTAGAGATCTGGTACATCATTCATTTGATTTATTACTATATATTTGATGGTTTTTTTTTGCTGCTGTGTTAAATAAAATGCTTTTAGTTGCATTCTCTGGTTGTTCCTTGCTACTGTAGAGAAATACAATTAATTTTTAAACCATACATGTTGACAGGCATCTGGTTAAATGCATTTATTAGTTGTTGACTTTTTGAAATATCCCATAGAGTTTTCCATGTGCACAATTATGCTGTCTGCAAACAATGGCAGAAGTATTTCAAATTATTGGGTGTTAATGAATTGGCTGGTACTTCTGCAGGAATATTGAATAGATGTGTTGATAGCAGATATTCTTGCCTTGTTTCCAGTATTAGGGGAAAAGATTTAATGTCACAACATTAATATGAGTTTCCAACAGCAGGAAAAATGAAAGTCTCTATTTTTTTTTTTTTTAAGAGAGAGGGAGGAAAGGAAGGAAAGACAGAGAAGGAAGGAAGGATGGAAGGAAGGAAGGGAGGAAGAAAGGGAAACATTTTTAAACATTTTCTTGTTTTATTATATTTTGTTTGTTTGTTTGTTTTTTTTACATGGGCTGGGGCCGGGAATCGAACCGGAGTCCTCCGGCACGGCAGGCAAGCACTCTTGCCCGCTGAGCCACCGCGGCCCGCCCAAAGTCTCTATTTTTTTTTAAGCCAAAAGCTACATTGCTATTGTTCTGCTTATTCTTTTCTAGTTATTGTTTTTCAGGACTTCCATATAATTCTTATAAAACTTACTACTAAGCTTTTAGCAGCACTTTTAGAAAATGTATTCTTATTTTCACCAAACTCCAAGGATAAATAATTTTTATTTCTCAAGAAAAGGTAATAATTTTGAAGATAAGATTAGTTACATTATGTCTTCAACAATCTCTTTTCCATTCCGTAGTTATATTTATCTTCAAAAGGTCTAATCCAGTTCAAGGAAAAGATGTGCGAAATCAGTCTGATTCCTGAAGGCAAAACCCAGAGAGTATCTTATATTTATTTTTTAGTAAACTTATGGCTGCTGTCTAAGTCAAAATTAAAAGCATAAATTACAAATAGGAATGGACCAGGAAGCTGGATAAATTGACTTCACCACTAGATTTACATGTTTGGATCACTGAAATTTTCCTTGGTCCCACCCTTAATTTATGAATGCCATCTTCGATTTGAACCTTCCCACTCTTTCTTATTGTTTCCCTGCCTTCTACATTAAAGTGCCTTGGCTATCCCTTGAAATATAAATCCTCTTCTGATAATAAATAAAAAGGTACAGTTTATTAACTTTCTTCTGCGAAAAATATTCTCTGGTATTCTCCATTCCGCAGCCTTCTAGAATGTACTCCAGGAAAACTGTCATCAGCGTTAACACTGGGAAAAAATAAGAAACCAAGTCTCACATGCACTTGCCCACATGACAAACAAACGAGGTAGCAATGTATTTCAAAAACTGACATAGTCAGTGTGAAATGATACTTAATAGATAAATAATATTAAACATAATTTTGCTGAACAAAAATGTTCAATACGCCAATATTTGAAGGTTTTTGCATACACTTTTATTGACTCCTTTGATTGTTAAATGTTTTCAAAATATGATGAAAATAAATTGCAATAATTTATTGAATAAGATCCATTATCAACTTATCTAAAAATAATTTATGCCCCTCTCCTCTCCAATGTGAACTTTCTTTCGTTACACTATTTTCCTTCTTGTCTCCCCAGCAAACACTACTAATCTATTTTTTAGGTATCCTCTTGTTATTTTTGCTGTGAATTCCTTTTAGTCTTCATCACAGCTATGTAAATCGTAGCTATGACTCCTCTGTGAAGCCTCAATAGACTTTGCACTCAATTTAAGTTACACCTCTTCTAATGCATCATTTATTGTTGCATGTACCATCTAATTCAGATTTCATTATATACCATCATGTCCTACCTATATATGGCACTAATTGTATTAGAAATGCCTCAAAGACAAGAACAGTGTTTTTAATCTTGCTTTGAATACTTGTACTAAGAATAGAACAAGCACAGTTCTGGGGACATCATTATTTTCTGAATAGTCAATTACTTGTATCAAGTAAAAACAAATAAAAAGAATTTGTTCATCATTAGTAGGGTTAATTTAAATCCATTCTTTATGATCCAATTGGCTTATCAGAAATGAAAAACATATCAACATTAGACATAATTCAGTAATTTTTAAGCTTAACCACATATCAGTATCACCTAGGGAGATTTCTGGGTCCCAAAAACCTATTGAAATGGGGTTGGTATTTTTGTTGGGTTAAACAGGTATATCATAAAAATCTTGAATGAAATTGACATTGAAGGAGAATTAATGTTGGGGAAAGAAAGAGGGGAAGAGAGAGAGAAGTAGAGGAAAGGATATTGTGGCATGCTCAGTTTCAGTGACTAGCTGGAAATATACATATGGAATTCAGGAAATACAGGATAAAAATAATTTTGCTATTCAACAGATAAATTTTAGAGTCATGAGAATATTTGGTATTCCCAGGGGAGACTAGGGAGAGAGACAAAATGAGAGGATGGAACTCCAGGGAATAGTAAATTCCCATCATTATCTGGATGTCATAATTTTTTCTATCTGTTATTTAACCCCCCTCCTGCCCCCAAGCATAGACAGGCACCAGAAATCAAACCCGGGTCTCCGGCATGACAAGTGAAAATTCGGCCACTAAAGCATCATTGCATAACCCTCTAGCCTTTATTTTTATCTATGGGTTTATAAATTGCTTTAAAATTGTTGATGGAGGAAAGCAATTAATGGCAGGAAGATAGCACATCAAACAACATCAACAAATAATTGTAGAACTCAAAGATTTCATTTTCTCTTTTTTATTTCCATTTTTACCTATTTAAAACTATGTGTGTAAGATATAGGATAAGAACTGGGACTATGTAACTTAGTGAAACCTAGAGTGGGCAAGGATGGAGATTCAATGCACAATATAGAAGAAAGTTTTTACATGAGGGAGAACAAATGAATGTCAGCATTGCCATGTGTTGAGAATGGGATGGTATATGGAAAAAAATATAATCAATGAAAACTAAAGTTTGTAGTTAACAGTAACATTGTAATATGCTTCCATTAATTGTAACAAAGGCAATACACCAAAGCTAAATATCAATGAGAGGGAGATATAAGGGAAGGATATGGGATTCTTGGTGGTGGTGGTATTTCTTTTTGTTTTTTAATTCCTCATTTTTTCCCTCTTATTTTTTCTTTGCAAAAGAAATGAAAATGTCCTCATATAGATTGTGGTGGTGAATGCATAACTATGTGGTTATAGTGGGAGCCATTAATGGCTTACTTAGAAAGGATTGCATGGGGTGTGAATCAAATTATTTTAAAAATAAGCAAAAAGATACAAGTGCCGGAGTAAACATGGAGAGATGTACCTATTCACTGTTGGTAGGGAATAGAATGGTGCAGCTCCTCTGGAGGGTAGAGTTGTGGTTCTACAGAAGGCTAAGTATAAGGTTACCATATGAACCTACAACCCTGTTGTTAGATAAATCTTTGAAAGAACTGAAAGCATTTGTATGCTGGTGTTTATGGTGGTAGCATTCACAATTTACAATGGATGAATGGGGCCTAAGCGTACATCAATTGATGAAAGGAATAGCAAACTATGGTTTATACATATAAGGGAATATTGAGTAGCTGGAAGAAGGAATGAAGTTGTGAGGCATGCAACTAGGTGAATGAAATTTGAGGACATTATGCTGAGTGAACATAAACCAGAAACAAAAAGGCAAATATTGTAAGGCCTCACTAATATGGACTATATATATTGTGCAAACTCTGAGAATTGAATTCAAGAGTGTAGGTTATCAGGTGATAGAAAGTGAGCAGAGATTGGGCAATCAGCAATTAAGGAGCATAGACTGTTCAATATGGTTTATTCTAAGAGTTCCTAGATTGTAAGCTCTTACAGCAATAACATCTATTCCTGAGTTTTAACTATTGTTTATAAATTCTGAGATGCTGAGCTCTTTGTGTATAATCTGGTCAGTTCCTGGTACTCTGGGTATCTGTGTGACACCTGAGTCTCAGAGCTAGAGTTCTGCAGCTATGAAAGCACATTGCCCCATACAGCAACTGTTAAAGGAGCTGAAAAAGGGATTAGACTTTAATTAGGGATATGAATGAAGCCAATTTGGTTAGGACTAAGAGAATCAGAATATAGGGTAAAGGGTGATATTGATTATATTTTAAAACTTCAACTTCTGTGTAAGACCAAAGGAAGATATGTTTATTTTATACAAAATATATATTTTCTGTGTCATGCTATCTAATGTAACCTGTATGGCTAGTTTATTCAAACAACAATTATATGAAACCTTGAATAGGGAATGAGAGCTTGTTATCTTGTATAGATTAATGTAATACCCTATACAACCCAGAATAATCTGGGCAGAAAATAGATGATTTTTTTTTTCATGGGCAGGCTCCAAGAATTGAACCCGGGTCTCTGGCATGGCATCTGAGAATTCTACCACTGAGCCACCGTGTATGACCCTGGGCAGAAATTTAAAAAGTAGTTGCAAAGTCCCCTTGAGGGACTGGGGAAAAAAGGTAGAGATATTAAATTTCCCCACCCAGAGTATTCTGATATTCTCTCAAGGATTAAGGACTACCAGTTTGATAAGCCAAGCCTTCAATTTTGGAGCTTGCCCTTATGAAACTTATTCCTGCAAAGGAGAAGATAAACCTACATATAAATATGCCTAAGAGTCTTCCCCAGAGAACTTTTTCTGCTACTCAGATGTAATCTCTCTCTCTCTAAGCCAATTCTGAAAATAAGCTCACTATCCTCCCTGGCTATATGGGACATGGTTCCTAGGGGTGTAAATATCCCTGGCAATGTGGGACATGACTGTCTGGAATGAGCCCAGCCCTGGCATCATGGGGTTGAGAAAGCCTTCTTGACCAAAATGGAGAAAAGAAATGAAACAAAATAAAGTTTCAGTGGCTAAGAGATTTCAAATAGAGTTGAGATGTCATTCTGGAGGTTATTCTTAAGTATTATATAGATATCCTTTTTTAGTTTCTGGTTTATTAGAATAGCTAGAAGAAATTACTTGAAGCTGTTGAACTGTAATCCAGTAGCCTTGATTATTGATGATGATCATATAACTAGACGGCTTTTATAGTGTGACTGTGTGATTGTGAAAATCTTGTGACTGATATTCCCTTTATCTAGTATATGGCCAGATGAGTAAGAAAATAAAGACAATAAATAAATAAATAATAGGGAGTATGAAGGGTTTGGGATTTTGGTGTTCTTTTCGTTTGTATTTTTTTTTTGAATTAACAGAAGTTTTCTGGAATTGATTGTGGTGATGAATGCACAACTATGTGATGATACTATGAGCCATTGATTGCATTGCTTGTATGATTATATGATATGTGACTATATTCCAATAAAATTGCATAAAGAACTATACATGTGCTTTGATATGGGAATATTCATGCAAAGGAAATCTGTTTAAGGAAACAAAATCAAAAATATAATTTCTATATAGGAATTACTGCCCTATAACTATGTTGTATAAATTTGACATTGATGGTGTGTCAAGAAATGATTATTCTCTGAATATGGACTTTTATGAAATAGCTAATTGGATTTCTATCCTTTCAAAGCAAGGTTATGAATTTTTTATCTTGCAAGTCTAAAATAATACATGAGTAATGTCAAATGAGAAGTGCCCTTACGACTCAGAGAGTAAGCTGAAGAGAATGATTTAACCCTTTGGTTTCTCTAAAGCAAGACCTTTCCTCTTATACACTGATTGTACAATGATTTTCAATCACATATTCTTAGAGAATTTCCTTCTGTCTCTGTTTTAGGAACTCTGCTCTAACACACTGGGCAGCAGGCCATGGACTCCCATCCCCTGGTAGAAGCTGTTTAAGTAGGATTAACTACTTAAGGTGGTCAACTGACTCACAAAGGCCAAGAAAATGTTCGATTTGGGGAATAGGAATTGAAAATGGTAGACTCCATTAGTGTCTCTTGGAGCTCTGAATTGTGAACTTTTGAAAATCGGGAGTAAAGGAAAAAATGGATGGGCTAAATCTAAGCCAACATGGAACTAGGAACATTCTGGATTTCTGATATTTAGTTCTCTTTTATTTATTTATTTATATATATATTTATTTATATATATATATATATATTTATTCATTTATTTGCATGGGCAGGCACTGGGAATCGAACCCAGGTCTCCAGCATGGCAGCCGAGAACTCTGCCTGCTGAGCCACCATGGCTCACCTTGATATTTAATTCTTAGTTACAGATTGTGATGTTATCTAGCTGTACTTCCTGCCTTTGATTCCATGTGATGCTTCTCTATCCTGCCAAAAAATTTATCTTTTCTCTTTAAACTACCTTGAATAAACTTATAATCTGATTATTTATCTAAAAGGATGTAGCAGTATAATAAAAATGAAACAGTATATATTTGTTTAAAATCAAAAGCTTTTCTTTAATAAAAAACATTCTATTAAGAAATTGAACAGAGAAAACTAATTACATATTTCAAAAAAGGAGCCTTGACATTTTACCACAATAAAGAGCAACATTTTGCATAATCACGTTCTATCTATCTATCCCCTCTATCACTTGTCATATAAAAGCACTTAATATGTGTTGAGCTCTTACAGTGAGTTAGGGATTTGTTTAAGTGCTTTAAATTAAATTAATCTGCACCATAATCTTTAATTTTATATATACTGTAAGATGAGTATTTCAGTGTAAACATATTTGATATGTACCTGTTCTCCTTGCAGGGCCCATAGAGATTCTTGGCATCTTGCTAATAATGTCTACCTTTCAACACTTTCATTATTCCAACACTTTCCAAGAAAACCAATATTCTTTATTAAAACAGGGCTGACCTTATACTATGCTGATATTTATACTCTATGTTAAAGGATAGAGTTGTTTCATATATCAATCTAGAAGGATATCTATGCATATATTGGTGATAAAGTAAAACCAAAATTAAAATATGCTTCCTCTGAGTAGGCACTGAAATGACTTTCTCAAGTTGCTAGTTTTTTATATCACATTTGTATAGTCTCTCTCTCTTTCTCCCTTTCTATCTATTTCTGTTTCTCCCCTATACCCCTTTTCCCCTCTCACTGCCTCCTTCCCACTAACATTTCCTCATTTCCTTTTGGCTATCAGAACCCTTGAGTTCCAATTTCTGGTAAATTGATTTAGAGCAGTATATCCTTGGGAAGATCACAAAATGTACCTGGGATTCCTAATTTATGCCTTTTAAAATTATGACATAAAATTGATGACGTAAAATCTAGTGTTACTTTTGGACCTAAAATTCTGTAATTTAAAAACATAATTTGAAATAATTGATGTTATATAGTATAGTCAGTGACAAATTTGAAATGAAGACTTTTGAAATTACTATGCTTATTTGAAAAAAATACATCCTATTTGGAGCTAAAATGTTGCATTAACTATGTGTCTTAAGGTATTTTTGTTGTTCTTCAGGGAATAGAGGACTAATGAAACTAGGTTTCACAGTGTTATTTATTGTGAAGTTGTAAGTGAAACATAATAGAAATACAACAAAAGGAGACTTTATGAGGCCAACACTCATGATGCCACAACTAGACAGTATTGCCAGACCCTAAGCTATGCTAGGGACTCAGTCACAGAAGTTTCAACTCTGATACTGTACCATAAATACAACCCAGTAACCTACCACACGAGCCCTTCTTTCTGCCTTTTGGGTGATGATTTTGTACCTCGCTATTTTGCTGAATTCATTTATCAGTTCTTGGAACTTTAATTGTGGGTTTTTCAGGATTTTCTGTATGTAAGATCATATCATCTGCAAATATACTCCTTCCTTTCTGATTCAGATGCCTTTTAATTAGTTTCTTCCCTCACTGCACTAGCAAGAACTTCCAGCACAATGTTGGCAAACAGTGGTACATAGTGGGTTCCTTGACCTGTTCCTGACTTCAGACGAAAGGCTTAAATCTTCTACCATTAAGTAGGATGTTGGCTGTGGGCTTTTCATATGTGCCCTTGTTCATGTTGAGGATGATTCCTTCTTTTTCTGGTGTTCTAAGTATTTTTCTCAAGAAGTGGTGCTGTATTTTGCCTTTTCTGCATCAATTGAGATGATCATCTAGGTTTTTTCCTTCATTGCTTTAATGGGTTGTATTACATTAATTTATTTTCTTATGTTGAACCAACCTTTCATATCTGAGATAAATTCTATTTGGTTCTGGTGTATGTATATATAATTCTTATACTATATTTTTAAATTCAGTTTGCTAGTATTTTATTGAGGATTTTTACATCTATATTCATAAGTTGGTCTGTAGTTTTCTTTTCTTGTGGTATCTTTATCTGGATTTGGTATGAACGGTGATATTGGATTTATAGAATGAATTAGAAGTGGTCCTTCCTCTTTACTTTTCTGGAAGAGGTTGAGAAGCATTGGAACTATGTCTTCTTTAAATGTTTGATCGAATTTCCCTGTGAAGCCATCTGGTGTTGCGATTTTCTTTGAGGGAAGGTTTCTGATTACTGACTGAATGTTTTTACTAGTAATAATTTTGATCAGATATACTAATTCTTTATGATTTAATATAGGCAGTTTATGTATTTCCAAGAATTTGTCCATATCGTTAGGTTGTCTAATTTATCAGCACATGCTGTCTTTTGACTGGAGAGTTTAATCCATTAATCTATAAAGTCATTACTGACAATACAGAAGTTTCTTTGGCCATTTTCTATTTATATCATTTTTGTCCCTTAATTCTCCCATTACTGCCTACTTTTTAATTTTGATATTTTGTGGTGTTTGTGTTAGTTTGCTAAATGCTGCCAGAATACAATATACCAGAAACAGAATGGACTTTAAAAAGGGAATTTATTAAGTTGCAAGTTTACAGTTCTACAGCCATAAAAATGTCCAAACTAAGGCATCCACAGAAAGATGCCTTAATTCAAAAGGCCAATGTCTATCACATGGGATGGCATACGGCTGGTGTCTGCTGGTCCTTGTTCCTGGATCCATTGCTTACTACTTCTAATGCCAGTGGTTTTCTTTCTAGGTGTCTGTGGGCCTTTACTTAGCTTCTCTGGGACACAATTCTGGGTTCTGCTTGTTTAGCACCTCGTGTGAAGGCATATGGCAACATCTGCAGAGCTCTGCACCTCCAAACATCTATGTCTAGGTATCTGCAACTCTCTGTTGGCACTCCAAGCATCTCCAAATGTCTGCATCTCTGTCACCTCTGAAACAATTGTTCTCCAAGCATCTAAGCTTCCTCCAAAATGTTTCTCCTTTTAGAGGAGAACTAATCAAGATCCACCTTGAATGGGCAGTCATATCTCCATCTAATCAAAGGTCACACCCCAACTGGGTGTGTCACATCTCCATGGAAACAATCTAATCAAAGTTTCCCTCTAAACAATAGGTCTGGCCCCACAAGACTGAATTAGGAACGAAAACATGGCTTTTCTGGGGTATATGGCAATTTCAACCCAGCACAGTGTTATACTATATTATGTGCTTTCTTATTTCTTTATGGAAATGCTTATTAATCCATTTTCCTTATGGTTACAATGAGGTTTAAGGTCCTAAATATATAGCAATCAAATTTAGTTTGATACCAACTTAACTTCAATAGCATATGTACATAGTTTTCCTATATCCCTTCCCCCCCATCTTTTATTGTACTTGTTATCACTTATATCTTTGTACATTGTATTTCCAGCAACAAAGATTAACATTACCTTTTAAGCATTTGCGTTTTAGCACACATAGGAATTAAGAAATTGTGTAACAATTTAACAATAAATACAATAATAGTGGCATTTATAATTACCCAAATGGTTCTCTTTCCTGCAGGTCTTTATTTCTTCATGCCCTTTGATCACTGTTTAGTGTCCTGTCCTTTCAGTCTGAAAAACTCCATGATTATGACCTCCCTCAGCTTTTTTTTGTCCGGGAATGTTTTCATCTCTCCCCATTTTCAAAGAAAGTTTCCCCAGATATAAAATTGTTGGCTTCCATTGTTTTCTTGCATCAACCCACTGACTTCTTGTCTCCCTGTTTTCTGATGAGAAATTGAAACTCGATATAATAGGGACTCCCTTGTCCATAACACATTGCTTTTCTTTTGTAGCTTTCCAAACTCTCTCTTGTCCTTTGTATTCAGTAGTGTGATCAATATATGACAGGATGCATTATCCTTCATGTTTATCCTGTTCGGTGTTCTCTGGGTTTCTTGGCTATGCATATTCATGTATTTGCTATGTTTGGGAAGTTCTCTGCCATTATTTCTTTGAGTATTCCTTTGGCTCCATTTTTTCTTCTCCTTCTGAAACACCCATAATGCGTATATTGGTATGCTTGATGTAGTTCCAGAACTGTCTCAGGGTATTTTCACTTTCAATAATTCTTCGTTCTTTGGCTCCTCAGTCTGTCTCATTTCAAGTGTTTTGTCTTTGAGTTCACTGAATCTTTCCTCTGCCAGCTCCAATCTGCTCTTCGAACCTTCCTGAACATCTTTCATTTCAGTTATTGTGTGTTCTTCAACTCCAGTAGTTCTGTTTTGTGACTTTTTAGTATTTCTATCATTTTACTAAGACACTCCTATTCACCATTGTTTTCCTAATATCCTTTAAGTTATTTTTCTGTATTTTCCTGCATCTCCATGAGCATTTTTATGATATTTTCTTCAAGATTTTGTTTGGTATGTACACATTCTGATCTTCTTCATTGGTGTTTTCTGGATTTTTGTCCTTTTTGTATGGGCCATCATCCTCTTCCTTTGTCTTATATTCTTTTGTTGCACATTATACATTTTAATGTTTTTAAATGTTTACTCTGGGATTTATTCCCTTAGATATCTGTTTCTTGATTTTTTAATTAGTTGGCAATAAGACAGAGATTTTCTCCAGCTTCAGCCCCCCTGTAAGGAAGGTCTGCCTAACGCGAGTGCAGTGTGCAGGGCTTTTCCTGTCTTTTGGGGCCTGTATCTTGTCTTCAGCTTTTCTTTCTGGCTGTCCTAGAGTTCTCTCATTCACAGTTTTTTTTATTGTTCTCTGTGTTTTCCAAGTGATAGATCTCCATCTCTCAAGTATTTGAAGCTGACCTGGCTTTGCCCAAGACTGGCCACCTGTATAGTTTATGACCTTTGGTTGTCTCAGGCTGCTTTTGCCTGGGTGGCAATTTCTGGGAGTAAGGACATGCCAGAAAAGACTTTTCCGTATCAGTTGTTCCTAGTGAAACAGAGCCAGGGGCCCACAAAGGAAGCACAGACCAGTTCCAAAGTGCCCTGGGAAGGGAATCAGGAAAGGTGCCAAGAGTTTCTCTGATGGCTTCCCAAAGCTGAGTTTCCCTGGCCTGCCCAGCCAATGCAGTCTTTTAATTAACTATCCCCTGCAACCTAAGGAAGTATAGTCTCTTTAAGTCTCCATTGCTGCACCCCTCTTCAGGTTGGGTTGAAACAATGGCTGTCACCAACTTTGTCTGTTTCAATGGCTGCCCTCAGAGTGAGCCCCTAGTGATCCAAATTTGCTAATGAAAAGTCATAATTATTGTCTGCTGTGCCCAACCATTGACTTGGAGCAGGGGATTTTTATGCCCCTTTCTGTCATCAGTGAGCTAGTCAGGGGCTGGACCCATCACAGCCAGCTATGAGAGAGACAGATTCTGATAGCCACCACACTACGTGAACAGTTTACTATTCTTTACTGTAATTTACCAATCTCTTTCTCCTGCTCTTCCTGGATGCTATATAGTATTATTCTGGCCTCTGGAGTTTCAGAATAGTTATTTCAGACAGTTCTTGCCTATTTAATAATTGTTTTGGAGAAAGAACTGAGTCCAGGATCCCCCTACTCTGCCGTCTTCCCACGATCCTCTCCTAATATTTTATTATTTTAGCTGATAATTTAAATTGAATTATTTTCTTGATTTCTTATTCAGATTTTTTATTACTAGTATAGGTAATACTATGGATTTTTAGTGTTGATCTTGTATCCCACCACTTTGCTGAATTAGTTTATCCGTTCTAGCAGTTTTGTTATGGATTATTCAGGATTTTCTGTATATAGGATCATATTATCTACAAAAAGGGAAAGTTTCACTTCTTCCTCTCCCATTTATGTGCTTTTCATTTCCTGCTCTTGCTTAAATTTTTAATTTTTTAAAAAAGCTATCTTCTTAGGAACATAGTAATAACTATGTGTTTATTAAATAGCTTCTTAATTTAACAATAATATTCACCTGCATATGCAATCTTAGACATTTTACAACTTAAATTTGTAGGTTTTAATGATCTCCATTACTCCCTTGCACAGGCTTGCATCCACCTCCCAACCCCTCCACCCCCTGGCCTGTGCACACATATGCCTCTGTCTCAGCCCCACAGCCACACCCCACCAGCCCCATCCCAGCACCCACAACACCTGCTGCACTGCACACATCTCCCTCAACCCCCACACACAGTCTCTGCACACAGACAATCACAGCTCCCATGGTCCATGCGCACACCAGTTCCCTGTCTGCATACCAGCCTTGTGTACCCATACCACACCCCTCCGTCTGCCTCCTGCTCTGATCTGTCTCTATATTCCCCATGCTACACCCTGCCCCTGTGGTCTGAGGCCTGCCCAAGCTGTACCCTGTCCCCACAGCCCCCACGCTGTGCCCCACACAGCCCTAGGCTCCATACCCTATGCTCCCAGCCACCAGCATAGAACCCCTGCCCCATGCCTAGCTCTGTAGTGCAACCTGTCTCTGCCCTGCTATGGCCCACATCAAGCCCCACACCTTGCTGTATGACCTTTGTGAAAATACAAAACTTTAGACTGATGAAGGAAATCCACATCCAAAGTAACCCTATCAACATAATAACATGGCTCAAAGGCAACAGAAAATCACAAAGCATATGAAAGTGCAGACAGATATAACCCAGTCTAATGACCGAATTAAAACACCAGAGGAGACACAGTCTTTGGAACAACTAATCAAAAAGGTTCATACATCTCTATTAAATAGGTTCACTGGGCTGGTTAATGACATAGAGGAGATCAAGAAGACACTAGATGAGCACAAAGAAGAATTTGAAAGAAAAAATAGAAAAATAGCAGGTATCACAGAGATCAATGATTCTATAGACCAAATAAAAAATATACTATATACAAACAACAGCAGATTTGAAGAGGCAGAAGAAAGAACAAGTGAACCAGAAGGCAGGACAATTGATGTAGAATGCACAAAAGAACAAATGACAGAATAAAAAAAGGAAAAATTTGAATTGGATCTCAGGGAAATGATGGACAAAATGAAGCACACAAATATAAGAATTATCATTGTCCCAGAAGGATACTAATAAAGAGCTAGAAAGATTAGTTAAGGAGATAATGGGGGAAAACTTTCCAACCCTTATAAAAGATATAAATATGCAAATGAAAGAAGCCCAATGAACCACAAATAGAATAAATCCAAATAGGCCTACTCCAAGACACATAATAATGAGTCTGTCAAATGTTGAAGAGAAGCAAAATATCCTGCAAGAGAGAAGTGATCTACAAGTGATCTATATACAAGGGAAACCACATAAGACTGAGTTTGGACTACTCAACAGATACTATGAAGGTGAGGAGGCAGTGGTATGATAAATTAAGATCCTGCAAGAGAAAGACTTCCCACCAATAATTATGTACCCACCTAAACTTTCCTTCAAAAATGAGAGATTCAAAATTTCACAGACAAACAATGCTGAGAGAATTTGTCAACAAGAGACCAGCCCTGCAAGAAATCCTAAAGGGAGTTCTGTTGGCTGAAAAAAAATCGAGAGGGAGATCAGAGGAGGGCACAGAATTGAAGAGTACCAGTAAGGGTGACCTGAAGGATAAAAAGGGAAAAATATATAGATATAACAAATAAAATCCAAAGGATAAGATGGTAGATTCTAGAAATGCCTTCATAGTAATAAATTTGGAAGTTAACAACTAACTCACCAATTAAAAGATACAGATTGGCAGAATGGATTAAGAAATATGATCCAGTTAAATGCTGCATACAAGAGACCCATTTTAGACCCAAGGATACAAAAAAGATTGAAAGTGAAAGGATGGAAAAAAGATGTTCCATGCAAGCTATAACCAAAAGAAAGCAGGAGTAGCTACACTAATATCAGACAAAATAGACTTTAAATGTAAAGATATCATAAAAGACAAAGAAGAGCACTACAAGGTAATAAAAGGAACAATTCACCAAGAATAAATAACAAACATAAATGATTATGCTCCCAGTCAAGGGGCTCCAGAGTACATGAGGCAGACATTGGTAAAGCTGAAAAGAGTGATAGATGTGTTAAGAATAATAGTGGGAGACTGCAATCCACCACTCTCCTCTATAGGTAAAACAACCAGACAGAGGATCAACAAGGAAATAGAGAACTTAAACAATTTGATAAATGAATTAGACCTAACAGACATATAGAGTTTGTCCCAAAACACCAAGATATACATTTTTCTCTGGTGCTCATAGAATATTCTCCAGGATAGATCATATACTGGGGCACAAAGCAGGTCTTTATAAATTTAAATGATTGAACTTATCCAAATACTTTCTCTAATCACAACAGAATGGGCTGGAAATCAATAACTACCAAAGAAAAGAACTCTCACAAATATGGAGATTAAATAACACACTCTTAAAGCCACCTGTGTGTCAAAGAAGAAATTGCTAGAGAAATCAGGAACTATCTGGAGATGAATAAAATGACAATACAGTATATCAGAACATATGGGATGTAGCAAAGGCAATGCTCAGAAGGAAGTTTATTGCCCTAAAAGAGAAGAAAGAGCAAAAATAGAGGACTTAACTGCTTTCCTGGAGGAACTAGAGAAAGAACAGCAAACTAACCTCAAAGAAAAATAGAGGAGAAATAACAAAGATTAAACCCAAATTAAATGCACTGGAGAATAAAAGAACAATAGAAAGAATCAATAGAACCAAAAGTTGGTTCTTTAAGGAAGTCAATAAAGTTGATGGACTCCAAGCTAGGCTGGCAAAGAAAAGAAAAAAGAAAGAGGATGCAAATAAACAAAATCTGAAATGAGGAGTGGGAGTAGTTACCACGGACCCTGAAGAAATAAAAAAAAAAAATCATGAAGAGGATGCTATGAACAACTATACACCAACAAACTAAACAACTTAGATGAAATAGAAGTTCTAGAAATATAGGAACAACCAACATTGACTGGAGAAGAAATAGAAAATCTCAATAAACCAATCACAAATAAGAGATTCAGTGACTGAAAATCTTCCTACAAAGAAAATCCCAGGGCCAGATGGCTTCACAGGGGAATTTCATCAAACATTCAAAAAAAGAGTAACTAATACCAATCCTGCTCAAACTTTTACCAAAAAATTGAGGACAAAGGAACACTACTTAACTCATGTTATGAAGCTAACATCCCTCTAATGCCAAAACTTGGTAAAGATGCTCTAAGAAAATAATACTACAGGTAAATCTCCCTAATGAATATAGAAGCAAACATTTGCCATCAAAATATTAGCAAAGTAAATCCAGTAACACATTAAAGAAATTATACACCACGATAATTGGTGTTTATACCAGGAATGCAAGGATGGTTCAAAGGAAAATCAATGAATGTAATACAGCACATTAATTATTTGAAAGGAAAAAATCCCATGATCATCTAAATTTATGCTGAAAAAGCATTTGACAAAATTCAATATCCTTTCCGATAAAAATACTTCAAAAGGTGGGAATCTCCTGAATATGATAAACTGCATATATGAAAAACCCATAACCAGCATTGTGTTCAATAATGAGAGACTGAAATCCTTCCCTCTAAGACTAGGAATGAGACAAGGATGCCCTCTGTCATCACTACTATTCAATATTGTACTAGAAGTTCTAGCTAGAGCAATCAGGCAGGAAAAAGAAATAAAAGGCATCCAAATTGGAAATGAAGAAGTAAAACTTTCATTACTTGCAAGATACCATGATAGTATACTTGGAAAATCCTGAGAAATCTATGACAAAGCTTCTTGAGCAAAAAAACAAATTCAGCAAGGTGGTTGACTATAAGATTAATGTGCAAAAATCAGTAATGTTTCTATACATAAACAATGACCTAACTGAGGAGTGAATTAAGGGAAAAAATTCCATTTAAAATAGCAACTAAAACTATCAAGTGTCTAGGAATAAATTGAACTAGGAATGTAAAATACTGTACACAGAAAACTACATGACATTGCTAAAAGAAAGCTAAGAAGATCTAAAAAGTGGGAAAACATTCCCTGCTCATGAATAGGAAGGTTAAATATAGTTAAGATGTCAGTTCTAACCAAACTGATCTGCAGATTCAATGCAATACCAATAAAAATTGCTACAACCTACTTAGAAGATTTGGAAAAGCTAGTTACCAAATTCATTTGGAAGGGAAAGAGAACTTGACCAGCTAAACATATCCTAGAAAAATGTACAAAATGTGAAGGATGACGCTTCCTGATTTTCAAAGTTTTATTATAAAGCTGCAGTGGTCAAAGCAGCATGGTACTGGCCCAAAGAAGTATTGACCAATGGAATTGAATCAAGAGCACAGAAATAGACCACCAAATCTATGTCAACTGATCTTTGACAAAGCCCCCAAATCCACTGACCTGGGATAAAACAGTCTTTTCAATAAATGGGCATGATAGAACAGGATATTAATAGCCAAAAAATGAAAGAAGATCCTTACTTACACCCTACACAAAAATTAATTCAATGTAGATCAAATACCTAAATATAAGAACGTGTACCATTAAACTCCTGGAAGAAAATGTAGAGAAACATCATCAAGATCTAGTAATGGCAGTATCTTCCTAAGCTTTATACCCAAAGCACAAGCAGTTGAAAGAAAAAAATAGATAACTTGAAATTCCTTGAAATCAAATATTTTGAGTTTCAAAAGACCTTGTACAAAAGGTGAAGAGGTAGCCAATTCAATGGGAGAAAATATTTGGAAACCACATATAGGATAAAGATTTGATATCCTGTATACATAAAGAAATTATAAACTCAACAATAAAAGAACCAAAAACCCAGTTATAGACTAGGTTAAAGATATGAATACACATTTTTTCTGGATAGTAAATACAAATAGCGAAAAAGAGCATGAAGAGCTGACCATTTTCCTTATCTATATGGGAAATGCAGATCAAGAGTACAATGAGATACCACCTCACACCTATAAGAATGGCTGCTATTAAACAAATAGGAAACTACAAATGTTGGAGAGGATGTGGAGGAATTGGGACACTTATGCACTGCTAGTGGGAGTATATAATGGTACAGCCACTACAGAAAGCACTCTGGTGGTTCCTTAGAAAACTAAATATCAAGTTGCCCTATGACCCAGCAATACCACTACTTGGTATATACCCAGAAGAACTGAAAGCAGTGATACAAACAGACATTTGCACACCAATGTTCGTAGCAGCATTATTCACAATTGCCAGAAGATGGATGAGTGGATAAACAAAATGTGGTATATAAATATGATGGAATATTATGCAGAAAAAAATGAGATGATGTCCTGAAGCACATGACAAGATGCATGAACTTTGAGGACATAATGCTGAGTGAAATAAGCCAGATACAAAAGGTTAGAAACTATATGATTTCGTTTTATGACCATGATAAAGGTAAACTCAGAGGCTTATTTTATAGAACATAGAGAACCTAGAGATACATGGAAGCTAGAGATGTGTGAACAGTTAGCTAATGAGGTTGAACTTAAATGTAAGGGAATGAATAGAAGTGAAGGCAGTTCATTAGTGGGTCTATAAGTAATATTGCCATATTGAGGGAGGACATGATTGAAAGGGATTGTGTAGAGACAGATATCCCACCAATTAATACTACAACTATAAATAACTTCTTTCATGAACTACTTCAAAGGTATGAATCTTGTATAAGGAGTTTATAATTTAGGGGTATGGGGGAAAACTGCTATTGCATACTATGGGCTATGTTTAACAGGAAGACATCAACAGTACCATAGCAATCCCAGGGATAAATAATGGGGGAGGGACAAGAGTTAAGGAGGTTTGGATTCTCTATTTGGTGAGGGTGTGTTTATTGATTATTTTTCTCTTGGGAGCAATGAAAATTATCTAAAATTGAGAGTGTTAATGGACTGTTGACTTTGACCATTATACTTGATGCTCAATGGATGGAGGTGGCTGAAGGATGCACTGACTGAGAAATAGAATGGTGAATTGTGGTGTATACATATGGTTGAATATTGTGCTGCTACAGAAAGGAACGAAGTTATGAGGCATGCAGCATTATGAATGAACCTGTGGGACATTATGGAATATAAAATAAACTAGAAACAAAAAAGCAAATATTGTATGGTCTCATACATTTTTAAGCTCTTAAAGCAGTCACATTTACTTGGGAGCAGTAATTATTATTTTTACGTATTGAGAGGCTGTGCTATATATGTATAATCTGGTATTTTCCTGGAACTTTGGGTATCTGCATGTCACGTAAGACTTAGAGTAGGTATAATGCAGTTCTGAAGTTCAGCATTGCCTCATACAATAACTGTTAAAGAAGTTGAAAAAGAGATCAGACTTCAATTAGATATAAGAATGAAGCCCATTGGGTCAGTACTAAGGTAAATCAGAACACAGATATAAGGAAGACATTGTCTGTATTTTAGAACTTCACCTACTCTATGACACCAAAGGAAGAGAGGTTTATTTTGTCTAGAACCTAAATTTTCTGTAGCAAATAATCTAACCCAACCTGTATGAATAGAATATTTAAACAACCCAAACACTGGGATCCCAGAGTGGAAATGAGGGCTTGTAATACTGCATAGCTTAATGCAATGTCCAGATATATCCCAGAGTTTGTTGAACAGATAATTAAAAAAGGATGGTAAAGTACCCTGAGGAAAGGGAGAAAAATATGGAACTATTAAACTTTACTACTGGGAAAACCTGATACTGTCCCAAACATTAGGGACTCCCAAGTCAATAGGCCAAACCCATGATCTTGAGGTTTGTTCTTGTGAAGCTTATTTATGCTTATATTATGCCTAAGGATAAATTTACAGAGGACCTCTTTTGTTGCTCAGATATGGCCTCTCCCTCTCTAAGCCCAAATCTGCAAGTGAAATCGTTACCCTCCCCCTATATGGGACATGACACCCAGGGGCGAAAGTCTCCCTGGCAATGTGGAATATGACTCCCAGGGATGAGCCTGGTCCTGGCACCATGGGATCTACAATGCTTTTCTGATCAAAATGGGGAAAAGAATTGTAACAAGATATCAGCGGCTAAGACAGTTCAAATAGAGTCCAGAGGCTATTCTTCTGCAAACTTCAGCTAGATATTGCTATTTACCATGGTTTGCCAAATCTCATCCAAAACCATGCCACCAACCATAAAGAATACTTAAGGTTTTATCTGAGATTTTACAAAGTTTCCATGCACTGTGATTACTTTCCAGAAACCTTCAACATTCAGCTGGAATTGCTAGGCCAGCTAAATCCTGAAACCCAGAGGGGCCAGCCTCTCTAGAACATCAACTAGTTCCATCCACTTATCCCATATTATTGACAGCCCTTTCCAACATGAAAAAGTTAGAATGGGCATAGCCCAAATACCCCCAAAGATTTGGAGAAAGACCAAAGGAGAAGGAGTTATAAAAGAGAAGATAGGATTAACAAATGAGTATGATTGCTGAATCATTATATTGACATTTCTTTTAGTCTCCAAGACGTGTAAAAACCTAAAATTTTGGAATTGTAATCCATATCAAACTCTGAAATCTATTCTACAGCTAATTGTTGCAGTATGCTTTGAAACTTATTGCTTTTTTAATATGTTATTTTCCACAATATGAAAAGATTGGGTAGTATAGTAACCGATGTCTCTTTATTGAGCATGTATAACTTATGCAATAAAAAATACATATGCATAAAACCATAACTGTAGCAATAAAAAGAATTTATTATGACAAAAATCATCTGTTATTGTTCAAATAGTTTATAGAGGCTCTTCTGGAGGCTACTCTTATGCAAACTTCAGGTAAATATTGCCAACTGCCATGGTTTGCCAAATCCCAACCAACATCATTTCTGTTAACCTTAAGGAGGGTCTATCTGAGACCCCACAAAAGTTGGACCCACTAGGTTTACTTTTCAGAAACCTAAAACCTCCAGGTGGTTCCTAGGCCAGATAAGTCTTGAAACTCAGAGATACCATCTCTCCAAGAACATCAACCAGTTCCATCCCCCATTCCATGTTATTGACAGTCCTTTTCAACATGAATGAAGTTAGAATATGCATAATCCCTAAAGACTGGGAGAAGGATCAAAGGGGGAGGGGGAGTTATAACAGAAAAGTTAAGATTTAACAAATGAATATGACCATTGAATCATTATCCTGATATTTAATTTTAGTCTCCAGTGTGTTGGAGCCACTAGAAGGAAAAACTTGAAATTGTGGAACTGTAACCCGTACCGTATTTTGCTATCCTATAACTAGTTGTTAAAATGTTCTATGAAATGTATTGCTTTTTTGTGTATATATTTTACAATAAAAAATAGTTGAAAAATCTCCGTCATTTTTGAAATTTTAAAATCACAGTTATCTATCTAGCTGCAGGCCCACTTGATAAAGGACATTTGATTTGAATTATTTTTTTCACTGATTCTTTGAAAAAAATCCCTATTCACTATATTCCCTTTGAACCAACACTAGAAGAAGCTGGCTGCAGCTGTGGTTTATGTCTATGCTATTGACATTTAATTTTCTCTATGTGAGTCAAAGAAAGTCATGAATATTGGCAACAGCTAGCAAAAAAACAACAAAACAAGCAAAAGTCCTATGCTTCAGCATCAATGTGAACAACTATGGTGTATCCCTAAAAACTGACTCTAAGGTATACATATATACATAATTTCAAATAATAAATATAATTGTATTTGATGGGAGAATTTGGGGAGAATATAATAAGAGCCATTCAGTTGTTCTGGCAATATTTGATTGTTGCATTTAAAAATACATCTTTTTAAAATTATATTTTTCTCTGATGGAAAAAGAAGCAAATATTATCTTTAATTTCAAATTGAGAGGGCCATTTAGAGGCAATTTTACAATGTTAATAAATAGGAAAATCCATTAACATCTGATTTACTAGGGTGGTCAGGATTTGTAGCATGGTTTATTGCAGTTCACTTAACACATAAGGCATGCATATTGTTTTCAATTTCCTTACACTCCCAGCTGAGTAGTAAAACTATTCTAAGTAGTATATTAGAAACAATAATAGAGTAAAAGCTGGAGGGGTTTGTGCAATATCTTAAGAACTTTATTTCTACTTCTGCCCTTACAACCACTCAGAGCATAAAGTCTTTAATGTGGCACTTATAGACTTCAAGGATCATTTAAAATAAAATATAAAACAAGAAAACACTAGCATTGTTATAAAGCAGAGAATCATGTTAGAAATCTACATTCCTATATATTTATCCTGCATGTATCATTTTCCTGCCACAACCTTCTCCTTGTTGCCTCTAATCGGGATTATTATTTTTTTAAATCAGAGTGAATTCAAGGTTAAAATAGTTTCTGCAATTTTATATTCCAATTTTATGTTAAAGGTTTAATTCAATAATGCTCAATTTTAAATTAGATCATTATAAGAACAGTGATCTGAGGGCTTTATTTCATATTAGAGGAGGCTTCCCTTGCTAGTTATTTTTTTAGCTTGGCCTTTGAATTCTCTATGGCGCCACAGAGAGATCTAGGAAAGTAACTTGACAACAGATAAGGCAGTGAGTCAAGTGAAAAACGATTACGTATTATTTTACTCTCATAGAATAATGTGGGAATATAGATAATTCCCTTAGGTCATCCCGCTATGGGTCTTAAAGCATTATTAAATCAGGGCAAAAAAAAAAAAAAAAGTCCTGAGATAGTATGGTTAGAACGCTCTGAGAGTCAAAGTGGTTAAGTAATTACTGCTTTTATTCATCCACTTATCTAATTTTTCTTGGTATCTATCTGAGCCAAGAATGGTGTTGGATTCAGGATGCTTACTGCTGTACAAGACAAACCTGGTTCCTGCATTCCTAGGACTTACATTCTATTATGGAAAATGGACAAATATTGGAATAGAAACAAATACAACCTTATGAGCTAATTGCTGTAAAGGAAGGAAACAGGCATGAAGGTAACAGCTAAGGAGAGTGCTACTTAATTACTACTGAAGTCAACGAAGGCCTCTCTGAAGAGGCGGCAGTGCACCTGAGATGAAGTTTGAGAAGGGTTTAGCCATTAAAACAACTGAGAAAAGAGTAATAAAAAAATAGGTATTAGACACAAACACCTGAGACAAGAAATGTTTAAGGTATGGAAAGGAAGCCTGGCTGCAGTGTAATTAGGTGTCATGCTGTGAAGTTGGAGAGGGAGAAAAGTCTCATAAGTGACCTTATAGACCAAGAATTTTGGATTTTAGAATAAAAGCAGTAGGACACCATTGAAGAACTTTGATCAAAGAAGCAATGGGATTTGATTCAAATTTTTCAATCAGTGGATTGTGGAGAGGTGGCAGCATAGTCTTTGGCTTATCTTTTTATATTCTTAACAATGTCTTTTGCAGAAAGGAAGTTTTACATTTTGATAAAATCTAATTTATCAACTTTTATATTTTATGGATTGTGTTTTCAATGTTGTATCTAAGAACCAATTGCCTAACTCAAGGTAAAAAAAAATGTTCTCATATGTTTTCTTCTAGAAATTTTATAGTTTTAGGTTGTATGTTTAGGTCTGTACATCATTTTTTATATTTGAATGTCCAATTGCTCCAGTGCTATGAAAGGACTGTCATTGATTCATGGAATTTCCTTTACATTTTTGTGAAGAAACAATTGCTTATATATGTGTAAATCTATTTTTGGCCTCTCTATTTTGTGCCATTGGTCTATGTGTATATCCTTTCACTAATACTATATTGTCTTAACTACTAAACATATACTAATGGCCTTGAAATCAGGTTGCATTAGTTTTCCAATGGTCTTTGTTTTCAAAATTATCTTTTATCTCATTGGATTCAAAATGCTAATATTTTTGAGGATTTTGATCTATGTTTAGAATAATTAGGATAATTGTGTGTAGTTTTATTTTGCAATAATGTATTTGTCTAGTTTTGGTATCAACACAGTGTTTGCTTCATAGAAGAAGTTTGGAAATGGTCTGTCTGTTTTTAACTGGAAGAAATCATGTATAATTCATATACTAGGGTGAAGGCATCTGTGCTTGGGATTTTCTTTGTTGGAAGGTATAAACTAAAACTTTGATTTCTTTAATGCATTCAGGTCTAATCAGATTGTCTATTTCTTCTTGAATGACCTTTGACAGATTATGTTCTCAATGGAGCTAGTTTATTCCATTTAAGTGTTGAATTTTTGTGGATAAAGGTATTCACAATATTTCTTTATTAATTAGTCTTTAAATAACTTGTGGTTTTTAGTGACATTCCTTCTTTCATTCTTAATAGTGCTAATTCATGTCTTCCCACTATTTTTCTTGATCACACTTGGAGTAGACATTTATTAGTGATATTGATCTTTTGAAACAACCAGCTTCCAGCTTTTTATTTCATTGATTTTCTGTTTTTAATTTTATTAATTTTTGAGGCTCCCCTTTTCCTAATAAGCTGGTAAGAAAGATAAATTTCTCATAATTTTAGCTGCCCATGTTGCTCTGCAGTTCCTAAAACTTATCCTGACCTCAAGACTAAGTGAATAAAGAAAAATAAATAAATGAGGATATTAAAGGCAACTTCCCAAAGAGCATTATTAGAGCCAAAATCTTTCTGGTAGAATCAACACTTATGATGAACTGTTATCTCCCTTGCTTAAATTTTAAGAAATTTTGCAGGAAATATTAGACAAATTTTGAGTCCCCTTTGAAGTCTGATTAAACTGTTTGTAGGTTGTGCATTTATAATGGAACCACATGTATATTTTTACTCTAATGTATATGTGTGTGTCTGTGCGTATGTTCAGTTTCCAATCATAAAGATGTTTTAAATTTAGTGACTAATTTCATTTGCAAATATATTACACATTTTCATAAAGTTCTTTATACAGGCTCTCATCATCTCCTGCCATAGTCCTTGATAATTTTCTTACTTTCTGAATTCTTTTCTCCTATTCATTCTATATGACGCTGCTATATGGTTCTTACAAAGAACCTGCTGTCATTGTTCTCTAGTTCAAATATATACCATGACTTTCAGTGGAATAAAGCTTCAACAGATCCTCTTCTCCAAGACATCTCTTATTTTCTCAGATATAATTAACCCCATAATGTCACTCATTCCACTATTTCTTTGTAAGTAATTTTAATTTTTACTTATAATAAAATCAGTTGCTCTATTCCTCTCTTTTTAGTAAGCCCACAGTGAAATCATATTTTTCTACCACAGTCACAGCTCCAAAGGTCATTGGCATACAGATGATATTAGGCACCTCCTCATCCACTTGGTCCAACTAATAGGTATATTGGCACCATTAGAAGAATATAATAAATTTCTTTTTTACCTCTCTGTTTTACAGAGACCATGTTTCCCAGGTTGACCTGAAGTGGCCGCCGCTATTCAGTGACATTGACTATGAAGTTTCTGCAGTTGTGCATTGGCCAGTACTTGTGTGTACTGGCCGTGAGGGTGGGGGAAGTTTAGTAGGAGCAGTGGTGGTAGGAAAGCCTATTGGACATGAAGATCCTGAGGAGCTAGAGGAAGTACCACTAGCCTTGTTCCATTTGAGGCCACTCTCAGGGTAGTGCAGAATGGCCACTGCTTTTTGATCTTCCACCACTCCCACCCTCCCTCCCCCAGCCAGGGTAAGCCAGAGAACTCACCTCTGTTGTCATCCTCCTTAACAGGTGAGGAGCCATCCTTGACATCTAGGACAGGCTTCAATATAGTTGGCATTTGATAGTCTAGGCAGAAGCTGGATAAATTTGTGGGAGGCGATGGTGCCAGCTGGGGCTGTTGTGGGAGGGCCCAAGCAAGTGCTGTGCCTTCCTCAGCCCTCTCTTTCTTCTCACTGGGAATGGCCTGTCACCGGCAGGTTGTGGGGTAGTCCAACAGCATGTGACTCCTCTGGGGGGCTCAACAGTGCCCTTTCTGTATTATTCTTTAACTTATAATTTTTATAATCATTGTATCATTATATTAAGTATTGTGATGTATTTTATAATATATGAAATGAGAAAATAATTATGTTATTATACCAATATAAAATTGTTAAATATATTATTTATTATATTAAATGAATTATAACCCCATATAATAGCTGTTATTATCACAATGTAAAATCTTTTGAGTAGCTGAGGGCTCTAAAAGGTTAAATGAACTAAAGAAATTAGCTATGATAAATATTAGACATAATTAGACTTCTGGGTTCATCTGACTCCCATGTTTATATCATTATTCCCTGTTGCTTTCACCTCTCCCTAATATAATCTCTAAAGTAGCAGGAATGACTTTAGTACACACACAGCTGTTACTGTTCCCCTTACTTGGCATGTACTTACCCTTTCTCTATATCTAATGATACCTCTTCTTCAAGTTTCTCAGTGATGCCTCTAGTTAGCTTTGAAATATTACCTAGCTGAAATTATTTAATTTCTTTCAGTTAGCGTTTAATTTGGTAATGACTTAATCCATGTATTTTTGTATCCAAAACTACGTTCTCAGTTTCTTGAGGGCTTGACCTTATCATGTATTACTTTTGCATATTTCATAATGTCATATGCTGTAGTTGACAGAAATTTGATCAATTCTGACTGAAATTCTGAATTCTAATGGGAATTATCTAATTTTTTAATCCAACCTCATCTCAACTTCAAATTTACCTCAACTTCAAATTTACCTCATCTCATTACTTCATCATGTGGAGAACAATGAGCTCACAGCACTCTTGTCAACTTCTTCCAGTAGCACTTCATGCGACAGTATGCACATACATCTCATCAACATATATATATATATATATATATTTGCATATATGTGTTTATACAGCTATGTAACATTTTCTGTTTGAATAGTGGCTAATATGTGTTGTGCTACCAGGCTGAAGCACACCATATTGAAAATATATAACCGTGATACTCAACCTTTGCAACATATTAGAATTGCATGAGGAATTAAGTGTTAATTCTAATTTAATTGGTCTAGGTTGAGGCATGGATTTTGGACCATTTAAAAATCCTTCCAGTGACTCTAAGATGCAACCTGAGTTGAGAATCCTTGTGCTATATGGCAGTAGTGAATATCGACTCTAGCTAATAAAACCAATGTTGGATTTGACAGAGATGAATTACAATTAAGGGTCAGTAAGAAAGGCTCCAAAATATATCTAAGTCATTCCGACTCTAAATGTTATAATTGATTAATATAGTTTCATTTTTTATTTATTTGATTAGAGACTTCATTTTTGAATAAAATATATTTTGAATTTAAAAATTTGTATTTGTGATCTGGATCCTTACATAAAGTAAATGCCTTCATTTTGTATAATGTATCATTTAGCCTTCTGAAAACTGATTACAAAGAGCCACATATTAAAATTAACATACTAAAGCAACGTCACAGCATAAAGTATTTGGGAAATTTTTGGCACCTATTGGACACTTTGTGATTATTGTACCTGTCTAAAATAATTGTATTTTCTATGACCATATAAGACCAGAGAAATAGAGTTAACTGATTACCATATTGACTCTGAATATCTAGTCATATTAAATTAGATAATTTTTTTTAATTGCTAAGATAATAGAATTGATACTGGGTATACATTTCTGATAGAATTGAAAAGAAAATGATGGTAAAATATATTTTCTTTGACTTTGTAAGAAGGATGTGTTCAATAATGATTATAGGGTAAAAAGATAATAATCAGAGGCAAATTTTTAGCAAAAATACAATCATTATTTTTAAAAGGCAACAGGAAAAATAAATGGATTAATAATACACATTTTATTGTTAGAAAATAAAACAAATGAGTCCATTAATAAAAATTAAAGCAATAATTAATGTATGATGAAACATTAAAGCTGTTGAATAAAAATGATTTAAAATTTCATCTTTTTTTTTTTAAACACAAGACAATGAAAAGAATGTTCTTGCTAGTCTAGCATAGGCAAATGATAAACACTCCCAACACAAAAGGAATGAAAGAGGGGGCATAACCACAAATAAAGAGAAAAGAATAATAATTTTTATGTGAATATCATATACAACTCCATGTCTCCAGGAATAGAATAAGAAGACAAAGCAGATGACAGTATTCAAATTCTTGAATCTAGTCTTTGGCCCTCTTGCCAATACTATCTTTTAAATATTTCAGAAGGGAGTTACATGCCAGAGTTCAAAAACAATGAAGGGAATATTCTATGAGGTTTTTACTTTGAGGTTTTCACATCAATATAGTCTCTTAATAAACTAGGTAAACTAGACATACTTATTTGGAACTTTCTGGTTTTGTATTTATTAAGCAGGACAAGATCTTAAATACAAAGCAAACGAAGAATCCACTCTTTTCCATTAACTTGTAAACCCATACCAAGATCCACTTGTGCTTAAGTTACCATCTCAAAAGTAAGAAAAGCCCAAGCCAGGAAGAACAGATCAGGGAACAAAAAGAAAAAATGTAATCATTTTTATATGTGAAGCAAGAGCAATGATTTCAATTTTTAGTTCTCCTAGACTTTTGTAGGGTCATAAACCCTAGAAAGTTCCACAAGTCTTAAGCCTCTAAGTCTTTCTGGTTTTTTTTTTTTTTTTGCATTAATTAGAGCTTCTGGCTCTGGTTCTCATGCTTCCCTGAACATTCACACACACTCTTGCACACATCCCTGAATACCATCTACCACAGTAATTTAGTTTTCTGCTTTTTCTTGTTTGCTTTGTCAGTTACCTCTTTTCCATCTCAGCTTCCAAAAAATGTGTTGTCATCTCCCACTCAGAAAGGGTATGAGTAAATATGTGTGTTCAACCTGCTGGATTTAACTGCAATCTCGTTGTCTCCACCACCACCCCAATGGTTTTGCTTTGGGAAGATAAGAATGAGTTAGAGAAGAAGAGAAGACGAAGGCAGGCAATGCATAGTAACAGATAATGCTGATGATGACAGAGTCATTGGAGGGAACACCTTCTTGTAGAAATAGATAATGCAGTGAAACTCATTACAAATGGATTGAGACCTGACCATTACACGAGTGGCAACCTAGCTCACTTGCTCATCGGGCATTAAAAATGTAAAGTGTGAAACTTGAAAGATTTCAAAACTACAGAATCATATGAAACCAAGCTCGAATTCAATCTGTGACATTTGCCAGGTGAGGCAGATTGAGCAAGATTCTTAACCACTTAAGCTTTAATTTACTCAGCTGTAAAATAAGGATTATGCTATTTTCAAATAGTGTATATATATATACTATTTTGGGATATATATATATATCCCAAATGCATAGGGTTGTTAAAAATTTTTTTTAATTGAATATGAAAATACTTGAAAGAATGTTTTACAGTATGGAAAGGAGTCAATATATACTAGTGATTATCATTATTACAAATATGTTTCTGGTGCTATCAAGACAAACAGTGCACAAAGATGACTGAATAGGATAAAATTGAAAACTTTTATTCACTTTACATAAGCCAAAGCATTAAAGAAAATTCAAGTGATTATTGTTATGCTGGTCTGAAGCTGCCATGTACCCCAGAAAAGGCCTTGTTCTTTTAATCCATCTCTGTGGACACAGATGTATTGTGGGCAGGACCTTTGAATTATGTTGTTTCAATTGAAATGTGACCCACCCAATTCAAGGGGGGTCTTAATCCTTTACTGGAGTCTTTTTTGAGAATAAAATGCAGAAAAGCCCAGAGAGCTCAGAGAGAAACACTCAGAAAAGTTTGGAGAGAAAAAAGCCCCCAGAGTTGCTGAGAGGGAAGGCCACTGGAACCAGAAGCAGAAAGCAATGAGACGTGGGAGTGAAGGACCAGCCTTGCCTTGCTAGCTGACTGAAGTACCCTGAATGCCAGCAACTTGTCTTCAGAGTCCAGGTATCATACTGTTGATGCCTTAATTGGGACATTCTTATGGCCTTAGAACTGTAAATTTTAAGTTCATATATCCCCATTTGTAAAAGCCAATCAATTTCTGGTATATTGCATTCTAGTAGCTTTAGCAAACTGAAACATTTGTGATGCTTAAAATATGTAAGACTTAAGGTAAATTTCAATATCACTTCTGACATGTAAAACAAAAAGTTAGACATACATCTTGTAAACTAGGCATAAAGATGTGATTAAAATATCTATTTCAAAATAAGAACATCATACTAAACAGTGAAAAATGAGAGTGGTCTTAATTATAATCAGGAACATAACAAATATGCACATTTATTTAACAGTGTTCTGAAGTTATAGATACTCCAGTATCCAAGAGAAAGGAAAAAATATTTATATGAATTGAAAGAAGGTTTTTATTATTTGCATATCATATAATTGCTTGCCCAGGAAACTTTGGAATTCAGTAAGAAAAGTATTAGAAATAACAGAGTTCAGGAAGGTTGTTAATTATAACATACATATATGTTCTCTATATTAGAAATAACCAATTTGAAAATGGAATTTCGAAAAGTCATAAACTTTTCATAAAGACAACAAAAATTAAAACATCAAAGAACTAAAGTCTATGGAAATAGAAACACAATGGCTAGTGGTTAAGAATAATTGTTTGAAATACTATAGACGTGGATTTGAAGCTCATTAATTTCTTCTGTGAGCCAGATGCTATTATAAGCATTTATCATGTAAATGGTTTAATCTTCTCAACAACTTTTTGAGTTGAGTAATCATATAATGTCCATTTTACCAATAAGGAAACTGTAGTAGAGAGAAATTAAAAATAATTTGCCTAAGATTATAGCTAGTAACTTGTGGAACCTGGACACAAAGACAAACATTATGGTTGCAAAGCCTGTACTTTTAGAAATCTCAGCTCTCTGGATTCTTCGGATTTCTCATCTGTAAAATGGGAAAAATAAGAGCATTTTATTACATAGACTGCATATATTGCCTTTAGCATACTGCCTCATATATATATCAAGTACATTAACTTGTAGCTTCAGTTGTTATTGAAATAAATATAAAAGCATAATATTTTCCTTAATGGGAAAATTTTGGTATATTTTAGCTCTTAATTCTCTCCCATGAAAGAGTAAGTGATATACTGCTATTTCAATGAAAAGAACATCAAACTGGATAAAATAAATGAGGCCACAGTTTCTGGGTTTTAACAACAGCCAACCCAGAAATGCAATCTATGAGAGAAAAAAAACTCATGAAGGAAGACTGTTGGTGCCCCAAGTCTTTGCCTGAGGACAATATACTTACCCTGAATAGCAGGCAGGAACCAAAGCACACCGGTCACCCAATTTAGGATTGTCTGCTTCAGAGGCAGACACAGCAGTCAAGGGCAGCTGAGGAATTTGCGGGCCTGGCAGGACTGAGAAATAAGTGGTGTACACGAAGAGGGGCCAGATTGTCTGTTAACAAGAGCACGTGTGGGTTTTTGTCCCTCTTTTGCTGAGGTGGTTTGGAGGAATTTCTCTTAAAATTTTTGGAAGCATTTTTATCTACTTGAGAGGGACTGTGAGATAGGTCCTTAAATCTTTCTGAAGTCTTAATAAAAGTTTCTATAGTCACATTCTTGAGATGATATTTACCCCCAAGAACATTGGTTAGTCTGAGAGTCTTTTGCAATCTAGAAAGGCTGAGAATATGACACAGTTCTATTTTTTAATTCAGCAACTCCTTCTTTCTATTTTATCTGTACTTTGGTTATAAATGGAATACTTTCTTTGAACCTCATCTCTCTCAATCCATGCATTTTCAAATACAGCTAGAGGAAACCAGTTGTCATTGTCAACCTTTTGTGTGGAAATCTCCTTGGTCAAATCTACAAGCTTATTTGGCCCATTTCCTATTTTCCATGCTATCACAGGCAACAATTCTACTAAACTTTTCACTATTGCACAACAGAAGTCATCTTTTCTGCTGCCTCTAATAAAAATTCCCCTCCATCTTCTGTTTACATTCTTCTTGAAGCTCTTAAGGCCTCCATCAGCCACCTGGTCCTGAAGCCAATGTCATATAGTTTAAGTTTAGTGTATGTGTTTATTGTAGTATCCTATTCTAGATACCAATTTATTTTTCAGTTATTTTTACTCCATAACAAAGCATCACAAATATTAGTGGCTAAAAACAACGTTTAAAATTATCTCTCATAGTTCTGTTGATTGATTAGGTTCACTTGATTAGTTACTTGGGTTCTCTTATGCAGTTGCTGTCAGAAATCAGTTTTGGCTGCCTTTCTCTAAGGCTTGATTAAGTCAAATCTAAGAAGGATCACTCATATGGCTGGTAGTTTATACTCATTTTTGGCTCTCATGTCAGCCTGAAAGATGGACTAAAATACTTACACGTGACCTCTCTATATGACTTGGGCTAGACAAAGAACCAAGGTTTGGTTATGAGAAGTGTATCCCAACAGTAAGTGTTCAAAGAACTTCTGTTAGAAGCTACAAGTCCTCTTATGACTTCCTTTTTCTGTGTTCTTTTGGTGAAAAGCAAAGCATAGGGCCATCCCAGGTTCTTGTGGAAAGGATTACACAAGTTATAAACAGCAAGAGATATTTCTGATACTCTCACAAGCAATAGGGACAACCAAACCAATAGGTCGAGTCCCCGATCTTGAGGTTTGCCCCTATGAAACTTACTCCTGCAAAGGATAGGCTAAGCCTACTTAAAATTAGGCCTAAGAGTCACCGCCAGAGAACCTCTTCTGTTGCTCAGATGTGGCTTCTCTAAGTCAACACAGAAAGGGAACCCACTGCCCTCCCCTCCTACATGGAACATGACTCCCAGGGGTGTGAATCTCCCTGGCAATGTGCGACAGAAATCCCAGGATGAGCTGGGGCTCAGCATCAAGGGATTGAGAAAAACTTCTTGACCAAAAAGGGGAAGAGAAAAATGAGAAAAAATAAAATGTCAGTGGCTGAGAGATTTCCAACAGAGTCCAGAGGTTATCTTGGAGGTTATTCTAATGCATTATATAGATACCCCCTTTCAGTTTATGGTGTATTTAGTGGCTAAAGGGAAATACCTGAAACTGTAGAGCTGTGTTACAGTAGCCTTGTTTCTTGAAGATGATTGTACAAAGATACAAAGTTTACAAGGTGAATATGTGATTGTGAAAATCTTGTGTCTGATATCCCCTTTAGCTAGGATATGGACAGATGAGTAAAAAATATGGATTAAAAAATAAAAAATAATAGGGGGAACAAAGGTTAAAATATATTGGAAATATTTTTTATATTTCATAATATGAAATACTAGTGGTCAATGAGAGGGAGGGGTATGGGATATGGTATGTATGAGTTTTTCTTTGTATTTCTTTTTCTGGAGTGATGCAAATGTTCTAGAAAATGATCATGGTGATGAATCTACAACTATGTGATGATATTGTGAGCCACTGGATGTACACCATTTTTGAAATGTTTGTATGTTAAGAATGTTTGCGTTTGCATGTTTTTTTGTCAATAAAAATATTGAGAAAAAAAAAGCATGGCACAGGGCTGTCCCAGATTCTTGTGGAAAGAATTACACAGGATGTAACAGTAAGAGATATGGTTAACCAAGAAACTATCTTTAGAGTCTAGCTACCACTTGAAAATGATTAGTATCTTAATGATGTTTATTTACAAATATATTTTATTGAGTGATTTAACATTTTCCAGAGATAAGTGCATGCATATTGATTTAATTTTTATTGAGTGGTTTTAAGTTTTTCATAGAGAGCTGCATAATTTTTTAATATTTTTTGAGTGAATATTGTTGATATTTTCTTTAACTGAAAAATTCATATAAACATTTCTCATTTTATTTTCAACTATAGCTTTAAAATGTTGCATTGTTAGTTTCAGAGTCTTTTAAATTAATAGTTGCATTAATTAAAAGAGTCTTCTTAATTAATCTTAAGATCATCTTGGATAATATTGGGAATTATATTTTGTTCAATAAATGACATATAGGAAAGTGCATACCATTATTAGGCACAAAGTAAGAAGCAATAATGAAATTTTAACCTAACTGAACAATCCTTTTTTAATTTTTGAAATGTTTTAAACTCTTTTCTTATTTTTCTCCAAAGTTCATTATTACCTCATAAGTATATTGGAAAGATTAATAACTCAATTAACAGGCATATGGAGGGCAGTTTTAGATTCTGAAAGAAATATAATCTTAATGATAATGGTATAATGATTGCTTTAAAAATAAATTGACCTTTTTCTGAGGCAATTGATTAATTGTGCCCAAAATTAGCCACTTATGTTTTCTTCTGAAAACGTGATTTCAATCTTAATAGTATCAAGATTTATCTGAACCATAACTTCCTAGAAACTTTTTACTTTGTTTTTTGTTTGTTTGTTTGTTTTTAATGAAATCTTGATGCTTTTCAAACCTTCCTTTTCTGAGGTCTAAACTAACTTGAGAAATAAGATTCAGGAGTAGTGTAAATGGAAACCAACATATCTGCTTTATAAAACCATGCAGACTTTCTCACTCTTCATGTATAAATTGAAATTATCCACTTGCCTTGTATGTTTTCACCTTGCAGGTGAAGGGTCTCTTGTGATAAGTTTACAACATTTAGAAGCAGAGAATGCTATAGTCCTGATTATAGATTCTCTAAAAGAAAGATAAAAGGCCGTGTCAAATATATTTAAATTTTCTCCAAAAATCAGCAATCATCTAAGTCACCAATCTCTCCAAGAGCATGAGTGAGTAAGAAGGCAAGTAGAGACTAGAAGGGCAGTATGTCCAGGTGAGGTAGACAAAATAAGAATACTAGGAGAGGAAGGAAATGATTTCCTTTGCAAGAATAATGTAGAGGACTTCAAATACCTGTATAGACTTTTAAGTTTTTTATTTGTAAGTAATTTATTAGTAACCAATAAAAAACAAATGACAACAATAAAGATTTAAACTTAAAACGGCATTTTATGTGTACAGAGTACTAGATTAAAGCTTATCCATGAAAGGAAAACTTTTGTGTAATGCATAAAGTGGAATTTTTTAATGCAATTCTATAAGAATAAACATTGAATATGTCTCCCATTATAGAAAGTTTATCAGGTACTGATTGTTTTCTTATTTCTGTGGAATAAAGAATTTGACAAAATATCCTTGAATATAAAGCTGATTCATAATTAGCCAAATCGAAATTTTATATAAATCTCCTATGATTGCATTTGAAATAGTGATATTTTGGCTTCTAAAACCATTTTTTCTATATAATTTGTAATTTATTTATCAGTATAATTTGCTTTTACTATAAGGATGTCAATGCATTAAAAATATACACAAAAGAATTCTATAATCATTATAATAAAATCTTTTTTAACATTAGAAAGTGTTCTCTTTTACATGATTTGTGTTGTGATTAAAGGAAACAATTCACCTAAGCAAAAAACAAGAAGAGTCAATGAGAATTTCATTATTTTTAAGTATCTTCCTTGCACATGAATATTTTCATCAATAATATTTTAAACAAAAATTATAGTATTCAGAGCAAACTAAAGAGTTTTTGACCTTAGGAATGCCTTGCTTGTGCATTTAAGAATCCTTTAGCATAAAAGAGATTTGGGCAAAAGCATAGGGCAAATGAACATTGAATACCCTGGGTCAAAAAGTATTCATAATCTTTTAATAAATTTCTTCCTGAAAATTTAGAAGTAATATATTTTTCTACTTAGTCTATCCCCCATGTAAAAGAATATTAGAGATTTAAATCTGTTTAAGTGGCCAAATGTTAGCTCTGTGTAGATTTGCAAACACTTGGATTTAGAGATTTACATTATTATTGTATTTGACATGATAAATATAATTTAACGTGATAAATTTAATAATAATTGTCATAATATTTTAAATATGGAAGATATATTAGAAATCATTTAGAACACTCTTCTCATTTTTCAAAAGTTGTGACTCTTCCAATAACGTGGTTATTCCATAACCATGGTATGGTTATTTAGAAAGAGAACAAGGTTCAAAAGTAAATATTTCAGGCTTCTAGTTGACCAGATAGTGGTCCAGAATGCTGTTCCCCAACAGAATCTTTGCCAGCCAGCAAAAACTTGCAGTGCCATCTTCCTTAAAATTCCAGAGAACTGTTAAAGGATTGCTCTAATTAGGTAAATGCAAGTCAAGAAAACACAGCTATAGATATGGTAAGAGAAGCTTGTGATGCCCCTTTGTGGGCCTTCCCCCATCATCTGTCCAATGAAATCATAGAGCCATGTCTGCCCCCATTGTGGATCCAAGATCTACAATATCTGTCCTTCATTCAATGCCCCCTTTTAATTCTACTTCTCAGTTCTGGGACCCTGTTCTGGAGTTGCAGAGTAATGCTTATGTGCATACAGGAGTGTCATCTCTCTGATAGCAGGGTGAAAGACTGAACCAAAAACTGGTTTCTAGCTCACCTCTCAAAACTTGTATAGAGAGTGAAGTCATTAACAAGGCAATGTAAAACATCCCCTGGAAAAGCCTCCCCCCAAGGTAAAAGTAATAAAAGGACAAAACCTACTTTCTTGGAAATCTGGAGGACAATAGAGATGGGGAAAGGCCTCCACAAATGCTGAGCTGAGGGGGAAAAAAACACCAAATAAAGGTAAAAGAGCTATGACTCAGATCCACCAGTCCAGACCCTTCCTGCTCAGTGGCTCTTGAACAGCTTAAGAGTCTCACAGAGGAAGCAAGGCTCAAGTATCTTCTGCCTGATCATAGCAATGAGTTAGAACCCCACACATATCCAGGTACAGGGACCAAGTCTGCAGAAATCCAGAGCAGAATCCAGGTGGCTCACTAGTATGTGTATATATAAAGGCCATGAGGAAATTAAAAAGACTGGCAGGACTGTTGGCAAAAGGGGAATATACTTAAGCCCAGTCTCTCATTGCTGGATCACTAAAGCGATATAAAGGGCCTGTATGGATTGATCTCCATCTCGCTCCCCAGGTGGGATACCCTAATGGGGAAGGAATGAGAGGCATAAAAGACTCATGGAACAAAAGGGAAAACTGAACTTCTCTAAGGCAGAATGGGTCCCAGAACTGAAAAGTATAATTAAAAGGGGGTATTGAATAAAGGAGAGACATTAAACAAATCTCTCCTTTTGCTGGGAAGGAGAGATTTTTGTGCTGGGAAGAAAACTGTGCACAAGATCAAAGAGAATGGATCAGGATTCCTGGAGAAGGGTTAAAAGCTTTTGCCTAAAAGTGAAATAAATGCAAATAAAAGGGCAAACTTAACAATTGTACCACATATAGTGGGCAAAAATAAGGTGAAAAAGATCTGAGAAAATATGAACGGCTAAATAAGGGCTATAAAGGTCCAGTATAAGTTGGGTCAAGTGTCAAGAAGAGCCTTAACACATAATCAATCTATGCTAAAACCCTAGGCAAGAGGGAGAAAGTGATCTTAACAGTTGGTATATAAAAATAACCAGCTGTCCAGACACCAGCAAAAGTTACAAGCCATACTAAGAAACTGGAAGATATGGCTCAGTCAAGGGAACAAATTAAAACTTCAGAGGAAACCAATGCTTTGAAAGTATTAAGCAAAGAAGCTCAAAAGCTCTCCTAAATCAATTCAAGCAGATGAAGTAAAATATGAAGAGAAACAAACTAATGTTGGACATAGAGCTAAAAGATATTAAGTAACACAAAATGTGAGAAAAAAAGAATTAGAGAGTTTAAAAAGAAATATAAACAAATTATTTGGATGAAATGAACATCCAAATACACTAGAGGCAGGTAACAGCAGATTTGAACAGGTAGAAGAAAGAATCAGAGAACTGGAAGGCAAGAAATTCAAAATCATACAATCAGAAGAGATCAAGGAAATAATAGAAATAAATGAGCAGTGTCTTAGGGACAGCATGAAGTGTACCAATCATGGGAGTCCCAGAAGGAGAAGAGAAAGTAAAAGGAACAGGAAGAATATATGAGGAAATAATAGCCAAATATTTCCCAACTCTTAAGAAATACATAAATATACATACCCAAGAAGCACAAGGTACTCCGAACAGAATAAATCCTAATAGACCTATTCTGAGACATATACCAATCAGAATGTCAAGTGCTACAGATAAAAAGAGAATTCTGAAAGCAGCAAGAGAATAGCAATTGATTAAATTACAAGGGATTTGCAATAAGACTAAGTATCAATTTCTCATCAGAGTCCATGGGGGCAAGAAGGCAATGGCATGATATATTTAAGGTATTGAAAGAAAAAAACTGCCAGCCAAAAAATATTTATCTGGCCAAACTGCCCTTCAAAAATAAGGGAGAGTTTAAAATATTCAGAGATAAACAGAAAATGAGAGCGTTCACCAACAAAAGACCTGCCCTGGCTAACATCACCTTAATGCCAAGCCAGATAAAGATACTCCGAGAAAAGAAAATTACAGGCCAAATTCTTTTATGAATAGAAATGCAAAAACTTCAACAAAATACCCGCAAATTGACTCTAATAGCACATTAAAAGAATCACACACCATTATCAAGTGGGATTTATCCCAATTATGCAAAGGCATTCAACACAAGAAAATTGACTTAAGTAATACGTCATATTAAATGAAAAAAGGGGGAAAACATGATCATTTCTATTGATGCAGAAAAGGCATTTGAAAAAATACAAAATCCTTTCTTGATAAAAATAATTTAGAAAAATAAGAATAGAAGAAACTTCTTTAACATGATAAAGGGCATAGTAAAAACCCACTGTTAACATTATACTCATTGGTGAAAGACTGAAAGCTTTCCCTCTAAAATCTAGAACAGGACAAGGATGCCTACTGTCATCATTTTTATTCAACTTTGAACCAGAAGTTCTAGCCAGAACAATTAGTGAAGGGAAAGAAATAAAAGACATCCAAATTGGAAAGGAAGAAATAAAATTTTCATTCTTTGTAGAAGACATGGTCCTGTATATAGAAAATTCCCAAAAACCTACAATGAAACAATTCAGAATTCAGCAAAGGGGGTGGGAAGGCTCAAGATCAACATGCAAAATTCAGTAGTTTCTATTATCTAGTAATGAGTCAGCTGGGAAAGCAATTAAGAAAAAAATTTTACAATAGCAACTAAAAGAATCAAATATCTAGAAATAAATGTAACTAAGGATATAATGGACTTATACACAGAAAACTACAAAACTTTGTCAAAAGAAATGAAAAGATCTAGTTAAATGGAAGGATATGCCATGCTCATGGATTGGAAGACTAAATACTATTAAGATGTCAATTTTACCCAAAGCAATTTACAGATTCAATGCAATCCCAATTCAACAACTTTCTTTGCAGACTGGAAAACCATCAAATTTGTATGGAAGTATAAGTGGCCCCATATAGCTAAAAACATCTTGAAAAATAAGAATGAAGTTGAATGACTCACACGTCTCAATTTTAAAACCTATAACAAATATACAATAAACAAAATAGCAATAATAACAATAACATTGGCACAAGGATAGACATATAGATCAATGGAATCAAACTGGGAATTTAGAGATAAACTTCCATGCCTGCTGCCAAGTGATTTTTGACAAGGTTTCCAAATCTACTTCATGCATAAAAAATAGTCATTTTAACAAAAGGTGCTGGGAAAACTGACAGATGCAACAACTTGGATGAACCTTGTAGACATCATGTTAAATGAAATAAGCCAGACTCAAAATGACAAATATTATTTGATCTCACTGACATGAAGTAATTAGAATAAGCAAATTCATAGAGGCAGAAACTAGGCTATAGGTTACTAGGGGCCAGGGAGGGGTAGGGATAGGGAGTTAATACTTAACTGGTACAGAGTTTGTTTGGAGTCATGGAAAAGTTTTGGTAATGATAGGGCAACACTGTGAATGTAATTAACACCACTGAATTGTCTATTTGAAATTGGGTAAATTGGGGAACTTTAGGGTTATATCTATATATTACTAGAATAAAAAATTTCAAACTCATAGACTACTGCGATGCAAATCATGACCCCCAATATAAATTGTGGATTATAGTTAATATAATTATAATAATATTATTCATAAACCTGATAAAATTGCCATTCTAATGTGAACTGTTAATTGTAGGGAAAACAGTTTTGTGGTGGGGTGTATTTGGGAACTTCATATTTTCTGCAAGATTTTTCTATAATGTACAACTTATTAAATAATGAAAAATAAATTTTGAAACATAGATGTACTATATAGAGTTTTTTTTCCTTTATATCCAGTGATCCTTAGTCCAAGAAATGTATTAAGGATTAGCAAGTCTTTTAAATATGTATTGCATCTGAGGAGGTGTGGAGACTAGCCTGAAAGGCAAAATGTAAGCATGGAGAAGATGGATTACTCTTTCTTTATTTAGGGAATATATACTCATTAAATTATTTGAGAATCATTGATATTTCCAAAAAATGAATGTTAGGTTTTCTTTAAATATCTCAGATTATCCTTCACTGTTCGGACTTTGAAATTTAATGTCACAATTGAGAAAGAGAATCAGCAAAATTTCAGGTTAAATATCCTTTTTTTCTAATTTGACCTTCATCAGAAATATAAAGAGTTCCTGATACTCTGAAGATCTGGAAACCTGCACCTTTGAGGGCAGATTTCAATTTTAAAGGATTACACTCCCAAATGCCAGAGCTGCCAGCATCTATCCATGGGAAGCTGTTTAGGGACATTGTTCCTAAAATTATTGCTTCCAGCAGATGGCTTACCCACAAGTGAGGATGATTCAGTATTTAAAATGATGAGAAAGGTGGGACTTCTGGGTTGAAGACATTCACAACACCCAGCTTATTATTGAAAACCTCATATTGATATAAAATCTTGGCAGTTAGGACAGTAATTAGAAAATATTTCCTCACCTATTTTTACAAAATACTTTTCTTCAAATGGTATGTATTACACAATTTTGAGGGTATCATGAATCATAATTGAATTAATTTCAAATTTTTTCAAATGCTCACTTTATGGGCACTAATCTAATAATTTAAAATTGTAAAATATTCCATGACAAATGCTTTTCAGGTAGCAGTTTATTCTCTGCTGAATGCTAGGTAGATTATTGTGACAGTATCACCCTAATTAAAATGCACCTAGGAAAGTATCACTGTGGTCAGGACTTCAAAGGTGGTTAAGACAAATTAATATTGTGAGCCCAAGAGATATATTATAAATTCTTCTTTATGCTTCTTTTATTTCTTTCAAGGACAATTTACCCCCTACAGACATAACTGACCTTTTAAATTTCTTATTGTCTCTTCCTGAAGGTACTTTAATTCACTGCCTAGCAACTTCAGACTTATTTTTGCTGCATTATAATGTTTTGCACCAAAACAACGTGCCATAACATCAATTTCCAAAATTAAGTTGGAAATTAGAAATTAGGAAGAATTTAAGATGAGCTAAGTTGTTATTATTTTTTTAATGTGGCAAACAAATAAAGATCATGATGGTTGATCATTATATTTACCAAATGTATTTTAGACACATCACTTATATATGAAGTTACTTAAGTTATAAATAAGTATTTGAAGAAATGACAAACTATTGAAAGAGGGCAAGTCAAATTTAAATACACTCTTCTTTGTGTTTTATCTTTGAACTCTTTTTATATGTTTAAGATAGTTACATTAAAAAATTGTGAATACTTCTATCTTTTGGAAAAAGATTATTTTATGATAAATTCATGTTTCTAATTTTCATGATTTTTCATGTCGAGTAAATCTTATTCCACATGATTGAAGAAAGTATATAAACAAGAAAGAAAAAAACATTAAAAAATAATTGAGGGTGGGCCACGGTTGCTTAGCAGGCAAGAATGCTTGCCTGCCATGCCCGAGGACCCGGGTTTGATTCCCAGTGCCTGCCCATGTTAAAAATAATAATAATAATAATAATAATAATTGAGCTATTAAAGAATATGTTTATGTTATTAATTCAAACAAAGGAAGCAGTGTTGTCTAATGATTATACGCTTAATCTTTGGGGTCAGACTGCCTTGCTTAATGCACATTTTATATGGATAAACTTGGGCATGTGAATTAATTTCCCTGAGCCTCAATTTCATACGGTAAAATGGACAGTATGACAGTAATTGTCTCACATGGTTGTATGGGGATTACGTAAAAGTTCAGTGCCTAGCCCAAAGTAAAGGCTTAGTGAACATGTGCTTTATTGTGAAAAAGTAAGGGTAATTTCTGATCACTGATATTCTTCCACTTAGTTATGATAAATTGCCTGGAAGGCTACATCTGGTTTTATTGTTCTCTTCAGAAAACTAACTCTGGAGACTTTCCATTAAACAAATTGAAGGCCAGATTGTATAAATATTTATACCCTGAAGGCTAAATCTTTTATTGTCTTTATCATATATTGTGAACATCTATGGGATTCTAATGCTATAGGGGATCATTTTTATAACAATTGGCACTTTAGGGGATGCACAGAAAACAGTTAGCATAGAAGACCTGATGATTAGAGTGACCTGTTCTGCAGTTCTAACCCTTGGCGAGGTTTTGAAATGTCCCCTAAGAGTTAAGGTTGTTTCCTGTGCCTGAG
Organism: Tamandua tetradactyla; assembly: GCF_023851605.1. Taxonomy (NCBI): domain Eukaryota; kingdom Metazoa; phylum Chordata; class Mammalia; order Pilosa; family Myrmecophagidae; genus Tamandua; species Tamandua tetradactyla. The sequence continues at coordinate 148,416,573 of NC_135327.1, forward strand.
ACAGTGAGTAGTGTTTTGCAACCTGCCTAGAGTATAGGAAAACAATGTCATTAATGGTAAACATCTATTTTCCTTCTGAGAGTCTGGAAATTTGATGACTGTTGCTGAATGCAGTCAGAATATGTCAGAGCATACCTGGGTAACCAGGTCATAATAAAAACCTTGGACTCTGAGTTTCAAATGGGTTTGCCAGGCCATAAATGCTGCTATGCCTGTTCTGCTATATCCTTCTCTTAGAGGAAGCAGCATCTAGGAAACCTAAGTATAGATTGCTCCAGACTCTACCTGATATAACTTTTTGCCTTGCCAATTATTGTAATAAACTATTATCATAAGTGTACCTGTTTCTGAGTCTTGTTAATTCTTCTAGCGAATCTCCAAACCTGTGATCGGCTTCCTTAACATTTCATGGCGACCTCTGCTGGACTCCAAGCATCTCCAAACATTTGTGTCTCTGTTCTCCAAGTGTCAGCATCTGTGTCAGCTCTGCTCTGAAGTTTCTGTCAGCTTTGTCATTTCTATCGTTTTTCTGACTCTCTCCAAAATGTTTCCTCTTTTAAAGGATTCCAGCAAACTAATGAAGACCCACCTGGGATGGGTGGAGTCATATCTTCATCTAATCAAAAGATCACACCCACAATGTCACATCTCTGTGGAGATAATCTAGTCAAAAATTTCCACACGACAATATTGGGTCAGGATTAAGAGAAATGGCTGCCTCCACAAGACTGAATCAGGATTAAGATGTGACTTTTCTGGGGTACATAATATTTTCAAACTGGTTTAGCAAGATTAAAGGAAAGGTGTGACTATGCCCTAATGTTGTCTTTTCCCCCTATTTGTCAAGAATTATTCACTGTGGTAGCAATTCCTATTTGTACTATGTTATCATATCATAAGGATTTTGGGTCTTCTCTTAACTGGGCCAGAGATAAGATCTTACTGTTTTGTTGTATGCCTCTCATCTACTTAAGCAAAAGAAAACCACTGCTATCTTTTCCCCTACTTTGTTAATTAAAATTTTATAATGTTTCTGCCTCAAGGAACAACTTCTATTCTGAGTTTAAAAATTTGCAGTTTTCCTGGGTTTTGAAGAAAAGATTATCTTCTGAACATTTATTTGAATTTTTTATAACAGCTTTATTGAGATGTAATTCACATGCCATAAAACCCTTTAAAGCATACAGTTTACTCATTTTGAGTATATTAACAGATATTTCAGTATATTCACCATCACCACTATCTAATTTTCAGATATTTTCATCATCCCTAAAAAGACGTCCCATACTCATTGGCCATCTTTCCCATTCCCCTTCAGCCCGCTCCCTAATAAACTACTTTACTTTCTGTTTCTATAGCTATGTCTATTCTGTTCATTTAATATAAATAAATCATATAAGATGTGACCTTTTGTGAAAGCCTTCTTTCATTTGGTATTATGTTTGCAAGGTTTATCTACATTGTAGCATGTATTAGTACTTCATTTTTTTTTTTTTTTTTTTGCATGGCAAGGCACTGGGAATCGAACCCCAGTCTCCAGTGTAGCAGGCGAGAACTCTGCCACTGAGCCACCACAGCCCACCTAGTACTTCAGTTCTTTTTATTTCTGAATAATATTCCCATATATAAATATACCACAATTTATTCACCCACTAGTTGATGGTCATTTGAATTGTTTCCATTTCTGGCTGTTATGAATAATGCTGCTACTAATATTCATGTACAGTACAAGTTTTTGTGTTTTCAGTTTTCTGGAATATGTACCTGAGAGTGGAATCGCTGGGTCATATGGTAACCCTACGTTTAACATTCTGAGGGAATACCAAACTGTTTTCAAAAGTACCTGCACCATTTTACATTCTCACCTTTAGGGCTTTAATTTTGCCACTAGTTATTATCTATCTCTTTTTTTGACTCATCATATTGGGTGTGCAGTCATATTTAATTGTGGATTTGATTTACATTTCCCAGATAATTTCTTTTCATGTGCTTATTGGCCATTTGAATATCTTCTTTGAAAAAGTATCTATTCAAATCCTTTCCCCATTTAAAAATTATTTGCTTTTTTTATTGTTAAGCTGTAAGAGTTCTTTATATATTCTGGATATAAGTCCTTTATCAGATAGGCATTTTTAAAATATATTCTCTCATTTCATGGTTTGTTTTCTCACTTTGTGGTCAAAGTCTCTTAAGGCATAAAAGTTTTCCTGATTTTTCTAGAGAAAATAGTTTATTAGTTTTGTAATCAACCCATGTATATAAGACCTTACATAAAACAGTATGTTACTCATGTAAAAATATTTTTAAAAAAATTAAGCTTAACTTTTCCACACCAATATGGCTGTTAATTTCTGTACAATGTCAACTCAGCACACTACAACTAGGATACTTTTACCAAAGTTGACAGCATGGCTAAAGTTTCAAAAAATTTAAATTATGTATATGTACGTATCTATTTATACAAAAACACCAGTAGCGCTGTGTTATGTATCAATAGCAGCAACAGCTTTTCCAGTTTCTGCAATCATCCAAAAAAATTATCCAGCACACACTATTAAAAAAAAAAAGGAAAGAAAAGTATTTTTAAAATCCAAGAAAACAGCAAATTCTATTACTATTATGGTTCCTGGCACCACTTTTTATTAGCTTCTCAATCATCATCTGGAAAGAAAACATTCTAGAATAATGTCATTAAAAACACATCTGATATAGCATGGCTGCTACTATGTTTCATAAAGCAGGTACACAATATTCTACATTCACAGAGGTATGATACAGCATTGTCCTACATCTATAATACTAGAGGATACAATTAAAAAGGCATTATATGAGACGATTCTACTTTTCCAGCAGAGGGTTCAAAGGTTGGTGTGACACAGCACTGGTGAAGACGTGTACCTTAGACAAGATTTTCTTTAATTAGCAGCTCAGTTCTAAGGACATTGCTTTTCATGAATATCAGCTAAACACCACTTAAAAAAACAAACAAAAAGAAAACATTTGATTCCTACAAAGATGATGGAGTGGGGGCAAGCAGGACTCAACCTAACTAGTATTTTGCCAATCTGTCATGTTTGAATGGTGGGAGCTCCATGGAAGAAAGGAGAGTGTAAGTAGCAATTCAAAGTGTCGGGCCACAACCAAAACACAGCAACATTTCATACAGAAGCAGTAGCCCCAACACTTCCTATTTAGAGACATTCCTAAATATATAATCTTTTTTTTTCTTTTTTGCATAGGCAGTTTTACTGGGAATCGAACCCAGGTTTCCGACATGGCAGGTGAGAACTCTGCCACTGAGCCACTGTGGCCCGCCCTTAAATATATAATCTCAATACAAAATCTTAAAAGTTTTTACTTTTGATGAAATTCAATTTATATATTTCTTCTTGTTCTATTTATCTTTTTGTTCCATATCAAGGAAACCAATACCTAATCCAAAATCATGGATGTTTACTTCTATGTTTTTTTAAAAAAAGTGTTAAAATTTTAGCTCTTACATTTAGGACTATGATCCATTTTGAGTTAATATTTTATATGATGTGAGACTGGTATCCTATTGGATATTCATACAGATAGCCTTATGAATATGGATATCAGTTTTCTAAGCACCATTGAATATATGCTTGAATTTAACTAAAATGTAAAAATAATGCATAAATAACCATATGCATTCCCAGTAAGAAACACTTTCACTTCTGTTTTTTTTTCTTATCTAGTCTTCACAACGAATATAGTAGTCCTGAAAAAAATGTCTTTTTCTTGGACAAAGAAAATCCAAGAAAAAGTTTTTCAGACTGTTCTGAAAAGACATTCATCAAATGCTTTAAACAAATCTTCTGTGTAGGTCCCATTTACATGCTAGTTGAGAATATTGTACTTTCAATCTTAATGTTTCAAATGCAGACTTTCTAGTTTGGAATCTGGAACATTTCCCAGATTTCATAGATCTTTAGCCATCTCTTGGTGAAACTATTCTAGTATATATTATTTTAACTGAATTCTTTGTATTTTATACTTTAGATTAGGGGCTCTGATTAAAGTAGCCTTAAATATTCAAAGGTCTCAATGGAGTGCTTAGTACTAATCTCTTTATTTATACATATTTCAGATTTCAGTGAAGTGGTCTCCCTGGAATTTGCATATGTGTGTTTATGTGTGTGTGTGTGTGTGTTTTGCTTTTTAAACCAGGTGCTATTTATATTTTTCTTTCCAATGCTTGTAAAGTCAAGTCTGCTTTAAACTTTCTATAAGTAAGTGTATTTGCAGAATTTGGTTTTCATCATTCAACTAGAAAAAATAAGAGATATAATGAAGGATACTGTTCTGGTTTTCTAAAGCTGTCAGAATGCAATATACCAGACCTTTTGCAATGGCAATTTATTAGTTTACGAGTTACAGTTCTTAGCCATGAAAATGTGCAACTCAAGGCATCATCAGGATGATACCTGGACTCTGAAGTCAGGCTGCTGGCATCTGGGGCACCTCTGTTAGATGCTGTTTTAATTTCAGAATATGATATACCTGAAACGGAGTGGCTTTTAAAAAGGGGAATTTATTAAGTTGCAAGTTTGCAGACCTAAGCCTGCGAAAATGTCCAAATTAAGGCAACGCTATGGAAATGTCCAATCTAAGGCATCCAGGAAAAGATAACTCAGTTCAAGAAGGCTGATGATGTTCAGGGTTTCTCTCTCAATTGGAAAGGCAAGTGGTAAACACTGTGACATCTGCTAGCTTTCTCTGCAGGCTCCTTGCTTCATGAAGCTCCCCAGGTGGCTTCCTTCTTCATCTCCAAAGTTCTCTGGCAACACTGCAGAGCCAAAAATGGAAACAATTCATTTTTGAGAGAGCAGTTGACTCTGAGCTTTTATTGGAAGCTTCTGATGCAAAGAAGTGAAACTCACACAGCATCCATTCTAGTGGAGAGGCTACAATAACAGGTGCATCCTCTTTAATTTCTCAGAACAGTTTGAATAATGTGCCCGTAATCCAGAGGCAAATGGTGTTGGTGGTATCAGTGATATTGGTGGTGGAGGCTATGATGTCTTCATGCAGCTACAAGACCACTCTGGGGCATAATTGTTTGATTTGGTTTTGTTTTCCCTGCTGATTAGCCTTAAATTCCAGTTCTCCAATTATCCTAGGGACCCTGTGACCTATAAGGTATTCTTTCTATAAACTGTTCTTCTGCCATTATTAATGAGTTGATTCCTATCTTTAAATTAAGAGGCCTGATCAATATATTTGAGATTGAATAAAATGAAAAAATGAGAAGGAAGATTGAGAAACAATGAGAGGGAGGGAGATTATGAGAAACAGTGGAATGAAGAGAGGCTGGGAGAGGGAGAGAGGATGAGGAGAGGAAGGAAATAAAGATACATTACTAAAGATATGACTAAGATACCTCCTACTTTGGGGGGAGTATGAACCCTGCCAAAATGTTAAATTTTGTATTGCATACTGGTATTTGGGGCAAGGAGGCTGCTTATAACCGGAAGTGACATACCTGAGGAATCTATACATTTTACATAAGGGTTGAGAAGATAAATAACATGGTGCTTCCATAATATTTTACTGAGCATTATTGAAATTGTATCTTTGGTGGTTTGAAACTCTTATGTACCCCAGAAAAGGCCATGTTCTTTTAATCCACCCCTGTGGGCAGAGAACTATTGTAGGTAGGACCTTTTGATTATATTATTTCAAATGGGTTGCTGCCCCAAATGGGTCTTAATCCTTTTACTGGAGTTCTCTACACAAGATGAAATTAAGAGAGGCTCAAGAGAAAAGCTCCAGACAAGCTAAGAGAGGACCATCAGAAGCTCAGCAAGGAAGTCACTAGAGCCAGAAGCTGAAAGAAATGAAATCCGGGTATGAAGGAGCAGCAGACAACAGCCATGGGCCTTCCATGTGTGCCGGTTTGGAACTGTTGTGTACCCCAGAAAAGCCAACTTCTTTGATCCTCATTTAATGTTGCTGGGAACATTTTTATTGTTTCTGTGGAGATGTGACCTACCCAATTGTGGATGATAACTTTTGATTAGATGGTTTCCATGGAGATGTGTCTACACCCATTCAGGGTGGGGTTGCTTACTGGAGCCCTATAAGAGGGAACCATTTTGGAAAAAGCTTTAGCTTCTTTGCATCAAAAGTTTCCAATAAAAGCTCAGAGTCATCTGCTTGACTCCAGGCTTTAAGAGAAGCTAGGCATATCATTATCTCAAATATTTGGCTTCTGCTTGGGTTTTGCCTTATAAAATTGAGTCATCCCCACATATAGGAATTTATTTGATATGCATAGTAACCCAGAACATTGGTATATGTCCATACAACCAACCAATTTTATGAATTCATTCTAAAAAATAGCTAAAATGATTCATGTCAGAATGACAGCTAAAATTATAGAAAACAAGCAAAATATCTTAAAATTTTTTTTTCTGAAGTTGGTGTCATTCTGCTAAACAGTGAAATAAAATTTAGTTTGTTTTAAAGCCAATCTTCTGAACAAAGCTCTGTTTATTACAACTTTTGAATGGCATTCTAAGGACTATTGTCTTTAATAATTTCAGGACTAACTTGCTATTATGGACTTACTAAACTGTATGATGTTTCAGATTCATTCATGATGACAGGAAAAAAAATCAAAGTGAAAAAAAAAGAAACTAAATTAAATGGCATTTTTTATCTTTTCACCTTAGTCAATCTTTAGGTATATAAGTGTCTATGATTTTTTTTTCTTTGCCACATGGTAGGTTAACAAAAGGATTCTACTTTTTCTTTAGAATCTGATGATGAGATTATACAACTTGAGTTTGGTGTCTAAATAATAAAGTACTTGTATTCTAGAAAAGGTTGCCATTCCCACTTTTAGAGCAGTACTTGACTATAAGCTAAAAACTATTTTTTGGACAAAACTATTGAGGAATAGAGTTTTTAAAAATCCACAAATCTTTGGATCAATGTGTTCTTCAAATTAGGTATTTCAACTATAAACCCTTGAATTTCCCCATATTTTGAGCTATAAAATGCGGCTGGACGTAGTCTGGACTACCGCCACCTTCTAGTTTATTAGTCTGTCAAAAGCTACTTTTAAACACTGTCAAATATTAGTATATTGTCATATATCCAATTATAAAATATTCTAAACCTTTCTTTCAATTTTCTTATCCCAGCCCACATGCACATGCGTGGCTGCAAACACATGAACACACACATCAACTGGGACCTAGTGCAGTAAAAACTCTATCAGTTCTCTCACACTGAATTCTTTGAAGGATCAGACTTCAAATGAAAAGTCAAAGTGCGACATGACTTCATAGACAAGCTCAGCTCCTGAGCAGTAGAAAGATAATAGAAATAATTTTTAATCTGCTTTTATCACAAGGCAATCCAATTATAAGTAAAACAATGTGTGGCAAGGACGTAAAGATGCGGAGTTGTTGGTGAAAGCAATAGATTTATCATATGATACAAATGACTTTATTTGTTTGTTTATTTATTTATTTATTTATTTATTTATTTATTTATTTATCTATCTATCTATCTAGGGGACGTGCATGGACTAGGAATTGAACCCAGGTCTCCTGCATGGCAGGTGAGAATTCTAACACTGAACTACCCTTGCACCCACCCCACCACCTTTAAATTTATTTTTAAGAAAGCATTTTGGGATCTATATTGATGAATAAGTTATTGACTCTGGCCCTTTAAAATTTATTCTAAACATTTTGTTTTATTAGTTTTCTGTATTACACTACCCTTGCCATTTGGTTTATATAATCTGAAGCAATACTAACCGTTGAGCACCTAGAGGATATAGACCTAGTAGAATGAAACTGTAAATTAATACAAAAGCACCCAGTATGCTATAACCATTCGGGGGAAAATCCCACTACTTTTCCTTAATATAGAATCATCTTTGTATGACCTGAATGCCGCTTTAGAGAAACAGAACATTGTGTAGAAGTAGTTATAACTTCTTTGATTTCAATAAAGGAAATGTGAATAGTCAGGTAAGAGTTAACGAAGTAGTCTATTGTTCTGTTTTCACGTACCCTGAAAAATATATTTTGTAAACTTGATAGAATACTCATCATTTTCTAACTGTTTCATCATTTTCAAACTTTTCCAGATCATGTTGATGAGCAAAGTATAAAACTCTTGTGTGAATGTGTGTGGTACAGGATCAGTGGCTGTTAACCAAACAGTGACAGGAAGGGTAGGGGTGATTAATGAAGGAATGGGGCAGGAGGCAACAGGGACCCACTTACAGAATGTAACATTTTCATAAACTGCATGTCCTCCAAAGAGCTGCTTATTATGGCTCCTTCAGTAGCAATCACATTATTTCTCATGGAATCTGCCACATTCCTTATTAGTGCTTCAATCCCAAGACAACTCTTTTCAATATAGTCCTTTGTTGTGCCATAGACTGTTCAAACTATTTTATCACTGACAGTTTTCCCCGATCTCTCCTTTATCTCATCATAACCTGACACTCTCATAAATTTATGTTCTCTTAATTGGGGGAAATTTAGAACAGTTAGATAACTGACATCTGGGCAAGTGCTTAATTCCAACCTTGGTTATTCAAGTCTTTCAGAACTTTTTCTAATTATCCCTTTCTACATATTCTTATATCCAAACCTATGTGTTTACCTAAGCACTGTTAAAGTGGACATAACATAAGTAATTTTAATCATAATACTTTTGTGGACAGGGATGGCATAAAAATCAATATTGTCTGACCTCCCCTGCTAGAGGCATGTGTTTCAGGAGCCGGGGCTGGGCTGGGAGAGGGTGTTCCTATGAGCTATGGTGCATGTCAATAAAGAAGGACCAAAAGGAAAGCATCTTATCAAGAAACCAACGTTGACTGTCATGTAAAACAAATAACTGAGGAAAAATTCTATCAAGGAAAGAGATTGGATAATTCTGACGGGCACTGCTGTCCAAAGAATAAGTTGTCTGGGGGAATTATCTGTGCCAAAGGAATACAGTCAGAAATGCTATGGCAGCCCAGAGTAGAGAATCCCCTCCCTTAGGGAAAAGGGTGGAGCCTTGAGCAGGCAGCAGCCTGTGTGACCGGAACACAGACTTACAAGGTCGCTGAGCCTAATCACTGTTGGTAATCAACGTTCATGAGACTCACCAAAGACTTCTTTTTGGCCATGTCTCAGGAAGCTCTGCTATATAAGGCACTCCCCTTCCTCTTGTTTTTTGCAGATCACTGATTTTCATGCCCTGATCAGCACCATTGGGAAAGAGCCGTCTCCTGTAAGCATGTGCCAAATTAAACTCATGGAGAACTTTTTACCTGGTGTATTCTTTGGTCTTGGGCTTCAGCTGAGTTCGAATATTTGGCACACCAGCCAGCAGACCAAAGAGCTACCAGGTGTAAAAGGCATGAGTACTGGGAAATGTGACAGCCCAGGGGGAGTTCCTGGGTAGCCTGCAAAATGCAAGTGTGGGGAGGGTGGCAGGGGTGGGGTATAATCTCTTAGATGAATGGGGACCACTTAGGGAGTATGGAGATGCTTATAACTTCTTGCCTGGACTAATAGCCCTCCTGCAGCAGGGCACAGGACAGCTGGGATTTCATAAAAACAAGGAAAACCACCAAGCAGCTGCAGCTGTGGCTTGACCACTTTTGGAAGCTGTGCATTCAACTAGGGGGGAGGCCCTGAAGGCTAAAACAGCAGTTCACCTGGGTTTAATTTAGACAGGGATATGCAGGTGGCCCAAGTGGAATGAAAAGACACTTTAAATGAGTGGCTATGCCAAGCAGATAAAAATTTGCAAACATTAGCATGTTGTCAGCCTAGGGTAAGGGGGCAGAAGTTACCCAATGCTCAAGTAAGACATATTTTAACTTCCCTTGATTGGGATCCTAAAATCTGGGACACAATGGCTTTCTCTTCAGATGGTGAGGATTCCCAGTATGGCTGGGAGAAGGAGGATGAAAGGTATAGATGTGTTCACTTCTGCTCCAGTGTAAGATTAAGTCAGAGCATGTCCCAGCCCCACTGGGCCCCCAGGTGGACAGGGATGACACCGCTAATGTGGCCCCAGCCCCAACTCTGTCCACTGAGCAAAAAATACATGTTATAGTAACAGATTTTACTGCCTCTGAATTATGAGATTTTGGGACTCAATATAGGCTAAAACTTAAAGAACTTTTATCAAATTGGCTACTGCAATTGTCCAATACTGATGCAGACAGTACACTGCTCTCAGGGTATGAAATGAGTAAATTGTCCTCTCATTTTGCATCAATGCATTTATTTGTTAGCCCCAACAATGAAAAAAATTTGCTACTTAATTGGCTCATATTCCAGTGTAAGGAGGTATGGCCCAGAGAGGAGGAGTTGCCCTATCAACCCTCTACTGGAGCACCATTGAACAAAAAGATGCATTAAGGGGGCTGGGGATGAAGCATGCGATTTACACCCTGGGTGTCATTGGACCAGAGAGTGTAACTTCACCACAGGAATTAATGAGATAATTCTCCATACTGCTCCTAATCAGTGGTATGGGACTTTGGTGCCCATTCTCAGCCTACTTATAGGACAGTCCATCTCACAGGCTGCCCAAATGATTGTACATCTTGGAGAGACAGATTATCTAAGGTGAAGGAAAGTGGAGTCAGAGCTATGTGTCACATTCGGAGGGAACATGATGATCCAAACTGGGTGTCACGTACACAAATGTGGACAGACCAAATAGCTGCTGGAACCAAAGATGAGGACATCTATGTGCAGCCAAATGCAGAGTTAGACTGTGGAGCAAGCTGCCCAAGGAGCAGAGTTTACTAAGCTTGAAACCAGGTCACTAGAGTAGAACATGAATTCTGACCAAAATATGAAAATGAGAAAAAAGTTTGGGAGGCAAAGGGTGGAGTGATGCCCCCTTTGTGTGCAGTGGTTCCAAATGTTGCCTCTTTGCTATGAGGAATTATCACTCAATCCTTTAGTATTCCCATATATAAGTCCAGTCAGCCTGTTTTTATCTTCACCTGGGAAACAGAATGAAGGATTTTCATTGTGCTCCATGAGGCTATTTATATGGCTCCATCATCTGCCACAGTAAAATAAGTCTCAGCCTCATTGTTGTTTTGCCTTGGGAGTCTGAAATGGGTAATTGAATAAATTGCAATGCTTTGGCTGCTCTGCCAAATTCTTGGGATTGTTAGGGTATTGGAAATTTTTCATTCCTCACTTAGCCCAAATGCTAAAACCTGTGTCTGTTTTGACGAGGAATCAATATCCCTGGGAATGGGATACCCTCCAGCAGCTGCTTTTAACTCTCTCAGGCTTTATGGGGAGTGGATCCAGTTGTGGCTCATACCAATATTGGCTAGTGGCAAAGGTAAGAGTCCAAATGAGTTTCCATCAGTTTTGTGCTCAGCTCTAGAAAGGAACTGAACTATAGTCAGCAACAGCCCTTTAAGCACAAATATGTAAGAAAGGACACCATATGGTGGAAAACTGGGACCATGCAAAGCAGCCAATGGAATGAATTAAAGGCTATATGGAAGGTTATTGTTCATAAACCAGGAGAAGCATTAACTATTTGTACTGACAACTGGACAACCTGCCTTGGCCTATCAACTTTTGGGAAACACCTGGAGTAGCCAACCCATCTGGAACCAAACCACACCTCTCTGAATTCCACAGATTGATTCTAAATGCTTTAAACCTTGGTCCATCCCTGTTGCCTGATATTTGGGGTTCAAGAACAGAAGTTGATTTTTCTTATGGATTTTTAAATGCTTAGCAGGTTCCTCACCATTGTACAGTCACAGAGGCAATGTTGATCCTGCAGAGAGAATGCCATCTAGGTCTGGCTTTGTGTTAAGCATTGGAGATGTGCTAATCATCGGAAATGCTTGTTGACCAAGGCAGGCATGCCAATTGTATATGGCCCTCACCAGCCTCAGTTCACAAGCCTGAGCAGCTTCTCTCACTCCAGTTAAATTACTAACTGCTGGACCTATGCAAGCCCTGTGAATATAGTCAAGAGATCAGTATGCTACAACTGCAACAAGGTAGTGAAAATAACTTGTTCTTGCCAATGCCACAAGCATTAGAGATTGGGGGAAATGACGTCAATTGGCCATAGTCCTGGCCAATGCAGCCGCACTGGTTAGGAATCTTAAGATTGTGGGATAATGAAACTTTTTATAGAGATGGTAAAAAATTATTTTTTTGATTTTACTGACTAGGAAGATAAGTAAATGTCAATTTTTCATTATAAACTTGTTTTGGAATTGTGCCTTGTTAGTCCAAATAATGGAGATGGCATTGGGTAGAGATGGATTGTTCCCTGCATTGTATATATGTTTACTATGTGCTGGTACTGTATTGCTACCTAGAGTGTATAAACAAAAAAGTTGTTCTAGAGTGTGACACTTTGCTTTTATGCTCCCTTGGCAGAATTCTGTTTGTTAGTGTCCAGTGTGTAACAGAATAATCTAGTGAGTGAGTTTTAGAAGGAAAAAAAGAGAGAGTAACTTTTTAAGGACAAATCTGAAAATAGATAGCAACAGTATTTTTTATATGCATAGTTAGATATACTAATGTCTATTGATAAGAATTCCTTCCTGTGTTGGGATCATATTGAGAGAATATGGTCATTCTCATATGGTGAAGCTGAGTGTACACTGACCTACCATCACTGGGTGCCAATGGCCTGCCTCGGACTCTGACCCCTGTGAATAGGAATACCCTGATGGCCTGGCAGGATTGAGCACATTGGAAGATCTGGAAGGGAATCTTTGCATTTAGGACTGAATTCACAGGTTTTGTCAATTGTCCATGGAGTGACTTGGTTTTCTTTTTTGGCCCTAGTGGCATCATCTTGTGAAGTTGTCTCTGTGTGGGGGACTCCTTGTGTTCTGTTGTCTCTTGTAATGTTGTTGAATATAGGTCCAATGTCTATCCTATGGTCAACATAGACTGCTGCGTGGGGGTAAATTGTGGCAGCCCAGGGGTCAGGACCCCCCTCCATTAGGAAAAAGGGTGGAGCCTTGAGTGCACAGCAGCCCACGTGGGCAGAACACACACAGTGAAGGTCACTGAGACTAATCACTGTTGGTAATCAATTTTCATGAGACTCCCCTGAGACTTCTTTCTGGCCATTTCTCAGCAGGCTCTGCTATATAAGGGATTCCCCTTTCTCTCTTTTTTTTTTGTGGATCACTGATTTCTATTCTTGAATGAGCTACCATTAGGGAAGAACTGTCTCTTGTAAGCAGGTGTCAAATTAAACTTATGGAGAACTTTTGCCTGTTGTGTTATTTCGTCTTGGGCTTGAGTAGGGCCAGAACAGATGCTCTTTACAGGTTTACAGACTCTGCCTTGAGGAAAAAGGGAGCTGTTAAAACCAATGTATTTTCCTCAGAGACCCCTACTTCTGAGCAGGGTGAGTCTGGGCTTCTTCAATTTTTCCCATTAAGTGGTTCAAATGTGTCTTCACAGTCTCCACTGCAGAGAGACGAGTTATGAGCAGTGCTCTTCTGGAAACAGACTTCCCAGTTAACTAGGGGTGGAGTTGCCAAGACACGAATGTGGTCCTTGTTCTTCACTCACTTTGTTCACCACTTCATTCAAATTAAAATGTGTTTATTAATTGTCAGGGGCTCTACTAGACATTGAGAACAAGTTAAAATAGATACAGTTCTTGTCACCATGGAACTCCAGTCCAGACAATTTATAGACTCAACCCCCTCTATTTTCTGGACCGTCCATTTAGCAGTTTATCTCCTTGTTGGAATGCTAGTAACCATCTGTTGGATAAGCAGAAAACAGTAAGACAGCCAGGATAGGCATGGGCAAGAACTTCATAAAGCACAAAGCACAGGTTTTCCTAGAGAATATCAAGAACTTACATCCTCTAAAGAATGCAGAGTATGAAAAGAATCCACTATTCCTACGATAGAAGATATACTTAATTAGGGAGGGCTGTGAATCAGTATAGTGGATGTTGCTGTGGAATGTGGGGAACAATTCTATTGTAGATATTGGGTATAACAACAATTTATTATTCAATTCAGTGTAGATCTAACTCTGGATGCATTCTTCCCTCAGAATTGTATTCTAAGAAATACCATGCCTGTATTTAAAAGTTATCTTCAACATTTGAACCTTAAACATAATCTCTTGAGAAAACAGCAAACGAAAATTCTTTTAATGCAGAGAAAAATTTCTTAAAAATCCTATTGTTCTAGCTTTTTCTCTGAGTAAGAGAAGTTTCTCTGTATCCTGTCTTTTCTTACTAAACTCTCAGAAAATTCTTCATCTATTCACCATGCAGCAAATTTTCTCTTCTCTCATTTTCCCAGTCCCCCTACCACTGCCATCCTGCTAGTTGCTTTCATCTTTTCCAATATAAACAAAATAAAGCCAATTTTCTGCCTCTCAATTTTCCCTATCAATCATTACCCTGATTCTAAACAATGAAGAGCAGAAATTGAGCAGGCAGGCAGAATTCCCCTTAGTAGAGAAAGAAAAGTGTGAATAACTTATTTTCTTGTCACAGAAATTATCCTTCAGATTTATATCTAGAGCCAATGCATATATTGTATACTTATTGAATCTAGAGTTATATCAGACTTATTTGAATTCAGTTTGGCTGATATTAGATATTTGACTTCGGGCAAGTCAAGTAATTTTCTCCTCTCAATGAAGTTATTAATAGCTACCACATGGGGACCTTGAAAGGATTACATGGATAATATAGAAAAAGTTTTTGATGTGAATAGTATATAGTAGCTTAGAATAAAACCTAGTTCCTTTGAAGAAGTCTCTACTCTACTTAGCCAGTAAACAATGACACACTGAGTCAGTAAAAAAAGAAGAAATCTTAAGTCTTTGTAAGTCTTATTTTTACTGAGCTGAAGAATTTGCTTTCATTGAATATGTGTAGTACTGGAATAATTTTTCAATCAAGATGTTTATATTTTTCTTAAAGAATTATAGCTTGTGTCAGGGTAACTATAAATTACATTGGATAATTAATTGGAGTCAGATGGATTGACCAAACCTGTCTTAAGATATATTTTATTCAACAAGAACTGAGGGTATTCTTTCACTTAGGGATTGACTTTTTTTTAATAAATAAATAAACCAAAACAAAAAAAGCAAACATGTCTCAGAATAAATATAACCCAACTGAAAGGTGTATTTTGTATTTGAGACTGAAAAGTCATTAATGACTTCTTTTGAGATAGTATGAGGGACCCATAGGAGAAAACATACTCAGTGGAGTTGCAAATGAAGCAGCAAGAGGTAATACATACAGGCAGTGGGCTTTTCTTTGAAAACTGTGCTCAGTGGTAGCTTCAAGAGGGGGCATATAGCATCGAGGAAGGTTACAGTAGATTGGTTTTGAGTATGTTCATAGGGTAAGATGAAAGAAAGAAAACCCAATATTGGTTGATGCATATAAGCTAAACACCTGCCGACAGTTGAAATTTAAACCCATCTCCTTGACTCCCAAGATCTACAAAGTTACCCACAAGTCCACATACCTCTGTGCTGCTCATTGGTGAAAGCAGGGGAGAGAGAAGGGGGAAATGAAGCAGCAAATGGAGAGAAGTCTGGTGGCTGAATCAGGTTTAATTATTAGTCCTAAAATGATACACCTTCCTCAGTGTTGTAATGAATGAAAGAAGCTTTAGAAAAATTAAAATCACATCAAAGAGGAAAAATTTTTGGTAGGTGCTAACAGAAGAAAAATAACTACAAATTCATCATTAATCTTTCAATGTATTCATTATCCCTTACTTGTTATTTAATTTTTTCCTACTCTCCAAATGGATTTTGGTCAATTTATGACAGAAGGCACAGTCACAGCATTTATTTTTATTTGTGTGACAGTCTCCTGAAATTCATCTTAGTAAAGTTTTATGTATCTTTCTTTGCTTGACTGATATACCCATTCAGGGTTTCAATTTTGGAAAACTGTTAAATTACACTTATATAATTGTCCCAAGTAAAACCGTGATTCCAAAACAATTGTTTCCATTAAAAAAATTTCCCATGTTTTGTTTAATATATAAATTCAATATAGTCTACATAGTATATTATTTAACTTTTAAATTTCATGTCATTATTGATAACTTATTACATTCTAGTGTAAATTAGTGAATTGTCTCTAGCTATAATAGAGCAACATCACTAGATTTACTGCCCCCACTTTTAAACAACTAGAAAATTGAACAAATAGTTGAAAAAAACAGCAAAATCTCTTTTCAAAAGCATACAAAAGGTAGTGCCGCTGATAGCTTCAGCCGGGCCGCGCGACCGGTACACTGGGTGGGTTTGGGGCGAGCTCGCAGGAATTAACCTGGGTAAGCTGGAGCTGGCGCTTTCCCCAGCCGGCGGTCACGAGAAGTCGTCACTCAGGCCAGATGCGGGTTTTAAGCTTTTATTGTTACACTCCGGGATGGGCTACCTGGGAACCTGAGGAGTGAGACGCCTGGGGTCCGAAGACCCCGGGGCTCGGACTACCCAGAGCGGGGTAAGCGTGGGGCTTAAGTACTCTCGGGGAGGGGTGGAGTCTTGGGCGCACACGTCAGGAAGAGACAGCCAATCACACAAGCCAGGTGGCAGTTGCTAAGCTTTAGGCAGGTGTGGAGCTAGAATTAGACATAGAGAAGCGAGGAGAAAAACAGGAAAGGCTGCGGGTTTGTGGCGAGCTACGGAAATGGGCGGTCTACAACAAGAGGGGGAAGGGGGGAACAGAGAGGGGGGTTACAGGTACGGAGGGCAGAGAGTGAATGTAGAGAGGGAGAGAAGGATTAAAAAATTTTAAGCATGGCTAGGCTCCAGTCCCTGAGAAATATGCCACAAGGTAGCACAGGACTGTGAGCCCCAAGAAAAGGGCACTAAACAGGTAAGTCCTTGAATGCTGATCCATGGTCCAGAATGTGCCTTCAGACCAAAAAGGTAGTCATGGAGCAGAAATGGAGGTACCAAGCAGATTCAATAGTTTTTTTAAGTTGAAGAAACAGAGATCAACCTATAGGGAGAATGATGTGGCTAAAAGTTGTGGAGCAGAAATCAATAAAGGAGAGAGCTATGCAGTAAAAAAGTTTAATCTACATGGAATCATCTTGGGTCTTTGCAAGATGAGTTAGATAAAACTTAAGGTGGGGCATGGTGTTACCTGAATGTCTACCAGAGTTTATTCAGGACTGAGAATCATTTGAACGCCCATTAAGTGGGGTAGGTGGTCTTGGCTGGAACCAGAGAGCTTTCAGTAATGACTCCGGGGGTCCTGGCCTTTGCAATGAGGCTAATTTATAGAATATTTTAAAAAAATTTATCCAGTTTTCTAGTTGACTAAGATGGCAGGGCATGGTAAATCTGCTCTGTGTTATTCCATCTTGGCTTGAAGCAGAATTCGCTAATTTATCTTGTAACAAAATGAATTCAAGATTCATGTTGTAATCTCTAAATCAATCTCTAAAGGAATAAAAAGGAAACTTTAGGCATCTTGACCTTTCTAAACAAAGCTTAGATAAATCTCAAAAGGTTCAAACTAAGCCTGAAATAAATTAACAGCATACCAGAGAAACAGAAGGATAGAAAAATCCATATAATAATAATATGAAATTAATGTCTGGCATCTAATCTAAATTATTAGTTCTGCCAAGAAGCAGAAATATGTGATCTCTGATTAGGGGAATAATCAATTGATAGAAACACATGCATAAAAGATATAGATGATGGAATGAACATAAGGACCTTTCAATAACCACAGTTAATGTTCAAGTTTGCTAGCTGCCAGAATGCAATAGACCAGAAACAGAATGGCTTTTAAAAAGGGGAACTTATTAAATTACTAGTTTACAGTTCTAAGGCTGAGAAACAGTCCTAATTAAAACAAATCTATAGAAATGTCCAATCTAAGGCATCCAGGGAAAGATACCTTGGTTCAAGAAGGCCGATGAAGTTCAGGGGTTGTCTCTCAAGTGAGAAGGCACATGGTGAAAACGGTCACGATTTCTCTCTCAGCTGGAAGGGCATCTGGTGAGCAAAGCATCATCTGCTAGCTTTCTCTCCTGGTTTCCTGTTTCATGACGCTCCCTGGGAGGCACTTTCCTTCTTCATTTCCAAAGGTTGCTGGTTTGTGGGGTCTCTGCTTCTCGTGGCTGTGTTGTTCTTCTCAGCTTTCTCTGAATCTCTCATTCTCCAAAATGTTTCCTCTTTTATAGGACTCCAGTAAGCCAACCAAGACCCACCCAAATTGGTGGAGACATGTCTCCATCTAATCCAGTTTAACAACCACTCTTGATTAAATCACATCTCCAGGGAGATGATCTAATTACAGTTTCAAACATACAATACTGAACAGGGATTAGAAGAAATGGCTGCCTTTACAAAATAGGATTAGGATAAAAACATGGCTTTTCTAGGGTACATACATCATTTCAAATGAACACAGATACTATGCTTAAATCTTTAAAGAAAGCAAGCATGGTGAGGACGAAAGTGGAAGATATATAAAAATAGAACCCCTGGAGATGAAATTTACCATAATGCAATGCTCAAAACTAGAACTTCATGAATGAAAGTCATAACAAATTGTTAGACACTGCCTAAAAACAAGATCAGTGTGCTTGAAGACATAACAATAGATATAATCCAAAATGAAATGTATAGAGGAAAACAAGACTGAAAATGAAAATGAACAGAGTCTCAGTGAGTTGTGATACAATATCACATAATCTAAAATTATGTCATGGAATCCCAGAAAGTGAAGTTAGAAGGAGTAAGATAAATGCTATTGTAAGAAATAGAACCAAAATTTTCCCCAAATTCAGTGAGCACTGTAAACTGAGAAATCAAAGAACAAGATTGAAATCTAAACAGAAGAAACACGAAGAAAATTATACCAAGACATATCATAATCAGATTCCCGAAACCAGTCATAGAGAGAAATTTTATTAGCAGTTAGAGAAAAGCAGAAATTACATTAAGTACATATAAAGGCACAAAGAAAAGAATAAAATATAGTTTTAGTCAGAAACAATGACAGCCAGCATACAATAGAATAACTTCTTTAAATTTCTAAGAGAAAATAACCAAAAAAGAGAATTGTTAACCTAGAAATTATACCCAGTAAAATTCTAAAATGAGTTGAAATAATGACTTTTCTCCATATAACTAAAATAAATGTCCAGTAAAACTTTCACTATGAGAGTTGTTAAAGGAAGGTTTTCAAGATGAAGGAAAATAGTATCAGGCAGAAATCAGAGTTACAAAACTGAATGACGAGAACAAGAAACCTTAAAGCCATGTGTTCTAGCTTGCTAGCTGCTGGAATGCAGTATACCAGAAATGGAACAGCTTTTTAAAAAAAAGGGAATTTAATAAGCTACAAGTTTACAGTTCTAAGACCAGGAACATGTCCCAATTAAAGGAAGTCTATAGAAATATTCAATCTAAGGCATCCAGGGATAGAGACCTTGATTCAAGAAGGCCAATGAAGTCAGGGTTTTTCTCGCATCTGGAAAGGCACATGGCGAACATGGCATCATCTGCTAGTTTCCTCTCCAGGCCTCTGGTTTCATGAAGCTCCCCAAGGGACATTCTCCCCCATCTCCAAAGGTCACTGGGTAGTGGATTTGCTTCATGGCTCTCATCATTCTGTCATCCTTCTCTGCTCTCAGAATCTCCAAAAGTTCCTGGCTGGTGGACTCTGTGGTTCTCTCAGTCTTGTGGCTCTGCTCAGCTCTGCTGCAGCTTTCTTGTTGTTCTCAAAAGGCATTGTCTCCCAAATGTCTAGTCTTTTATAGGTTCCCAGTAAGCTAATCAAGACTCATGTAGAATGGGTAGAGACATGTCTCCATCTAATCAAGTTTAATACCCATAACTGATTGAGTCACTTCTCCATGGAGATAACTCAATCAAGTTTGCATATAGTACTGAATAGGGATTAGAAGAAATCATTGCTCCCATAAGATTGATTAGGATTGAAACATGGGTTTTCTGGGTACATACATCCTTTCAAACCAGCACACCATGTATTCATATAAACTGTTTGTGCCAGTTTGAAAGGATGTATGTATCCTAGAGAAGCCATGTTTTAATACTAATCCCATTTTAGAAGCCATTTCTTCTAATCTCTAATCAGTATTTTATGTTTGAAACTGTAATTAGATCTTCTCCCTGGAGATGTAACTCAATCAAGAGTGGCTGTTAAGCTGGATTAGGTGGAAACATGTCTTCTCCCATTTAGGTGGGTCTTGATTAATTTACTGGAATCCTATAAAAAAGGAAACATTTTGGTGAAAGGAGATTCTCAGAGAGTAGAACATAGCCATAAAGCAGAGAGTCCACCAGCCAGTGACTTTTGGAGATGAAGAAGGAAAATGCTTCCTGGGTAGCCTTATGAAACAGGAAGCCAGAAGAGAAAGCTAGCAGATGACTCCATGTTCGCCACATGCCTTTCCAGATGAGAGAGAATCCCTTGATTTTACTTGAAGGAGTGAAACCTTTCTCACTTGAAAGGATAACATTGAACTTCATCAGCCTTCTTGAACCAAGGTATCTTTCCCTAGATACCTTAAATTGGACATTTCTATAGATTTGTTTTAATTGGGACATTTTCTCAGCCTTAGAACTATAAACTAGCAACTTATTAAATTCCCATTTTTAAAAGCCATTCTGTTTCTGATATATTGCATTCTGTCAGCTAGCAAACTAGAGCAGATTTTGGTACTGAGAGTGGGGTGCTGCTGTGGTTTGCAAACACCAAACATGTTGGAATGGCTTTTTAAATGGATAAGGGGAAGATTTTGGAGGAACTGTGAAGAGAATGATGGAAAAGTCCTGGAGTGCTTAAAGAGACTGTTGGTGTAAATGGAACCACAGCCAATCTGGACAAAGGGGGACACAGAAGAAACAATTAGAAGTTTGCAGAGGGAGAACCATGGAAGCTCAGGTCTGAAGCCAAAAAACCTCAGCCAGGAGAGTGGACCCATCCATATACATGAAGAGAATGAGTTTCCCTGAAGGTAGAGGATGAGTCCCCATCTCATTGCAGTGGAAGAGTTATGCCACCTCAGGCCTTGGAGAAGGTACAGCACACTCCTTGGGGACTGGGGAGATCCTGGCTGCCACCACATGGAGGGGTTGAGTGTGTGCCCCTGGAAATGGTAGAGAGCCCAGTTGTGGCCCCAATGCTTGGAGAGGGTGGCAAGAAAGAGGTGGTCTCCTCAATGTCCCCCAAGGTTGATTCAGAAAGAGGCAGGCCACTGCTTAGGCCTTTGAAAACAGTGGGTCTGCTACTTTCTAAAGCCAAAGGATAAATGACTTTCAAATTTTGAAATCCAATGGAGGTTGCCCTGCAGGTTTTCAGAACTGTTTGGGTCTTGTGACTCCTGTGTTTCTTCCAGTTTCATCCTATGGAAACGAAAACATGTATCCTGTGACTATCCTCCTTTGCATTTGGTACCAGACAACTTTTTTTGAAATTCATAGGTTCATAGCCAGAAGAGTATTTTTGCCACTTTAATATCATTTAAGGTGATGTGTATAGCTGCCAAGTTGACAAGGGGTGACTATGTGGTAGTTAGGTTCAGGTGTCAACATGGCCAGGTGAAGGTGCCTTGTTCTGTTGCTGTGGACATGAGCCAGTGGCAGGTGAACTTCATCTGTTGCTGATTACATCTGCAGTCGGCTAGGAGGCATGCCTGCTGCAATGAATGATGTTTGATTTAATTAGCCGGAAGCTTAAATGAGAGAGCTCAACATAGCACAGCCCAAGCAGCTCAACAAACCTCATCTCAGCACTTGCAGCTCAGCCTAGGCCTTTGGAGATACAGAAAGGAATAACCCTGGGGAAAGCTGTTGGAAGCTAGAGGCCTGGAGAGAAGGCCAGCAGTGATCGCCCTGAGCCTTCCCGTGTAAGAAAGAACCTCAGTTGAAAGTTAGCTGCCTTTCCTCTGAAGAACTCTTCATTGTTAATTAAATAAATCCCCTTTTATTGAAAGCCAATCCATCTCTGCTGTGTAGCATTTTGGCAGCTTTGGTAGACTAGAACACTATTTTTATCATTTAAAAACAATAAGATAAAAAAAATTAAAAATAGCACTGCATTGTAGAGTTTTAATACAATTTTAAGTAAAACCTATGACAACAGCACAAAGGGCAGGATGGGGGACATGGAAGTAAATTGTTGTAATGTTTTCATCATATGTGAAGAAGTATAGTAACTTGTGGAGATAAGCTGATGAGCAAAAGATGCATATATTAAACCCTAGAAAAATACCTTAAAAATAAAACAAAGATATGTTTGAGCCAAGAGTGGAGGTTCAATGGAATTATAAAAAACTACTCAGTCCACAAGGAGGTATGGAAAGAGGAAAAACACAGCAGAGCACAGAAAGAACAGAAAACATGTCATTAATTATATTAAATATAAATGTACTAAGTGCTCCAACTGAAAAACAGTGTCAGACTAGAAGGAAGTTAAGTCCTCAGTATATGTTAATTACAGGAAACTCACTATGAGTAAAAGAAACAGGCGAAAATGAAAGGATGAGAAAAAGTGTACCATATTAACTTTAAGTATAAGAAAGCTAGAGTAGTTATATTAAATCAGACAAGGTAGACTTCTGAATAAGTAGTAGTACTAGCACTAGAGAAGAGAATTTCTAATAAGTCTATTTATCCATCAGGAAACATACAGTTAGGTTTAGCAAAAGGAACTCTTGATGTAGAGCCCCTTCAGCCCCTCTCTTTAGTGTCCTTGGCGGGTCCCAAGATCCAGATATGAACCAAGTGCTATATTGGCTGGTTTGTATCTTCCAAATGAATGAGGATATCCCAGACAACTAGATAACACCCTCCCCTGCCATTGCCTCACTCTGCATAGTGAGGTAAGATACATACCATAACAATGTATCAGCCTAAGTCAATAAGCCCCTTTATTAGTACAGTCCTTTGGGTGCAAGTTCTTTTTTTAAAAGGTGACTCAGTCAAAACTCTTGTGCTCAGGGAGCTGTTGTTTGCCCATGCAGCAGTCAAAGTAACTTGAGGGACACCTTGAGTAAAAGACAGCACACACTTTCTTGGTTCGCTCCCCCCTCCTTGACAGACAGCGATGCCTACTATTGGTCAGTTATTTTGTAGACTGTCCTTCAGTTAGGATTTCTGTGAGATTTTTCTCATAATTAAAATTTCTCATAATTAGGTTGTGGTAATGTGTTTCTTGGGAGGAAGCCTGTAACGCTAAATCATAATTCTCATCACATCATAGCAAAGATACAATCTATATGAATTATCACAGGTGATGTTAACCTTGATCATTCGGCTTGTGGTTTTATGTCTCAGGTTTCTCCAGAATGAAGTTGTTCTCTTGTTTTCCCTTCCCTTTCCATTCTGCAGTCTTTGGAAGAAGGTCACCATGTGTAATCCAGATTAAAGGAGTGGGAAGTTAAACTTCATCTCCTTCTAGGTCAAATATCGACATAAATTATTTGGAATTCTTCTGCATGGGAGACTTGTTTGTTCTCCCAGGTTTATTTATTTAGTAAACCATTTATTTATATCTGGACTCATGGATATTTATTATAAGCTTTGATTTATAAACTAGTACCCTTTTTATTTTGTTACTATACTACTTCCAGCTTTGGTTATTAGGTTTGGGATGACTTCTTTATCCCTTTGACATGCCTTCATAATTTTTTTCTTATTTAAGTACTTTATTGATGTCTGGCATGGCAAGATGCTCCAGGCTTATCTGGTATATTTCCTGCCCCTGCTCCAGTATCAGTCATTTCTGTAAGGAGCTCTGCCTCCTTTTATTGCATAATGATATTAGAAACCAAGATCTTACACTACGTGTGCTCATTGCTACTGGTGTTTCATTGTTTCTAGGCCCTCTCAGATGGCAGAAATATACATGTCTATACTCACTTTATATATATATAGATATATAAATATGTATCTATATATATATAAATACATTTATATTCGTAATCATCTGTATTTACATTCAGCTAAACATAAGTTCATACTGTCTCCAACTCTAATCCATTATCGCATGGATCCTTCTAGTTTCCTCCCCTTATTTATTTTTAAACTACTACTCCAACAGTGAGAAACCTGTATCTCATCTGGCACCATTAAATTAGTTTTCTATTGCTACTGTAATAAATTACCACAAACTCAGTGGTTTTCCAAATTGCCCATATGATACAACTTTTGCAATTGCCCCAAAGTTCTTGGAGATTCTGCATTTTCATTCTTGAATCCACTAAAGGCATTCATTGGATGAATCTTTTTATTTACCTTACTCTCACTTAATCTTTGCAGAAAAATTAAAAAGAAACTTATCTGTTTGCAAACAGGAAAACAAAAGACTCAAAGAGTTCAATCTAGTAATTTGGCATAAGGAGGACCTTAAAATGATAGTTATTAATATTAGAAAAAGTACTGAATGAAAGATGATCAGTGCAGTAATGACACCTAGGCTGAGTAATCCCCATCATCTTTCTTAAAGACTGTGCAGCTAATTACACTACCCCCAAACAATCCAGTCCATACCTTATATGGTTCTGTGAAACAATAAATAAAAATAAGTAGCACTTATACAATTCTCATTATATGTCAGGCATTGTTCTCAGCACTGTTCATGTGTGTGTGTATGTATGTATTTGTAAATGAATAGGTGCTATTATTTCATGCATCCTATAGTTCAGAAAACTAAGAGACAAGTTAAATAGTTTTCCCAGGGTCAGAAGCTAATGAGTGTCAGGATCAGGATGTTGTGAGTTAAACAACTACATTGTGAACAGTTAGGAATTTGAACCTATGGATGTTGGATGTCATGGTTAGGGACAGGTGTCAACTTGGCCAAGTTGTGGTACCTGTTCATCTGATTGGGCAAGCGCTGGCCTGTCTGTTGCAATGAGGACATTTCATAGGATTAGGTTATGATCACGTCAGCTACATCCACAGCTGATTCCATTTGTAATCAGTCAAAGGGGAGTGTCTTCTGCAATTAGTGATGCTAAATCCAATCATGGGAAGCCTTTTAAGGAGGACTCAGAGGAGACAGGTTTCATTCCTGCTTTGGCTGGTGAGCCTCTCCTGTGGAGTTCATCCAGGCCATCCATTGGAGTCATCGGCTTCACAGCCTGCCCTGTGGATTTTGGACTCTGCATTCCTACGGTCACGTGAGACACTTTCATAAATTTTATATTTGCAAGTGTTCTCTGTTGATTCTGTTTCTCTAGAGAACCCTAACTAATACATCTTGGTACCAGGAGTGGTTCTTAAGGAACAGAATCTTAAAAATGGGTTTTTATGAATGGTTTTCTACTCTGACTGGGCTCAGAGATACTAAGGACTCTGATTCCCGTAATCAGAATGACACTCCCAATCCATGGACTGAGTTGGCAAAGGAGATAGTCAAAATATCATCATTCGATTCTCCTAATGCTTCGCTTGTACGAAGCCAGACTCTGGGGGATAATGTTTTTGACACCTTTACAGAGTTTTGTAGAAATAAGAGTTATAGAGATGTTGGTTGGTTGTTGTTAGATACACTGTCTACATTAACGGGTGAAAGGGATGGGCTTAAGGCTTCAAACAAGAAGCTTAAGTGCAGTCTGAAAGATGTAGAGGTTTCTATGAGTATCCTGAAGGAAAATTTTATTTCCTGTAGCCATAGATTTGAGATATCTGAAAATCAAACTCAGAATCTTATTGTTAGAGTAGCAACTTTACAATGTAAACTGAAATCTCAGTCTTGCATGGTGTCTGCCATTAAAGTGAGGGCATTGATTGGAAAGGAGTGGGACCCTGAAAAATGGGATGGTGACATATGGATTGATAATGATGTTGGGGTGAGGTTGAAACCCTAGACCATGCTGAGCCTTCTTTAGATAACCCTGTAATAGTCTGCCCTGAGAACATAGCCGCCCCACCTCCAGCCTGCCTTGAGGAATTGGCCACCCAACCTCCTCCTGAAGGGATTAGCCCTAGAGTTATTAATCCTGTTTCACCAGGTGAAACTGCAAATGAAAGCCCTGAAGCAAATGGCTTGGAAGATATTTCTAATTCTTTTCATGACCCACCCCCACCACCCCTCATTTCTTCTAGACCTATAACTAGACTAAAGTCCCAACAGGCCCCTAAAGGTGAGGTACAAAGTATCACACATGAGGAGGTATGTTATACTCCAAAAGAGCTGTGTGAGTTTTCCAATATATATAGACAGAAATCAGGGGAATATGTGTGGCAATGGATTTTAAGAGTGTGGGATAATGGTGGGAGGAATATAAGGCTGGATCAGGCTGAATTTATTGATATGGGCCCACTAAGCAGAGATTCTGCATTCTTACACCCCAGCCTGCTCTTACACCCCAGGAATGTCCAGAGGATGCACCTTTTATCAGAACAGTGAGAAATAAATTTGTGAGACTAGCACCATCATCCCTCAAGAGCTCTGTGGTTGCACTTCTCTGTAGGTCAGATATTACTGTAGGAACTGCTGTCACTGAGCTGGAATCTTAAACACAATGGGGATGACAGGATCCCGAGTTGGCAGAAGCCAGGTGGCAGCACTTAATCACCAAAGACAGGGTAGACGTGGGTATTATAATAGACAACAAACTCAAAGGAGGCATCAAAATTATATGACACACAGAGAGTTGTGGCATTGGCTAGTAAATCATGGGGTGCCTAGAAATACAATAGAAGGGCAGTCTACTAAATTCTTGTTGGAGCTGTATAAACAAAAGAGTTCTAGGTCAAGGGAACAGAAGTCTAACCTGAATTACAAAAACACAGAGTCACGGCCCCTTAACCAATTTCCAGACTTGAAACAGTTTACAGACCCTGAGCCCCTTGAATGAAGGGGAGGCCAGGTCCCTATGGGGGAGAAACCTGTTACACTGCCACAAATTTATACTGTTAACCTTCCTCTAAGTCTTCCCCAAGGAGACCGATGGCCTTTTACCAGGGTAACTGTGCATTGGGGAAAAGGAAATGATCAGATATTTCAGGGATTATTAGACACTGGTTCAGAAGTGACATTAATTCTAGGGGACCCAAAACGTCACTCTGGACCACCAGTCAGAGTGGGGGCTTATGGAGGCCAGGTGATCAATGGAGTTTTAGCTCAGGTCCATCTCACAGTGGGTCCAGTGGGCCCCCGGACCCATCCTGTAGTTATTTCCCCAGTTCCGGAATGTATAATTGGCATAGACATACTGAGCAACTGGCAGAATCCCCACGTTGGTTCTCTAACTCGTGCAGTGAGGGCTATTATGGTGGGAAAGGCCAAGTGGAAGCCACTAGAACTGCCCCTACCAAGCAAAATAGTAAATCAAAAGCAATACCATATTCCTGGAGGGATTGCAGAGATTACTGCCACTCTTAAGGACTTGAAAGATGCAGGGGTGGTGATTCCCACCACATCCCCATTCAACTCTCCTATTTGGCCTGTGCAGAAAACAGATGGGTCTTGGGGAATGACAGTGGATTATCGTAAACTCAACCAGGTGGTAACTCCAATTGCAGCTGCTTTCCAGATGTAGTATCATTGCTTGAGCAAATCAATACACCCCCTGGTACCTGGTATGCAGCTATTGATCTGGCAAATGCTTTTTTCTCAATAGCTATTAGTAAGGACCACCAGAAACAGTTTGCTTTCAGCTGGCAAGGTCAGCAATATACTTTCACTGTCCTACCTCAGGGGTATATCAACTCTCCAGCCCTATGTCATAATCTTGTTCGCAAAGACCTTGATCGTTTCTCCCTCCCACAAGATATCACACTGGTCCATTATATTGATGATATCATGTTGATTGGACCTAGTGAGCAAGAAGTAGCAGCTACTCTAGATTTACTGGTAAGGCATTTGCGTGTCAGAGGATGGGAGATAAATCCAACAAAAATACAGGGGCCTTCCACGTCAGTAAAATTTTTAGGTGTCCAGTGGTGTGGGGCATGTCGAGATATCCCTTCTAAGGTGAAGGATAAATTGCTGCATCTGGCCCCTCCCACATCCAAAAAAGAGGCACAACGCCTAGTTGGTCTTTTTGGATTTTGGCGACAACATATTCCTCATTTGGGTGTGCTACTCCAGCCCATTTATCGAGTGACCAGAAAAGCTGCTAATTTTGAGTGGGGACCTGAACAAGAGGAGGCTCTGCGACAGGTCCAGGCTGCTGTGCAAGCTGCTCTGCCACTTGGGCCATATGATCCAGCAGATCCAATGGTGCTGGAAGTGTCAGTGGCAAATAGAGATGCTGTCTGGAGCCTTTGGCAGGCCCCTATAGGAGAATCACAACGCAGACCCTTAGGATTTTGGAGCAAAGCCTTACCATCTGCTGCAGATAACTACTCTCCTTTTGAGAAACAGCTTTTGGCCTGCTATTGGGCCTTATTAGAGACTGAACGCTTAACCATGGGCCACCAAATTACCATGAGACCTGAGTTGCCTATCATGAGTTGGGTGTTGTCTGACCCACCAAACCATAAAGTTGGGCGTGCACAGCAGCACTCTATTGTAAAGTGGAAATGGTATATACGAGATAGAGCCAGAGCAGGTCCTGAAGGCACAAGTAAGTTACATGAAGAAGTAGCACAAATGCCCATGGTTTCCACTCCTGCTGCCACATTACCTTCTGTTTCCCAGACCAGAGCTATGGTCTCTTGGGGTGTTCCTTACAGTGAATTGACTGAGGAAGAGAAAACTCGGGCCTGGTTTACAGATGGTTCAGCACGATATGCAGGTACCACCCGAAAGTGGACAGCTGCAGCATTACAACCCCTTTCTGGGGTGTCCTTGAAGGACAGTGGTGAGGGGAAATCCTCCCAGTGGGCAGAACTTCGAGCAGTGCACCTGGTTGTTCATTTTGCTTGGAAGGAAAACTGGCCAGAGGTGCGTTTGTATACTGACTCATGGGCTGTTGCTAATGGTTTGGCTGGATGGTCAGGGACTTGGAAAGACCATAATTGGAAAATTGGTGACAAAGAGGTCTGGGGAAGAAGTATGTGGATAGACCTTTCTGAGTGGGCTAAAAACCTGAAGATATTTGTGTCCCATGTGAATGCACACCAGAGGGTGACTTCAGCAGAGGAAGATTTTAATAATCAAGTGGATAAGATGACCCGTTCTATGGATACCAGTCAGCCTCTTTCCCCAGCAACTCCTGTTATTGCCCAGTGGACTCATGAACAAAGTGGTCATGGTGGTAGGGATGGAGGTTATGCATGGGCTCAGCAACATGGACTTCCACTCACCAAGGCTGACCTGTCTACAGCCACTGCTGAGTGCCCAATCTGTCAGCAGCAGAGACCTACACTCAGCCCCCAATATGGCACCATTCCCCAAGGTAACCAGCCAGCTACATGGTGGCAGGTTGATTACATTGGACCACTCCCTTCATGGAAGGGGCAGCGATTTGTTCTAACTGGAATAGACACATACTCTGGATATGGGTTTGCTTTCCCTGCACACAATGCTTCTGCCAAAACTACTATCCATGGGCTTACGGAATGCCTTATCCATCGTCATGGTATTCCACATAGCATTGCTTCGGATCAAGGAACACACTTCACAGCAAATGAAGTGCGGGAATGGGCACATGCTCACGGAATTCTCTGGTCTTACCATGTTCCCCATCATCCAGAAGCAGCTGGACTGATAGAACGGTGGAATGGCCTTTTGAAAACTCAATTACGGTGCCAACTAGGTGGCAAAAACTTGAAAGGCTGGGGTAATGTTCTCCAGGAAGCTGTGTATGCTCTGAATCAGCGTCCACTGTATGGTGCTGTTTCTCCCATAGCCAGGATCCATGGGTCCAGGAACCAAGGGGTGGAAATGGGTGTGGTGCCACTCAATATTACTCCTAGTGATCCACTAGGAAAATTTTTGCTTCCTGTCCCTGCTACCCTGAGTTCTGCTGGTCTACAGGTTTTAGTTCCAAAACGGGGTGTGCTTTCTCCAGGAGAAACAACAGTGATACCACCACTGAACTGGAAGTTAAGATTTCCACCTGGCCACTCTGGGCTACTTATGCCTCTGGATCAACACACCAAGAAGGGGATTACATTATTGTCTGGGGTAATTGACCCTGACTATCAGAAGGAAGTAGGACTGCAACTACATAATGGAGGTAAAGAAGAGTTTTCTTGGAATATAGGAGATCCCCTGGGGCGTCTATTAGTACTACCATGCCCTGTGATTAAAATCAATGGAAAACTGCAACAACACAATCCAGGCAGGACCACTAATGGCTCTGAGACTTCAGGAATGAAGGTTTGGGTCACCCCACCAGGCAAAGAACCACAGCCAGCTGAAGTGTTTGCTGAGGGGAAAGGGAACATGGAATGGGTAGTGGAAGAAGGTAGTGATAAATATGAACTTTGACCACGTGATCAGTTACAGAAACGAGGACTGTAATGCTGTTTTGTCTGTGTTATACTATTTAAGTTGTAAGATATCAAGTTTAAGAATGAATGTTGCCCAAGGATTTGCACCCTATTCTGGAGAGATTTAATGTGTTTCCAGTTATATGCAGGACAGTTGAGTATTGTCAGGTAAAAGAAAAAATGTGTGCTTATTTGTTTTCATTTGGAAATTAAGTATGGTCTAAGGTGATATATATATATATATATATATATATATATATATATATATATATATATGTGCCAAGTTGACAAGGGGTGGACTGTCATGGTTAGGGACAGTTGTCAACTTGGCCAAGTTGTGGTACCTGTTCATCTGATTGGGCAAGCGCTGGCCTGTCTGTTGCAATGAGGACATTTCATAGGATTAGGTTATGATCACGTCAGCTACATCCACAGCTGATTCCATTTGTAATCAGTCAAAGGGGAGTGTCTTCTGCAATTAGTGATGCTAAATCCAATCATGGGAAGCCTTTTAAGGAGGACTCAGAGGAGACAGGTTTCATTCCTGCTTTGGCTGGTGAGCCTCTCCTGTGGAGTTCATCCAGGCCATCCATTGGAGTCATCGGCTTCACAGCCTGCCCTGTGGATTTTGGACTCTGCATTCCTACGGTCACGTGAGACACTTTCATAAATTTTATATTTGCAAGTGTTCCCTGTTGATTCTGTTTCTCTAGAGAACCCTAACTAATACATTGGATAAATGAGCCTTTGTTGCAACAGGTAAAAGCATCATTTTAGTTTGCTATAATTTTCTCATGAGACCATGAGAAGCAATAGTATACTGTTTCTATAACCACTTAGTAATTGTTTATAAGCCATTTCTGTGATTGCTCCCTGACAGCAAGTCAATACCTGTTACTTGTGAATGTTTTATGTTTTCATTTATTTAGTGATCCTCAAATTTACATTCCTCCCATGCCAATTGTTGAGGTATAAACCTGTCTTCACCATTAAATGATTTAGCTAAATGGATCTGTAAATGTTTCTAAAGAGATTAAGTTCCATTTTCTGTTGAATGTGTTGAAGGATATGGTGGTATTTAATTCAATGAATTATGAAGACACAAGCTAGGTATCATTGATTTATTTCCTGTTTTTCCTTGATATATTTCCAACAAAAAAGAAAATATTTAATTTTCAGTGTTGGAATGGTGGCCCAGATTTGAGTTAGTTTATTTGTAAGTATTTCTTTTGTTTCATATTTAAAATTCTGTATACATAAAGAGTCTCTTTAACATATTTATTGACATGATCAAGTATATCTTGGACTTCATATTGCAAAGTTTGGAGACCTGGAGGAAAAGCTTGAGTGCACCAATTGAAAGTGTACATCATTACAGAACATGGTTAATATTAATAAATCTCTATTTAGACACATAGTAGTAAAAAAAAAAAAGCGATAATATCAAAGATAATAAAGAGAATGTAAAACCTACCAAAGAGAAAACACAGATTGGTGAGGCAAGATAAATAGCAACTGTGTCAGTTTGAAAGGAGGTATGTACCCTAGAAAAGCCATGTTTTAATCCTAATCCCATTTTATAAACCCAGCCATTTCTTCTAATCCCTATTCAGTACTGTATGTTTGAATCTGTAATTAGATCATCTCCCTGGAGATGTGACTCAATCAAGAGTGGTTCTTAAACTGGATTAGGTAGAGATGTGTCTCCACCCATTTGGGTGGGTCTTGATTAGTTTACTGGGATCCCATAAAACAGGAAACATTTTGGGGAATGAAAGAAATTCAGAGAGAGCAGAGAAGAATGACATAGCCATGAGAAGCAGAGAGTCTACCAGCCAGCGACCTTTGGAGATGTAAAAGGAAAATGCCTCCTGGGCTGCTTCATAAAACAGGAAGCCAGGAGAGAAAGCTAGCAGATGATGCTGTGTTCACCTTGTGCCCTTCCAGCCTAGGGAGAAACCCTGACTGTGTTCGCCATGTTCCTTCTCACTTGAGAGAGAGACCTTGAACTGCATCAGCCTTCTTGAACCAAGGTATCTTTCCCTAGATGCCTTTGATTGGACCTTTCTATAGACTTGTTTTAATTGGGACATATTCTTGGCCTTAGAACTGTACACTAGCAACTTATTAAATTTCCCTTTTAAAAAGCCATCCCGTTCCTGGTGTGTTACCTTCTGGCAGCTAGTAAACTAGAACAGCACCTTAATTTTTTTTTTGGTTCCTTGTTCCGGTACGGACCAGAATGAGAATTATAACAAATAAATGAGAAATTGAAAATCAGGTGTTTTATTACTGATGAAAACTAGCTAGAAGTACATAGCTTAGGGCAAATGTTATGAGTTTAGTATAATTTTTATTTCAGCACAGACAAGGTAAGATCAACAAAGAAAATCTCAGATTAATCTCAAAGATAGTTGTAAAATCAACACATTAAATATTTAAAGATTAATGATATTTTGAATAGAAATAATAATTTGGTAAGCAGATGCTATCCAGAATAGCAAAGATAGTTCAAGTGATAAAAATCAATAAAAATATATCAATATAATTCACTATATTCCCGGTTAAAGAAAAATAACATAAGAGCCTCACCAAAATTACAGGAAAACATTTGATGAAATTCTGCACTCATTGAAAGAGAAGACTCTTACAAACTAAAAGTAGATGGCAACTTCTTAATTAGAAAAAAAAAATCTACCAAAAACCTATAGCCTATATCAGACTTAATAGTGTACATACATGAGTTAATTTCTCCTGATATGGAATAATGGCACGTTTATCTCTAGAGCTACTGATCAATGCTGAGGAATATATTAAGTAAAGATAATTGATGTTATGTAATCATGAGTCTATGAGTTGTTTGGGGGCAGGATATATTTCCCACCACTATTTGATTTTTGTGTAATCTGATTTGGTTGGAACATTGGGGGTAGGTGATCAATAATTAAAGCTAGAATATGCCCACCTGGACAGCTCATTCTACAAGACCCCCACCACACAAGAACATTTTGGGGTTTACTGATTTGAACACATGTGGGTAATGAATCAAGACCTGAAGACAAACTGGGACCCAGTGTTAGGAAAGAAAAGAAGCCTGAACCTAAGACCTCTAGATTCCTTTCAATGAATAACTTTCTTCTGCATTTGTTTTACTGTATCCTTTGTCTCTGATAAAGCTATTCAATGAGTACAAACTTATTTGAGTCCTATGAGTCCCTTCTAGAAATCAAACACTTATGGGGAAATTAATGCATGAGGAAAACATAGGGATAGTCCTTTATGGTCAGAAATAAAGGGCATTTCTTTTTTCAATTAAGTGTAGTTATTTGCAGAAGGCACTATTTAGTAGTTTTAATATATTAGGAAAATATATTTCTCACATCATAAGAATTATGGAGGTAAGCATTTCTGTTGTTAGTTAAAACGTTTAAAAATGATAGTGATGGATAGATGGCAAGATGGCAGCATAGTGAGGTATGGAATTTAGTTTGTCCTCCAGAGCAGCTAGTAAATAACCAGGAACTGTATGGAACAACTGCTGGAGGGAAATCAGTGACTAGACACACATCACATCAGTTTGGAACAGGTAGAACAGCTAAGATCCCAAAAAGAACTGTAAGTTTCCCAAGTTGCAACCCTCCCCCACAGGCGTAGCAGGCTGGTACCCCAAGGGGAAAGAAATAGAGTTTATTAGTAGCAAGGAGTTAGCGAAACCAAGCCCCAATGGCAGAATTAATGAACAAATTACTACTAAAAACAGGCCCTGAGCACAGATAACCCTGGAATAAACACTAAAAGAACCAGGAGTTTTCACCCTGGCAGAGAGGTGGCAGAGCTGATGGAGGAAAAAAAAAGGTTTTGTGAATTGGACAACACAAAATACAGGGAAAGGGCTGGACCCCCAAAAAGGGAGTCCAAAGAGCTTGGGAACACATAGAGCCATGTACCAACCCCAGCTCTTGTTTAGGAAACTTGGGAGCAGGGGTCCAGTTTTTAGGTGTTGAAACAATTAAGTCAGGGTGCTCAAACTTCTTAAAAGCTCATTAGATAGAACTTTGAGTACTCTCAGGGTCCAGAACTACCCCAGGCAAGGACATAATTAAGGTATGTCTGAGAGACAAAGCAAATACTCAGGTGGACTATTCCCTAAAGGGTGTATCTTCCCCAAGAAAAGAAGGGTTGGGCCCAGAACAAATGGAGGCCATCCTTCAAGGAATTCAGGCAACAGTGGCTGGAAAACAGAAGTAATCAAAGCCCACCTACTAACTCAGCCTCAGTTTCAACCACACACAAGAGCGGGGCAGGCTTCTGAAATTAAAGGCACCATGTCACTTTATGCTGTTGGGAAGCTATGGACAGAAGTGCCACATGCCAGACAGGATAGGAAAAACACAGAGTCCAGAGGTTTCATAGGAAAATCTGACAACCTGCTGGGTCTCACCCTTAAGGAAACTTGATACTGGCTACTCTCTCTTCCTGAGACATGAATCTGTCTGGTCTGGGTAAATATGACTGAGGTCTAGCATATCTGAAGAGACCCTCCTCAAAATAGGCTCCATTTAGGCAATCAAGAAACAGAATAACAAGAACTGAAAAATTCTGTTCAGTTAAACAGAATCTATGCTAGAAGTCTAGAATTGTTGAACTGAATAATAAAGAACAGATAGAGAAAAAGGCCATCCACAAGAACACACTTGGTAAAAGAGTGAAAACAACCTCCAGGTTAAATTAATTAAGGAAATCATTTTTTTTTATTTGCCAGGAAAAAATAACTAGTCATACTAGGAAAATTGAAGAAATGGCCCAGTCAAAGGAACAAATGAACAGTTCAAATGAGATTCAGGTGCTGAAACAATTAAGTCAGGATGCTCAAACAGATATGCAAAATCTCATTAAAAAGGAAATCAATGAGCTGAGGGAAGAATTAAAGATAACATCGTGTTGGAGAAGCCATAAAATATCGCTATTGTTGGAGAAGCCATAAAACATCGCTGACATGGCTGCCATGGCTGATGCAAGGCAACACGAAATGGTTAACCTGAAATCTGCCCTCCATCCTAGCAACAATGGTGACCAATCCCGGTAATCTGCCCTCCAGCCTAGCAACAACGACCACCAATCCCAGCCTGACACGTGTCCCCGCATGCTTCCCAGCCTATATAAGCCTGTGCACTTCCTGAATAAAGCAGGCGCCTTCCATTTTCCCCTGAGGGTTGTCTTCTGAGTCGTGTGCTGTGTGCTTTGTGTCTGTGTGACTGACTCAGTACGGCCACTTACTCCCAGCCATCAGCTAACCAGCCATCAGCTACCCCACAACATTGTGTAAACATAAAGAAGAACTCAAAAGTTTGAAAAACATCACAGAAATTAGGGAAAGAAAGGCATAATAGAAGAAACTAAAAAAAACAGTGGAGACCAACAATAGTAGATTTAAAGAGGGAGAAGAAATGATTACTGAACTAGAGGATAGGGCATCTGAAATCCAACACACAAAAAGTATAAGGGAAAGAATGGAAAAATATGAGCAGGGCCTCAGGGAATTGAATGACAAAATGAAGCACATAAATATATGTGCTATGGGTGTCTCAGAAGGAGAGGAGAAGGGAAAAGGAGCAAAAAGAGTAACCCCAAAGCAAATAATAGGAAAGAAGTAACAAATATTAGAACAGAAATAAATTAAGAAAATAAAACTAGAAGTTAGTTCTGTGAGAAAATCAATAAAATTGATGGATCCTTAGCTAGGCTGACTAAATAAAAAAGAGAGAGAGAGAATAAGGAGAGTGAGAAGATGCAAATGAATAATTCCAGAAATGGAAGAAGGGACATAACCACTGATCCTGCAGAAATAAAGGCGGTAATGAGAAGAAACTATGAGAAAATATATGCTAATAAACTAGACGACATAGATGATATGGACAACTTCCTAGAAAGTCAAGAACAGCCAACATAGACTTGAAATGAAATAAGTGACTGATTGAATCTCATCAGGAAGCTCCCAAAAACTAAAAGTTCAGGACGAGATGGCTTCATATGTGAATTCTACCAACATTCAAGAAATAATTAATACCAATCATGCTCAAACTCTTCAAAAAAGATGAAGAGCTAGAAAAGTTACTTAACTCATTCTTTGAAGCCAACAGCATCCTAATATCAAAGCCAGACAAACATATTACTAGAAAAGAAAATTACAGACCAATCTCTTTAATGAATATAGAGGCAAAAATCTTAAGCAAAATATTTTGAAATCAAATCCAGCAGCATATTAAAAGAATTATAGACCATGATTGAGTGGGGTTTATTCCAGGTATGCAGGGCTTGTTCAACATAGGAAATTCAAGTAAGGTAATACACCATATAAATAAATCAAAGTGGAAAAAACACATGATCATCTCGATTGATACAGAAAAGACATTTGAAGAAATTCAACATCCTTTCTTGATACACTTCAAAGTATAGAAATGGAACTTCCTCAACATTTAAAGTGAATATATGAAAGGACCACAGCTAACATCATCCTCAATGGGGAAAGACTGAAAGCTTTTCCCCCTAAGATCAGGAACAAGACAAGGATGTCCACTGTCCCCATTGTTATTTGACATTGTGCTGGGATTTCTAGCTAGAGAAATTAGACAAGAAAAAGAAATAAAAGACATCCAAATTGGAAAGGAAGAAGTAAAATTCTCAGTTTACAGATGATATGATACTATGTTGAAAATCCTAAAAACCCTACAGCAAAGCTACTAAAACCTAATAAAGGAGTGCAGCAAAATGGCAGGGTACAAGATTAATACCCCTAAATCAGTAGTGTTTATGTATAATGGTAATGAGCAATCTGAGGAGGAAATCAAGAAAAAAATTCCATTTACAATAGCAAACAAAAGAATCAAATACTTAAGAATAAACTTAACTAAGGATACAAAAGACCTATACAAAGAAAACTATACAACATTGCTGAAAGAAATTATGGAAGACAAATAAATGGAAGAGCATACAGCATTCATGGACTGGAAGATTAAATATAGTTAAGATGTCAATTCTACCCAAATAAATTTATATATTCAATGCAATGCCAATTAAAATTCTAGAAACTTACCTTGCAGATAGAAATATCAATAACCAAATTTATTTGGAAGGGCAGGATGTCCCCAAATAGCTAAAAATATCATGAGAAAGAGGAATAAAATGGGAGGTCTCATACTACCTGACTTTAAAGCATAATACAAAGTTACAGTGGTCAAAACAGCATGGTACTGGCATAAAGATAGATATTCTGACCAAATGAAATAGAATTGAATGTTTGGAAATAAACCCTCTCATCTATGAACAATTGATCTTTGACAAGGCAATCAATCCAAAACAACTGGGAGAGAACAGCCTCCTCATTAAATGGTGTTTGAAGAACTGGATATCCATATGCAAAAAAATGAAATAGGATATATATCTCACACTCTACACAAAAGTTAACTCAAAATGTATCAATGACCAAAGCATTAGATCTAAAACCATAAAACTTTCACAAGAAAATGTAGTGAAATATCTTTAAAATCTTGTGATAGGACATGGTGTCCTAGACCTTACACCCAAAGCACAAGCAATGAAAAAAGAAATATATAAATGGGATCGCCTCAAAATTAAACACTTTTTTGCATTGTAGAACTTTGTCAGGAAAACAAAAAGGCAGCTTATGCAATGGGAGACAACATTTGGAAGCCAAATATCAGATAAGGATACAATATTCAGAATATATAAAGAGATTCTACAACTTAACAACAAAAAGAAGAACAACCCAATCAAAAAATGAGTGAAAGACATGAATAGACACTTTTCAGAAGAGGAAATACAAATGACTAAAAGGAACATGAAAAGATGCTTGACTTCACTGGCTATTAGGGAAATGAAAATCAAAACCACAATGAGATATCAACTCATACCCACTACAATGACCAATATCAAAATAAACAGAAAATGCCAGGTGCTGGAGAGGATGGGGAGAAAGAGGCACACTTATGCACTGTTGGCAGAAATGAAAAATGGTGCAGCTGCCCTGGGATGCACTTTGGTGCTACCTTGGAAAGATAAGTATAAAATTGACTTATGATCCAGCAATCTCATTACTAGTTATATATTCATAGGAACTGAAAGCAAGGACACAAATGGACATTTGCACACCAATGCCTATAACAGCATTATTTACAATTGCCATGTATGATATCAAAACAAAAGATAGAGGATAAAGGCAGAGACAGTAAAACCTCAGGATCCCTAGAGTGGACACTGAAGGTGATTAAATATACAAACATAAAAACATTTTTATCTGGGGAGATCAAATGAATGTCAACAATTGCAAGTTGTTGACAATGGGATGGTATGCAGGAAACAATACAACCAATGCAAACTAGAGTCTATAGTTAACACTGCATGTGCTTCCACTGAATTTAATGAAGGCATTATGCCAAAACTAAATGTCAACAAACAGGGGATATGGGAGAGGAGTACGGATTCTTTGCAGAAGAAAAGGAAATGTCTTCATATAGATTACGGTGGTGAAGCCATGACTATTTACTTAGGTTGGATTTTATTATGTGAAAATAAGTGTTTTAAAAATGGACAGAGAAACAAGTACTAAAGAAAATGGAGAAAGAGATGTATATATTCACTATTGGTAGGGATACTTAGAGGCACAGCCCTTCCAGAGTGCAGTGTGGTAGTTCCATAGGAGGCTATGGGTACAGTTGCCATATGATCCTGCAACCCCATTGCTAAGTATATAACTGGAGTAACTGAGAGTGGGGACATAAATGGACATTGCACATTGGTGTTTATGGCGGCAGTGTTCACAATTCGCAATGGGTGGAGGTGGCCTAAGGATACAGTGACAAGGGAATGGAAAGGGGAACTGTGGTGTATACATACCACGGACTACTGAGCGGCTGAAAGAAGGAATGAAGTTGTGAGGCATACCATTAGATATATGAACCTTAAGGACTATATTTTGAATGAAATGGCAGGAACGAAAAGATAACTATTCTGCCTCACTCATATGGACTACCTATAATATAAAAACTTGGAGAACTGAAGTCAAGAGCATGGGTTGTCAGGTTGGGGCCTATTGTAAAGGCTCCTAGATTGTCACACCTGTTCTGGAGTTGTATACTGTTATTTCTAAATTCTGAGATACTAAGCTATTTGTGTATAACCTGGTTGTTCCCAGAAACTTCAGGTATTTATATGACAC
This sequence comes from Tamandua tetradactyla, assembly GCF_023851605.1. Classification (NCBI taxonomy): domain Eukaryota; kingdom Metazoa; phylum Chordata; class Mammalia; order Pilosa; family Myrmecophagidae; genus Tamandua; species Tamandua tetradactyla. The sequence goes on from NC_135327.1 coordinate 148,456,209, forward strand.
CTGAGACTCAGAGGTACAGCACTGAAGCTATGAAAGTCAGCATTACCTCATATAGCAACTGTTAAAAGTGAAAAAGTGATCATACTTTATCTAAAGATATAAATGAAGCTGATCTTGGTAGGACTAAGGTAAATAAGAATACAGGGTAAAGGATGACATGGTCCATATTTTAAAACTTCAACTTCTGGGTGAGACCAAAGGGAGAGATATCTATTTACTACAAAATTTACATCTAGGTGGCACATTATCTTGTTTAACTTGTAAGGTCAGTTTATTTAAACACTTCAAGCACATGGAATCTTGAATAGGCATGAGGTTTTGTTAATGTTTACAGGTTAGTATGATGCCCCAAAATATTCCAGAGTAATTTTGGTAGAGAATATAAAAATATCAGCAAAGTCTTCTTTCCTTCCTGAAAGAAGGAAATATTCAACTCCCTCATATGTTCCTGGAAAGGATAAACTAAATCTACTTATAATGATACCTAAGAATCACCCCCAGAGAACCTCTTCTGTTGCTCAAATGTGGTCTCTTTCTCTAAGCCCACTCAGCGGGTGAACTCACTACCCTCCCCCCACCCCCACCAATGTGGGACATGATTCCCAGGGGTGTAAATCTCCCTGGCAACATGGGACAGAACACCCAAGATGAGCCAGAACCTGGCATCATGGGATTGAGAAAGCCTTCTTGACCAAAAGGGGGAAGAGAGAAATTAAATAAAATAAAGTTTCAGTGACTCAGAGATTTCAAACAGAGTCAAGGTTATTGTGGAGAGTATTCTTATACATTATATAGAGATCCCTTTATAATTTATGGTTAATTGGTTTGGCTAGAGGGAACTTCCTGAAACTGTTATACTGTGTTGCATTAGTCTTGATCTTGAAGATGATTGTGTAATCTATAGCTTTTACAATGTTACTGTATCATTGTGAAAACCTTGTGTCCAATGCTCCTTTTATCTGGGGCATGGACAGATGAGTGAAAAAATAAGGAAAAACTGAATACATAAATAAATAATAGGGGAGAAAAGTAAAAGAAAATTGGGCATATTGAAATAGTGGTGGGTCAATGAAAGGGAGTGGTAAGGTATATGGAATGTATGAGATTTTACTTTTTTTTAATTTATTTTTTGGAGTGATGCAAATGTTCTAAAAATGATTATTGTGATGACTACACAACTATGTGATGATATTATGAGCCATTGATTATATACTGTGGATAGACTATATATGTGTGAAGATTTCACAATAAAAATATTTAAATAAATGATAGTGTTAATGTTTCTGTCATGCACTTGGCCTTTCCTCATGGCTGCTGTAGCTGTAAAAGCCACATCCTCATTCTAGCAGAACAAATGAAGAAGGGGTACTCTGAGGGCAATGCTTTGCCAAGAATTCCACAGAAACCCTCTGACATTTCTTTGGCCAGACGCTAATGAAAAGAAAAAAGGAAGAAGTTTGATTCAACAACCAATAGTATCTTCCACTACAAGGATCTCTCTGTTTTTCAACATTGCTCTGGAGATACCACAATACAAAAGGATAATGTATATTGGAAAAGATATATTACTTTAAATTATTTGTAGGTGCTATAACTGTCTACATAGAAAATCTAAGAAAGCTATTAGAACTAATGAGGATTTAGCAGGTTGCTGTAGTTCAGGGTATCTAAAGCTCATCAATATTGAATTTTGGACTGGATAATTCTATGTTGTGGAGCACTTTCCTGTGACTTGTAGGAAGTTTAGCAGCATTTTTGGCCTCCATGCACTAAATGCCTGTAGAACACCCTCCTCCCAATCATGATTATTATGATGATGATTAAATGTCTCCAGAAATTGCCAAATATCCCCTCGGGGAAAAATCACACTATTTAAGTATAACTGTCTTAGGTCACTTAAAACAGAGAGAGGTATATAATATATGGCTCCTGGTTGCTAACAGCTTCCAGTCTTGTTAAGGAGAAATAATAGTCACAGAAATAGGCAAAGTCAATGAAAGGTGTTTTACAATCTTTACCAAATGGATGAAAGCAATCAATAGAGGGAAGACTACTACTAATTCTCTAAAATTGTTTTTTTTTTCATATTAAGAATACAGCTTTTCTTTTCAGCTAGAAAGAAGATAGATTAAGTAATACTGTACTTAAATAAAGACTGTTGGATTGAAAAATTTTACATGCAAATATATGCATCTTAAATAATGCACCAAAATTGGCCACTAAAACAAGACTAGAAACCTTACAGGCTAGAAAAACCAACAGATAGAAAAATATACACCTTTATATCTACGAACAACATGTAGAGACCTTGTGTCCATCTTCATTTCCCCTAGTACTGTTGATTGAGTACCTATATATACTCAATGTTTATGTTGTCAGAGTAAAATCTAGCAGCAGTGTACCAACTTTTACCCTCTTGATTGTAAAGAAAAGATATTTTCTTTCAGAATGTGGAAATGTTTAGCAACTTCAATGACAATACTATTTGTTGCAGATACACAGCAGTGCTGCATCTGAATCCAAGAGCAAGAGAAAACAAATGGCCCCAGTCACGTGGAAGAGTACTCTATTCTCATCCAGTGTTTGCTGTTTCTGGATGGTTTCCACCTGCACGCACACACACCTGTCCTCCAAGCTTCCAAGGTATGATGTTAGTTAAAATTTCTCACAGGAAAATTGTGGATCCTTCTAGGGATACTATACCACCACTATATTTAGTAGAATAAAAGACTGACATTTCCATTCAAGTTTTTTTGATGTTAAATTGCCCTCATGTATTAAATTTAAGGGTCAAGCCAATCTAGAATTCACCAAAGTAAATGATTCTTTGACATCATATAAGTTGCTAGATACTTTTAGTAGTTACTTTTATATGAATTAGAAGAACAACAGATGTGGGATTTATTACCTCTGGCACTTAACCATAAAAGTTTTATTTCTATTTCATTCTTTCATAAAGAGAGTGGTTTCTAAAATTGGCATCTGGAAAGCCCTTTATTCCAAAGCAATTTTCTAGGTAGGCCACAGAAGCAGCACCAAAATAAGATGAAAGCTCCCTAAGGCTTTACTGCAAATCACGAAATGAGAGTAGAAGCACACCCCAAAATTGTGTCTAGGGTGGATGGGGCTCTGTGGGAGCCAGGAGAAGTTCATAGCAAAAGTGCAGGAGTGGAAAAGAATAGATGAAGAATGATCACAGTGAGAGTGTAGAGAACTGTGTGACACTCACAACCAGGGCTAAGCTCAGTAAAGGCAGCTTCTCCAGGGATGCTGTTTACTGGGATTTCCAATCTGGATAAAAGAACCTCGAGGAAAATCCAAGATTCCTACACTGAATAATTCAGGAAGAATTTCTGTCACACAGAAAGACGATTCTAATATACCATAGAACAAGAGCTTTGAGTGTTTTCTCCATTACACACCCCAAAAGTCTCTTTTCTGATTCTAGGGAGTGGCTTTTTCTCTCTGAATTTTTCTATGGTGCTATGTGGAAAAGCTGTGTCTGTTCTCCACTCAGCAGCTACAGTGATCATTTCACAGTATGTCAGATCATGTCACTCACCTGCTCAAAACCACCATTGGTTCCCAACACTGTATAAAAATGAAATCCTACGTGTTTGATTTATACTACTGCCTTTCTGACACCTCTCCTAATTTTATTCTCATACACCCTTGTATGTTGAAAGGGAACACACCAAACGTTCTTTTCCCTCAAAGCCTTCAAACCTGTTGTTCCTTCTGCCTTGAAAATCTTTCTCTAGAGAGCCATGCAGCTCATCGCGTCTCTATTTTCAAGTCATTCCTCAAATATCACATTATTGATATAAAATAGCATCAAACCCTCCTCTAGTCAAGAGCATTCTCTAATCCCTTTCCCTTGTTTTAGACTTCACCACAGTACTTATTACCGAGTGAAACATTTAAAATTTTTTGTTTATCAGTCTTCCTTCACGAGAATTAAAACTCTAAACAGACAGAGATTTACTTGTCACTTAGTGTATAATCACTACCTGGCAGGTAGAAGCTGTTCAATAATTATTAATAGTGGGAATAAGGAAAGAAGGAGGGAAGGAAGAAAACAATGGAAGGAAAGAGGGATGGAGTGAAAGAAGGGAGGCCTACAAGAAGGCAGGGACAGCTAACAGTTTGCCTCTCTGCAATTAAAGTAGTACAATAATTCTGGTTCTATTCACTAAGTTAACAAACTCTTCCTTCTCATTAAAAAACAATGTAACTGAAATTATGAATTCAGTTGTGATGTTGTATAAAGTAGCAGAGATATGTATTCTGTATCACAAAGAACTAAGGCTGAACATGTTTAATATGTGAATTTACTAATCATCACCATGCTATTTCCTCAAATCTGGAAACTAGGTTAGAACAGGGACTATTAATTTTCCTTGATATTGTTTGAGTATTAAGAAGGCTGTCTTCAGGTTATGCTACCACAATGATGTCAATGCATTGTTGTTCACACTTCTTTCTTAATTTATAATGTCTCAGTATATTAGTAGATTCCACTCATAGTTATCCACAGATATATTGTTTACAAACTTCTCTGTTACAAATGCATTTGATACCAAGTGGATTTTGAGTCAGAGCAAAGCAGGCAATGGGATTCAATGGCAATGTCCAATTAGCAGTGTTTGTCATTTCATGTGGGATAAATATCAAGTGCATTAAGTTAGGGTTCTCTAGAGAAACAGAATCAACAGGAAACACTTGCAAATATAAAATTTATAAAAGTGCTCACTTAACCATTGGAACACAGAATCCAAAATCCTCATGGCAGGCTGTGAAGCCAACAGTTTCAATGGAGGGTCTGGATGGACTCCACAGGAGAGGCTCGCCGGCTGAAGCAAGAAGAGAGCCTGTCTCTCCTGAATTCTCCTTAAAAGACTTCCAGTGATTAGACTAAGTATCACTCATTGCAGAAGACACTCTCCTTGGCTGATTACAAATGGAATCAGGTGTGGATGCAGCTGACGTGATCATGATTTAATTCTATGAAATATCCTCATCACAACAGACAGGCCAACACTTGCCCAACCAGACGAACAGGAACCACCACTTGGCCAAGTTGACACATGAATCTGACCATGACAGTCCACCCCTTGTCAACTTGGCAGCTATACACATCACCTTAAACTATACCTAATTTCTAAATAAAAAGCAATAAAATGCATTTTTTTCTTTCACATAACAATACTCAACTCTCCTGCATATAACTGGAAACACATTAAATATCTCCAGTATAGGGTGCAAGTCCTTGGGTAATATTCATTCTTGAACTTCATATCTTACAACTTAAATAGTATAACATGAACAAAACAGCATACAGTCCTTGTTTCTGTAACTGATCACATGGTCGTAGTTCTTCCATTATCCATTCCATGTTCCCTTTACCCTCAGAAAGCACTTCAGCTGGCTGTGGTTCTTTGCCTGGTGGGGTTACTCAAACCTTCATTCTTGAAGTTTCAGAGTCATTGATAGTCCTGACTGGATTGGGTTGTTGCAGTTTTCCACTGATTTTAATCACAGGGCATGGTAGTACTAAAAGATACCCTAGGGGATCACCTATATTCTAAGAAAACTCTTCTTTACCTCCATTGTGTATTTGCAGTCTTATTTCCCCCTGATAGTCAGGGTCAATCACCCAGCCAATAATGTAATCCCCTTTGTGGCTTATTGATCTAGGGGCATGAGTAGCCCAGTGACCAGGTGGCAATCTTAGATTCCAGTTCAGTGGAATCATTGGTCTTTCTCCTGGTGGAAGCACTCCCCCTTTTGGAAATAAAACCTGTATATGAGCAGAGCTCAGGGTCACAGGGACAGGAAGCAAGAATTTTCCTAGTGGATCACTAGGGGTATTAGTGAGTGGTACCACTCCCATTTCCACCCCTTGGTTCTGGGACCCTTGGATCCTGACTATGGGAGAAACAGCACCATACAGCAGATGCTAATTCAGAGAATAATACAGCTTCCTGGAGAACATTACCCCAGCTCTTCAAGGTACTGCCACCTAGTTGGTACTGTACTTGAGTTTTCAAAAGGCCGTTCCACCATCCTATCAATCCAGTGCTTCTGGATGATGTGGAACATGGTAAGGCAAGAGAATTCTATGAGCATGTGCCCATAGAATTGAAATGAAGTGTGAGATTCACACTTCATTTGTTGTGAAATATGTTCCTTGATCAGAAGCAATGCTGTGTGGAATACCATGATGATGGCTAAGGCATTCTATAAGCCCATGGATGGTAGTTTTGACAGAAGTATTGTGTGCAGGGAAAGCAAACCCATATGCAGAGTATGTGTATATTCTAGTTAGAACAAATCGCTGCCCCTTCCATGAAGGGAGTGGTCCAATGTAATCAACCTGCCATCATGTAGCTGGCTGGTCACCTCAGGGAATGGTGCCATATCGGGGGCTGAGTGTAGGTCTCTGCTGCTGGCAGATTGGGCACTCAGCAGTGGCTGTAGCCAGGTCAGCCTTGGTGAGTGGAAGTCCATGTTGCTGAGCCCATGCATAACCTCCATTCCTACACAATGACCACTTTGTTCATGAGCCCATTGGGCAATGACAGGAGTTGCTGGGGAAAGAGGCTGACTGGTATCCACAGAATAGGTCATCTTATCCACTTGATTTTATTAAAACCTTTCTCTGCTGAAGTCACCGTCTGGTGCACATTCACATGGGATGCAAATATGTTCATGTTTTTAGCCCACTCAGAACGTTCTATCCACATACTTCTTCTCCAGACCTCTTTGTCACCAATTTTCCAATTATGGTCTATCCAAGGCCCTGACCATCCAGCCAAACCATTAGCAACAGCCCATGAGTCAGTATACAAACACACCTCTGGCCAGTACTCCTTTCAAGCAAAATGAACAACCAGGTGCACTGCTCGAAGTTCTGTCCACTGGGAGGATTTTCCCTCACCACTGTCCTTTAAGGACACCCCAGAAAGGGGTTGTAGTGCTGTAGCTGTCCACTTTCAGGTGCATATCATGCTGAGCCATCTGTAAACCAAATCTGAGTTTTCTCTTCCTCGGCCAATTCAGTGTAAGGAACTCCCCAAGAGGCCATACCTCTGGCCTGGGAAAGAGAAGGTAATGTGGCAGGAGTGGAGACCATGGGCATTTGGGCCACTTCTTCATGTAACTTACTTGTGCCTTCAGGACATGCTCTGGCCCTATCTCATATATACCATTTCCATTTTACAATAGAGTGCTGTTGTGCGTGCCCAACTTTATGGCTTGGTGGGTCAGACAACACCCAGCTCATGATAGGCAACTCAGGTCTCATGGTAACTTGGTGGCCTATGGTTAAGCATTCAGTCTCTACTAAGGCCCAGTATCAGACCAAAAGCTGTTTCTCAAAAGAGAGTAGTTATCTGCATCAGATGGCAAGGCTTTGCTCCAAAATCCTAAGGGTCTGCATTGTGAATCTCCTATAGGGGCCTGCCAAAGGCTCCAAACAGCATCTCTATTTGCCACTGACACTTCCAGTACCATTGGATCTGCTGGATCTTATAGCCCAAATGGAGAACAGCTTGCACAGCAGCCTGGACCTGTCACAGAGCCTCTTCTTGTTCAGGTCCCCACTCAAAATTAGCAGCTTTTCTGGTCACTCAATAAATGGGCTGGAGTAGCACACCCAAATGAGGAACATGCTGTCACCAAAATCCAAAGAGACCAACTAGGCAGTGTGCCTCTTTTCTGGTCGTAGGAGGGGCCAGATGCGGCAACTTCTCCTTCACCCTTGAAGGAATATCTCAACATGCCCCACACCACTGGACACCTAGAAATTTCACTGAGGTGGACGGACCCTGTATTTTTGTTGGATTTATCTCCCATCCTCTGAGACACAAATGCCTTACCAGTAAGTCTAGAGTACTTGCTACTTCTCACTCACTGGGTCCAATAAACATGATATCATCAATATAATGGACCAGTGTGATGTCTTGTGGGAGGGAGAAATGATCAAGGTCCCTGTGGATAAGATTATGACATAGAGCTGGAGAGTTGATATACCCCTGAGGTAGGACAGTGAAAGTATATTGCTGACCTTGCCAGCTGAAAGCAAACTATTTCTGGTGGCCCTTACTAACAGCTATTGAGAAAAAAGCATTTTCCAGATCAATAGCTGCATACCAGGGAATGTACTGATTTACTGAAGCAATGATATCACATCTGGAACTCCAAGCTGCAATTGGAGTTACCACCTGGTTGAGCTTATGAGCTTACTGGACCCACTGTGAGAAGGACCTGAGCTAAAACTCCATTGATCACCTGGCCTCCACAAACCCCCACTCTGACTGGTGAACCAGAGTGATGTTTTGGGTCCCCTGGAATTAATGTCATTTCTGAACCAGTGTCTAATAATCCCCAAAACATTTCATCATTTCCTTTTCCCCAATGCACAGTTACCCTGATAAAAGGCCATCAGTCTCCTTGGGGAAGGCTTGGAGGAAGATTAACATTATTAATTTGTGGCAGTGTAACAGGGTTCTTCCCCAAAGAGACCTGGCCTCCCCTTCATTCAAGGGGTTCTGGGTCTGTAAACTGTCCCAAGTCTGGAAATTGATTAAGGGCCATTACTCTGTGTTTTTGTAACTCAGGTTAGACTTCTGTTCACTTGACCTAGAACTCTTTTGTTTATACAGCTCAAACAAGAATTTAGTAGGCTGCCCTCTATTGTATTTCTAGGTACCCCATGATTTACTAGCCAACGCCACAAATCTCTGTGTGTCATATAATTTTGACTCCTGCTTTGAGTTTGCTGTCCATTATAATAGCCACATCTACCCTGTCTTTGGCAGTTAAGTGCTGCCACCTGACTTCTGCCAACTCAGGATCTGATCATCCCCATTGTGTTTAAGGATTCCAGCTCACATCAGTTCCTACAGTAATATCTGACCTACAGAGAAGTGCAACTACAGAGCTCTTCAGGGATGATGGCCCTAGTCTCACAAATTTATTACTCACTGTTCTGGTAAAAGGTGCATCCTCCAGGCATTCCTGGGGTGTAAGAGAAGACTTTGCATGATAAATCCACTCTAATATTCCAATCTCTCTAAGCCTCTGGATCCCCTCATCTACATTATACCAGGCAGTTCTGACATTTCAACCTCAGGTAATGTCAACCACCTTTTGATCCATGTTTCAACCAACCATCCAAATAAACTGTTAATACCCTTTCTAACACCTCAAGCTATAACATTGAATGCAGAATCTCTGCTTTGTGGACCCATAATCAATGAATTCAACCTGATCCAGCCTTATAGTCCTACCACCATAATCCCGCACTCTTAAAATCCATTGCCACACATATTCCCCTGATTTCTGTCTATATAAATTGAAAAACTCACACAATTCTTTTGGAGTATAATGTATCTCCTGATGTGTGATACTTTGTACCTCACCTTTAGGGGTCTGTTGGGATTTTAGTCTAGTTATAGGTCTGAAAGAAATGAGGGGTGGTGGGGGTGGGTCATGAAAAGAATTGGAAATATCTTCCAAGTCGTTTGCTTCAGGGCCCTCATTTGCAGTTTCACCTGGTGAAACAGGATTAATCACTCTAGGGCTAATCCCTTCAGGAGGCGTTGGATGGCCAACTTCTCAAGGCAGGCTGGAGGTGGGGCAGCTGTGTCCTCAGGGCAGACTATTGCAGGTTATCTAGGAAGACTCAGCATGACCTAGGGTTTCAACCTCACCCCAATCAATGCCCTCACTTTAACAGCAGATGCCATGCAACATTGAGATTTCAGTTTATGTTGTAAAGTTGCTATTCTAACAATAATATTCTGAGTCTGATTTTCAGAGATTTCAAATCTATGGCTACAGGAAGTAAGATTTTCCTTCAGGATACTCATAGAAGCTTCTACATCTGTCAGACGGCAGTTAAGCTTCTTGTTTGAAGCCTTGAGCCCACCCCTTTCACTACTTAATGTAGCCAGTGTATCTAACAACAACCAGCCAACATCTCTATACCTCGTATTTCCATAAAACTCTGTAAAGATGTCAAAAACATTATTCCCCAGAGCCTGGCTTCATACAAGTGAAGCATTAGGAGAATCGAATGGTGATATTTTTGACTATCTCTTTTGCCAACTCACTCCAGGGATTGGGAGTGTCATTCTGGTTATGGGAATCAGAGTCCTTAGTGCCTTTGAGTCCAGTCAGAGTAGAAAACCATTCATAAAAACCCATTTTTAAGATTCTGTTTCTTAAGAACCACTCCTGGTACCAAGTTGTATTAGGGTTCTCTAGAGAAACAGAATCAACAGGAAACAGTTGCAAATATAAAATTTATAAAAGTGCTCACGTAACCATGGGAACACAGAATCCAAAATCCTCAGGGCAGCCTGTGAAGCCAACAGTTCCAGTGGAGGGTCTGGACAGACTCCACAGGAGAGGCTTGCTGGTTGAAGCAGGACTAGAGTCTGTTTCTTCTGAATCCTCCTTAAAAGGCTTCCAGTGATTAGATTAAGCATCAGTCATTACAGAAGACACTCCCCTTCAGCTAATTACAAATGGAATCAGCTGTGGATGAAGCTGACATGCTCATGATTTGATTCTATGAAATGTCCTCATCACAACAGACAGGCCAGCACTTGCTCAACCAGACAAACAGGTACCATCACTTGGCCAAGTTGACACATGAACCTGACCATGACATCAAGTTTCTCAATCTATTAGTTTCTGGAAGCCACCCCTTATGAATTTGATGTATAACTTTAATTATGCTATTCAGGTCAGCAATGCAAATTTCTTTTTTTTATAAAGTATAAAAGCTTTTATTTCCCATAAGGCAGTATGCAAACCTTGTTTAAGTCTTAAAAGGTGTATAACAGTGTTCATTATTTGGATCAATCCTGAAGGGAAATATAAAAATCACTTTTATCATGTTATTCCCTGCTTTTAAGTGACAGACACCCACAAGAATTATGCTTGATTTTGAGTATTTGAAATCTACAGGACAAAGAAGAATGTCGGTAAAAAGTAAACAGGGTCATAGTGGGCAAATACTTGTCAGACTGCTGGAGATGTTAAAAAAATTGTTAATGATTGTCTATGAGAAGCCTAAAAGTATAGCATTCTGAAGATATTTTATAAACTCAGTTTAATATTATGAATATTTCATTTGATTTTTTTGAGGCAGCCTCTCTTTATATTCCTTTTTTGGAACCAGAGGACTACATTAAAGTATTGCATGACTCTTTGCACTTCATTATCAACTTCATATTGCTTTAATGATGCATTCCTTTACTAAGCCTTTATTTTTCATTACTATATGCAGAAGCATTTTAGTTGTGGGGAGGGGTAATCCATCCCCTTAGCAAATTGATTTGGCATACTGCTATTATGATTCATATGTAAAAGCTTGGGACGCGTGCATCTGGTTGGCTATGAACATTGACACAATTCTTGTCCTTTGCTCTTTATAATAGCTCTTGAAGCAAATAATGCAGTCAGTTCAGCTATTCCCATCTAGCATGGAAATGGTAGATGTCTGTGATGTACCTAAGTGTTCTTTCATTTAGTAAAGTGTGAATAGAGCAAATGTAGAGCTGAAAGGAAAGCAGAACGTGGTTCTGTTTTTTTAATCTCCCAGAAGAGTTTGTGATCAGCTAAAAATTGTGTTCATCAGTTTGATATGATTATAATTCAAACCACTGTTCAAGAATTACTTATATTTTAATGATGATGGAGTACTAAAGTTATCATTAGTATTTATAAAAGACCTCATAAATATAATTAACTCATGCTAAACTGCCTCTTTGTTAACAACCTAGGCAAAAGTCACACTTGGAGGTATTTGGCTCCTTTTAATGAGAAATGTATTATGGAATTAACCATTTAAAGATTCTTTCTGGGCACAATTTAAGCATAACTTAATATCAACCATTAGCAAAGCAGTATAGAGATAACATTTGTTTTTATATAGTTTTTAAAATTTAAATTAAGGAGGGATGATCTGTGATTACAGAGGAATGAATTCCTTTGTCAACACATAGTGGGGTTCTGGAGGAAAGAAGACTGAAAAAATGATTGCTCACTTTTCAAATGAATTATTATGTTTGATTTCTAGTGTAAGGAAGTGTTAACTGCTACAAAAACAGAATAAAAGCTTTTCAATATTGTATATTAAATATCTATCATCTACTTGATATATATGTATATAATATCTATCATCTGTCCATCTCTCTACCTATCTACCAATGTAGTTGGATAAATTGTTGGCTATTTGATTAGAATCCATGGACAAGCTATAACTTTCTTTATCCAACCAAAAATGAATTTTCTGTAAAACAAAAGGGTTGAAAGATTAAACATATCTTCTAGAGATTTGATGGTAAATATAAGGAATATAATGATTGCAAGGTCCAAATACATATACATGGGGATTTTTTTTTCCAGGTGTGTTGAGGAAATTCATGAAGAAAAAAGGCAAATCTTCAGACATTATCTGCTTATTCTTTGGGGGGTCATATTTTCTCCAAACTGATAGCATTTTTCTGCCCTTAAAAGTAAATACTTTCTCTGGATGAAATCAAATACTTCATTTAGTTATCTTTTCCAAAGTATAATCCCTAAGACAGTAATGCAGAGGGATATATATATATATATAGAGAGAGAGAGAGAGAGAGGTTATATGGAAAAATAAAAGGGAATATGCTATGTTAAAATTTAGAAGAGTCCAGCTTAAATAATTTAATTTTACATGTCCATGTGAAATTTGAAATTAAAAGCCATAGCAAGCAGAGGATGCAAAGGTATTTCGGTGGTAGAATTCTCACCTGGCACACAGGAAACCAGGGTTCCATTCCTGGCCTGCATACTTCAAAAAATAAATTCAACAAATGGTGTTGCAATAACAAGATAGTCACAGGGAAAAAGAATGAAAAATGACCTTCACCAAACAGCATACAAAAAAGGAAAAAAAGAAGAAGAGAAAAAAAGACGTAGTAAGTAGCATTTCATTAACACATTTTTTCCTGGGCTCTTGCTGAATTAAGGTTCTATGTAACATCATGTGTTAGGCTACATAATGACTGAGGCAAGGATCACTGAGATGTCTCCTCCTTTGTAAGAAAGGTCATCCTTCATTGTCAGGTCAATGTACATTTTTTTGTGATATTTCTCAGGGTGGAAAGGGAGAAGCACTATTTGAATAGACTATTATTAACCCAGAGCCAATAACTGTGCCTTGAACACTGCAGGACACATTAGCAGGGCTCATTTTTGAGTTAACTGGAAACATAGCTAGGGTATTAGTTCCTAAGATACAATCAAACATAAAAATGGAAATTATTTCTGAGGGGAAGGACCTGGATTCAGAATGCTTGTGTTGGAGAAATATTTTATTTGAGGTATCTTAGGGGACAATCAGTTCCAACCTACAGGGGAAAAGGAAAACAAAGATCAAAGAACCCAACTCACTATTATCCTCCATTATGAATCTTCAATACAGAGTTCAAAGATGATTCTGTATATTAGAAGACTCAGCAGACCCTGACATGCAATCTGCCTCTTCTCTCTTTGAGATAGGGTAGCAGGGTCTAGACTCAGAAGAAAACCATTGGTATTTGATTCAGAAGGTATGAAATGTATACTTCAAAAGAAGTCTATTTCAATAAAAGTAGAGGATACCTGATATGTAAGGAATAAAACTAAAGGGGTCATGAAAAGTGAAGATGGGGGAATAAGAGAAGGTCACATGAGCCATGTTCTGAAAACCTGCAAAGCATGAACATGAGACAGCCCACCATACACTGCCAAGATTCCCAGGAGGCCTAGAAAGTGAGAGGCACCCTTAGTGCAATAGTGCAGTGAAGCTAGACCAGGAACACCATGCCTGATACCACCTCCAGTTCTGATTGGCCTTCTCCAAACAGCTGAATCCCAACTCATCACTGCATACAGGAACAGGGATTGAGGTGATCTCTGGAGCAGGCAGAGAGGGGTATCTCCTCCTTCCTATTACCTGCATGTAGCGGTAGCTTCCTTCTTTGTGATTAGTAGTATCTACCAACAGAAGATAATCACCATTAGAGGAAAAACAAGTGCCTATTCCCCAACTCACTTTCTCCCAGAAGATACCCAAATAGAGAACTGACTATGTGCATTAAATATATTTTCTGGTATCATAGACCAGAAATATGGAGTCATCAGAGTCTGAGCCATAATTTCTTTTTTTAAAGAAAATGTCTTTATTGATAAATCTTCACACACACATAGTCCATACATGGTGTACAATCAATGGCTCACAATATCATCACGTAGTTATGCATCCATCACCATGATCATTTTTAGAACGTTAGCATCACTCCAGCAAAGAAAGAAAAAGAAAAAAAAAAAAAAACTCATACAGGGCAGGCAATGATGGCTCAGTGGCAGAGTTCTCACCTTCCATGCCAGAGACCCAGGTTCGCTTCCTGGTGCCTGGTGCCTGCCCATGCGAAAAAAAAAAAAAAAAAAAAAAACCCTCATATATACCATATTCCTTACACCTCCCTCTCATTGACCACTACGATTTTCATCTACCCAGTTTATTTTACCCTTTATCTCCCTATTATTTATTTATTTTCATCCATATTTTTTCACTCATTTGTCCATACCCTGGATAAAAGGAACATCAGACCCAAGGTTTTCACAATCATATAGTCACATTGTAAAAGCTATATCATTGTAGAATAATCTTCAAGAATCAAGACTACTGGAACACAGCTCAACAGTTTCAGATACTTACCTCCAGCCACTCCAATATATTATAAATGAAAAAGGGATATCTACATAATACGTAAGAATAACCTCAGGATAATTTTTCAACTCTGAAATCTCTCAGACACTGAAACTTTATTTTTCTCATTTTTCTCTTCCCCCTTTTGGTCAAAAAGGCTTTCTCAATCCCATAATACTGAATCCCAGCTCATCCCAGGAGTTCTGTCCCACATTGCCAGGGAGCGTTATACTCTGGAGAGTCATGTCCCATGTAGGAGAGAGGGCAGTGAATTCACCTGCTGGCTTGGCTTAGAGAGAGAAGCCACATCTGAACAACAAAAGAGATTCTCTGGGTGTGACTCTTAGGCATATTACAAATAGGCTTAGTCCGTCCTTTGCAGGAATAAGTTTCTTAGGGGTAAACCCCCAAATCGAGAGCTAAACCTTTTAGTTTGGTCATCCCCACTGCTTGTGAGAATATCAGAAATTCTCCAAGTGGGAAAGTTGAATATTTCCTCCTTTCTCCCCATTCCCCCAAGGGGACTTTGTGAATACTTCCATATTCACTGCCTAAATTACTCTGGGATATATTGGGGCATCACACTAACCTGTACAAGCATACAAGATCTCATGCCCTATTCAAGATTCCATGTACTTTTGGTGTTCAACTAACCTGACCATACAAGTTAAATTAGTTAATTGAGCCATAATTTCTTATTGTAAATCTGAGACACTGTAATATTTACTATTCATGGCTTCTTCTTGCCCCATTTCCTTTCATTCAAAAGTTGTCTATAATTGCATGAATTTCCAAGTATTTTTAAATAATGGTGGGGTAAAAAATAAAGTTTCTCCATTAAAAATTTCTGATTAATTTTCTTTTACAACATACTATATTGATTTTTCCTCTTTGTCAACTAAATGTTTTCCAGCCCTGGACTTCCTGAAGAAATTCTATAATTTTCCAAGACTTACAGGCAGGCCTGATCTATTAATTGGTACTTTAAGTCACAAAATTCTTTTTGCTTAAATATTTCTAAATGAGTTTCACTCAGAGTAATAAATAAATAAATGTCCCTCCATCTCTTCTACTCACGTCAATTTTCTCCATAAGATTTACCATCATCACACATCCAATACATTTTATTTACCTATTTGCTTACTGTCTCTGCCACCTCTCCCACTCCCACGCACACAAATTCTCCATAGAATGTAAGATACATAAAGGCAACGTTTGAAATCCACACACAGCTTTTTTCCAACATATTATAATATTTTTTTGGTTTGGAAAATGGGTTAGAAAAATACATCTTAAATACAGTTATTTTATTTTTACAATGGCAAACCAATAACTTTTAGCTATTTTTACAATGGACATATAAGGTTATCAGCTATTTATTTTATTATCTTTCTCTAGCATATTACACTTCAAAGTAAAGGACAAAAGCATAAATTAAAATTGTTTCATGATCAAAAGCATAGGGTCATATGATTGTTTTGCTAGAAGAATTTTCCTTCTATTCCCTGGTTGCCAAGTGAATTGAAACTTAACTTTCTTGCCTATTTATACTTACCACAATCCCAGAAATGTATAAGCTTGAACATCATGAGCTATTTTACTCTGAATCTGATACTATTTATAATATAGTTAATATTTAATGTTTTCAGTTGACATGAAATCAACAGACTCAGAATGTAAAAAAAAAACCTAAAAGGATTGTAAAATGAATTATTATTGAAGGTTCCTGCTAAATATGTAGGTAAAAGCTGAATGAGTTGTAGGTGGATTATTTATAAAACAGCTTTACTTTTAATTAACAAAAGAGATGTATAGTTACAAAGTCAAATTAATGTTTATAAAATGAGTTGCTTCAGCTTATTGACTATGTAATCATTTTAGAAATATGTTCACAGAGAAAATAATTAGCTCTCCCCACAAAAAGCATAAATATTCCCTCCTTTTAAATGATGACTAGCCTCTGTTGAATATAAGGAATTCTTGTTTTGCTGTCAGTAGTTAGTCAAGATAGGAATTAAGATGTACATATTTTCAGTGGCCTTTTATATATTGCAATTATATCTTTAACCCTTTAATGAAATCTATCCTGAGATTTTGGTAAATGTTCATTATATATGGATATTTTAAAGTAAGCATATATTTAAGAAAAAAATATTTTCATGATATTCTGTTACCCGGGCTACCAATTATTCCTTGTATTGCCTGTTACATGTTCAACTGTAGGTCTAGTTAAAACTAAAGCACAATAATGGCAATTAGCAATAAAACATGCATTTAGTTTCATAGCTGCTCAAAAGAAGTAAAGTCAAAAAATCCATATTCTCCTGTTGATGGTGGATACATAACCCATAGGATATTTTACCGTAGAGCATCTTGTACTCCATACAACTGATAAATGTTGAAGGCATTCAGTTTGAGTTAACTTTTATTCATGTATCACTTATTTCTCAGCTCTTTTAAAATATCTTTACTTTTCTGTCTATTCTCAGCTCTCAGATTGTGTTATTCAAAGGAGACATTTCGTTTGATCTATTTTGGAAAAACATAATGTTTAGTACTGCATAAAATTGACTGCAAAATATTCAATGCACAAAGGGTATTATTTAGAAACATATAGAAGTAGGATTCGTAATATGAGATTTTAAAATAACATCATTTTAAAATAACATTTGGCGGGAGGAAGTGGGGTGAAGTGCCTGATCCGGGAATCGAACCCTTGTCTCCTGCATGGAAGGCAAGCATTCCACCACTGAACTACCCGTGCACCCTAAAATCCTTTATTTTTGAAAATGTAATGTTGTTTAATCACTTAAATGCCTTCAGAAAATGCACATTGCAAAACAAATATAGAAACACTTGAAATTGGGAGGTCAATATGTTGTTAACCCAGGGATTGACTACATATGACAATGACTAGATAATTGTTATTCCATATCACTTGGATTTTATGTTTTTAATAATTTTTATAATAAAACTTTGATCTATGTTGTTTCTCACTGAATTAAATTAATATCTGTTGGGGATTGAATCATGTACCCCACAAAAGTTATGTTCAAGTCTTAATCTGTGTTCCTGTGAGTGAATCCATTTGCAAATAGAATCTTTAATGATGTTATTAGTTAAGGGGCAGACTCATTTGTGAATAGAGTCTTTGAAGATCCTATTCAGATGAGGCCAAATTGAATAAGGTTGGGCCTTAATGTATATGGTTGAAGTCTATATAAGGGGAGGAAGTCTAGACAGAGACACAGATGACTGAGCAGGAGAAGCAGAAGCCAGAAGGAGAAGACACATGATAGAGGCAGAGATGCCAGCCAAGGAACCCCAGGGATGTGGCAAGCCAGGACCAGAATGCTGCAGATCCCAGAGAAAGCATGGCCCATCCAGACACTGATTTTGAACTTCTGGCCTCCCTAACTGTGAGACACTGACATTCAGTTGTCAAAGTAAATCCATTGTGTGACACTTGTCATAGTAGCCCTGACAAAATGAGAAGGTATTTTCTATAAATACCTTTATAGAAAGAGGCAGTAAATAGTGCAGGTCAGTGGTTCCCAAGGTATAGACCACAGGTTGGTGGCATTATCTTCATGGAGAACTCATTAGAAATGCACATTCTTAGGCCCCATCCCACACCTACTCAGTAAGAAACTCTGGGTTTGTAGTCCAGGAACTTATGTTTTAATGAGTTCTCCATGTGAGTCTGATGCATGCTGAAATATGAGAACTGCTGGGGACATTAATGATAAATCTCATACTCAATATTATATTGTAAACATTGGTATAGAATTTTATTAAGAAAATGGAAATGTATTGTCAATATGTTATAGCTCGAATATACCTTTCTTCTGAGAGATATTAAAGTTCTTTACAGCACCAGTATTATAAAGTATAAAACAGCATCATATTTTTAGTCAAATGCAAATTCCCTGATTAGAGTATGCTATGTGTGTGTGTGTGTTGTGTATGTGAAAAGAGCCAGTTCTTTTTGAAATTGTTATCCTTTTGAGCCCCAATAAAATGTAAATATTTTCTCTTTAGTTGCAAATGGAGATATTCAAGTCTTGTTTTAAGAAATCAGATTTATTTTTCCCCTCATAATGCACCTTTTAATTTGTATCTGCTATAAGAATGTTCTATTTCATTTCATTTTCATGAATTTAGGAAAGATAAACCAACTTCTTTGTGCCTACCACGTATGGGGTTGGAGTCACTTCTCTTTAATTCCTAGTTTTTGGAATCTCATGTTTAATACTGGGATATTTACATATAGCAAACAAGATAATATATGAATTTGCATAAAACTGTAAAACAACATTAAAAATGTCATACATGTCTATGGATTTAGGAGATATAGTGAAATACATTTAATAAACTTTTAATGAATATTAGAAAACATATTCAATATTTCAGTACTAAAATAGAATTTGAAAATACTGAAAAAAGCCTATTGGAAGATGATAAAATTAAAAACTGAAATATGGAGTGCTAAGATTTCTGTAGTCATTTATCTGTTTCCTAGTTGGCGTATAAGATTATCTTTAAATGACTGTAATCAGAAAGTAGACTTGGCATTTTGTTTATAGATTCAACATGCATATGTTTGTGTGGATAACTGTATAGTTGAATTCTATTAATATTATCCTTTTATTTTATGATTTTATCTTTTTAAATGAGCCTTTTTTTAAGAATATTGAGAAGATAGTACATTGAGTTCCCCTGTAATCCACATATAGTTTCCTCCATAATGAAATATTACATTAGTATGGTATATTTGTTATAATTAGTAAACCAATATTCATACATTTGTATTAACTGAAAGTCACATTTTTTTCAGACTTACTTAGTTTTACTTAATGTCCCTTGTCACTTCCAGGATCTCAGTTAGTATACCACACTGCATTTAGTCATCATGTCCTCTTAGGTAACTCTTTGTTGTCACAGTTTTGCAGATTTTCCTTATTTTTGACAACTGTGCAAAATTGAGTACTGGTTAGGTATTTTATGGGTGCCCCTATATTGAAATTTGATGATGTTTGTGATGATTAGACTGTGGTTATGAGTTTTGAGGAGGAAGATTACAGAAATAAAGTACCATTTTATCACTTCATATCAAGCATGCATGCTGTGAACATGATTTATCACTGTTGATGTTGACCTTGATCCCCTGATTATCAAGTAGTGTTTGTCAATTTTTCTCCAGTGTAAAATTGCTATTTTTCCCTCCTTTCCATAATATATTCTTTGAACATGACACCCTCCATGGCCCACCCTTAAGAAATAGAGTTATAGGCTCACCCATCTTGAGAGAAGGTAATCTATATAAATTATTTGGAATTCTGTATGGTAGATTTTTCTTTTCTCCCTCATTGAATATAACTTAGTCATTTATTTACATCAGTGTGGACTCATGGAATTTTGTTCTATATCTTTGGCTACACCTCGTTACTATTTTATTTTGTTTCTGAAATTGTTTCACCTATGAACCCAAGGACCTCTTTCAGTTGCCTTCTGTGACCATTTGACAACCCCTATCATTACTATGGGTTTGTTTGTTTTGAACATTTCCTTACTTTGTGGCACTACAAAATATCCAAACAAATATTGTATATTTCTTGCCTCTGTTCTGGAATCAACCACTATTTCAAGGAGCAGAATGACATCAGAAAGAAAGACCTGGGTGCTAGGTGTGCTCTTTACTTGTGGGGTGTCACTGTGATTAACATCCTCTGAACAGAAAAGCAAAGACAAATATATATGTATACTAACTTGTGTATATACACCCATCTATAAATATTACTATATAGAGTAAGATAAAAGTGCATTCATCTTGATGTCCCCAACTTTAATCCATTAAATATGGATCATTCTAGTGTGCCCACATTGCATATCAGTAAATTCCCACTCCAACAGTGAGACACCCTGCTCCCACCATCCTCCATCTATTTACTGACTTGTTCAGTTCTAGTGTACATGTATTGTAGTGTCAAAATTGTTAACCTAATTCTCCATGGAAAACAGCATTATCAACTAAAGTACAGTGCTTCTATGACTTCCTTAGGCCTTTTGCCAAACAGAATTCACTCATTTCCAAAATTACTCAGGGCAATATCTTTTCCCAAAATCTCCTTCAGTGAGGTTGTTGCAGACATTTATAATACAATAAGAGTATTTTGTTGAAGTCCACATAACCTCCTGTGATCCCTTCACCTCCTAAATAATTTTTTAATATGCAAACATTAAGATTTATTCTTTGTGCTGTGTATTTCTACCGTATTTTCACAAATGCATGCTATTATCATCCCAAAAGTCACCTTCTGCTTCACCTATTCAACTCTCTTCTTTTCCTCCCAAATCCCAGGAAAACTTTCTTCTGTCTTCATAGCTTTGCTTTTTCCAGAATGTTAGAATAATTGTATTCATACAGTGTATAGCTTTCCAGACCAGCTTCTTTCACTTAGAAATATGTATTTAAGGTTACTTCTTAATTCATCATAGCTTAATAGTTCATTTATTTTTACCGTTGAATAATGTTCCACCCAGTGTTTAAACAATCACCTATTTTAAGGACATTCTGAGTAATTCCTGTTTTGATGATTACTTAAAAGCTGCTATCAACAGTTGTGTGCAGGTTTTTGTGTGGACAATTTTCTAATCATTTGGGTAAATGCCTAGGAGTGCAATAATTAGATTGTATGTTAAAACTATATTTTGCTTTATAAGAAAATTGCCAAACTATCCTTCTGTTCTAGTTTGCTAGCTGCCTGAATGCAATATACAAGAAATGGAATGGCTTTTAAAAAGGGGAATTTAATAAGTTGCTAGTTTACAGTTCCAAGGCCAACAAAATGTCCCAATTAAAATAAGTCTGTAGAAATGTCCAATCTAAGGCATCCAGGGAAAGATACCTTGGTTCAAGAAGGCTGATGAAGTTCAGGGTTTCACTCTCAAGTGGAAGGGCACATGGTAAACACAGTCAGAGTTTCTCTCTCATCTGGAAAAGCACATGGTGAACACGGTCAGGGTTCCTCTCTCATCTGGAAGGGCACATGGCGAGTATGATGTCATCTGCTAGCTTCTTCTCCTGGCTTCCTGTTTCATGAAACTCCCCAGGAGGCATTTTCCTTCTTTATCTCCAAAGGTCGCTGACTGGTGGACTCTGCTTCTCGTGGCTATGTCATTCTGCTCTGCTCTCTCTGAATTTTTTCTCTAAAATGTTTCCTTTTTTATAGGACTCCAGAAATTTATCAAGACCCACTCAAATGGGTGGAGTCATGTCATCACCTAATCCAGTTTAATAACCACTCTTGATTAAATCACATCTCCAGGGAGATGATCTGATTACAGTTTCATACAGTAAGCATACAGTATTGAATAGGGATTATTCTGTCTTTACAAAATGGGATTTAGATTAAAACGTGGCTTTTCTAGGGGACATATATCCTTTCAAACCAGCACACTTTCAAAATTGCTGTTCCTGTTTCATTCCCACCAGCAGTGAATGAAAGTTCCTGTTTCTCCATATCCTCACCAGCATGTGTATTAAGGTTTTGGCTTTTAAGACCACTAATAGATGTGTCTCTTTTTTTTTCAATTTGCAGTTTTCTAATGAAAAATGATACTTAACATCTTTTCATGTGCTCCTTTGCTATCTGTCTTGTTTGTTGGGGTGTCTATCAGCTCTTTTGCACTTTTTTTTTATGCTTATGGCGGGGTCACATTTTGTTATTGTTTCATGTGAGTCTCCCTTTATTGAAGCACCATTTATTGAATTTTTGTTTGTTTGTTATAATTTGTTTGCTTGTTTTGCTTGTTTGTTTGTTTTGGGGGAAGTGCATGGACTGGGAATCAAACCTGGGTCTCTCGTATGGCAGGTAAGAATTCTACCACTAAACTACCCTGGCACCCCCTCGCCCATTTTTTTAAATTGGGTTGGTTGCATTCTTATTGTTAAGTGTTAAGTGTTCTTTGTGTAGTTCAGATGTAAATCCTTTATTAGATATGTATTTTACAAATATTTTCTTGCACTGTATAACTTGTCCTTTTGTTCCCTTAATTGTTTATTTGGCAGAGCGGACATTTTTAATTCTAATAAAGTTCAGTTACCAATTTCATGGATTGAACTTCTGGCATTGTATGCAATGTCACTGCCAAACTCCAAATTTTCTCCTATGTTTCCTTCTAACAGTTCTATAGTTTTGTGCTTTGATCAATATTCAGTGCTATGAGCAATATTCAGTCAATATTTGTGAAAGGTTATATATCCATGTCTATTTTCATTCTTTTGCTTATGGATATCCAATGGTTCTAGCATTAGTAGTTTAAAAAAATAAAATAAACTATTGTATTAGTTTCATGTGGATGTTGTAATAAGTTACTACAAATTTGGTGGGTTAAAATAATAGAAATTTATTGTCTCACAGTTCTGAAGTCCGCTAGCCTGACATCGGAATCACTGTGCTGTAATCACTGGGTCAGCAGGGCACTCTCCCTCCAGTTGGGGGTGGGGGTGGGGATCCATTCCTTGCTGCTCCAGGTGCTGGTGGCTGCCAGCCTTCCTTCAAGCTCTGTAATCTTCAGGGGCAGCATCTTCAAATCTCTTTGCTTAGTGTGCCAGTTTGAATCTTTTCTGGGGTGGACCCCAGAAAAGGTATGCCCTTTAGTCCTTATTCAATATTGCTGGCTGGGAGTTTTTAGATTGTTCCCATAGAGATGTGACTCACCCAACTGTGGGTATTAACCTTGGATTAGAGGGAGATGTGACTTCTTATTCCATGTGGGTCTTGATTAGTTTACTAGAATTCTTTAAAAGAGGAAACATTGTGGAGGGAGTCCCTTTTTTGAATGACAAATTAACCATGAGAACTACCAGAGTCCATGCAGCCAGAGACCTTTAGAGATGACTAAGGAACCCCCCTGCCCCAGGGTTTTCTTAATAGCTAATGGACAAATGAAAAAATACTCAACTTCATTTGAATCCGAGTATTACAAAATAAAGCAACCATGAGCTCTTTCTCTTGCAAGAATAGCTAAGGTGAAACATCAGTTAATAATAGGTGCTAGTAAATATTCTAGTTTGCCAGGGCTGCTACAGCAAAATACCACAAACTCATTGGCTTAAGCCACAGGAATTTATTGATTCATAGTTTGCAGGATAGAAGTTCACTAACAAGATATCAGCAGGCCATGGCTCCTGCAAAGTCTGTAGTGTTCTGATGTCCTCTTGCTGGCAATCAATCTCTGCTTCCATCACATGGCAATCTGTCGCTTTCTGCCCCTCCTGTGGCCTCTACTTCCATGTCCAAATTTCCTTTGCTTATAAGGACTTCAGTCATATCTGATTAAGGCTCACTCTGATCCAGTTTGACTTAATATTAATAAGAGTTTTGAAGATCTGATTTACAAATAAGTGTATACCCATATGCCTAGGGGTTAGAATTTGAACATGTCTTTCTTGGGGGGACATGATTCAATTTCCCACACTGATGAAGTGGAGGAAAAGGTACTAGAAAATGTAGTCTTATCTTATATAAGGATATCTGGTAATATCCATTAACACTGAATGTCTGGATACATAATCACTAGAAATTCTATTACCAAGTATTTATTTCAGAAAAATCCTTGCATTTTTTAAAAAGAGGTGTGTATAAAAAATGCTCATCATAACATTACTTACAACAGGAAAAAAATTCAAAGTAATCTATATATCAATAAAAAGGGAAATTAATATTTTAAAAGACAGCATATTTAAGTCATGATCTACTAGAAAACAGTTAAAATGTGCAAAATACATCATTACATTTTAACATGGATATATTACAAAAACATGATTATGTTGGATAAAGTAAGCAAGTTGAAGAATAATATATACAATAGTATACATTTCATGAAATTATAAACTCTGTAGGCAAATTACATTCGTTTAATGATTTATAGATTCAGATATACATATATAATCGTATGTATGTATGTATGTGAGCATGTGTAACATTCAAACATAGGATTAGAATGACTATAACTCTTTTTTAGAAAGTAAACACTAATGGTATAGCGATAATTATATTGAAGAAGAAAAGAATGAAGCTTTTCCAGGCTTACAGTTTTGTTGTTTTACGAGTTTGGGGGAGGGAAGAAATGGACCCAGGGATCAATTTTATTTTCAATTCTATCTTTCTTAAAAGCAAAAACATTGAAAGCAGATTGGAAGACACACCATTTATTCTTCATTCTTCGTGATGACAGCATAGGTATTCATTCCTTGATCTTTGCTGTATTTTTAAATTTCTTAATATACAAGAATAAGGATATAATGAAAAAAGAGAATTTGAAATTTAGTATAACCATTTTAAAATTTTAATCAAATGTAATATAAAAATTTTACTTTCAAATGGAATATATAAATATGATAAATACTAATAAAATGGTTGATCTACATGAATATTTGAAAGCAAAATCCAAAAGAAACCACCATAAAGTTAAAACAGAGACTAAAGGCAAACTAAATTCATGCATCTTATTTCAGATAACCATTATCTTTTGCTTCCCAACTGGTCACTCCTGCCTCCACTCTTTCCTTACTCAATCTGATTAGCACACTATTATCGGCATTTAATTTGTAGGAAAAAAGTTATATTAACATGAATTCTATATTCATACTGTTATTCCATTACTTATGGGAGAGAGTTCATATTTCTTTTGGGATAAGAAATACCATGTAAGAGTTATAGGTGCAGATAGTAGAGTTCTAATGCAACTGAGGCAAACTATTAATCATTGGGAGTAAAAAATAATCAGTTTTCCTCCTTCAACCATTTACTGCCAGAGACCAGTCTTCCTAGAAATATAGAGGTTGTGACTTTCCTGTTTAGTGCCAGTAACAATATGTATTCAGGATGTGTGCACTAGAGTGAGCCATATTGACAGAGTACCCTTTACATGGTAGACACATGCTCATAATATAAGCATCCATTCCAGGGCCCTTGGTCTAGTCAGGAGAAATGTGGGAGAACTCTCTTGTATAAACTCAGATGCATACCCTTAGTATGGAAGATACTTTAGATGTCCCTAAGATAGTTTTGCTCACCTGTCTGCTTCTATGTAAGACCCAATTCCCATCTGATGCCCAATTCTGTATCTGGCACCATGCCTCCCCTGGAGGGAGAGTGGGGCTAGGGGTGTGATGTGGCTATTAGCATTTCATTCTGGCATATAAGGGCAGTGAGAGGGGTGAAAGTGTGGGAATTCACGTTTTCACAGTCAGGTCTTCTTTTTGCCAGGACTCTGCAAAGTTATTACTGTGCAGACCCTGTCCAGGTAGAACAATGATGTTCTGATAATCTATATATAAAAATGAACAAATAGTTGTCATCTACTAATTTATTCCAAAATATTCAGAATAAGCTAGTTATTTCCCATATCTCTTTCGTAACAAATCTGATGAATATTCATCTTCAAATTACAACATTGTACCCTGGGAAATGAATGAAAGTCCCTAAAGAAGATGGCTTAAAGGAACTTTATACCTGCTCCCTTTTTATAAGAATTAATAGCAGGGGATTGCAAAAATATTTGAGAATTTTATTATTGTTGTTTGTTTTGTGACTGCTGTATTCCTTCTAAGTCATGTTTAAAATGGAATGCAGATTTGCATTTATATATTGTCAGATGCTGCCTGATGAATACACCATTTGAAGATTTGTGCCAACTGGAAGAAAGGTCCTGGACTCTCTAAAGTGACCCCATGATTCTCCAAATCTCAGGCTATTTAAAATATGACTGAATCTCGTAACCTTAACATTGATTGAATTTCCTCATCTGTAGGAAGAGAATTGTAATTTACTTATCTCCTGATGTCATCTGGAATAATATATTTAATGAGCACCTGCAACACAAAGGCATGATGAAAGCATTGATTACAATCATTAGCTCTCGTCTCTAACGGCCAGCAGATCATTGGGAAAGGCTTTTACAGGAGCAAGAATAGCTCATTCCCTCCTTTCATCCTGTAGGAATATTGCTGTCACCTCCTGTGTTAGTTAGGGATACCATGACATATGATCACAAAATAGGTAGGTTAAGACAACAAAAATTTATTCTCTTACAGTTCTGAAGTCTAGAGGTATGAAATCAACTTGTTGGTAGGGCTATGTTCCCTCTGAAACCTCCCTTAAGGGAGAATCCTTTGCCTCTTTCTAGCTTTTGGTGGTTCTTGGCAATCCTTGGCATTTGTTGCTTTATAGCTGAATAACTCCAGGCTGCATCGGCTTTCACATGGCCTCTCCTTTATGTATCTCTGTGAACTGTGCCCAGATCTCCTCTTCTTTGAAGCACATCAGTTATATTGGATTAGAACCCACTCTAATCCAATATAATCACATTTTAACTTGATTATGTCTATAAAGACCCTATTTCCTAATAAGGGCACTTTCACAAGTACTGGAGGTTAAGACCTCAACACATCTTTATGGAAACACAATTATATCAAAACACCTCCTCATTAGCCTTTACTACTGTTGGACTTTATTAGAGTAGGTGCCATTTTCTTCTTCATTCTCCCATTATCATTATTCAAAATTAGGTGCTCTCTTCTTAATTCCAAGACTCCAAACACGAAAATTTAAAGCCTATAGTTGAAAATTACAAGGTCATCATTCTGTCCATTCTGACATTATTCTGTGGCCCATAAAGAAGTTAATAGTGGGGCAGTGCAATGGTAACTCAGTGGCAGAATTCTCGCCTGCCATACTGGACACGTGGGTTCAATTCCCAGTGCCTGCTCATGCAAAATAAACAAACAAATAAATAAATAAATAAGAGAAGTTAATAGGATGATTCAGATGTTAGGCTTGTCTTTATGTGATACATCAGTCAAAAATGCACCAGAGAAACAGAGCATATATATATATATATATATACACATATAGAGAGAGAGAAAGAGAGAGACAGAGAAAGATTTATTTCAATGAGTTAGCTGATGTGATTGTGAGTCTTGCAGATTTGAAATCCATAAGGAAGGCCAGCAGGAGCTGATGCTTTGGTTTATAGGCAGAATTTCTTCTTCTTCCAGAAATCCTCAGTTTTTCTCTTAGGGCCTTTCAGCTGATTGGATAAGACCCATCCAGATGATCTAGATGATCTCCTTACTTAAAGTAATATCTTCATAGCAACACCTAGGTTAGTATTGAATTGGATAACTAGATGCTATGATCTAGTCAAGTTAATACATAAAACTAACCATCTCATCTATTATTATAGTGTTTTTCTCTCCTTGTATCAATAACTCCACCTTGTAAAGCAGTGCTCATCTGCTCATCCTGTCAGTCATTAAAGACTATAAAGTCCATAAAAGTCTATAGCCCATAAAAATGCAATTATTTTTATAGGTCTATGTGAACTTACTCCTGTTTCTTTTAAATTTTTAAATTATTATATATGATTTAGGATATAAAGAAAAATAAAATATCCATTTACACAACACTTAAAGTTTATTCAAGACACTTAATCAAGCTGTTCCAAAAATTAAACCCAAACTATATTTCTCAGACTTACTCAAATAATTATCCCAAATTTCACTTCATTTGCGTATACCTTTCTTGAGTAATTTAACCTTTTTCTAATATTTTTTGCACTGAATTTCAATAATTCTACTCCCTACTAATTATATTCAATTCTTATACCATTTTTCAGGATAAAAGATAGAGAGGAAGAATTTGTTAGTGAGTGAACTGGTGATATTAAGGAGGGTACCTAATAAATACAGTGACTATATAAATTATTGTCCATACTGGGGTAATTTTCAAATGAAAAGATATGCTAAACAGGCCAGAAACTTTGACAGTGATTTAAGAAACTGAAGCCATCCTGGGAAAACAGACAAATTCTCATATAAGTGAAAAGTAATTAACCATCATCACACATAGAGCCTATACAATTATTTCAAAATGCACTAGCCAAGTATTTCTTACACTGATGCATATATTTTCATGTTTTCTTTAGCATGTTTTTTCATTCTTTCATTCAGTTACATTATTGAGTTCCAGGTCCAAAGACAGGTATTGGACTTCTGCACTGAAGGAAACAGGTCCCAAATCTGTTCTCGGGGCAGCCAGTCTTAGGCTTTCCTGTTTTATAAAGGTATTAACACTTTGTGCCCTTTAAATTTTTTTAGGATGTAGTATAGATAAACCTAATTTACATATTCTATTTAGGTAGAAATGGGTAGCAAAACTGACCAATGAATCACAGAATTTAAAGGAAAAGCTATGCTTCTGAAAACCTGATGTTTTTCAAACTAATTCCTTTTAGATATCAGAGAAGAACTGTAAAGAGTAGGAAAATGGCTCAAGGAAAACAAAATAGAATAAAAGTCATTACTCTTTTGCAATATCCTTGAAAGACAAAAAGTTTATAATAGCAAGTGACTGAAGTAAAATAGATGCACATATACATAAATATGTATATATCTATATATATGTGTGTGTGTGTGCACGCATAGACAGATAGATAGATGTACATAAACTCACATACACACACAAAACCAAACAGTGATAGGAACTCAATGAACAGAAAGTGGAAAAGAAAAAAAAAGCAATATTGCAGTTAAGGTCCCTTAAATCAGCTGAAAACAATTTATAGAATACCTCCTCCTGTTCCCACAAATCCCCTTATTTAATATTCTACACAATTCCAGATTTGCATTCATTCACCAGTCCTGTGAATATGAGCCCACTGGGAAATAGAATCTCTGCAGATTAGTTAAGATGAGGCCAAAATGAACTGGGATTGGTACCAACCCAATATGACTCATGTCTTACGAGGAGAGGAAATTTGCACACAGTCGGTAGGAGACATAAAATGGCCATGCGGTAGAGTCAGAGATCCAGTTATAGCATAGACTGCTGTCAAGGCACCACCAGAACCTTACACACTGCAGAGGAAGCCTGGCCCTCTGATGCCCTGATTTCAGACTCCTTGCCTCCAGAACCATGGGCCAATAAATTCCTGCTGTCTTTAGCCACCCCATCTGTGGTACTTTGTTACAGCAGCCCTGGGAAACTAGAACAAAATGTTAATTCTTTAAGTGAATTTTGTAAGTAAAGCATAGTTTATCAACTTTAATTAAGGTAAAAACAGGATTAATTCCTTATCCAGGGTAATTTCTCTGTCTAAGTTTTAAAAACCTAAATTCCTATCTTGAATTTCTTCTGAATTAGCTCTGTGACTTTTGCTGCACTTTTCTAAGCCTCACTTTCTTCACCTCCTGAATGATTTTGTAGAGTTACATGATTTTTCCAGTCTCTTCTACTTCTCACATTTAAGGACCTGGTACTGTTCCATGGTAATAATTAAATAAGACACATTTTTTCAGGCCTCTAAGGAACAATTTCCTTAGCAGTCAAACATAGTGTTTCACCCTAGTGTCTGTCTTATATCTAAGTATGTTTTGCCCCAGGGAAAAAAACTGGCTCAGCGTGTTGTGCAGGCAGAGCATATTTTCTCATTTCACTTGGTCTTATATACAGAGGCAAAAGCAGTGTCATAACTCCAGTGGATTTATCCCCTGCTAACTTTAAAAGCTAAGAAAAGCTTGAAAATGTATCCCCAATGTCACTGATTAGAACGTCCTGTGGAGACAAATTAACTTTCTCTAAATGACATTTGAAAGTTTGCTGAGGGCAAAGAACAGGGGAATGTGGCCATCCAATGAGTCATTTTACCATTTCATGATGAAATTGACTATCTTGTATGTTAAGTATCTGTGGCTGGCACAGGACAAGGTGTTTTCCCCAGCTATGGGCAAAGTACTTACGAGTAATTTACAAAAGGGAGGGATAATAGTCTTGAAAGCTATAGACGCATTTAAATAACTAAATGTGCTATAAATATATAGGTATATATATTTATATGAAGATTCTTGAGACACGACTTAAGAGTTATGGGTAAATTAATACACAGGACCAAGTTGGATTTATGAAGCATGAAATAATTATAGGAAGTATGAAGAGTTTTATGTTAATGCAAATTGATAGTGATACTCAGACGCTGGTGTTTGCAAATTCTGTTAATATCCAGGAAGTATGCAATAAAATAGAATGGAAATAGCTAAGCAAATATTAAATCATTTAAGTGGTTGTGAAGTATTGCCTTTGAAAAAGGTGCTGTAATTATAGTAAACTAGGTTGGATATTTGTGGTGCCTAATACCCAACATAGAAAATGCAGAGAAGCAATGAAATGCCATCTAAATTGTGAGAGAATAGGTATAGAATGAGATAAATGCTATTTTTGTTTTTTCTTGTATATTGGCTATATGTTTACAGTTAGTATTAAGCAGCTTGTACTTATTTTGCTCTTTTTTATCTTATTTTTTTTTGTGATTAGAGGATGATGTAAGTCACCAGCATGGCACATTTTAAATATTACATGCACAATCATAGGGATTTGAACTAATTTAGGAGCTGCAACTTTAAAATGCTGATGGTAGTGTACTCTTAAAAGTTTAAAGATGTTTTGAGTAAGATGCACATATTCTTTCAGCTTAAAGAAATTAACATTCAAAATTTCATATAATTTAAACATTTTTTTAAATATTTCTGTGCTCATCCAGGTAGCAGATAGATACTCAGGAGCATTTCTCCTAAAAAAACAAGTAACTCTCGGATAAAATTATATTGTTGGATTTCAAGAAATAAAAAAAAGAAAAAACTCCAAGGACCCAACAAGCAAACAGTAAAGCTATGAGATAAAAACTGAGCAGGAAGCAATGAAGAGAAAGCTAACTTGAAAGCTGAGCTTTTCAGAGGTACAAATATCCATGCCAATCCTAGGATCAGATGCTATTATGAGAATATATTACAGTTGGCGAGAGCCAAACCAGGGGCTCCTTTTTTTAAGCCAGGGCCCTTGAGGGGGGTTCAAGAGGTCCCAACTAGGTACCATAATTCTTGGATCACAGCAGAAGCAAACAAAAATCCTTTCTTGTTTAAAGTATTTCACATTTAGGACCTTAGGATATTCACCAAGTAAGACCAAGGAAAGTACCCAAAATCCAAGATCACAAAACACAGAAGGAATAAGGCAGAGGGTGTGAGCAACAGCATAAAGAAGAAACACCTCAGATGTTGTCATTAAAATATCTTACTTGTGGCATATTTCTCAGGGACTGGAGCCTAGCCATACTTAAAAATTTTAATCCTTCTCTATGTTCACCCCCTTCCCCCTTATCTGTGACCTAGCTCACTGTCCCCCCTTCCCCCTCTTGTTGTAGACCGCCCATTTCCGTAGCTCACCACAAACCCACAACCCTTCCTGTTTTTCTCCTCCCTTCTCTACCCCTAATTCTAGCTCTACACCTGCCTGAAGCTTAGCAACTGCCTCCTAGCTTGTGTGATTGGCTGTCACCTCCTGTCTTGTGAGCCCGAAACTCCACCCCTTCCCCGAATGTACTTAAGCCCTGCGCTTTCCGAGCTCTGGGTCGTCGTCCGAGCTCTGGGTCGTCGTCCGAGCCCCGGGGTCTTCGGACCCCAGACGTCTCACTCCTCCTCGGGTTCCCGGGTGGCCCATCCCGGTGTGTATCAATAAAAGCGTTAACCCGAATCTGGCCTCAGTGAAGACTTTTCTCGCGACCGCCGGCTGGGGAAAGCGCCGGCTTCGGCTTACCCAGGTTAATTCCCTGCGAGCTCGCCCCAAACCCACCCAGTGTACCGGTCGCGCGGCCCGGCTGAAGCTATCAGCGGCATTACTGAATTATAATCACTCACTGAAAGAATGAATAAAATGCTAAAAGTAAAAGAATGAAATCACAAAGTACTTTACCAACAGAAATGATGAACAGTATGAAAAAATTAAACAAAGTTTTCTAATTCAAACCTATAATTGTGGAAAAAAGTGAATTAGTAGCTTGGAAATAAGATCAGAAGAAATGCGAAAAATATGCAAATCGAAGCAGAACAAGAAAAGGTGATTACACGCACACAGACTGCCTTAAACTTGAGAATAGGAAGTTCTATAGCACCTAACTGCAGTCCAAAAAATTGAGAATAGAGGAAATTTGGATAAAAGGAGACATACATCTAAAGGACATTTGGGTAAATTTGTCCAAAACTGAAGAAATACATGAATTCACATATAAAGGAAGTACAAAGTTTACTAAGTCAACTATCCCCCACAAAAAAAGTAAAGATGACAAAGCTAGATGCATTGTTGTAAACATCAAGGACACCAAGACAGAAGGGAGATCTTGCAAGCTGCCAGATGGGCAAGGCACAAGCTTAGAAGAAAGAAACAAAATTATACTGAAGCAGATTTCTCACCGTTAACAGTGAAAGCATCACACAGTGGGAATAATACTTCAGATGCTGAAAGCAAACAATTATCAAATCAGACTTCTATAGTCATGAAAATCATCTTTAAAACATGGCATATAAATCTTTCTTAAGTTAATAAACCCTGAGTAGGTTAACCATCAAAGGACCTCCGTTGTCTCAAGGAAGAAGGAAAATAACCTTAGAAGGAAATTCTAAGATGCATTTTTACCTATGCTATACTGTTCCTGCTGGTTGAACCTCTGCTGTGAATTCATGTAGGCTTCTATTCTCAAAGAACTTTGTTATCCCGAGGTAGCTGACCCTGAAAAGAATGATGAAAACCAGAGAGCACCAAAAGGAGTATAAGTGAGATAATAATAAAGGGTTGTCAAGAGATGGAAGGCTTTATTATAGATGTGTTTGTTTAGAAGGAGTGGAAAATTACCCTATAGTATCGAGACACTAAATTTCAAATGAGAACGATAGTGGATGTCATAGGCGTCATATATTCTATATTAAATGCCAATGGGAATGCAGAGAAAGAAAAGTTATGGGACTTAAGGTTGAACTGAAATGGGACAAGGCAGTAATTCACCGGATGGCAGTTGCTGGTACCTATGTGGAGCAACTTTTTGAAAACCCGGGCTTATTTTGTATCTGCAAGCAGGTATAGGCTCCAAAATCCATTGTCTAACCAAACTCTCCATAATGTAGTCAAATTAGCATAATTTACAAATACTCCTAATGAAGAGAGAACAAACGAGGAGAAGGAAGCCATTTTAGCACTTTTCTGATTAAGAAAAAGTTCCTTTTCAGGGCTAAGAATTGTTAGACAATTCAGATGAAAAAGCTATTGAAATAGTTCTCTATTCTAAGCCTCTGTGTTTTTAAAAACCCCGTTTCATTCTATGCACCCATTTTCTTTATAAAGTCCCTCCTCTAAGTTAGTTAGGTAGATACTGAAAGTACTACATGCCATAGGCATTTATGTTTGACTTATAAAAACTTTGCTGTCCCTGAAAAAAAGAGATCTTTTGTTCTTTGCGTGTGTGTGTGTGTGTGTGTGTGTGTGTGTGTGTGTTTGCCTCTTTTAACCATCAGATTAATTTAGAATGTAGATGGATTCCAAACAGAGGCTAGGAGCTGGGTTGGGGAAAGCAATGCCTAGCATTAGTTCACATGTTTGTGCTTTTGATGTGTTTTCATATACTCTCTTTCATTTTGCATGCAATTTTACTTTTACAAAAATAGCTTCATGGTTTCCATATCTCATTCTCTCTTCCTTTTAGTATCATTTTCTAAATGACCTCATCACTGATATTTCAAGTGGTTAGCTTTATATACTTATATTTTTTTGCTTATGGAAGAACAAATCAAGGATGCGTAATATCACACTTGTGCAGAAGGCAGATGTTAACCACTTTGATTATGTTAAGGTAATGCTGAATTTTCAATCAGATACTGATTATTGTTTTCACATTCCATTATCAAGTGAAAATTTTCTAGTGCCTTTCAATTTATTTCAAAATAAGTGAAATGCCTTCCTGAGTTTTAAGCCATGTGCTCTGTTCTTTGAACCGTTATGGAACAGAATGATATATTAATGTTTATGACATTTCCCGGAACCAATTCCATTTACCACAGAGCAACCAAAATATCCAGAGCGCACCTTCACTTGCACAGCTTTGTTCGGTTTTCCCTAATAAACTGCATGCGGTAAACTGACTAAACTAATCAAAGTATTCCTTTACTTGTGCAAAAACAATTTAGGACTTTTTGTTCATTTATATGATGGATGTAGAAGATTAAAAATATTTCTCTTTTGTATTACACATTTTTTAAGTTTCCAAATATTTTCAAATAGCTCCAGTATTTTAAAAATTAGTGAGATGATAATATTCACTTAACTTTTCAGTATATAGTTCTGTATTTAGCCATACATTCATTTAGCCTGAAAAACATTATGATTTCTTAATAATTCACTTATTTACATGGAAATTTACTTTGTTCATGATCTGCATAAGCTAAAAAATATGAAAGTGCCATGAAATGGCAAATGAATTACAGCATAAAAGGTCATTTGTAACATTTCTGACAGTTTAGAACATTAGAAGGTCAAAATACAAAGGCACATTATCCTATGCTAGAAAACGTCTTGATTTAATGAAGACACTATGTAGACTTTTTATAATTCAAAATAATTGTACTGTCTATGAAATTGGTCATTCAGATATGTCACTACTATTTGAATAAAGAAATGAATAAAAGAGAAAGGTTGCATTTACCTCCTTGTTTTCTTAGAAGCAAATATGTTTCCTATACAAAGACATTTCCTTCTTTCATTTACTCTTTAATGTTATATTTGTTCAACATGTGCATTTTCATCAGTAATAACATGCCTGTGAAAATGCAAAACAACATAGAGGTACAACAATTGTCAATTCAATAATAATTTATCCTTAAAATTCAGGTTTTATTATCCTTCATTAATGTATATTTGAAGTGGTCTTTGTGAGAAGCTTTTTTTTTAGATACCATTTATATTTCCCCCTAAAACCCTGATTTTAGGATTAGGGATTATCTTTATCCGTTAGAAAAACATATTTTCACTTCATTTTGCTTTTCATTTAGAAAACAAAAGAAATTTAGGGTTCAAAAATATCATTGGCTTGTCTGTTTAACATTATTAACAATATCTGAATAGACAAAAATCATGAGCAAATTTTGAAGAAGTAGTGCAATGTATTGTAATGAAAGACCACAGACTTTGGAGCCAATAAACATGAATTTGTATTCTAACTGTCACATTCCAGTATCACAAGAATAGAAAATCATTCTCTGACTCTCTTTTTTTAAGCGAAAAAAAGAGAAAGAAAATAATCTTTTCTAAGAGAAAGAAAATAATCTCATTAAAAGTTCATGTGTTTCTGTGAGGATTAAAGACAAGTATATACATGGACATTTTAATGAACCACCAATGAACATATGCATTATGTTACATAGAGAGCAAAAGGTATGGCAGCCCACAATTACTTAGAAATTATACAAATCAAAACGTATATTAGTCTGAGAGCTAAATAATGAAATCAACATATAGCAAAATCACAAAGATCACCATAAGCAAAAATCACCAAAAATACAGAATGACTCTCCTGTTAGACATGATAGAAATAAAATATAACACCATTCAGAAAGAGTGTTGGTAGCAAATGACACTTAAGATTTGACTGTCAATGGCATAAATTTCCATTTGAATCCAGGTTGCTTGTTTTTCGTGATCTTTAAATTTAATTAATCTATTCTACTGTCATGTAAAATACCATGGGGGCCCATTTTTTTCCACCCCAAATCTACAGGGATTCTTGTGGAAATAAGGACTGTCAAAATTTGCTTCTAACCATGATGAGTCCTTGCTCCTGAACAATCTTCATTTATGATTCCTGCTTAAGCTACCTCTTTCTTATCCATCTTTTCCCCTACCAGACCTTTTTAAAGTTCCTCCAACTTTGCATACAGAAGAGGATGAGTGTATAACAATTTGAAGTTTATGACAGGAGTCCTAAGGCACATTGTGTTCTAGCACAGCACAGAACAGCATAAAATCTCAACATTACTCTGAAACTCTCTCTCATCATTGGGCAATGGACAACTCATTCCTCTTTGAAGATTGATGGGTTTTGAGGCTTCTGGTTCCCCTTTATTTTTGTTGTCTCCCCCTAAAACAAACTTCTCTCCACTCTCTAATGAGGAGAAATTCAGTAACTGTGAGAACTGAACTGGAGAAAAGAACAAGGACGAAGATACCGTCACAAAGAATCAACATCTCTAGGCTCTCAGTTCTCCACCTGGTGATAAATCACTGTGCACAAACATCGGTCCTCGGGCAGTTAGGACCTTGCAGCATTCT
This sequence comes from Tamandua tetradactyla, assembly GCF_023851605.1. Taxonomy (NCBI): domain Eukaryota; kingdom Metazoa; phylum Chordata; class Mammalia; order Pilosa; family Myrmecophagidae; genus Tamandua; species Tamandua tetradactyla. The sequence goes on from NC_135327.1 coordinate 148,493,166, forward strand.
TTTGGTACAACTCCATTGCCCAAACCTTCCCCCTTCCGCAGTTACAACCTTGTAGAATAAAGCAGTGTTTTCAGCAATGGAAGGCCACCAAACTCCCAAGGACCTGCCTGTGAGAAACCTGCCTAAATCTACCCCCAAATCTCTTAAAAACCTCCTACTACTCCAATCCAGGCAAACGGGAGTTGAATTCTTGGGTCAACTCTCCCTGCTTCTCCTCTGCTAATAAACCTTCCTTCCCCCACTGCTGGTGCCTTGTCTCTGTCTGTTTCTCAGCATCAACCTCCACCAGAACTTTCAGTCACCCCTTCCCCCAATTAACTGCATGTCTTCTTTGAATGTTTCCTCTATGTAGGCAAAACTGATTAGAACAGTCTCTTAGGCAAAAGACCAGCCAGCAGCTCCAAAATTCCACACTTGTGGAGTACAAAGCTTAAGCAAAAACATTATAACTGCAGGTTTGCTTGTTGTTTGTTTGTTTGTTTCTATTATGAGCCAGCTTCAATTTTTATCAGGGCTGCCTCCCTCTGACATGAACTATCCCATCTTGCTGTGTGCTCAATGTTTTCGTATTGCTATAAATACTCTTGAACTTTATTATAGGATGCAGTTTAGTTACTTGGAAACACTTTCATCCTTTCAGGTCTCACTTTTAAGATCTTTTGGATGTGACGAAGATGTGCTCATTTGGGGCTAATTATTCCCCACAACTGAGGCAAGACACTTCTGATAACACTTCCCAATGTGTAAGGAAGGACCCAGGTCCCGGGTCCGACCCCCTCCTCCATTTTGAGAGCAAGTCACAGATTGTAGCTGCCTACATGACAAGAATAGACATTAAAGGTCAAAGAATGTGAAAAAAAAAAAAAACCACACGTCCCCTAATAACCAAATTTCATGAGCGTCTGCTGAAATTCTACTGCAACCAAACCTCATGAGAGAGTTAAACTTTATAAGCTGTTCCCTGAGTGTTCGTCTCACTCTCTTTTTCTCTCTCGGCTTTGGGTGGAGTGCGGACTTTCATCTCCCAACCGGCTGTCATTGGAGTGATCTTCCTCCTGTCCGGAAGCCCCTAATTAAACTCATGGGTAATTTACTGTCTGGCATATTCTTTGATCTTGGGATTGTGCTGGGCTGGAACACTATGTTCCGCAAATCATAAGGTTTTCCTATCTGGCTGGTGGGAACAGACATTCTTTTGAGCCCTATATGAGTATCAGGCATCTGTAATATGTCTGGGCAGTTTTTTTCCCTGGCCTCTGATAACTCATTTGCACATGCTGATCAGTATTCCAGGGAGCACGTTTACAGCCCCTGGACTTCTCTGTTTGGGCAGCTCTTTCCTCCCTGCTACTCTGCCTTGTGACCTCTGTCTACCTTAGTGTTTCCAGACTTTGACGTGCATCTGCTTAATGCAAGGCATTTGCTAGGCTGGAAATAAGCTGGAGCAATCATAGGGCTCACCTCATGTGTTTCCTGTCTCAGGCATCATTGTCCTTAGTTGCCTAACTCCAGTATCTTGAAAACTGTTCTATATATTTTGTTTTGGTTGTTATAGGTGGCAGGGTAATTCCAAAACATTTTAGTGGAAAATGGGAGTAATGCAGGTTATGTAAAGTAACCCACTAATACACACATTTTTATTTGTGTGTGTGTATGAAATCAGGAGTTTAAATTGATACCTTGAATTCTAATCCGACACCACAGGGTTTATTTTAAGCTTTCCCCTCACCTTCTTTTCTTATTTGTAAATGTGAGCATGTATAGCTTGGATATATTCACTTGTTTACTCAATTCTAGTTTGCTCAATTCTAGTATGTGCATACTAATTTCAAGAGAAACACACTTACTAAATAGATTACAGCATAGCATTTATGAACAGTTTTTTGTCTTTAGCCTTACAGTATTGTTATAGGTTGAACTGTATCCCCCCAAAAGATATGTTGAAATACTATTTTCTGATAGCTGTGAATGTGATCGCACTTGGAAATAGGATCAGTGCAAATGGAATTAGTTAAGATGAAGTCATACTAGAGAAGGGTGGACTCTTAATCCAATACAACTAGTGTCCTTATGAGAAGGAGAGAAGAAACACAGAAGACACAAAAAGAGAAGTTGGCATGTGACCAGAAACCAGGAGAGAGGAAGACACAATTCTCCCCTACAGCCTTCAGAGGAAACTGGCTCTTCCAACACCTTGATTTCAGACTTCTAGCCTCCAGAACTGTTAGACAATAAAGTTCTGTGTTTTAAGTCATTGAGCTTGTGGTACTTTGTTATAGCAGTCCTAGGAAGCTAAGCAAGCGTCCTGTCAAAATAATGTTCTTCAAAGTTACATAGGGTAATTCTTAACCTGCCCACACCCTTCAATGAGAGTATGTTATTCATTTGTATACAGTTTTGTTCATTTGTAGGGTTTGTATTCCATTTTGCTTTCCTTTCACATCCCGACTTGTTTTAATTATTTGTTTATACGTTGGGTATATGAAGGTTATAGAAAAATATAAACAAGCAGCAACAAGCACACTGTTACCCTTCTCAGAGTATAACCTTCTAAGTCTAAGAGTCTGAGGGGTGCAAAAAGATACACTCACAGAAGTGTAACTCCCTCCTTACCCCTGCAACCCTCTCGTTTCCCATTTGTAAGTAATGGATCTCTTTAGCTTTTAGTTAACACTTTCTGTATTTCTTTTTCACAAATGCACAGGAAAATATATATTTTCTTACATATCCTTCCTGACATGAAGGGTAGCATACTATGCGTACTGTTTTGTGAATTGCTTTTTAGCAGACAGTATGCCTTGGAAATCTCTCCACATCAATTCACCTAGATATCTCTTACTGTGTTTTTACAGCTGGATAGTATACTTTTGTGTGGCTTTATCTAAGATTATTCAACTTCTCTTCCATTATGAGCATCAGATTGCTTCCAATATATTGCAATTACAAACAGCACTTCAGTGAATAGCCTGTTTAGATGTGTTTCCTATTGTTGGAGGTGGATCTTCAGGGCAGATTTCTATAAGTAGAATTACCAGGTAAAAATGTAAATGCATATGTAGTTTTATCATGTATTACCAACATTCTTCTCATAATGGGGATTTTCCATTCCCATCAGCAACGAATAACATCACCTGTTTCCTCTCAGCTTCATGAGAGAAAGCATTGTCATATTTTTAAACTATTGTCAGTCTGGTAGTTAAGAAATTACTGTTTTAATTTGCATTCTTTAATTATAATTGGATTTGAACATTTTTCATATGTTTAAAGGCCATTATATATATATAATATATGGTGAATTTTCCTGTTTTTTCATTGCAATTTGGCCTTTGTCTCTTGATTTTTAAGTGGTCTTTTGATATCAGAATATTAGCCCTTTTCTGTGTTATATGTTGTGAATTTTTTCTAGTTGTCTTTTTACTTTGTTCCTAGTTTTTGCCATGTAATTTCTTAATTTTTACATAGTCAAAATTTCATGTTATGTTAGCATCTTATATCTTAGTTATATAGCCTTTTCCTACACCAAGGTCACAGAGAGAATCATCCATGCTTTCTCCTGGAATGTGAATACTTTAATATTTTTACATTCAGATCTATAATTGGAGTCTATTCTTGTAGGTGATATGGTTCTGTTTTGATCTTTTTCCAAGTGACTATATTTTTGTCCACATACCATTAATGAAAAAGTCCATTTTATATCAATGATTTGAGATAACACCCAAATATTTATTAGTCTAATTCATTCTATCCAAGAATAGGGGACATTTTTCCATTTGCTTATGTCTAATTTGGTACATTTCAAGAGTATTTAAGTGAATCTTTCTGTATGTTTATCTTTGTATATTTCTCTTTAAATTTATTTCTGAATATTTAATATTTTCTGTTGCTTTTGTAAAAGGGGTTTCTGTACCATTGTATCTTCTGTTTATTTCTTTTATGCATGAAGATTTTGATTTTTCTTTGTGTTAATTGCATATAATGCTACTTCCCTGAGTTTTTTTGTCTTTGAGTTAGGTTCATTATTGATTCTCTGGAATTGTTACAGATATGCTATAATATCATCTGCCAAAAAAGATTAGTTTAACTAAATTTGAATCATTCTTATGATTCTAATTGATTTTTTGGTTCTAATTGCTCTGGATTATATATTTAATGCAATGTTGAATAGTAATAGAGATAGTGAACATCTTTTTCTTTTCTTGTAAGGACTTTAGTATATCTTTTTATAAAAGCCTTATGATTAAATGTATAAATTATATATGCATGATTAGCACACATATCTATGATAGCATATGCTATGAGTATGCAAATCTTTTATTAATCATGTAGGTAAGCAAAATTCTTATTTTCTTGAGTGGCTTTTTCATTAATGTATTTTGAATTTTGTCAAAGCTTTATCAGTATGATTGGTGATAATTATATATTTTTTCTTATTGAAAATAGGGGATGAAATTAATGGATTACCTAAAGTTGAATCAATGCCGCATTTTAGAAATAAATCCTACAGTCACAGGGTATGATTTTCGTAATGTGATATTGGCTTCTGTCTGCAAATATTTTGTTTAAAAATTTGCATCAATTTTCTTGAATAATATTGTTCCATATGACTGCTTTATCTGGTTGAGGTATTATGATATGCTTGTTTCATAAAAGGTAATTTGAAAGTTTTCCTTCTTTTTCAGTGCTATGAAAGTTTTCCTTCTTTTTCAGTGTCATGAAATAATTTATAGTTTTGTTACTATCTAGTCTTTGAAAGGTCTCATGATGCATGTGGGCATGGAGCTTTCCTGTGTAGTACTCCATAATAACTTTCCCTATCTTTTCTATGAAAATTAGTCTGTTTAAGCTTTCTAACTCAAGGGTCAATTGTGATAAACTTAATTTCACCAGGAAATTATCCATTTCCTATATGTTTTGAAATATATTTGCTTGGAAGTCTGTAATCCCTTATGATTTTGTTTTTAATGATCAAAGATAAATTTGTCCTTGTTCTTTTACTTTTATGTTTTGTCCCTATTTTTCTTGATCAAGTTAGCTAGTGATTTGTCTATTTTACTTTTTTTCAATAAACCCGGTTATTTATCTACTTATTATTTATTATTTATTTTCTAATTTTTTCACTCAATTTCTGCTTTTTTTTTTTTTTTTAAAGGGAAACATCTTTAAACATTTTCTTGTTTTACTGTATTTTGTTTTTTTGTTTTTGTTACATGGGCTGGGGCCGGGAATCGAACCGAGGTCCTCCGGCATAGCAGGCAAGCACTTTGCCCGCTGAGCCACCGCGGCCCGCCCCAATTTCTGCTTTTAACTTTACTTTCTTTCTTTTATTTTCTTTTAGGAGAGAGTTAATTTGTTACTTTTATATATTTTTCTATATTTAATTTGAAAGGGATAATGAAAAGGCACAGAAATAACTTTATTTGGACAGATTCCCTATAATTTGGGGAGAATTGTGGACTCAGCATTTCAGTAGCAAAAATGTGAATTTGTATTTCAAATGAAGTCTTTATATCCATTAAATTACTTGCAGAGATGTCTGTATTTTAGACTTCCCCCGCAAAGAAACAGTGAATAATTATTTAGGATTAAACTTTAAAAATTGCATGATCTTTTATTAATGAACCTCTTTATCACTGCTTATATTTGCAAATATTTGTACTGGATTGAGTTATTGATGGGAAGTTATTTTCTGTTTAAGAATGGGGCTTCAGCGGACAAAATTTCTAAAACAGACATGAAAACTCTCCTGTTTCATTATTGAAGGTATATATAAAAGCAATTTCAAGTTTAATTATTACCCTAACAATTCAGAGTTTTTGAACAAATGAGGCCAAATCTGTTAATTTGTCCAGATATGCCTCAAGTAAAATTTGTAGTGGTGTTCATTTCTACTTTTTTTTTTTCTGTATGTGCAGGCATCGGAAAGTATTCATTTCTTATTGATAGAATTATGGTTTGATTTATGCCCCCCATAAAAACATGTTTAAGTTGTAATGCCAGTCCTGTACATGTGACTGTGTTTGGAAGTAGGGTCTTTGAAGATGTTATTAGTTAAGATGATATTAAACTGGATCAAGGCAGGCTCTAATCCAATACCACTGATGTTCTTATAAGGAGGAGAGACAGACACAAAGAGATAAAATATGGAAATGTGATAACTGAGGCAGAGATTGAAGCTCCAAGATTGTTGGCAAACCACCAGAAGTTAGGAACAGCAAGGAGGGATTCTTCCCACAGATTTCAGTCTTCTAGCCTCCAAAATCGTGAAACAATAAATTTCTGTGGTATTAAGCCACCCTTTATGTTATTAAGCCCTGCCTTTATTATGTCAGCCTAGGAATCTAAGACAGATGATAAAACTCAGATGATTATATTTGACCTTTAAATCAACTCATGCACCTGATTTTAGTTTTTATTAATATAATTTCCATTAGTGACCTTCTAACTTGATTTGTGTTTAATCTACTCCAACTTTATAGAACTTAATTATGAATATGGGAATAAAATACTTAATGAGGACATTTCCAAAGTGTTCACAATTATCATTATAAATAGATTGAATAATCTTTTTTTTACTCTGTGTGCATGCTATTAGATAATGCCAAGTGATTTCTCAACTTTATATATATGTATCGGTGTTTACATATGTGTCTGTATATATACATATTTGCAAGAGAGAGATCTTTGTTCCACTTTGTTCCACATGCTTACCAAAAATTGACTTGGCATAAAATGGTATCTTAATGGCTTTTAATTATCCTTTTTCATAACATAAGTTGTTGATTGGCCATTTAGTTTTTCTATCTGGGAGCTATCTATTCATATAGTTTGCATGTTTTTTTCTATTGTGTTGTGTATATTTTCTTAATTGTTAATTTCTTTTACATTCTAAATAAAAATGATTTTTGATTATTTGTGTTGCAAATATTTTCACATGTTTTGGGGCTTTTTACTTTGACTTATAGTGTTTTTGATGAGCAGTTCTTAATTTTGGTGTAATCATAGTTTTCAATAATTTCTTTTTCTGGGACTTGTTAAAAATATTTACTGATCTCTAGATCAATAGATAACTGTCATGTTTTCATTTCTAAAACTTTTTTAGGTTGTGGTCTTCACATGTAAGACTTTAATGCATTTGACATAGATTTTTGCATATGAAGATGATTAGTTATCTTTTAAGTAATTAATCTCTAACATAATGCTATGATTATCAAAGGTAATATATTCAATAAGTACCCATTTATTGTAAGTTGTATTTAGGTTTTAATATACTTCTTTTGTATTTGCAAATAATATTCTTTAATTGTGGGTGATATAATTCTATGTATATTCATTAAATTATGATTGTTACTAATTTATGAATGGTGTGTTGAAATTACCCAGTTTGATCCTGTTTTCATAAATTTCTAGTACTCTATATTAAAAGATATTTAAATAGTTATATTTAAGTTCAAAATTTTAATATCTTCAAATTAATTAATTCAAATTAATAACCATTTTTATCTCTAATCTTCTTATCTTAAAAACTATTTCTTTAATATTGATGACGTACTGATAACTATCTCAGCAGTCTATTAATGACCTTTTTTTGGTATTGTTCAAGCCTTCACTTTCTGCCATTCTGTGTTCTTATATTTGAGATATTCATCTTATTATAAGCAAAGAATTCAAATTTGTTCTTTAATGTAATCTGACAATTACTGTCTTTCAACTGAATTATTTCACTAGCATTTAAGGTAAATTTGAAAATATATGAGTATATTTCTAAAATCTGATTTGATTTGTTCTTGTCATCTTCCTTCCCTTTCTTCTTTCTTCTCTTTTCTTGTTTTCTTTACGATTAAACAATTTTCTTCCCATTCAAAATTTACCCCTGTACTGGATTTGAAGGTTTTCATTTCATTTATATTTTTAATCAGTTATGTTTAAAATTCATGTGTGAATGTTAAAAATTACAATTTCTAGGATTTATCAGTATCTAGCTTTCATCTAAATAAAATGATGAGCTCTAAATGATTTAATTTCAATCTTATGCACATAAACATATACTCTTCCCAGTTTACATGGAATTGATATACAGTAATTTAACTCTTTTGAGTTTTTTGAACAAAAAAATTGCCTAGTTTAATATATTGACTTGGATACCCATAACTGATCAGTCATGTATTGCCTAACCAGATATTTTTCTTCCTCTTTGTGAATCCAATGTTGTGCCAGAGATTCTTAGATTACAATGTTGGCTACATTTGATATGGGAAAAATAGTTCTGTAGCCTTAGCTTTTATTTATGTTGAAGTCCCTTAGATACACTGTCATGGACTCCAGCCATATGTGGTGTTTTTAATTTCAATTTAAAATAGTTAAAATTAAATAAAATGTAAAAATTCAATCCTCAGTTACAGTAGGCATATGTCAAATGTTCAAAAGCCTTATGTGGTCAGTGGCTACTGTATTGGACAGTACAGAGCTGTATTTTCAATTCAGAAAGTCAGATTGGTCAGAACTTCTAGAAGACCTCTCATTGTCTGAGGCTTAATTTATTACTTCTCATTTTGTCTTTTAACCAGATCTTTAAGAATCAAAGCACCTGCAGTCTCCAAGTTCTAGTTTCCTGATTTGGATGTTTTACCCTTTTATATTTTTTAAATTATTCTAAATAAGCTTTTTTGAATTTCCCTTACATTTTTTCCCACAAACTTAGAAATGTGCTTTAAAATATTCTTATGATAATTTATTTAGTATCTATGAGTTTTTCACAAGACACTAGGCCACTATTATGATGGAAGCAAATGGTAAGATTAAGGTCTTTTTAAAAATTAACTCTTGGTTCAGTGGTTGAATGCTTGACTTTCATGCGGGAAACCTGGGTTTGATTCCGGAACCATACACTAAAAATAAAAAAATATATATGTATTTCTATGGCTATTTGCTGTGAACTACCTCTATATTGCCCTTTTCAAATTATCAGTTAGGTTTTATTAGAAACTTGGAGTTCTTAAGAAATCATCCCTTTATGATATATATTGCAGATATTGTACAGGGGTAGTAAAATATTTAAAAAATTTTTCTTCGTTTCTCTTTGATGTTTGTCTTTTGACCCTGTGTGCAGCAAAGTGTTAAATGAACGGGTTCTGTGTTTCTAAAATCCTGAAAATTCCTAAGAAAGATCTCTCTTCAGGACTGGTCCTTGTCAGCCTTCTGAGAGAAGAGTCCCAGTCCTCTAATAAGATTGTTTTTGAATGTCTGAGGCCTTGGACTGTATGGTATCAGTTTAATAAAAGCTCATTCTAGCAATGTGATTTATGGCAAATGCCTGGCTTTATCCTGGGAGACTGGGGTTTGAGTGGCTGAGGTCGGTTACATGGGCACTGCACACTGTTGCAAGACAAATAAGTCAAGTCAGCAGATTACAGCATTTTATTTGGGACATCAAAAGTTTTGCTGCAGCAAAGAAGCTGCTCACTTGCAAAAAAAAACAAAAAACAAAAAACAAAAAACACAGAAGCAGCCTTGAATTCCTAGGGATGGCAAGTGCTCTTTGTAAACATAAGTAGGAAATTAGCTTGATTACTATTGATTGGGCAGAGGTTGTCTATCATAAAGGGAGCAGTATAGGGCGTCAGGTTTTATTTTTTATTGAGCCAAATGTAATGAACTACAGGCTTGCCATCTTGGTGGGGATTTCAAATTTCAAAAGATGTCAAGAGGGAGTTCAAAGCAAAAATAGGGCACAAGATTTTCGGCTCTATATAATTTTATTGATCTTCTCCCTTTTGCTCATTCCTTTGGTTATGAGGGCTTTACCAAAGATGTTGTCAGTCTTTCATTCACCACTAAAAATCTTTCATGTTTCATTGCTGATTTTATGGGTTAGCTAAAGCTGGATTTTCATTGTCCCATCCATGATGATTTTGTATCCTTATTTGTATCATTTGTTGAGTGAGTGGCTGGGTAGTAGGTAGTGTTTAAGAGCAGGGATATCAGACAATGAATGAGGGATATTATGTATATTATGATTAAAAGAATAACAAGTACCCCTATTAGGAAATCTCTGTGCTGAGGTCTGCATGGCCCTAGAAGCCAACCAAAAAAAGAATCTGAGTAGTCAGATTTGGGGCAGGCATGCGGAGGGGTTGTAAACGAATTTGACTGCTTTTCTAACATGGATTATTCTACCACTGCTTCTTGGTAAACTTCCTTTTGGCTGTCATTTACAAGTACACAGCATGAGGTGCCCACTGGTATACATGCACACCTTGCTGGGAAGCCGTAATATACTCTAATATCAATAGATTTTGTAGTCATTTTGCAGAATTTCAAAACTTCATCAGCTAAGCTTGCCCTTAGGTGAGTGATAGATAATTCTAACTCTAAAACTACCATTTCAATTACCATCTGTAATCTAAAAGTATCTTCCAACACAGGAGACAGATTCCCCAGTGACAAAAGGAATAATATAAGAAAGAAGAAACACTGAATTACCTGAAGTTAATATTACTTTCTTTCCATAATTCATTTATAGAAGTATCTAGTCTGGACATAGTCTCTTCACAAGTTTTTATAGTATAGAAAAAGTTCATAAGACCTCATGATTTTAATTTTCCCTTTTGGAAGAGTATCATAACAGCCATTTGGGGAATAGCATACTCTACATAACATTATTAGAATTTTTGTTCTTGTCAGATATGACAAGTTGAGGTTATTTATTTAATATGAGGGCTAAAGCTTGCCCATTGATATTTGTGGATGAGAGTTTTAAGATTTTCTTTGCCTGGATGTGTAATCTTATAGATGCTTTGCCCTATTTCTCAGATCTATTTGACCCTCAGACTTACTTTGGAAAGAGGGATCTAGTAAGTCCCTGTATTAGACAGGTTTCTCTAGAAAAACAGAACCAAAAAGAGATACCTGTAAATGTGAGATTTTATAAAAGTTTCTCATGCAATTGTGGAGATGCATGAGTCCAAATTTTATAGGGCAGGCTGCTAGCTGGCAATGCAAATGAAGGTTTTCAATGAACTCTCCAGAAAAAGCTACTTGGCTGAAGAAGCGAAAGTTCTCTCTTCTCCCTTAAAAATCTTCAACTGATTGGATTAAATCAGGCTGTTTGGATTCTCTCATTGTAGAAGACACTCCCTTAGGTGATGATAGATGTAATCAGCCACAGATGTAATCCATTGACTGATGATTTAATAAACCAGTCAGAAAATGCCCTTGCAATAATGGTTAGGCCAGTACTTGTTTGACCAGAGAACTGGGCAACATCACCAGGCCAAGTTGACACGTGAACCTCGCCATCACAGTCCATCCCTTGTCAACTTGGCAGCTATACACATCACCTTATATCATACTTAATCTCAAAATGGAACACACTTACAGACATATTTCAGCTAACAATACTCAACTCCCCTGCAAACAACCACAAATGCACACAATCTCCAGAATAGGGTGCACGCCCCTAGGTAACATTCACCCTTAAATTTGATATAATTATAACTTAAATACTGTTACATAAATATGACTTATGTCATATGATAAGAAGAAAACAAGATATTTACCTTATGTACAATACAAAAATACACATAATAAAACAAGGAGGAAATATTCATGTCATCACATTTTTTTCCAGGTCAGTTCAATGAATTTTTGCCATCCAAGATTTGACATCTGAAGTTCTGGCCAAACATATGTACAAACTAATATAGTCAGGTAGCCTTGGATTATATGTACCCAAAAGGATTCTATATTCTTCTGTGAATATTTTCTGATCTGGTTTGGGGAAATCTTTAATTGTAACTATTAATTCAATTCAGGTCCAAGATTTAAATTATGCTCTAGTGGGATGTCAGGTTTTTTAGGATGCTTAATCTTTAAAGGATACTAGCCTAGCAAATTCTCCCTCAGAGCATGAAGAGGAACTGGTTTAGGCAACTATGGGAGAAAGGTTAAGTACAGGGAAGTTGGAGAGTTAAGGTTTGGTTTGGAATTTGTTTCCCTTCATTCTACATTTGGCCTTTTCTTTTTTTCCAATGAACCTTTAAGTGAAATCATTGTGGAAGCAGACAGCAGACTGTTGTCTGGAAGCCTCCACACCTGGATCCTCTGATATTTTTAAGGCCTTTCTCTCAAGTGCACAATTATGTTAATATTGAAATGGCTGCTGTGAACACAGGTTGACCTTTGTCAGATCCACGCATGCACAGAGAAGATTACAGGTAGCATGTCTATAGTGTGAAGACACAGAAGCAGGACCTGTAGCAAGTGGAAGATTAGGAGATTTAGAGCAAGAAGTGCCCATTTTAATGTGGTCAGATGAAATATTATTTATGCACTGTGTGTTTTGGGGCCCTGAGCTTTTTGACCTATCCAATTGGAAATAGTTCTGATCTCAATAGCTCTGATCTGGGTAGTAGAAGAACCAGATAGATACCTGGGTGGAACCGGGACCAACTCTATGGGAAGAAAAGGAGGCTATAAGAGAGACAGTCAGAAAAATGGAGAGTGGAAGGGAGGAATGAAATACATCCAAATGGGGGATCTGACAATAGAATAGAAATCAAAGGTACCTGTTCTAGTTTGCTAGCTGCCAGAATGCAATATACCAGAAACGGAATGGCTTTTAAAAAGGGGAATTTGATAAGTTGCTAGTTTACAGTTCTAAGGCTGAAAAAATGTCCCAATTAAAGCAAGTCTATAGAAATGTCCAATCTAAGGCATCCAGGGGAAGATACCTTGGTTTCAAGAAGGCTGATGAAGTTCAGGGTTCCTTTCTCAAGTGAGATGGCACATGGTGAACATGCTCAGGGTTTTTCTCTCATCTGGAAAGGCATGTGGTGAACACGGCATCATCTGCTAACTTTCTCTCCTGGCTTCCTGTTTCATGAAGCTTCCCAGGAGGCATTTTCCTTCTTTATCTCCAAAGATCACTGGATAGTGGACTCTCTGCTTCTTATGACAATGTCATTCGGCAGCACTCTCCAAAAATACTTCTTCTTTTATAGAATTCCAGTAAATAAAGACCCACCTGGAATGGGTGGAGACACATCTCCATGGAGATAATCTAATCAAATATCCAACATACAGTGCTAAATAGGGTTTAAGAGAGGTGGTTGCCCCCCACAAGATTGGTTTAGGATTAAAATATGACTTTTCAAGGGTACATAAATCTTTTCAAACCAGCACAGTACCTAACTTGCTTTCATCAGTTGTAACAAATGTACCACACCAAAGCAATGTGTTAATAATAGGATGGTAAATGGGAAGACAGTTTTTTATGTGTAATGTTCTATAAATCCACAACTTCTCTAATAAAAACAAAAATATCACTTTAAAATTTAAATTAAATTTAAAAGGAAGTTCTAAGAGGAAGTAGGACATGGGTTTTTTGACACTGAGTCATCCTCAGGGATTTTTTTTTTTAATTTCTAAATGCCTACATCTCTGACCCTAATGACAACCTTGGACACCTATGCTCAGGTGAGCTTCCCTGGTTGGCAATATTTGGCATGTGTTATCATGTATCACTTCTGGGAGAATTAAGTGTGTGTGTGACTCTACTGGAAGAGGAAACCTGGAAGCTTGTGTTTGGTTTCTCCTGGATTTCACTCCATGCACCTTTTCCCTTTTCTCACGTTAATCTTAATCTTTTGCTATCATAAATTGCAACTGGGAGTATAACAGCTTTATTGAGTCCTGTGACTGTTTCTAGCAAAACATCAAACCTGAGGGTGGTCTTATAGATGTTTGACAAACCCTATAACTGTTTATGTTGCCAAAGAAAATACTACATCTAATATAGTTTATCCAGACTTTGTATCATTTCTCATGTTTGATTCAAATATAGTAGTCTTCTCCATTTAGAAGTTATAAATGCTTCTTATACTAGTGAAATTTGTTTTTAGTGTTTAAATCTTTAATGGAATTAATCATGGTGTAAGAAATGAGATAGTAGCTTTATATTATTTTATGAAGTTCTTTGTATTTCCCAGCTCATTTATTAAGTAATTCATCATTTTGACTTTTCCAAAAAGCATTTAAATTTTGTGTTCAACTCCTATATGTATAAGATTCTAATTTAAAGCTTCATTTTCCCAGTCTTCTCTGCTTAACCTTGTACCAGTAGCAGACTAGTAGGTTTCCAGAAGTTTATCTTTTCTTCTCCTTTTTTACTTTTAATGCATACATTTAAGAACTTTAGAATTCTCTTGTTCAAAAAAAAAATACTTGCCATAATTTTAGTGGTAACAGATAATATTTTAAATGATAATTTAGGGAAACTTAACATTTTAGTTTATTGAGTCTTCCAGGCCAAGAATAGAATTTTAATTGATTCAATTATAAGTCCCACAATATTGATTTAAAATTTATTTCTTATGAATCTTGCAAATTATTTTTTAAATCTATTTATACTGAATGCTTGTTGCTATTGAGAATGGAAAGTTATTGGACTAGATTTGGTTTTGGGAGAGGAAGGCAATTTATTTTAATAATGATTTTATTTTCAACCTCCAAGACATTGCTCTTATATTTTTAAAAATAGTTTTTCAATTAATTCAATTTAGTTTTCCAGTGCACAATATTTTTTTTTTGGTAAATAACAATAGTCTTTACTATTTCTTAGCTCATTTATCAGTTACATCTAATTATATAAGCTTTTAGTTTCAAAGCAATGTTAAGTAAATATGGTAACATACTTTCACTGTTTATAAATCTAACAAGAAAATGGATTTACATGTTAAAATCTACATCCATGTTAGTACTGTAAGTTCTATATCTACATTTAAATCTGTCTAAACTTATATCTATAGTTTAAGCCAAATAAATATCAATATTTTAAATATTCAATGAAAGGCTTTAATCAAACAAGGATGTTCAATTTTATCAAATACTTTTAAAACATTTATTAAATGAATGTAAAAATTTTATTTTTGGATCTATATTCATATGGTAAATTATAATATTTGATTCCTTCAATGTGTATTATGCTTGAATACAGTAAACACCCAATTAGTTATAGATTAGTATTCATTATTCTTATGTATTCTGTTTAAAAATATTCCATTTTGGAATTTATGTCCAATATTCATAAATGAAATTGCTTTTTAATTTTTTTGCTCATCTGTTACCTTTGTTTAGATATGTTAAAGATGCTTGCAAAAAATTTAAATGGAAGAGCAGTTTTATGTTATTTAAATAATTGGCAGAATTCCCTGAATTTCTTGAAGAATCTTTTTGTGACTAGTCTGTCTAGTCACATTTTTTAATGTGTTCTACTGTGAAAATTTTCATCTGTTATTGTTTGTTTGGCGTGTTTGTCTTTTTTCTCTTTTTTAAATTTAGAAAATGATTTATCTGATTTATTCTCAACCTCTATAGTTGCATCTCTCAAAATTTAATAAATTCTATTTCTTAGTTCAATATTTGCTGCTTGTACTAATTTTTTCCAACATATTTATTATTTTTTTCTTATTTTTCTTTAACTTCTGGTTGGATTCTTATTTCATTTTTTTATGTTAATGAGCATAGTTAGGATATGAGATATTTTTATGGACACTAAGTGTGTCATATAGGCCATTAAATATAATATTTTCATTATTGTTATTTTCAAGGTAGGGTTGTTTTAATCTGAATGCTATTTGAGAAATTTTCCTTTTGTAAAATATTTTGGTGACAGATATTTGCATTTATTTTATCGTTCTGGCATTCATTTCAATTTTTAGTATACACTAAACTTGCCTTTCCTTGACTTTCATATAAATGGAAATATTCAGATATATTCTAGTTTCTTTCTTCTCAGCATAATGTTGTTGAGACTCTTCATATTGTTAGGAGTAATATGAGTTCATTTCTTTTTGTTGCCTAGCAGTGTCCCATTCCATGAATAAGCACAAATTGTTTTCTTATTGCCCTGTTGACAGATATTTGAATTGTTTCCAATTTTTTTACTATAATGAATACAGCTGTTCTCTACATTCTTTTGCAGTCTTTTTTTGTGGAGTTTTTTCTTTTCATTTCTTTTTCAAATACATAAGATTAAAGCTACTGGGTCATGCAATGGATGTTTCTCACTTTATAAAAAATTTCCAAACAGGTCTACAAATGGTTGTACTATTTTATATCCCCGGGAGACATTTACAGGAGTTACTCTTGCTGTATGTTTTCACTATTTGGGATTGAGGTCTTTAATTTTAGCTATTCAAGAGAATGCGGACTTGTGACCCATTACGGTTTTAATTTAATCCACTGTTTATTTTTATGATGAACAAAGATGTTGAGTATCTTTTCATGTGTTTGCTATTCATTCATCTATCCATTTTTATTAAGCATTTTGTAATTTTTTTCCATTATTCAATTATGTAAGGAAGTATTTTAATGTACATATATACATACCTGTTGTTGTAGTTAGGTTCAGGTGTCAACTTGGCCAGGTGAAGGTGCCTAGTTCTATGGCTGTGAACATAAGCCAATGACATATGAATCTCATCTGTTGCTGATTACACCTGCAGTCAGCTAGGATGCTTGCCTGCTGCAGTGAATGATGTTTGAGTTAATTGGCTGGTGCTTAAATGAGAGAGCTCAATGTAGCACAGCCCAAGCAGCCCAGCATACATCATCTCAGCACTCACAGCTCAGCCCAGGCCTTTGGAGATGCAGAAGGAATCACCCTGGGGAAAGTTGTTGGAACCCAGAGGCCTGGAGAGAAGGCCAGCAGAGATCACCCTGTACCTTCCCATGTAAGAAAGAACTCAGTTTAAAGTTCTTTTTTTATACATTTTTAAAACTATACATTTTTAACTAAATAAATCCCCTTTTATTGAAAGCCAATCCATCTCTGGTGTGTTACATTTCAGCAGCTAGCAAATTAGAACACCTATATATAATGTTACATATTCTTTATACATTCAGTATCTAACTTATTTGACAGACATATGCATGGTGAATTTTTTCCCAAGGTATGGCTTGCCTATTCATTTTTGAATGATGTATTTTAACAAGCAGAAAATTTGAAGTATGTAAAACTCATATGTATAATACTTTTCTTTTATGGTTAGCACTTTTTATATCCTATTCAAAAAATTTTGCCTACCCCAAGTTTGAAAGATATATTCCCATATTATATCTAGAAGCTTTATGGGTTTGGACTGTACATTTAGGTTTATTATATTATTCAAATCAATATTTATAGAATAAGTTAGGCATCATGGTTATTTCTTCCCACACTGATATCAAATGTTGCAATGTTTGTTAAAATCATTTTCATTTCCCCATGAATTAATTTGGTAGTTTGGTTGAAAATCAATTGACTGCAGGTGTTTGGGTCTGTTTCTTTTCTCTCTATTATTTTCTGCTGTGACCAGTGCAGCTCGGGGTTGGGACTGAAGGGAGGTGACAGAGAATTGAGAAAGAAACACAAGAGACAAAGATATAGTTAAAGCTGGGACCAGATGGGACTCAAGCTTGACTGGAGACTCAAAGACCCCAAGAAGCTCAGCACTGTTTATTTTAGAGGGCTGTGAGGTAAAGAAAGTCCATATGTAATTAAAGAATGGGGAGAAAGAAGCTGGAGCTGAACCATCTGCTTTCCTTGTGACTTGATAGGTCAAAAAGTTACATACCAAAAAAAAAAAAAAAGTTACATACCTTTCCCAAGGCTTCCTACTGCCCTAGACTCAAGCAGCTTTGCAACACTTTAGTCTTTTTAGGACATCAAGTGCCTTTTCCCCCAGACAGCTTTGCTATGTCTCTGAAGTGAGCAGGTGACCTCTGTCTCATCCACATCTGACAATTTTCCACTGATTGCCCACTCTATCCTCAGGCCAACACCACACTATATTGATTTTTCATAATTCCAAATTAAGTTTTGAAATCAAGAATCATAAATCCCCCAGTTTTGTCCTTCCTTTACAAAATTGTCTGGATATTTTAAGCCTTTACATTTCTGTAGAAATTAAAATTAATTTGCCAACAGTTGCAAAACAACCTCCTGAATTTTGATAGGGGTTATTTTGTATTGATCATTACATTCAGAGGAAAAGGGGTATCTTAAAAATATTGACTTTTAAAAATTATTTGGCATAGTTCTCCATTAATTTAGCAATTACTTACAGCTTTAAAACAATATTTTGTAGTTTTCAATGTGGTGGGTTTCTGATGTTCTTTTAAATAGTACTGATTTTTAAAAATTTTATTTTTCTACTGTTACTTGCTAAGATATGGAAGTATAATTTATTTAGTAAATTATCTTATAACCTATAACATGCTAAATTTATTTTGTATTTTGGTATTTTTTGAGATCCCATAGGGTTTTCTATATGCACAATATTGGCATCTAAAAATAATTATGTATTTATTTATTTACTCTTTTTCCAATACATTGTTTTGTTATTTTAATACTTTTTTTATTGGATTGGCTAGTACCTACTGTAAATTATTGAATACAAATGTTGAAAGAGGGTAGCTGTACCTTGTTCCTAACCTTAAGGAAATGTCTTTAAAATTTCGCTATTAAGTATGATGTTAGCTATGTGTTTTTGTGGACTTCATTTTATCAATTGAAAATATTGCCTTCAATTTTGATTCCACAAACAGAATTTATTAAGAAATGTGTTTCAAGAAGGCAGACCAAGATAGCAGTGTAAGGAGATGTGGACTTTAGTTTGGGTCCTCTATAACAGCTAGTAAATAGCCAGGAACTGTCTAGAACAGCTGTTTGGGGATCATCTGTGACTGAATACATACTGAATACATACACATCTGGAATGGATAGAAGGGCCAAGAATACAGCACAGAAATGCAAACAAAGCCCCTGAACTCTGGAGGCTGGTGCCCCTCCTTCACTGTCAGAGTAGGTTCACTTGGAAACACCTTCCCTTGGGGAAAAAGAAGTGGTGTCTGCTGAGAGCAAGGGAGAGCAGCTCAGCCAGGCTCCAATTGTGGTTTTAATTAACAAATGTGGATTGCCTAGCTCCAAACACAGATAAACCAAGAACAAGTAGGAAAGAAATCCTGAGGTTTCTCCCAGCAAACAGAAGGTGGAGCCGATGAGAAAAAGAAAAACTGAGACTTTTGGAGTAGGCCCATCTCATTATACTGAAATAGGGCTGTGCCTCCTCTGTCACATAAACCCAGGTACCAACTGCAGCACTTTGCAGGTGAACCTTGGGGGCTGGGAACTGGCTCTGAAAAGCGATTTCTTTCTTTTTAAAAAACTATTGCAAGTAGCTTATTAGAGAAAGCCTCAGGCATTTACAGTGGTCAGCACTGACCCAGGCAGGGGCGAAGTTAAGATAGGTCTGAGAGACAAAGTGTCAAGTCAAATGAAGGAGATAATTCCATAAAGGGATTATCTCCCCTAAGAGAAGAAGGTGTGGGTCCCAGTTCAAGTGGAGATCCTCAATCAGAGAATTCAGATCACAGCAGCTAAGGTCTATGCCCACCTTTTACTTCAGCCTCTTTCCCAACCATGCCTCCTCAGGTACAGGGTCTTCTTAGAATTAAAGGCACTGCTTCACTAAATAGCTTCCCTAATTTAGCTATTACAGAGCTGTGGGCTGACAAGCACCACCTACTGGGAAAGATAGGGAAAGCATAGAGTCTATAGGCTTCACAGAAATCTCTGTCAGCCTTTTGGGACTCATCCCCAGGAAAAACTGATATTGAGTACAAACTCCTCCTGAGACTTGGGCCTGTCTTGTCTTAGAACATCTGAATGTAATTGATCATATCTTGGGAGGCCAACATAAAAAAAAAAGATTTCAGTTAGGCAGGACAAGAACCAGAAAAGCAAGATCTGAAAGATTCTGAATAGTTAAATAGAAACTGTGCTAGAGGTCTAGGAAAAGTTGAACTGAATGCCAAAAAAAGCAGAGAACAAAGACAATCAACAAGAAAGCCCTAGGTAAAAGAGTGAAAATGACATCCAGAATAAACTAATCAAGGAAATCATATGCCTACACATCACCAAAAACTTATGTGTTGTACTAGGAAAATAAACTTATTGCCCAGACAAAGGAACAAATTAACACTTCAAATGAGATACAAGAGTTGAAATAACTAATTAATGCTCAAACAAAAATGTTAAATCAAGGTAAAAATCGAATCAATGAGTTGAGGGAAGATATTGCAAAAGATATGAAGGATATAAAGAAGACACTGGATAACCATAAAGAAGAATGTGAAGCTTGAAAAACAAATGGCAGAACTTATGGAAATGAAGAGCACAGTAGAAGAAATGAAAAACACAATGAACACTTACAACAGCAGAATTAAAGAGGCAAAATAAAGGATTAGTGAACTAGAGGGCAGTTCTAGTGAACATCTGAAATCATAAACACAAAAGAACAGAAAGAGAAAATAATGGAAAAATCTGAGCAGGGTCTGAGGGAATTAAATGACAATATGAAAGCATCAACATACATGTTATGGATGTCCCAAAGGAGAAAAGAAGGGAAAAGGAGCAGAAAAAAAATAATGGAGGAAACAATCATTGAAAAATTCCAATCTCTTATGAAAGATACAAAATTACAGATCACAGAAGCACCAGGCACTTAATAATCAGATTGTCAAATGTCAAGACAAAGAGATTTCTAAAAACAACAAGAGAAAAGTGATCCATCTAGGTAAGGGAAGCTCGATAAGACTATGTGCAGATTTCTCAGCAGAAGCCATGGAGGTGAGAAGGCAGTGGTATAATATATTTAAGATGCTGAAAGAGAAAAATTGCCAACCAAGAATTTTATATCCAGCAAAATTGTCCTTCAACAATGAGGGAGAGTTTAAAATATTTTCCAACAAATGGTCACTGGGAGGATTTGTAATAAAAGACCAGCTCTGCAAGAAATACTAAAGGGAGTACTACAGGTAGACAAGAAAAGAGAGGAGAGAGAGGTGTGGAGAAGAATGTAGAAATTAAGACTATCAGTAAGGGTAAAAAGAGAAAAAAAATAAGATATGATATATAAAATCCAAAAGACAAAATGGTAGGAAAAAAACTGTCTTTACAATAATAACATTAAATATTAATTAGACTAAACTCCCCAATCAAAAGACACAGACTAGCAGAATGGATTAAAAAACAGGACTCATTTATATGCTGTTTACAAAACATGCACATTAGACTAAAGAACAAAAATAGGTTGAAAGTGAAAGGTTTGAAGAAGACATTTCATGCAAACAACAATCAGAAAAGAGCAAGGGTAGCTATACTATTATCCAAAAAATTAGACTTCAGATGTAAAACAAAAGAGACAAAGAAGAATGCTATGTATTATTAAAAGGAACAATTAATTAAGAAGATGTAACAAGCATAAATATTTATGCACCAAGCCAGATTGCCCCAAAATATATGAGGCACACACTGACACTGAAGGAAGAAGTAGACACTTCTGCAATAATAGTTGGATACTTCAATACACTGGTCTCATCAATCAATAGAACATTTGCACAGAGGATCAATAAAGAAACATATTTTTGAATAATATGATAAATGAACTAGATTTAACAGACTTTTATAGAACATTACACCCCACAACGGCAGGATCCACATTTTTCTCAAGTGCTTATGGGTCATTCTCCAGGATAGACCGCATGATATGTCATAAAACCAGCCTCAACAAATTTATGAACATTAAAATTATAAAAAGCACTTTCTCAGATCTTAAAGGGGTGAAGCTGGAAATTAATAACAGGCAGAGGGCAAGAAAATTCACAAATATATGGAGGCTAAACAACACATTCTTAAACAACCGGTGGGTCAAGGAAGAAATTATAAGAGAAATTAGCAAATATCTTGAGGCAAATGAAAATGTAAACATATCAAAACGTATGGGATACAGCAAAAGCAGTGCTTAGAGGAAAATTTATTGCCCTAAATGCCTATATTAAAAAGGAAGAGTGGGCGGGCCACAGTGGCTCAGTAGGCAGAGTGAATGCGCAGACCCAGGTTCGATTCCCAGTGCCTGCCCATGGGGAAAAAAAAAAAAAAGCAAAAATTGAGGAATTAACCATTCACCTGAAGCAACTAGAGAAAGAACAACAAACTAACCCCGAAGTAAAGAGAAATAAAGAAGCAACAAAGATTAGAGCAGAAATAAATGAAATGGAGAATATGAAAATAATAGAGAAAATCAACAAAACCAGAAGTTCATACTTTGAGAAAATCAATAAAATTGATGGACCCTTAGCTAGGCTGACAAAAAAATAAAAGGAACAAAGAGTGAAAGGATGCAAAGTAAATAAAATCAGAAATTGGATAGGGGACATAACTACTGACCCCACAAAAATAATGGAGATAATGAAAGGATACTAGGAGTAACTTTATGCTAATAAAGTAGACAATGCAGATGAAATGGACAACTTCCTAGAAAAGCATTAAAAACCAACACTGACTTGAGAAGAAATAGATGACCTCAACATAGCAATCACAAGTAAATGGACTGATTCAGTCAACAAGAAGCTCCACAAAAAGAAAAGTCCAGGACCAGTGTCTACCCATGTGAATTCTACCAAGAATTCAAGAAGGAGTTAATACCAATCATACGTAAACTCTTCAAAAAATTGAAGAGGGAAAGCTACCTACCTCATTCTATGAAGCCAACATCACGCTAGTACCAAAGCCCAACAATGATACTGCAAGAAAAGAAAACTACAGACCAATATTTTTAATGAATATAGATGCAAACATCCTCAACAAAATACAAACCAAACCTAGCAGCACATTACAAGAATTATATACCATGGTCAAGTGGGATTTATTCCAGGTAGGCAAGGCTGGTCCAACACAAGAAAATCTATTAATGTAATCCACTACATCAATAAATCAAAGCAGAATAACCACATGATCATCTCAATTGCTGCAGAAAAGGGACTGACACACTTTTACATCCTTTCTTGATGAAAATACTTCAAAGAATAGGAATAGAAAGCAACTTATTCAACACAATAAATGGAATATATGAAAAACCCATAGCTAACATCATATTCAATGAGGAAAAACTGAAAGATTTCCCTTTAAGATCAGGAACAAGACGAGAATTCCCACTGTTACCATTGATTATCCATGTTATACTGCAAGTTCTAGCTACAGCAATTAGAGAAGAAAAAGAAATGAGGCATCTGAAATTGGAAGAAAATAAATAAAATTTCACTATTTGCAGATGACGATATTATATATCAAAAATCCCCAAAATTCTACAGCAAAGCTACTAGAGCTAATAAATGAATACAGCAAAGTGGCAGGGTAGTAGATCAACCCCCCAAAATCAGTAATGTTTCTATATACTAGTATAGAAATGAAGCAAAATAAAGTTTCAGTGTTTGAGAGTTTTCAAATAGAGTTGAGATGTCATTCTAGAGGTTATTCTTATGCAGTATATAAATATCCCTTTTCAGTTTTTGGTGTTTTGGTATATCTAGAAGGGGATACTTGAAACTCTTGACCTGTAATCTAAAATAGTCTTGATTCTTGAAGGTTTTTCATAATTATATAGCTTTTTATTTATTTATTGCATGGGCAGGCACCAGCAATTGAATTCTGCCCTCCTGCATGGCAGGTGAGAACTCTGCCTGCTGAGCCATCATGGCCCACCCCACTATATAGCTTTTAAGGGGTGACTGTCTGATTGTGAAAACCTTGTGACTGACACTCCCTTTATCCAGTATATGAACAGATGAGTAAGAAAAAGATGAAGAAAAATAAATAATAGGGGGAGGGGCATAAGGGATATGTAATGTTTTAGGTGTTCTTAAATTTTATTTTGGTTTTTTTTAAGTAATGAAAATGTTCAAAATTGATTCTGATGATGAATGCGTAGCTATATTATGATATTCTGAAACACTGATTATATACTTTGGATAATTATATGGAATGTGAATATATAATATATCCCAATTGTGCTGGTTTGAAAGGGTTTATGTACCCTAGAAAAGCCATGTTTTAATCCTAATCTCATTTGTAAAGACATCCATTTCTTCTAATCCCTATTCAGTACTGCATGTTGGAAACTTTAATTAGATTATCTCCATGGAGGTGTGACTCAATCAAGTGTGGATATTAAACTTGGTGAGGTGGAGACATGTCTCCACCCATTCCAGGTGGGTCTGGATTAGTTTACTGGAATCCTTTAAAAGAGAAAGCAGGTTAGGGAAAGCTTCAGAATGTCACAGAACCAGGAAGCAGAGTCCACCAGCCACTGACTTTAGGAAATGAAGAAGGAAAACATCTCCTGGGGAGCTGGATTGGAAGCTAGCAGATGATGCCTGTTTATCACATGCCTTTCCAGATGAGAGAGAAAACCCACCCTGAACTTCAATGGACTTCTTGAATCAAGGTATCTTTTTCTGGATGCCTTAGATTGGACATTTCTATAGACTTGCTTTAATTGGGACATTTCCACAGCCTAAAAGCTGTTAACTTGCAACTTGTCAAATTCCCCTTTCTAAAAAGCTATTCTGTTTCTTGTGTATAGCATTCCAGCTGCTAGCAAACTAGAACACCAATAAAATCGCATAAAAAAGAGAGGTATTTCATTTTGCAGCTGATGTATTTGTTCCTTTTGAAAGGACAACTAATTATTTTTTTCTTTTTATTTTCTTAATATTGTGAATTACTTAGATGAGTGTTTCAATACTAAATCAACCTTGCATTCTTGGGATAAATTTTATTTACCATTTTTATACTTGACATGATTTGCTAATGGCATATTATCTTTTCTGTACATAATGTAACATGACTCGCTAATATATATATAGATAGATAGATAGATATAGATAAATGGGAAAAATATGGGAAGGTAGTATTCTCTGTCCTTATTTTAAGGATTTTGCATCTAAGCTTTTGAGGGATATTTATCTATAATTTATTTTTCTTCATATATTTTATTTTCTTTTATTATTTTTTATTATTTATTTTTTATTTATTAGAGAAGTTGTGGGTTTACAGAAAAATCATGCGTAAAATGATGTGCAGCATTTGTTACAATTGATGAAGTCACATTTTTAAATCATTGTACTGTTAATTATAATCCATGGTTTGACTTAGGGTTCACTGTGTATTATAGTTCCATGGGTTAAAAAAATTATTCATTACTATATATAATCATATATATATATATATATATATAAAATCTAACATTGCACTTTTAATCACATTCAGATATATATCTCAGTACTATTGATTGCTTGCACAATGCACTACCACCACCAACATCCATTACTAGAACATTTCTATCGTTCCAAATAGGAACACTTTACATTTTATGCTTTATCCCTATCCCCACCTCATCCCCTGGTAACCTGTATTCTATATTCTGACTGTCAGTTTGCTAACTCTAACTGTTTTGTATCAATGAGATCATACAATAGTTATCCTTTTGTGTCTGGTTTATTTCACTCAACATTATGTCTGCAAAGTTCATCCAGCTGTCACATGTATCAGCGTTACGTTCCTTTTTTTTAAATTAATTTTTAAATTTTTTTTAAAAACCAAAAAAACACCAAACAAGTGCAAACATTCTTAACTTTTGATCATTCCATTCTACATATATAATCAGTAATTCACAATATCATCACATAGTTGCGTATTCATCATCATGATCATTTCTTGGAACATTTGCATCTATTCAGAAAAAGAAATGAAAAGAAATCAGAAAGAAATTCATACATACCCATTACCCCTCATTGATCACTAGCATGTCATTACTGCATATGTTTTATTTTTGTGAAATTTTGGTGTCATGGTTATGCTAGCCTCATATAACATGTGGAATGAGTTGCCTCTTCAACTGTCTGCAAGATTTTTGTGCAGCATTATTGCTTTTATAAATGTTTCATGGGATTCTTGGTGAAGTCCTATTGTCATTGAGTATTCTTTGATTAAAGGTAATATCACAAATTCAATTGTTTTAATAGATATATGGTTATTTTTATCTTCTATTTGTTTTTGTTTAAGTTTTGATGATTTTTGTTTTTCAGGGAAAGTGTCCAATTCAGCTAGGTGTCAAATTTACTGGGATATAGCTGTTCTTTAAATTCACTTATCATGCCAATAATTATTATTATTCTTATTCTATCTTACTGTCATAATAAAATCACCCCCTTCCTGATGTTGGCAACTTTTAATTTCTTTCCTTTCTTTTGTAATTGGTTTTATCAATTTTTTCATTCTTTTAATAGAAACAAGTTTTGATTTTGTTAATTTTTTCTGTGGTTTCATTTTCTATTTCACTATTTTCTGAATGTATTTTGGTTATTGTATTTTCTTCTACTTAATTGGTGTTTCATTTGTTCTTCTTTATCTAGCTTCTTAAGGTAAGAAAAGAGAACACTACCTTCCCATACATTTTCCAATTAAATTATAAATCTCTCTCTTGATAATGTTGTGGCTGACTCCTTAAGAGTTTATTGTGTCATTGCTCATTAAATTTAGTTTAAAATATTTTCCAATTCCCTTTCTCATTTCTTATTTGATTCACAGTTATTTAGAAGGGTGAGATTTAATTTCTAGTACTGTGGTTTTTTTCTAGATATTGTATTGTTACTGGGTTCTAATTTAATTCTTTCATGGTCAGAAAATGTATGCTGTATTGAGTTCTCATTCTTTGACCCAGATATGGTCAAATTTGGAGAAGATTCAATAAACACTCAAAAATATGTATTGTACATAAGTTGTATAGAGTATTTTATAACTGTCAATAAGGTTAAGTTGTTTGATAGTATTCCTCAAATCTATAAATTTTCTGAACTTCTGTCTGCTTGTCATTTAGATTGCTGGGAAAGATATTTAAATCTCCAACTATGATTCGTTATTTGTAAATTTATCGCTTTTAGTTTCTCAGTTTTACTTCATGTATTTAGAAACTTTGTTGCTAGCTACATACGCATTTAATGTCTATATCCTTGATCCTTTCTCCTCCTGAAAAATCCCTTTTTATACTTGCAATAAATATTTTGTCTTAAAACTATTTTTAATGATATTAAGATAATGTTCTCACACTTTATATTTTCATGGTTCATGTATTTTACATTTTTTTACTTCCATTCTGCCTTTGTCTTTTAAATAAAGTATGTTTTTTCCTAAAAAACCTATAATTGTGTCTTGTTTTTTATTCATTTTGCTTTCTAACTGGAGGATTTATTCCTCCCATTTATGTTCGATGCTATTATTGAAGTGGTTTGATTTATGCTCCATCTTTGTATTTACTTTGTATTTATCCTATTCGTTTTCTGTTTCCCTGTTTCTCTTGTCCTGTATTCGTTTAGATGAATAATAGTTTGAAAAGCAATTCTCTTTATCGTCCTGTAATGTTGTATTAGCCATAATTACCTGCATTAATGTTATTGTTGATTTCTCTAAATATTAAAATATGTAGCTTGTTATCAAAGTTCACATCCAATTGATTTTAAATTACCTTATAAGCAATTTAAGAACCTTACAACAGTCTAATTCCTTTAACATGCTCTAACTTTAAATGTACTATTTGCCTTATATTTTAGTTTACATATGTTATAAATCCTACAATTCTCCATCATTAATTTTGTTTTAAACACTCAGATATTTATCCTTTACGTTGCTTTTTATATTCTTTCTTCAGTTCAGGGGTTCATCTGGTATTCTTTCAGTCAGTCTAAGGAACTTTTTCAACGTTTATTTTTGTAGTGGGATCTACAAACAAATTTTCTTCGCTGTTGAATGTCTCAGAAGGTTTCTATTTCACCTTAATTTTTGAGGGATATTTTTGTTGGGTATAAATTATAGCTTGGTAGATGCATTTATTTATTCATTCACTCATTCATTTATTTATGTGTTTGTTTAGTCTCAGTAATTATATATGCAATTCCATTCTCTTTGACCTTCCATTACTTCTGAGGGGAGATAACCATTTTTACTTTTATTTCCTTGCATATGAAGTTATTTCATTATTTGATGACTTTTAAGGCATTCCTATTTCTTTCTTTTTAAATTTATTCACATCAGTTATTACTGTTACGTGTCTATGTGATTTTCTGTGTGTTTAGTTTTCTTGAGTTTGTGGGACTTCTGATATCTGGGAAGTGATGTCTTTCATCAGTTTTGAAAAGTTCCTGGTCATTATCTCTTCAAGTGTTTCTTTTACACATTTTTTTTTCTTTTTTCTTGTGTCTTATGATTTTTTATTATATAGAAAACATTTTTTAATGAAAAGAATCATAGAGTTTGCTGTCTTGACCCTGGAATTCAAAGGGAATATTTGGCTGCTCTACACTCTAAAAACTAGGCTTTCTCTCAACAGTTCTGCCCTGGGCCCTATTATTCCATAGGTGAAATCTTCCAGTGTCTGTAGGGGAATGTGATTATCCCATTCCCCTCCTCTTCTCCTAGGATTCTTTAACTTAAAGGCTTTAGGAGAGACTTTCAGCTCCATTTCCCAGTGTCATTTTTGTATGATATCCCACTATAATAAGTGACAGTGAAGTAATTGGTAAAAAGTCATGAAATGAATTGGTGGGTAGTGTATTCACACTTTGAATTTGGGGCTCTTCTGGTTTTTTTATCTGTCATACCAGCACACATGTGACCGTTCAAAATGCATTAACAGTTTTGGCTGTGTCTCCTGTGCCCAATCTATGACAATTACTTCTCCTCTCTCTCTTTTGGCTAGGATTGAAAGCAGCCATGAATCTCTGCTCTCCCATGCAAGGTTTGCTTATTTATTTAATTTTTGTTTTCTTTGTGTCCTTGCTATCTGATGAGTTTAAGGGAACAATAATTTTGTAGCATTTTTGGCTTATTTTAGATTTTATTGTAAAAATGCTGTCTCTCTTTACTTTCTATACAGGGACACTATGTAGCTGAATTCTCTAAAACCTCTCTTAAATTGTGCATTATTTCACAAAACTTTTTGTTACTGTTGTTTTATTAAATGGGGATTTTTTCCCACAATTATCGTTTTCTTTTTAATTTGGACTTGGTTAGTCTCCTGACCTCTGTTATATTGGTGTTAAATAAGATCCAGAAAATCTCCTATATAATCCATGTACAAAATTCTTATTCTCTCAGTGATCCCACTTTGGATACCCGTGTTATGCTACTTCTGAGCTCATTAACCAAGGATGTCTTTTCTTGATATCTTCATTTGATATTTTCCTGCCCCCCACCCCCACATTTAATCTGGTGTGCAGTTAGAATATTACAATAATTTGAAAATACAAATATATATTTAACTAAAAATGGATATGTTTATTAAGGGTAGTATTCAAAACATGAAAGGCAGAAATATCTTATTCTGCCATTCTAAAATCAGAAGTAAAGACATTATTTTAAATAACAATAAATAAAATAAAATATTTTAATTTTTTTCCAATGTGTCAAAATGTTCTCTCAAGTTCAAGTCAGTGGATGAAAACAGTAGGTGATTATGAAGTCAGAACAGCTAGCAAAAGAGGATTTCTAGTCAATCAAGCTGATGGCATAAGATTCTCCAGGTTGCCATCCT
The DNA here is from genome assembly GCF_023851605.1 of Tamandua tetradactyla. NCBI lineage: Eukaryota > Metazoa > Chordata > Mammalia > Pilosa > Myrmecophagidae > Tamandua > Tamandua tetradactyla. Next base: position 148,522,631 of record NC_135327.1, read on the forward strand.
CCCAGAAAATCTTTGAACAATTAGCAAAAACGGGCAACGCCAACCTCAAAATTCCAGAAAACAAAACACTGAAATAGGTGGACAAGTGTGAAATCAAGCAAAAGCAGTCTGAAAAAAAGGTTCTGAGATGCAAAGTCCAAAAAAAAAAAAAAAAGTAAAAAAGATAAATCTATGGTCTTGGACGTTTCAATGGTAAAGGTAGAATTTGCAACAAATACAAAAAAAAAGAAGATGGGGGATTAATGCATATAGGAACTGTGTTTGAGTTGTGTCAAATTAAACATGAATGTTATTGACTTAGGATAATAAATATTGGCTCCATGGTAACCACAGAGTAAATATGTGAAAAATATTTTCAGAAAGAAATGAGAAGGAACTCAAAATGGTACCATATTAAAAATGAAATAAATGTGAAAATAGACATTAACAGAGAATGGAAGACTGCATGACCCAACTATATACTGTTTGTGAGAGACTCACCTTAAATTCAAAGACATAAGAAGTTTGGAAATGAAAGGATGGAAAAATGATTCTATGCAAATAGCAACCAAAAGCAAGCTTCGGTAGCTATACTAATAGATAAAATAGTCTTTAAATAAAAAGCTGTTGCAAGGAACAAAGAAGTTCACTCTATACTGATAAAGGGACTAATTATACAAGAAGCCACAGCAATGATAAGTATTTATGCACCTAATAGCACAGCTCCAAAATATATGAAGCAAATGTTGACAGATTTAAAATAGTTGAAAAAATGCAATATACTCTTAAGCAGCCTGTGGGTCAAAGAAGAAATTACAAGGGAAATTAGGAAATATCTTGAGGTGAATGAAAATTTTTAAAATGGAGAACAGATGGGTTCTGTATTAATAATAAGAGACTTCAATGCACCTCTTTCAATAATGGGTAGAACATCTAGAAGGAAGATAAAAAAGAAATAGAAGACATGAATGATACTCTAATCCAAGTAGATTTAGCAGACATATATAGAAAACTTCACCCAAAAGCACCAGTGGGTCAAAGAAGAAATCACAAGGGAAATTAGGAAATATCTTGAGGTTAAAAAAAAAAAAAGCAACCTGCTTAAACTCATGTGATACAGCAAGGGCAGTGCCAGAGGAAAATACGTAGCTCTAAATGCTTACATTAAAAAATAAGGGGCAGGCCACAGTGTCTCAGCAGGCAGAATTCTTACCTACCATGCCAGAGACACAGGTTTGATTCCCAGTGCCTGCCCATGCAAAAAAAAATTAATAAAAACAAGGGTCTCAAATAAGACACCCTCACAACTGGAGGATGTAGAAAAAGAAGAGCAAACTAAACCCAAAGTGAGCAAAAAAGAATGAAATAACAAAGGTTAGAGTGGATATACATGACAGAGAATAAAAGAAAACAATAGAGAGACTCAACAAAACCAAAAGTTGGTTCTTTGAAAAAGATCAATAAAATTGACAAACTTATAGTCATACTGACAAATGAATAGGACACAAATAACTAAAATAAGAAATAAGAAGGGAGATTTACTACCAATACCACAGAAATGTAAAAGATCAAAGAGTATATTATGAACAACTGGACACCAACAAATTAGATAACCTAGAAGAAATATACAAACTACCTACACTGACATATACAAAATAGAATATTTCAGCAGTCTGTAAACTAGCAAAGAAAGAAATTTAATCTGTAATAAAAAACTTCCCAATAAAGTAAAGTCCAGGACCAAATACATTCATAGGTAAATGCTTCAAAACATTCCAAGAAGAATTAACACTAATCCTGTTCAAACTATTCAAAAAAATTGAAGAGGAGGGAACACTTCCTAATTCTGTGAAGCCAACATCATAATACCAAAGCCAAATAAAGACACTACAAAGAAAAAAAATTATAGATTGGTATCCCTTATGATTAGAGATGCAAAATTCTTTTCGTAATTCTAGCAAGCCAGATCTAATAGCGTGTTAAAAGAATTATAGGCTGTGATCAAGTGGGATTTATCCCAGACATGCAAGGATTGTTCAACATAAAATCATTTAATATAATACACCATATAACAGAAAGAAGGGGCGAAAAACACGTGATCATATCAATTGATGCACAAAAAAGGCATTTGACAAAATCTAGCACTGCTTCTTGATAAAATCATTTTTAGAAAACTAGGAATAAAAGGAAACATCCTCAAACTAATAACGGATATATATGAAAAGGCCATCATTAACATCAACTCAGTTGTGAAAGAATGAAAGTTTTCCCTCTGAGATCAAGAACAATACAAGATTGCATAGTTATTCGAGGTTGTATTGGAAATTCTATCTACAGCAATTCAGCAAGATGAAAAAACAAGCATCTATATTGGAAAGGAAGAAGTAAAACTGTAAAAATGTCATGATCCTGTATGTGGGGAATCTTGAAAAATCCACAAGAAAGTTATTAGAAATAATAAACAAATTCAGCAAAGTGGCAGGGTACAAATTCAACACTTAAAAATCAGTAGTGTCTTTAGACACTAGTGGTGAATAATCTGAAGAGGAAATCAAGAAAAAAATCTATTTACTAATAGCAACTGAAAGATTTGAATATCTAGGAATAAATTTAACCAAGGCTTTTAAGTTCTAGTACATGGAAAATTGTAAAATATTGCTAAAAGAAACCAAAGAGGACCTAGATAAAAAGAAAGAAATTCTGTATTCATTGATTGGAAGATTAAATTTTGCTAAGATATTAATTGTATTCAAAGTGATTTACAGATTCATTGCAATCCTAATAAAAATTCGATCAGTCTTCTTTGCAGAAACAGAGAAGCCAATCATCTTGAAAAATAAATAAACCCTCACATCTATGGCCAATTGTTTTTGACAAGGGTGCCAAGTTGACTCAGTTGGTTAAGAATAGTCTCTTCAACAAATGGTGCTAGGAAAACTGGATCTCCATATATGGAAGAATCAAGGTAGATCCTTAGCTCACACCATATATAATAATTAACTCAAAATGGATCAAACACCTAAATACAGGAATTAGAAATAGGAAACTCCTAGAAGAAAACATAGGGACGAATCTTCAGAGCTTTGTAATAGGCAATGCTTTTTTAGACTTGATAGAAAAGCAACAAAAGAACAAATTAATAAATGGGACCTCATCAGTTAAAAACTTATGCCATAAAAGGAAAAGTGTAAAAAGTACTCATGTTTGGAAAAAGAAATTGTCCTCCTTTGAAAGTAGACAGCGTGTGGTTATTGTAATGGGTTGTTTTTAAGGCGACAAATTTATACTATTTGTTTCTACCATAACCAATAAATGTCAAATATCCTCATATATTTGAAAATTATAAACATATGATATAACTGTCATATATATGCTCATAAAGCAAATAAATATGTTTAGTGAAACTTGGAGATGAGGCTTAAGTTGGATTATACTATTGTAAAGACAGTAATAAATATATGGGATATGTACTTATTGATCTAAAAACAGAGTTTTGCTATTGTGAAATATTTTGGACTCACATATGTTCAAGATACCATAGGGAAAGACATCTTTATTACTTTGAAATGTGTCACATATATTTGTATGTTATTATAATTTTGAGAGTGGGCCCCAATCCAATTTATTCAGGGTATACCATGATATTGAATGAAAGCCAGTGAAAAAATTGGATGTAATCCTTTGTAAGGTCTGGGCTTGAATTATAGTAAAACATTAATAGAAATTAAGTCATAATTAAGTCATAAAACTACCATCAAAGACTTGGGGATGACCATATGCTTATTAATCTAAAACATTTGATTCTCAGAAATGAGTGGTAAATTTCTACTATTGCCAGCCATTGCAGTATATATAATCCTACCTTCCAGGAAACACTGATAGGTCATATATATTTGTCATTTAATTCTCATTGTTAGTCAATGAGAAAATACCTGTCACATATTAAGTATTAGTAATTTTGTAAAATCATTCTTTTGTCTTTCAAAATGGCATAAGAGGAGTTTCCTAAGATCACTATTTTTCTAACAATATATGATTTGTTCAAATGAATTTGATTACTCTTCAATAATAAAATAATTTATGGGATAACGAGAGGAAACTCAGCTAAACTATGCATTGCACTTTATAAACAGAGAAATGGTCATAAATACATAATCATGGGTATCCTGCCACCACAGTAGATTTTGTTTTTTTCTTACAAACACTAGTAAAACATTCCATAATGCAAAAGGTACTCTCCATCGCATTAATACCCCTTTCCAACCTAAGCTTCCCCATTCCCTGAATTTAGATTCCAAACCAAAAACCTGTAAGTCATCCTTAATACCTCCTTCTCACACCCTACCTATTTCTCCCTATCACCATCCTGTCCATCTTGCAAGCTGACATCTGAGCTGTCTGGATCTGTTCAGTGCAATGGCCACTTTCCAGTTCTACCTACTTCCATTCATTCTCTCCCCTGTTCATTCTTCGTCGTGATCATGTCAGTCACCTGCTTTCAACCCTCAATAGTTCTATGAATCTTACCATGTTGGGCTTTAGTATGGAGTTTATCTTAAGATTCATAGACTTTATGGACTTTATCCAACCATGGCTTGCACTGTGCTCCTTCCTGTTCTCTCTACTCTCCTCCTCAAACAGCCCGTCCCAGGACTTTTGCATATGATCTTCTTTTTGCCTGGAGCACTATTTTCTTCCACTCACCTAGTTGATATCTGAGGAATGAGTCTGAAACATTCTTTAATCAAATGAACCAGCACAACCTTTCCTGATCTCCCTGACAAATATATTCTCTTGTGGATACTATTATTAACACGTATGAAATAACAATTTCCACATTTGAATATTTACTTGGTTAACATCTGTCTCTATCACCTGAGGGTAAGTTCTGTAAGGTAGAGTTGCGTTTAATTTGTTTACTACATTATTCCCCTTATTCAGCATGGGGCCTGACATCTCAGTGAAGACTGCCTGAATGAATGACTCTATGAATAACTGAATGAGAAAAGGAAAGTTCAGTTTAAGAGATAGGAAAGAATAAGAAGGTAATTTTGGAGAGAAAGTAACCTTGGGATTTATGTCAGGCCCAAGTAGATTTTGAAATTGCGCTACATTCCCCTGGGGGAAATTACTTCTTAAAATAATTGTAAACTCAGTCTTACAATAATAATAAATTATAATTTCTTGAATATTTACTGTGCCTCAGAAACTGTGCTATATGCTTTAAATAGTGTTTTATGATATGAGCCATAATTTCAAAAAGCATCTACAGTAAAAAAAAAAAATGTTGATGATCCCAATGTCTCTAGCAAACAAAGATATCTATGGAAAAGATACAAATTTGAGTGAATATGTGAAGATAATATTTTGAGATGTAAACAGATGGATGCTTCTTGTCTTGATATTTCCAACCGTCCCGTATGGTAGAAGGATTAGAAGAAATTTTTTGAACAGTCCAGAATCAGTTTTTTCTACCTTGAAGTTAAAATTTTCTGCCATGTTTTGGATGAATAAAAAGAGGAGAATGAATGACAAGTCTGAAGATTAAAAAGCTAGTGTGTCTTAGTTTCCCAGGAAAGAGATGATAGGACACATATGGCAAATAGATTAAATCAGAATAAGATTTCTGCCATTGTTGTGTGATAGGATCAAAAAGTCAATATAGTCTCAGAGTTTACCATTCCTTGCATGATGTGGAAACAGAAGAAATGTTCTTGTAAGTTATATAGTCATATAATTTTAATAAAAGTACACTGAACCAGTAGATTCTACTTTCTAGCCTGTCTCATAGTGTCAAGGTGTCACTAGAGTATTTTAGTTATTCACTGGACTCCCTCTTCTGTGCAAAAAAGACCATATTCGCAATTTTCTTCATTCATGCAAATGAACATATTATTTCACCACTTTATTATCTTGTTTAGTAATTCAAGCTTTCATCTTCTAAACCTCAGGTGCTATAAAATTTATAATGTGCTATTAAAGAAAGTGCCTCTTCTTATTCTTTCCAGTAAACTGGGTTAGAAAATCATCTGTAACTGGGCTCACTTCCATTGTGGACATTCTGAGAAACTGTGTGGAAAATGCCTGGTAATTGCCCCATCAGAGGGTAGAATTCTGGGACATTATCTGCCTACTTGCACCTGCCGTTGGCTAACCATTGTCCCAGGATTTTAAATTCCCCACAATTCAGGGTTGCTCTGGCCCACCACCTAGCAAACTCCCCTAAGCCAGGGAATACAAACCCTCTGGAAGAATAGTAGAGAGCTGCAATTGCTTGATGTGTAAAGCTGTCATCATTTTGGAAACTGTGTACCTGTAAGCACTCATCTTCTGCTACCAAGCACCGCAGATGTGGATGAAGGGAATGTAAGGGCAGGACATCTACAGTGTCTACTAAACACTCTTGATGCACCTATCCCTTTGGGTTCAGAGCTTTGGATTCCTGTTCTAGTTCCTTTTCAACCTCAGGAATCACATGCCTTCTGATCATAAGGGGGAATTAAGCACAAGTAGAGCCCACATTTGCCCTGAAAATAGAGTTAAGTTCATCCACCCCAAGGCTACTTCAGGATGTGAGTCTGTGTAATGCACTAACCATGTTTCATATTGGATCAAAGACTAAAGGTGGCACTGATATTGTTTACTGCTGTAAGAACTGGTTAGGAAAAAATCAATAATATTTAAATTTTTATTTCCCTTTGTATAATATTCTGAATACATAACATTAAGTACATATGTAGGCAATAGAAATAATTTATTTTCATTTCTGAAAAATTAGAAAATGCTGGGAAGTATAATGAAGAAAAAAATAACCAACAAACTGATTACTCAGGGTAACTACTGCTAAAAACGTGTTGTATGTGCTTCCAAACGATTATCTGTCTATCTATCTGTCTATCTACAATTCCTTCTTGGAAATTCTTTCACTATGTAAACAGAAATGGGCAGAAGTATATTATAAATTTAATTGGTAAAAACATTACATTTCTGGTTCTTCTACTGTTGCTGTAATATAAATCACATAGAACTTAAACAAATTTTCCTTGGCTTTTTCAACTATTCCCACTGCACTTTCCACACCTTTAATATGTAATAGATTAAACTTGTGGTAAAAGAATTTTGCGAAGTATGCCATCAAATAAGCCAGTTAACAAATTTCACTTTCTAAGAATATGTCTAAGAGCGAAAGAAAAGGAGAGGTTAGGAGAAAAGAGGAAAGGGAGAACAGAATATATTAATATGTTAATAATTAGCATTAGCCAGAGGTATCCTGTAGAGAGATGATAGCTTGGAAGTCTAGAGTGATTAATACTGTTTTTTAGTTTTAGAGGAGTAAAGCTCCTTGTATAGATATAAGTAGTAAATGAAATTACATTACTTGTAAGGCAAAACACATTTTGAACAGAATTCCATAGGCCAAGAAGATCTTTCTTCAAAAGAGCTAGATTTATTGCAGACTCTCAGCAAAACAGGATTCCTTAGTGACTATGTAAGAGCAAGTACTTCCTGCAGTCTTTTGAATTTTATGGATATTCTCTCAGGTTTCAGAAAAAATGAAAATATGTTTTAAAAATAATAAAGGTAAAGAATAACTCCTTTAGAAGTACTTTTTTCTTATTTAGATAATAAATATACCAACTGAGGCATCTCTTGGGGGGCAAAGGGTTGGTTTGAAATCCTTAAAGCTCATAAATATGCATTATTGTTATTACACGTCTTTGTGGTTTGCTCCAAATAGCTCAATTTGCAGGTCCAAAGAAGCTTTTCAAAATCTGTACCACTAAAAGAAGAACATGATATGCCTTCAAAAATAAAATTTGTTTTTCCTGATATTTATTTTGCTTTTATTTTGACACTGTCATCTCCATTGGCTATTATGGAATACAAACTTGTCATGTTGCCTTCTTGAAAATTCATATTTTGTCCTCAATAAGCAAAGGCAAGGGTTTCTTTATTCTTATTTTACTAGTGTTTTGTTGAATTACAGTAAAAAGCCCACATTAATATTCAACATATTTTGAGTTGGAATCAAAGGTCTAAATTCTTCTTGAAGTCAATGAGTCACATATATGGTTTTGCAAGAGATATTTATTAATACAGAATTTTTTCCACAGAGAACAAATTGCTCTGTATAGTGTATCAGTCTGGGCAATCCAGAGAAAAGAAGCAATAGAAAATATGCATACACATAGATTAAGAGATTTATTTTAAGGAATTGGCTTATGTTACTGCGGGGGCTGATAGGTTTGAGATCTATAGAGCAGCCCAGCAGCCTGGAAATTCCCATAAGAGTGAGGTTGCAGTCCTGAGTTTAAAATCCATAGGAGAGGCTGTCAGGCTTGAAATTCCTAGGGTAACTGATATTCTAGTCTTGAAACAGGATTTCTTCTTGTCTCTGGAAAGCTCAATCTTTGCTCTTAAGACCTCTCTAACTGACTGGATGAGAACCACCCATATTACTGAAGGTGCTCTCCTTTACTTAAGGTCAACAGAGTGCTCAGGCAAATCTACAAAATATCTATCTCCACAGCGACATCTAGGCCAGTGTTTGACAAAACAACTGTACGCTTCAATCAAGCCAAGTTGACATTTAAAAATAACCATCACATACACAATACCAACATATAGTTGATTTAGTCATGATTTGAACTTTTTTTTCTTTCTTCTAGCCACAAAGTGAATGCTGGCTTTTCAGCAGGCAGGCCAGCAGGCAAAGAGCCCAGCACAGTACATTTGAGAAGAGCCAGCCTGGAAGACAGGGTTAAGGGCTCCATCTCTGACTCTGATCCTGCTTCCAATTATCTCTGAGTCCTCTGAGCACATGAGACACGTGTGCAATTGTTATGCCTCCCTTCCACAAGTAAAAGAAAGTATTTTCAACTTTAATTCACTCCAAGTTAACAGGAAAGATGATTGCATAAACATACAAATAATCAGCATGAGCTTTAAGTCATAAACATTAATTTTCTAATAATTACTTTAAAAGCCTGTTTTAGTTTCCTAGGCTGCTGAAAGCAGATACCATGAAATGGGTTGGCTTAACAATGGGAATTTATTAGCTTACAATATTGAGGCTTAGAAAAATGTCCAAATCGAGGCACCATCAAGGTGATGCTTTCTTCCCGAAGACTGGCTGCTGGAAATCCTTGACTAGGAACATAGCAACATCTGCTGGTCTCTCCCCGCCTCTTCCAGGTTAGTTGCTTCCAAGGCTTTCTCTCCCTCTCTCTTTATTCATTATGTTAATATAGGAGTCCAGTAAGAGGAATAACACCCAGCCTGGATAAGGTGGGTCATACCTTAACTGAAATAGTCTTGTCAAAAGGCCCTACTTATAATGGGTCCACAGCCACAGGAATGGATTAAATTTAAGAGCATGGTTTTCTGGGGTACGTAAAGCTCCAAACCACCACAAAGCCACTGTAGTATGATTGGACAAAGACTCGGGTTTGATATGAGCCAAATCTGGCTGATAGTCTAGTTCTCACATTTATTAATTGTGCTAACTTGGGTAAGTTTCTTCTATTTATGGGCCTTATTTATAGCATAGAAGTAGCAATATTTACCTTCCTGGGTTGTTATAATGATTAAATGAAATAATGGATATGTATTTTATAGTGAAACTATCACGTTGTTGGGGATTAAATCATGCCCCTACAAAAGAGAAGTTCAAATCCTAACCATAGGTCCTGTGGGTACAAACTTGCTTGCAAATAATATCTTTGAACATATTAAGGCAAGTCAGGTTGTAGTTGTGAAGTCATTTGTAAATAGGACATTCTAAGGTTCTATTTGTATGAGGACAAATTGAATCAGTGAGGGCCTTAATTCAATATGACTGAAATCCTTATAGTCAGAGGAAATTCACACACTGGAAATCCAGAAATCCTAGTTCTTATAAGCCAGAAGTGGAAACTAGAGAAGATAGATACTTCTATGTGACAGAGACAGAGGTCAAGCCAGCACCGGAATGCTACAGACTTTGGGGAAAATACTAGCAAGAATGGCAGGCTTACATAGTACAAATATGGGGATCTTTGTATAAGAAACTACCTTTAGCCCCTCTCCTCAGTGGAGGTCTTAATAATGATCAAAGCCTTAGCAAATTTACAAAGGCAACAACTCTAAGTCATTTGCTGTTTATCAGAAGGAAGACAACACAGTTATTAGTCACTGTGAGACTTCAGGGTTGTCTTTTTTTCCAGTATAAAACAATCATTTATGGAGCCTTTGCTATGGCAAATAGCACACAATGGGCAGCTTAAACAATAGGAATTTATTATATTAGTTTGGTTAGACCTCCAAAGACAAGGTATCACTAGGCCATGCTTCTTCTTGAAGTCTGTAGCATTATGGTGCTGGCTTGATCTCTGCCTCTGCCACATGGCGGTATGTGTCTCCTCTGGTTTTTATTTCTGGATTAAAGAGACGAGAATTTCTACATTTCCTGTGTCTGAATTTCCTCTGTTAGTAGGACTTCAGTCATATTTGATGTGAACTGTAATGGTTGCAAAATTAAATGCAATGCCACTAAACAGGAATTTTAGGCATAATCGCTTTCTAAGGAGATAAAATTTCCAAATAGCCATTTTGGTAGATTAGTTAATTCATATTTGTAAATTACGTTGAAGATGGAAAGCATGATTTAAATGTTAGCATATCAACTTATGTGCCTTTAATAATTTAATTTATGTGCAAACAGCAATTACCATATTCTAATTAAACAGTAACAGAGGGCAATGGTACAGTCCTTGATTACCAGAAACCAGTTCTAAGTTATTGGTCTTAGGCAACCTCTCAATTTTTAGTGATTAAACTGAACACACTGTTTTCCCATGGAATTAAAAATTAAAAATAAGAGTGGGTCTTCGATTTGGTGTGAGCTAGAGCTCACAATTCTTGTCTTCTTTAACAATGAAGGCATAAAATGATGGGTACATATATACATGAACAATTATTTAATCCTCATAATAAAAGTATTGCAATCATTTATCTGAATATATGTACATACACATTCATATGTAATAAAAACCAGTGATTCTAAATGAGATTAAGAAGTGGTATATATTATAATGTTCTTTTTGTTAATGATAGAACTATAGAAAGCTCTACAATTAATGTCATGTGTTCATTTAACTATGGCTTTAATATATCATATCACTAATATATGTGCTAATAATTTTCTGGAAAACCGTCTTACTTAAGGATGAACTTAGATTGAAATAGTTCTTTAAATTGAAGGCTTGACATTTTATTATCCTCAGCTCATGACTATTGATTCTAAGCTTCAGTGTTCAACTGTGGCTTCATTCATTCATTCAACAAACTGCTATTAAAGCTCTCCTATATGTCCTGGATAACCTATTAAATTTAGAGAATGCAAAGAGATTTAGATCTCATCTTTTAACCTAAAATCTTTCCTCTCCAGGGAATGAGAAACATAAAAAGGCAAAATAAACCAGTGCATCAGGTTGTGAAGACAGGGTTTGCAGAGGGCTTTAGGGGAGAGAATGGATTGGATATACCTACCCAAGTCTGGGAAAGGACAGGAAAAGTTTCCTGAAATGTATCCTCTGAATAAAGAATTAGAGGATCAGCCGCTATTAGTCAAGTGAAGTGAGGGGGGAGCTGGAGGGCTGTAGTGAGTACATTTCTGTGAGATGAAGCAGTTTTAGTAAAGGGAAGACACAGCATTGAGTTCGGATGTGTTGCAGTGTTAGTAACCAAGCTGGACCCTGCAGGCTAAGCTAAGGAACATGGATGTACTCAGATAAGTCAGGAGGGTTCAAGTTGTTCCAGCTTAAGGAATGACTTGTCCCATCTTTTCTCCGTACCAGAACATTCAATTCCCTACAAGGACTGACATAAGTTTTGTCTCATTGTTGTGAAGAGAAAAGGACTTATAGATCGGCTTGTTAGGAAGTATACATACCAGTTAGGATACTGGACTTAACTTTACTTTCCATACTTCCTAAATGAAAGGTACCTCATGAAGGGTTATGTAGTGCTGTTAAACTATATCTCTAAGACATCCCAACCAGTTTTAACCACTTCATGCACATTACATAAGATTACATATACGTTAACAGGGCCAACAAACTAATTGAAGGCCAAGCTCAGTGCTAGAATTGAGACTGTAAATAATAGTGAGTAGAATAGTGGTGTTTCTGGTTTTGAATAATTATATATTAGGGAATGTGGTAGTTAGATTCAGTTGTCAACTTGGCCAGGTGAAGGCACCTAGTTCTGTTGCTGTGGACATGAGCCAATGGTAGGTGAATCTCATCTGTTGCTAATTACATCTGCAGTCAGCTAGGAGGCGTGTCTGCTGCAATGAGTGACGTTTGACTTAATTGGCTGGTGCTTAAATGAGAGATCGCAATGTAGTACTGCTAAGCAGCTCAGCATTCCTCATCTCAGCACTTGCAGCTCAGCCCAGGCCTTTGGAGATGCAGAAAGAAGTAACCCCGGGGAAAGTTGTTGGAACCCAGGGGCCTGGAGAGAAGACCAGCAGAGACCATCCTGTGCCTTCCACGTAAGAAAGAACCTCAGTGGAAAGTTAGCTGCCTTTCCTCTGAAGAACCAACAAAATAAATCCCCTTTTATTAGAAGCCAATCCGTCTCTGGTGTGTTGCATTCCGGCAGCTAGCAAACTAGAACAGGGAAGAAGCCCTTCTTTGGCTCTGGAGGCAAACTTTCATTATGCTTCTTCCTGACTCACCCCAAAGAGAACTGTAGTCAACCTTTAGAATTTTTTAGGTATAAAAGTCCTTAGGATAAAAGAAATTCCAATAGTACATTGCATCCTAATTATCTAAGGTGCCAATACATTAGGTTCAGGATAGAGCTACGGGAAGGAAATTGAAACTTATCCCATGTTGTGCCTCATACTCTCAATTTTTTCACTTTTAATTAAAGGGTGCCAATGCCTTCCGTACCATATGAAATTCCAATTAATCTCTGGTATCTAGTAAGTAATGTGTATGTTAGTTCCACTTCTGGAATGATACTGTATCATAAATGGCTAAATTCTGTCTGGAAATAAAGCAAGCAGCTTAATTTCATGAACTTTTTATTTCTGTTAAGTTAAAATAGCCTACAGGGAATAAATCCATTCCATATCTGGAATATAGAGAGTGTAGGTACCAACACTCCTAATTTTCATAGCAAGTTAATGTATTGGAAATTGCTTGTGGTGGTGTCCCTGTTTTGGAAAAACCCCATCATTACTCCAATTCCAAAATAAAGCTTTTCTTCCTTTGTCTCAGGAACTCTTCCAAGCTCTTTTAAGGAGCAGACAGTTGGAAATCATTTGGGCAGCCATGCATTTCAACTTACCTGGGGCAATAACAGTGTATCACATGTTGTCAGTGCTCTGCCCATCTCCCCTCAGATCCCTTTGCCCTCTTTATGCACATATGTCTTACTGTGGTTTCAGACCCAACATCTAGGCCCTGTGCCTCTTTGTGGTATGACAACATAGACTCTTAGGATCTACTTTGCCTAAGCATACAGAGAAGTTGAAGTGTCTGGGAATTTATGTTCATCCAGAGCTTTCCTTCACCAATCACTGATGGATGCAAAGGTCTATAGCTCCATCTCCCTTGTCCCTTGATCCTCTTAAATATACTCTGTCCAGAAGCACACTCTCTCCAGAGACTTCTTTGAGAGGATTACCAAAGTTAGTAAATAAAAATATAGGTCACCCAGGAAGGAATCACTATTAGTATACATATGTTCCATATAATAGTTGGGACATACTTATATTATAAAATGATTTGTTATTTATGTGGAAATCAAATTTAACTGGCTGTCCTATATTTTATTGGGCAATCCTACTCTTGCAGAATTCTTGTAGAATGTCATTGGATGCAACATCCTTGCTTGCTCCTCTTCCATCCCCATTCTACTTCCCCACCAACCTATGATCTTTTCCTGGAAAACAATTTCTAAAAACCACAGTCACATGGATAAGGTTCTGCTTCTGGAGAGCCTAAGCTATGTCAATCAGCTATACCTATTGCCTTCTCATGATTATTAATAGCTCCTTCCACAAAATGTTCTAATTTGAATGGCAAAATACATGGCCACTTAAGCTATTATAAAAGCATAACTTATTGAGACCATTACATTATGTTACCAAGAAAGGCATGCAAAATGATGAGCTAGTGACCATGTGATGGGCAAGGAAAAATAATATAGATTATTTTTTGGGAAAAGAGGTTTTCCAACAAATGAGACTGATCTAGGTCTGTGGTTTCCAAGACAAGCAAGGATAATGCAGTACCTATAGAGGTTAGAAGATATTGGTTATTTACTCACTAAAAGGTTTGATGCTAGATACCAGGGTTTCTGTCCTCATAGAAGTAAAGCAGGGTGCATGGATGGTTCAGTAGTAGAATGCTCACATTCCGTGTGGGAAACCTGGGTTCAATTCCTGGACCATGCACCCTCCCCCCCCCTGAAAAAAAGTAGGAAAAAAAGCCAATGCAGTAGATTGTTTTATGTACCTTAGAAAAAAAACATGTTAATTAATCTTAATCGCATTCCTGTGGGTGTGAACCAATATAAACAGGGCCTTTTAGCTATGTTATTTTTAGTTAAGGTTTGGCCAACTGAGTCAGGATAAGCCTTAATCCTATTACTGGCATCTTATGGAGAAGGTTAGAGAGAGCCATGGGAAGCAAAAAGCTGGAATTCAATGGAACTTGCAAAAGAAAGGAGAAAATGCTGTCAGTGCATTACCATGTGACAGAAAAGCCAAGGACCCAAGGATCACCAGCAGCTGGCCCCAAAATTACAGTCATTGGGGACAAAGCGTCACTTCGCTAATGCATTGCTTTTGAACTTCTCCTAGCTTTAAAACAGTGAGCCTATAAAATCCAATGGTTTCAGCCAACCCATTTTATATTTCTTTTACCAGCTGGACAATTAAGACATATCCTACGATCAAATATATCATGAAAGCAATAGAGTAACCATGCTATGAGGGCTATGCAGGTTTGGATAATGTTCCTTTCAACAGAGACTTCTGAAGCCTGAAGTCTGGAGAGGACTTCACCTGTCCTGAATTGTGTATGACTTGGCCACAATGATGATCAAGATTAAAATTCCCATTAACCCAAAGTGATGGGAAAAAGTCAGATTTAATTTGATTTACATAAAATAATATGACCATTTTTGTACATCCAAGTTTGTGGCTACAAATTTATACCTCACCACACTTCTTAGAATTGTATCATGAAGTTAATAATTATTAATTTTCCTCATAATCTTTAGTTATGGATTTTTGAGTACTCAAAATAGCCACCAAGAACTTTGTTCTCACTTGAACTTGTGAAGTGAATTTGAATTTTAAATCTTTTTTTTTTTTCCGCCTGGACAGGCACTGGGAATCGAACCTGGGTCTCTGGCATGGCATGTGAGAACTCTGCCACTGAACCACTGTGGCCCACCCTTGAGTTTTAAATCAATAATCAAAATCATATATAGGATCATTTTAATATAAACTTCTCATGATCTCAAAATGGTATTTATGAAGGTAAGTCAAATATTTCAAGACTGGAAATGCACAAGCATCATGTGATTAGACAGTTGGATTTCAAATTAAATATTATAATTAAATTGCAGTCATGATGCTTTCATCCATTCATAATTTAAAAATCACATAGAGCTGGAGTCAAATATTAGATTCCCCTTTATATTCCATTATATTTCTTTATATTCCATTAAAGGAAATTTAAATTAAGTCATTTGAACAGGATGATATTAAACACATAAGATCAAAGAGGGTATTTTCAGTTGCCCTAAAAAATGAGTTGTGCTAATCAATTTCCTTGGCTGAATTAGTGTAACATGACCCTAACTTTTAAATGCATTTAATCTTCTATCATCAGTGTTTCCTCAATGAAAAAAATAAAATATAGTAATTAGAAGACATGATGAATAGCCTTTATTCTAAGTTCAGACATAAGATACTCAAAGCTAATGGCAAACATCATTCTAAGCCATTGCAAATGAACCCTGTGAGTATAACATACTGCTGATATCAGCTTAGAAACCATCTTGAATGTCAAGGGATATGGTCTTCATTTGCAGTGTTTGATTGTTCATATAAATATTTAATGAAAATATTATTACACTATTCAGCTGAGTGAAATAAACGGATGGTACAAGTAGCTAAGGAAGCTTACTTAATATTCACTAAACGGGTGGCATAATAATTTATTTTGCATACTATATAAGTCTTTTGGGAGGTTTTGTACTTTTAAACTTTTTAGGAGCATTTAAAAGATACCATTACTGCCATAATTATGAGTTTTTAATGTATCTTTATGCTTAATGAAAATGTAGCACACATTTTATATGGAGAAAGAAGACTATCATCCACCTAATACATGATGGCAATAAGGTATCTCTGATTCTGAAGGTTGACTGACCTTTAATTTAGCTTCACTGAATCTTACTATAAATGTTACCTTTATACTATATAAAATTACACAGTGGGATTCTCAAGAGTAGAACTTAAATGATAAAATGAATAGGACAGAAAGCTTTTTAACTATCATGTGGGCTTTGAATTTTCAGGAAGGTGGGATGCCTAAATAATTTATTTTTAAACACTGCAATCTAGGGGTAAACTTAGAAGCACAGGTTTTAGAGGTGTTACGCATTTATATAATTTACATGTCCAATTCCTCAAATTGTCTTTCTAAATGCCACATATGATTAACTGTTTTGGAAAAATACCATTATTTAAGGATAATGTGGATACACATAGAATAAAATACATATAAATATTCTAAAAATGCACTTTTTAGAAAGTGGCATCAACTTTTCAAAACCAGGTAAAATAAGGGAGCACTAGGGACAAATTGTATGTGTGTGCATATATGTGTGGTTCATCTTCAATTTTCCTGTGAATAAAAAGGTAATAAATCCATCACTGTTATTTCTGAAGGGTGAAACACAAGTATTTGCAAGGTAATAGTGAATCCAGACACTGAAAAATGCTTAAGGATGCTGCTGAGTCAATAAAAAATGTTGACTAAAGTGTAATTTTTATGTTTCTCAGACTTCAGCAGTTTATGGTATAAATAAGCTATTCAACTTGAATGGTATAGGCAGAAATACAGAGGTACATTAAAAAGATTCTACTAACCACAAATAGTCAGCATACTGTATATGTCAGTCCGAATATCTTCTAGAAGGAACAGATATGGTCAGTGAATCTGACAAATCCAGTAAATGAAGTCTAGTAAGAGAACTCCTCTAGGAACAGCTTCTCTTAATAAATAGTATATTGCAGGATACAATTTGGAAAGCATGGTTGTAGAAAAATTACACCATTTAGCAGCTTCTTAAGGTTGATTTTTGAGGTATAAAAGGACATTGAGAAAACATTTATTTAAGGGAAGGATAAGTCATACCATTAAGAAAAGTATGCTCTTTCTTTAAAGGGTCTGATTTAATGGAAGGCTTTTATTTTGGTTTTGTTTTTAACTACCTGTATTTGTTACATACATTTTAAAAAATATGATTCAGACTTTGCGGCAAAGTAGGAAATTAAGACCAACTTGCAGATTTAGAATAAAATGCATCAGCACTCAGCTTGAAAGCCTTGCAAAGCTATGCAGGTAGTGAAGAATTATTCAGTGAAGAAGTGGAAAAAGAATGAAGTCCAGAGAGTGGTGCTTCACAGGGACTCCTGATTTCTGAAGATGAAAACTAGAGACTGATAATCTGAGCATGGTTTAGATGATCTCACAAAGCTAGATGGCAATAATTCATGTTCAGAAGGTGCTTTAGTTTCCTTGCTGCTAAAACAGATACAATAAAATGTGTGGGCTTAAAACAGGAATTTACTGGCTTATAGTTACAGGCACTAGAAGATTTGCTTCCTCCCAGGTATGGTATCTTCTGGCTAGCTGGCAATCTTTGATGTTCCTTGGCTTCCCCATATCAAAGCAAGTCACAAGGCAACATTTTCTCCTTTCTCTTCTGGTTTACATTGACTTCCAACTTCTGGCTGCTCCTCACAGCTCCTCATGGTTTCTCCTGTGTTCAATTTCCTTTGTTTTTAAGAAATGCAGCCACATTGGATGAAGGTCCACCCTCATCCAATTTAGGTATAGCTTCACTAATAACATCATCAAAGCTCCTGTTTACAAATGGGTTCACACACACATGACAAGGGACTGAGATCTGTGTATGATTTTTTGGGGGGACATGGCTCAATCCCCAACAGGGAACAGAAGAAGAGAGGACCCTGGTACATGTCCTCACACCCTGAGTTAGGAAAATGTGGCAAAGGCTGGCATTAGAATGTAGTTCAGCTTTAAACTTCTAAATTCCAGCATTAGATCAAATTGTTCATGCTCCTGTCAACCTGCCAGTAGCAAGCATAAATCTTTGTGATGCGATAATATCATCCTAGGCTTCAAATCATTTCTTTATGTTTAAAAAACATAATTAGGCAAAAATGAAAAGTTAAATAATAATATAAATAAATACCAAATCGATAAAGTGAGGAGGAGGAAGAAGAGAAGGAGAGACAACAGACTATATAACAGAATCACAGGGAATCTATTTAATTGGCGTTATCAACACAAACTTTAAAACACTATTTTTAATATATTCAAGAACTTTGGCAGAAAATACAAGCAGAAAGTATATATGAAACATATTTAAAACAACTGAAACTATAGAGCTGATAAATGAGACAACTAAAATTAAGTGCTAAGTAGATTCATGTAGTTACATATTTGATACAATTGAAGGGAGGATTTATAAGGTGGAAGAAGGGCTGGAAGAATATAGTCAGAAAGAGAAAACAATGGGCTTTCTTGGAAGAGTATAGTCACAGGCACAAGGCAATAGGCTGTACAGAAGAGAGAATGATAAATAATGAAAACAGTTTGATAGTATAAAATGTATGTGAATGGAAACACAAAAGGAGAGGAGAGGGAGAATTAGGAAAGAAAATATTTCTTAAAACCCTGACATGGCCCAAAGCAAGGAAAACTCCATTTAATTTTGTAACTTTTAAAGAGATTGGATTTATAGTCAATTTTTTTTTCAACAAAGGAAACTACAGTCATTGTAGGTTTCACCAATGACTTTCTCCAAATGATTAAGGAATAAATAATAGTGACATGATATAGGCAAAGAGAGCGCTCAAATCATTTTAGGAGTCAAGGATCATCTGTGAACCTAAACTCAACAATGACATTAAAAAAAGAGATAAACTGGAAACCAGTTTCACTTATAGAAAAAATTGTAAGCAAAATTGAAGTTTACCAAATTCAGAAGTATATAAAAAGAATGATATATAATGATCAAATTGGTATATTCCAGTAATGTAAGTTTGAGTTAACATCCAACAATCAATCTATTAAATTCTTCACATAGACAAAATAAAGAACAAATATCATATGGTCTACTAAATAGGTACAGAAAAAGTATTTGATAAAATTAAACATCTATTTATGACTAAAAAGAAAGTTTATTTTCCCAGATACTAAAATAACTACCATACAATGGATTGGCTTAATGACAGGAATTTATTAGCTTACAGATTCAGAAGGCGTGCTTTCTTTCAGGGTCATTTAATTCTGACTGGCTGTCAGTCTTTGGGTTCGTGGCAATGCACATGGTGGTAACATTTCCTTCCTCTTTTGAGTTACATTAACTTCCAGTTACTGGTTTCTCTTTCTGTGGACTTCCCTATAAGGTCTCCAGTAATAGGATTATGACCCATCCTGATTCAGGTGGGCCACACTTTAGCTGAAATAACCTCATTAAAATATCCTATGTATAATGGGTACACATCCATCAGAATGCATTAAAAATTAAGAACATGTTTTTCTGGAATACATGATTCCAAGCCACCATGACTACTAGCAAATTAGGGATAGATGAAAACTTTTAAATTCATAATGGGCAACAACAAAAAACTACAGGAAACCTTGTATTTAATGCTGAAATATTGAATGCTTTCTCTCGGAGCTTAGTAACAAAACAAAGATATTCTCCAGCAATAGTTCTATTTAGCATGATTTCTGAAATCATAGCCCAAGCATTAAGAAGGGAGGAAAAGATAGAAGGATAAGAAAGGAAGGAAGATATAGATATACATTTTAAAAATTAATATACAAATTAAGCAAAGTTTTTGTAGACAATAACAAAAGGTGGGAATAAAATGTGTACATAATATGGTATTTGAAATAGTATCAAATTATTTCAACTACATGTTAACAAATTTCATGAAAGACTGCCATAGAAATCATTAGAAAATATTTTTATGCTAGATTAAAGAAGACCTAAACAAATGGTCTTCTTTATCCAAGGATGGAGAAATTTAATATTTTAAGGATGCGATTTCTCTCCAGATTGATTTGCATATTCAATATAATTCCAGTAAAAATAGCAGTAGTTTTTAATGTAAGCATTGGGAAACAGATGCTAATATTCATATAGAGTTCTAAAGTTTTAAACCAAGACACCTTTCAAAAAATAGAAAAGGTGATGGGATTTGTCCTATCATATATATATATGTATATGTATCAGATATATAGAGCAGCAAAAGTTATGAGAGACAGGTGTTGATTAAGTTAAATACATCAGTGGAATAGTGTAGGTATGTTAGAAACAGCCTCATGGATATATAAAATTTTTATATGTGACACAGATGATACTGTAGATTAGTAGAGAAAGATTTTCATTTCAATAGTAGGGAATGTGGCGATTGGATTGCCACAAGGCAAAAGAACTTGACCCTTCCTCATATCATATATAAAATAACAACTTCCCATGCATTGTAACTCTAAATGTGGGATATAAGAATTAAAGGTTTTAGAAGATAACTTTCAAGAACATCTTTTTGACCATGGGGTAGAAAATATTGTTAAACAGGACTCGTAAAAGCATTAACAATAAAAGATTGACAAATTGGACAGCATTAAAGTTATGTATCAAAAGCTAATATTAAGAGGGAAAAGACAAATGGGGGGAAATTTGCAATCTCTATAATCTTGAAAGGTCTTATATTCAGAATATAGGGGGGAAAAACTACAAATGATAGCCAAAAAAAAGGCAGAATCCAAAAGAAATAGACAAGAGTCATGAGCAGGCACCTCATGAAACAGGATAGCAAAATGGCCAGTATAAATATAAAATGTACACAACCAAAATAATCATCAGGAGAATAAAAATTAAAACCACTATTATATTCTGCTACATGCCCACCAGAACGGGTGTAAAGATAGAATATACCAAGTTTTTGCAAGAATCTAGAGCAACAAAATCTCTCATATACTGCTGGTGGAAGTAACATTTAGTATAAATACTTTAGAACACCCTCTGGTGTTATTTATTGATTTTAAATGTATATATTTTCTATGATCTGGAGATTCCATTTCATTGCCAATATATGTGGATGCATATGTTACAGCAAACATGTCAAAATGTTTATAGCAGCCATATCTATAACACTTATAACCTGGAAGAAAGATAAATGACCATCAAGAATAGAAGGGATAAATGATTGGGATATAACCATTCAATTAAAAACTTTATTGCAATGAAAATCATCAACCCTCAGCTATACGTAATATGTAAGACAAAATGCTACTTAAAAGATACCAAGTACACAATAAAACTTTCTGTTCATCTTAAAAAAAATTAATTCAAAGGACCAAATAGAGCTATATGTTTCCAGATCATCTACACCTGTGAACTTGCAGCATTTACGCATAGACAGGGAAAGGCTTACTAACTGGATGGATACATTTATTGCATAAATGCTTAAATGAGTTATTCATATTATTCTAATTGGGTTGGATTTGCTACATAATCCAAATTCATTTTTCTAAGCACTCTCACATTTTGGGACATATGCAGCTAAAACAAAGAGAAAGAGGAGAGACTATAATAAAAAGGTCCTGTTCTAAATTATAAAACATTATCGTTCTCTTGAAAGAGATCATCATTTGGAATGAGTTTCCAAATACGAGGCTGGTTCAAAGTCTTGATTTGGTTAATAGGGTAGTTCTTTTTCTAGGACTAAAATCATTAAATCAGAAAAGATAAATGTTACAGAAGGTGATATGGATACAAACACCAGTGATAGATTTGACTGGATGTGTCTAGCAGCTATTATCAGAAACTCTGATGTTGATGCCATTAAAATGAACCCTATCAATAAGCTCAATTCTCCCTCCTAAAATAGAGGTATGCAGTTACAAACTCTGAACCCGGGATTATTGGTCTATGGCTGTAGGAAATATTTAAGGGATTTTGTCAATGGTGCCTTTCTTCATGACTTTAAGGAAAGCTTGCAGTGCCTTTAGAAAAGGTATTCCAATCTTTTTCAATCCAAGTTAAACTCTTTGGCTGGGTATTACTCTGCAGAATTTTCTCCATATTACTAAATGATGTATGGCTCAGGGTAACTCTCCTGGGGCGATAAGTCTCTTGTTCTCTTGCTGCAGAGAGAATTGAATCTAAAATCCTGGAGTAAATCAATATACTGAAATCCAGGTAAAGAACTCATAATTTGTTTCTCTGAATACCGAAGCTAAAACAGGACACTGAAACACTACGCTTAAGCCTTAAAAAACCACAGTACTGTAATAGAGAAGGGGACCTATGCAGATAAATGACCAAATTTATTTCTTAAAAGAGAAAGCTGAGTCTAGATATAATATAAATCTAATATTTGAACGTTAATTTCAACATGGAGAAGGATTTCCAGGGAGGACTCTTGTGACTAGGTGTCATTCCATGGAACTCACTGATAAAAATCCTAAATGTACAATGTCATGTTGATCTCTATTTTCATGGAGGAAATAAATTTAAACTGCAGCAGCATAAACCTAGTCACATATATCGAGGACTGTTTTGATAGCAAAGGTCATTGAATTTGAGAATGAGCTTATGTGGAAGAGAATTTGAAGAATCTGCCTCTGTGTAGTTATTGAATAATAAGACTCACCTGTCTAGTGTGACTTTTATGCATTCCCAGCTGAAGACAACAGGATGAATCAGACAAGCTTTCAAGGATCTTTGCTGTCATATAATTCTTCAAGATTGATGCAATATATTTTAAGAAGCATAATTCAAATACAAGAAAGCAGAGGTGTATAGCACATTGTTGTGAATACAAATCACTTCTGCAATATTTACAGTGGTGGCTAGATGTTGAACATTGAGCTTTTTGCTTTCTTATCATTTGTCAATTTTGACGAAGATGTGAAATTTCCAATTTATTATGCTTTCTGATGGTTGTACTTTATTATGTGGCACGAGTCTGCTATAATAATGAAGGAAGCTTTGCTACATTTTTATTTGGAACAAGCACATTTTGGTTTAACAAGCAATACTACTTCCTTTGTAGATAAATGTATGTATCACCCTGTTGGAACAAAAAAAAAGATTGATCGATTTTTTAAGTTTCTATTTTCCTTATTAAAAGAAAATTCAATGAAAATTGGACCTTGTGAAAAGGCTTTGTGTTATTGACATTAAATACAATCATCCCTTCTCCTAGCCCTGGTATCCTTATTTAAATATTACCACCACACAGTTGTGACCCTATCATCAAGTCTTTCTGGGCCTAAGTTATAAGCAGTACAATGAAAGGAGTTTTCAGATCTACATTTTGATGCATAATATTGCATTTCCCATGGTTTCTATTATCTGGGAAATTTTCCCTAAATTTTACTTTTCATGATATGGCATTTCCTCTGAAACAGCGTAATGCAAAGAACAGTGGGATTATGCAACTTCAGAATATCAGTGTTTAGTATAAAGTATGAATTTAAGAAATGCTGATAATTTTCCTCATGCAATGTACTCAAACTTGTCTTTGTTTTTATTAATAGACATTTGGAGTATCCCTCTATGTCAAAAATAAAACGTTTAGAACAACTAAATGAGGTGAAATGTTGAATGCACCAACAAAGCATGCCAGACACATTGAGTGCAGCATTTCACAAGAGCTGTTTTTGCTCATTGATAAATCGGAGTTATCATATTTATCTTTGACACTTCAGTCCAGCAGTAATTTCACCATTATGTCACCATGAAGCATTGAATTCTTTTAGTAGCATCCTCTGATAAGGTTCATCTACTTATAATTTGAAGTAATGCCAAGTAGATAATGGTATAGTACGCTATCCAAGTGGTCAGCTGACCCTCTGCTGTGATATTTGATATTGTGCAAAACTGTTGACGGCATATTAAAATTACTGTTTGTTTTTAAATTTAAAATGTAACTCTTTTCTAACAAAAACAGAGGTTGTTGGTATATAATGAAGAGAATTTGTCAAGCAAGGATGTTGACAAAAAGAAAATGCTCTGAAATCTCTTTCTACACTACAAATATATATGAATTTCTTCCCCAGGATATAGAATGTATCATAGTTGAAGCTTTTACTAAGTTATCTAATTTCATAGATTTCAATCTTGCTTGTTAACAAGTGTATCCTGACTCCATGCCTTTGATTCAGCCTGACCCTGTGAAACATACAGCATTTCTCGGCAAACAAAGAACAATAAGCCAGGACACTTGAGTCTCATGGGCAGAAGCTGTTTAGTAGGTCCTCTGTCATTAGCTGTCTAAAATATAATACAATTGACACAGTGCTGCCTTTTAAAATTTTTCACTGAAGTCTCAGAAAAGCAATCCAGCTCCTTAGAGGGGGCAGAACAGTTCTGATGTGAGCATTCTCATGTAAATGACCTTCCAATACTTCAGTGGGCTGATGAAATCTGCTAATGTACTGCTTTTACCATTGAAGCATTTCTGACTTTGAATTCAGGAAAGTAACTACAGACCAGAAAGCTAAGAAAAGAGATAGCTTTATTTTTCCAATGAAATACTCCGTTTTCAGCTTTAATTAAAAAAGATGTCTTACGTGATGCTCCTTTTATGTATGTAGGATAAACTGCTAAAATGTAGGCTTTCACATTCTGAAAAGGCTTTGCTGACCAGGAGAATGAGACCAAGCCACCCTAATTTCATTTAAGTCCTTTGAAATTTCAAACATTTCAATTCCAAGTGCTCTTCACACTGGTTTCACCCTAAGCTTTATGTGTAGGTCAGCACAAAGCCAAATGAATTGCCAGGGAAGAAGTAAGAATGACAATTGACCCATCCTTGATTTTCACTCTTGAATCTGTCAAGACTACTCATTGGAAAGTAGATTAGTGTTCACAGAAACCTCTCAATATTTGACTCAGAGGTATAGGACTAATGTTATGAATGCCCATCTTGAGAATCATTTGAAGATTTGGGATAGCCTATTCAAGACCATCTTTGATTCAGAAAGCTGCCAAAGATATATTTTCAAGGTTGCAGAGGTTTGACGATTTACTTATTTTTGCAAAACCTAGTTTCTGGCTTTTTTTTTCATTCTCTTTATTTAATAGATTGATGAACTTTCTATTCTATGAAGCATGTCTCTACTTATCTCCTAAATAGATTATAAGGGGAAAGTATCCCTTTTCCCCTTTCATTTTTAGATTTTCTTCCTTTTGACAAAGTCTCATTTGTTACACTTTCTATCAGAGATACTTTTTCTTACTTGGGTATTCAAAGGAAGAAATTTTGTTCTTTTTGGCTTCTGACATGTCAGTATGCCACCAATTATATTGCAAAAACTTTGTGAAGTAAAATTTTATATCTCCTTTAAACAAGTAGTGCAATATTTCACATAAAATGCATGCGCATTAAGGTTCCCCCCCAAAAAACTGATTGATTGTGCTACTTTTTCTATAGGAAGTGATATAGCAGCCTCACAAAATGTTAGTGTTCAATTCCCGTATTTCTTTCCTGACAGAACCTCTATTATAAAGGATAGTTCCTGTATTTTAATTGAAAACAGGTGTTAAAGATCATTCTCAGAAGATCATCAGTGTGCATAAATTTACACATCTTTGGAGAGAATTCCATGCTCATGAAAGTTGAATAAAATGATTTCCATTTCACTGGGGGAGAAAACAAAAATGCAGACAAAGCACTGCATACAACATATCGAATACTCAATAAATAGTAAATATCAATAAGAATCAACCTGTTTTAAACAAATAGTCTCAATTATTGTGATAGTAAGTGTAAAAATTTAACTGCGGAGTTTTTCAAAATATATTTTACCAAAATTTTACTACAAAAATCATCTACTTCTAAGCATTTTAAATACATGATAAAAAGGAAGGTAGGATTTTGGTCAATGGAGATGGCAATGTAAGACACTCCAAACTGCTCTTCCCCCACAGAATCCTTGAACAAGCAGCCACAACTAGAAGAGGTATCTTCGTCAGAACCTCAGAAAATAGTTAAAAGAGTGTAGTAACTGGAAAAGTGATGAAGTAAGAAAATACAGCTTTAAAAGTAGTAGGAAAAGCTCGTGGCACCCTTGCTAGCCTCTCCTCTCCCTACTACCTGGTGCAGTGTGGAGCCAGCCTGTGCTCCCATTATGAGTCCCTGGCACTATGATAGAGGGAGCAGTGTAACCCCTATGTCCATACTGGGATGCCTGCATGTCAGTGCCAATCTCAGTGCCATGAGATAAACATGTGAATAGAACTTCTATATACTATTAATAAGTAATCTGAAGTGGAAATAAACTAAAAATTCCATTACAAAAGCATCTTTTAGAATTAAAATATCTATGAAAAAATTTAACCAAGCATGTAAAGACTTATTCAAGGAAAACTACAAAAAAATTGCTAAAAACAATCAAAGAATACCAAAATGACATTCTGTATTCATGTAATAGGAGACTAAATATTGCTAAGATGCAAATTTTACCCAAAGCAATTTATAGATTCAATGCAATCCCAATAAAAGTTCCAAAAGCCTTCTTTACAGAAATGGAAAAATCAATAATCAAATTTATATTTAAGGGTAAGGGGCCTTGAAAAGCCAAAACCATCTTGAAAAGAAGAAAAATTTGGAAGAGTCATACTTCCCAACTTTAAAACTTATCACAAAGCTACAGGAATCAGAATGCATGATACTAGCACAAGGGCTGTCATAAAAAACAATATAATAGAATTGAGAATTCAAAAATAAACCTTCACATCTATGGGTAATTGATTTTTTTTTTTTTTTTTTTTTTTTTTTTGCATAGGCAGGCACCGGGAATCGAATCCGGGTCTCCAGCATGGCAGGTAAGAATTCTGTCACTGAACCATAATCGCACTGCCTAGCTAATTGATTTTAAACAAGGGTGCCAAGTCTACTTGATGGGGAAGAATAGTCTCTTCAACAAATAAGGCTGGGAAAACTGTATCTTTATATGCAAAAGAATGAAGATGGACTCCTACCTACACAGTATACCAAAAAAAAAACCCCACACAAAATGGATCAATATTATGGATCAATATTACACATAAGAACTAGAAATATAACTCCCCTAAAAGAAAACACAGAAGAAGAACCTTCAGAACTTTGTGTTAGTCAGTTGTATCTTAGACCTTGTATCAATATCAGGAACAGTAAAAGAAAAAAATGTACAAATAGAATTTCATCAAAATTAAAAATTTGGGGTATCAAAGGATTTCATCATGAAAGTAAAAAAGAGAACCCATATAGTGAGAGAAAATATTTGGAAACCATATACCAATAAGGGTTTAATATACAAAGTACATAAACAACCCTATGCCTCATCAAAAAAAGATAAACAACCCAATTTAAAAACTAGGAAAATGACTTGAATAGACATTTCTCCAAAGAAGACAACCATACAAATGGCCAAAAAGCATATAATAGGAAGATGCTCAATGTTATTAGTGATTAAGGAACTGCAGGTCAAAACCATAATGAGATACCATTTCATACCCACTAAAATGGGTACTATGAAAAAAACAGAAAATAAGTGCTGGAGAGTATGTGGAGAAATGTGAACTCTTGTTCATTGTTGGTGAGGATGTAAAATGGTGTACCTGATGTGGA
This sequence comes from Tamandua tetradactyla, assembly GCF_023851605.1. Taxonomy (NCBI): domain Eukaryota; kingdom Metazoa; phylum Chordata; class Mammalia; order Pilosa; family Myrmecophagidae; genus Tamandua; species Tamandua tetradactyla. The sequence goes on from NC_135327.1 coordinate 148,550,568, forward strand.
TAACAATTTGGTGTTTTCTCAGAAATTTAAGTATAGAATTACCATATGACCTAGTAACCCCACTTCTAAGTAGATACCCAAAAGTATTGAAAATGGGGACTCACAGAGATATTTTCACACTGAGGTTCTTATTGATATTATTCACAATTGCCCAAACATGGAAACAACCCAAATGTCCTTCAACAGATAAATGGATAAACCAAACATGGTATATATTTACAATGTAATATACATATTTTTTAAAATATTTTTATTGACACATCTTCACACACATAGAGTCCATACATGGTGTACAATCAGTGGCTCACAATATTATCACACAGTGTTTTCATCACCATGATCTTTTTCTTGTTGTTGTTAAAAACCTTTTATAGCTTCTCACTAAGAGCAAACATATAATCCAATAAATATTGTCATTTTAACACAGTGAAAACCAAATTCTTGTTTTACAGGAAGATACATCTGATAAGCAAATTATTAAAAATCTTATAAAACTATAAAATCTTAGCCACCTTAACCACAATAAAATTCACTTCCAACAAGACTTCTACAACTTTCTATATCCATCCATTTTGTTCTACACATTCCCGTTTCTTATTCTGCAGCAATCAGTTAGTTTACATTAGGGGGAAAAGTACTCTATCTTTCTTAACAAAAACGCTTCTTGCATACTCGACATATTAAAATTACCAAAAAAGATTTTGAAATCAATCTTCCAGCCAACATCTTACAAAAACAATTCTTTTTGTTTTCTTTTTTGTGAAAAATAACATATATACAAAAAAGCAATAAATTTCAAAGCACATCACACCAATTACAATGGAATATTATTCAGACATAAAAAAGAATTAAGTTCTTAACATGCAACAACATGGATGAACCTTGAAGACCTCATGTTGAGTGAGATAAGCCAGATGCAAAAGCACAAATACTGTATGATCTCAAATATATGCAATTATTAGATTAAGCAAATTCATAGAGTCCAAAACTAGAATATAGGTTACCAAGAGAGTAGAGAATGTGGGGAGCAGGGAATGTGGAGTTAATGCTTAATTGGTATAGAATTTCTGTTTGGGTGGATAGGAAATTCCAGTAACAGATGGTTGTGATGGTTGAACAACAGTGCGAACACAATTAACACCACTGAGTTATATATTTGAATGAGTTTGAATAGACAGTTGACAGACACTGTCTTCCTTACCCCTATGTTTTAAATTACTTTAACCCCAACCTGTTCAGCTTTGTTCTTATCTCTAAATATCAGGTTATATATATAATACAGCCTCCCAAAATCCAGAAATAATAATCATCATTCTGGACTTAATGTGTCTGCTCTAAAAGCTTATGATCTATGCCCCTGTTTTCTTATAAGCATTTTCTAAAGATGACTGTATCACTGTTATTTTTTTTTGTTTCTGGCTCTTTTCTGTCTCACCAAATATCCCACATGTTCATTCACAACGTTGCATTCCTCCTGACATTGTTCCTCGTTGTAGCAGCACAGCTTTCATTCATAAGTATTCACTATTGTTTGCCAATCTACTTCTCCATCAGTGCATCCTTCAGCCATCTGCATTCATCGGGCATCACATATAGGGCCCAAAGTCCACAGTCCATCAACATTCTCAATTTTAGATAATTTCATTGTTCCCAAGAGACAGAAAACCAATAAACACACCCACACCAAATAGGAAATCTAAACCTCCTCTTAATTTTTGTCCCCCACCTCACTACTTACCTCTGCTGTGGCTGTGATAGTGCTGATGGTTTCCTTTTGAACATAGCTCATAGCATACAATAGCAGTTTTCCCCTGTACCCTGGACTTAAACACTCTTTATACAAGAATCGTACCTTTGAAGTAATTCTTATGAGAACTCATTCATATTTCTGGTATGAGTCAGTGGAACACATAGGTCTATACAGCTCCTTTCAATCTTGTTCATCTTCAGAATGGTAATATTATTTCTAGACCCACTAGAGAATCATCTTCACTCATCTCTTCTTTTACATTGGAGTTCAACCTCATTAGCTAACAGTTCACCATCCATCTCTAGCTTCTATGAATCTCCAAGTCCTCTATATTCTGTATTATAAGCCTTTGATTATACCTTTATGCTGGTTATAAAATTGGAATGATACAGTGTCTGTCCTTTTGTGTCTGGCTAATTTTGCTCAGCAGTATGTCCTCAAGGCTCATCCATCTTGTCATGTGCTTCAAGATGTCATTCTGTCTTACTGCTGCATAATATTCCATCGTATGTATAAACCACATTTTGTTGATCCACTCATCTATTGATGGGCATTTGATTTGTTTCCATCTTGTGGCAATTGTGAATAATGCTGCTATGAACGTCAGTGTGCAAATGTCTGTTGGTGTCATTGCTTTCAGCTCTTCTGGGTATATACCAAGTAGTGCTATTGCTGGGTCATAAGGCAACTTGATATTTACTTTCCTAAGGAATCGCCAAACAGTCTTCCATAGTGGCTACACCATTATACATTCCCACCAGCAGTGCATAAGTGTCCCAGTTTCTCCACATCCTCTCTAACATCTATAGTTTCCTGTTTGTTTAATAGCAGCCATTCTTATAGGTGTGAGGTTGCATCTCATTGTAGTCTTGATCTGCATTTCCCTTATAGTCAGTGAAAATGAGCATCTCTTCATGTGCTTTTGAGCCATCTATATTTGCTTTTCAGAAAAATGCTTATTCATATCTTTAGGCCATTTTATAACAAGATTGTTCTTTTGTTGTTGAGTTGTATTATATATTTGTATGTACAGGAAATCAAACCTTTGTCTGATATGTGATTTCCAAATATTTTCTCCCATTGAGTTGGCTGTCTCTTCACCTTTTTGACAAAGTCTTTTGAGGTGCAGAAGCATTTGATTTTGAGGTGTTCCCATTTACCTATTTTTTCTGTTCTTGCTTGTGCTTTGGGTGTAAAGTTTAGGAAGCTACCTCCTATTACTAGGTCTTGAAGATGTTTCCCTACATTTTCTTCTAGAAGCTTTGTGATGCTAGTTCTTATATTTAGGTGTTTGATCCACTTTGAGTTAATTTTTGGGTAGAGTGTAAGATGGGGTCCTCTTTCAATCTCTTGGCTTTTGATATCTGGTTCTTCCATGCCCACTTATTGAAAAGACTATTTTTTTGCAGCTCAGAGAATTTGAGGGCCTTGTCAAAAATCAGTTGACCATACATTTGGTGGTCTATTTCTGCACTCTTGATATGATTCCATTGTCAGTGCTTCTGTCTTTGTGCCAGTACCATGCTGTTTTGACCACTGTGGCTTTATAATAGGTTTTAAAGTCAGGGAGTGTTAATCCTCCCACTTCATTTTTCATTTTTAGGATGCTTTTAGCTATTTGGGGTCTCCTTCCCTTCCAGATGAATTTGGTAGTTAGCTTTACCAAATCTTCAAAGTAGGTTGTTGGAATCTTGGTTAGTACTATGTTGAATCCGTAGATCAGTTTGGGGAGAATTGAAATCTTAGCTATATTTAGCCTTCTTATCCATGAGCAGGAAATGTCTTTCCACCTATTTAAGTTTCCTTTGATTTCTTTTAGCAATGTTATATAATTTTCTGTGTACAAGTCCTTTGCGTCCCTAGTTAAGTTCATTCCTAAGTATTTGATTCTTTTAGTTGCTATTTTAAATAGAATTTTTTCCTTAACTGATTCCTCAGCTAGCTCATTGCTTGTGTATAGAAATGTTACTGAGCATTTGGATGCCTTTTATTTCTTTGTCCTGCCTCATTGTTCTAGCTAGAACTTCTAGCACAACGTCAATAATAGTGGTGACAGTGGGCATCCTTATCTTGTACCTGATCTTTGGGGGAAGGCTTTCAATCTCTCTGCATTGTGTACAATGCTGGCTATTGGTTTTTCATATATTCCCTTTATCATATTGAGATAGTTACCTTTGATTCCTACCTTTGGGAGTGTCTTATCAGAAAAGGATGCTGAGGGTTTTTTTAAATACTTTCTTAGCATCAAATGAGATGATCATGTGATTTTTTTTCCCTTTTTATTTGTTAATATGTTGTATTATATTAATTGATTTTCTTGTGTTGAACCATCCTTGCATTCCTGGTATAGACCCCCACTTGGTCATGGTGTATAATTCTTTTAATATGCTGTTGGATACAACTTGCTAATATTTTATTGAGAATTTTTTTGTTTATTTCATTAGGGAGATTGGCCTGTAGTTTTCCTTTCTTATATCATTTTTACCCAGTTTGAGTATTAAAATGATTTTAGCTTCATAAAATGAGTTAGGTAGAGTTCCTTTTTCCTCAATTTTTAGGAAAAGTTTGAGCAGGATTAGTATTAGTTCTTTCTGGAATGTTTGATAAAATTCCCTGGTGAAGCCATCTGGACCTGGGCTTTTATTTGTAGGAAGATTTTTGATGACTGATTGAATCTTTTTACTTGTGATTGGTTTGTTGAGATCTTCTATTTTTTCCTGAGTCAGTGTAACTTGTTTATGTGTGTCCAGGAATTTGTCCCTTTCCTGTAAGTTGTCTAGTTTGTTGGCATATAGGTGTTCATAGTATCCTCTTATGATTTCTTTTATTTCTTCAGGGTCTGTGGCAATGAACCCCTTCTCATTTCTGATTTTGTTTATTTGCCTCCTCTCTTTTTTTGTTATTTGTCAGTCTGACTAATGGCCCATCAATTTTATTGATTTTCTGAAGAACCAAGTTTTGGTTTTATTGACTCTTTGTATTGTTCTTTATTCTCCTATTCATTTAGCTCTGCTTTAATCTTTGTTATTTCTCTGCTTCTATTTGCTTTGGGGTTAGTTTACTGTTCTTTCCCAAGTTCCTCCAGGTTTGCTGTTAAGTCCTCAATTTTTGCTCTTTCTTGTATTTTAATAAAGTCATTTAAAGGCAATAAATTTACCTCTCAGCACATCCTTTGCCATCTAAGTTCTGATAAGTTGTATTCTCATTTTCATTCATCTCCAGATTGTTGTTGATTTCTCTAGCAATTTCTTCTTTGATGCACTGGTGGTTTAAGAGTGCGTTATTTAATCTATATATTTGGTAATGTTTTCATTCTTTGGTGGTAATTGAGATCTAGCTTCATCCCACTGTGATCAGAGAAAGTGCTTTGAATAATTTCAATATTTTAAAATTTATAAAGACCTGTTTTGTGCCCCAGCATATGATCTATCCTGAAGAATGTTCCATGAGCACTAGAAATGAATGTATAACCTTGTGCTTTGTAGTGCAATGACCTATATATGTCTGTCAGGTCTAATTCATTTATCAAATTGTTTAACTACTCTATTTCCTTGTTGATCTTCTGTCTGGTTGTTCTATCTATAGAGGAGAGTGGTTTATTGAAGTCTCCTACCATTATTGTTGAAACATCTATCACTCCCTTCAGTTTTGCCAATGTCTGTCTCATGTACTTTAGAGCTCCCTGATTGGGAGCATAAACATTTGTGATTGTAATCTTCTTGGTCAATTGATCCTTTGATTAGTATATAGTGTCCTTCCTTGATTCTTATGATGTCTTTACATTTAAAGTCTATTTTGTCCAATATTAGTATAGCTACTCCTTCTTTTTTTGGTTACAACTTGCATGGAAAATCTTTTTCTGTCCTTTCACTTTCAATCTATTTGTATCCTTGCATCTAAGATGAGTCTCTTGTAAGCAGCATATAGCTGGATTATGTTTCTTAATCCATTCTGCCAATCTGTATCTTTTAATTGATAGGTTTAGTCTGTTAGTATTCAAAGTTATTACTGAAAAGACATTTCTTGATTCTACCATCTTATCTTTTTTATTTGTCAGATCTGTATATTCTTTTCCCTTTTGCTCTTTGTATTATTTAAATTACCCTTATTGGTACTTCTTCTGTGTCCTCTTCCAGATCTCCCTCTCCTGTCTTTTCAGCCCACAGAACTCCTTTTAGTATTTCTTGTAGGGCCAGTCTCTTGTTGACAAATTGTTTCCAGACTTCTTTGTCTGTGAAAACTTTAAACTCTCCCTCAGTTTTGAAGGAAAATTTGGCTGGGTACAGAATTCTTGGCTGTAAGTCTTTCTCTTTCGGTATCTTGAATATATCATAACACTCTCTTCTTACCTCCAGGGTGCTAGTTGAGTTGTCTGAACTCAGTCTTATTTGATTTCCCTTGTATGTAGTAGATTGTTTTTCTCTTGCCACTTTCAGGATTTTCTGCTTCTCTTCAATATTTGACAGACTGATTAGTATGTGTCTTGGGAAAGACCTATTTGGATTTATTCTGTTTAGAGTTCTTTGTGCTTCTTTGACTTGTATATTTATGTCCTTTATGAGGGTTGGGGAGTTTCCCCCACTATATCCTCCACTGCTTTTCCTAGACCTTTACTCCTCTCTTTTCCTCTGGAGCACCAATGATTCTTATATTTGCCCACTTTATTTTGTCTATCATTTCCCTGAGTTCCCATTCAATTTTTTCCATCTTTTTTGCCATTTGCTGTTTTGAATCTATGCAGTCAATAATCCTGCCCTCTATATCACTTATTCTTTCTTCTGTCTCTTCAAATCTGGTATTGTGTGCCTCTAGTATGTTTTTTATTTTGGTCAACAGATTCTTTAATCTCAGTGATTTCCACTATTTTTCTATTTATTCTCTCAAATTCCTCTTTGTGCTCTTCTACTGTCTTCTTGATCTCCTTTATATGTCATTTGCTATTCCACTTATTTTATTAAGTAGAGTTGCATGCACATCTTTGATTAGTTGTTCTAATGTCTGTGTCTCCTCTGGTGTTTTAATTTGGTCATTAGGCAGGGCTATATCTGTCTGCATTTTGATATGCTTAGTGATCTTCTGCATCTTCGTGGCATGTAAATATCTTGATTGATTTACTTTGGGAGTTGATTTCTTTCAGTAGTCTAAGGCCTTGTGTTTGCAGGATGGTTGTACAACAGGGAGGAGGGCACAGCTTGGAACACTCAATATGTTGATTTGTTTCAGGGCAAGTATGGGCACAGGTTGAAGATGTTATGCTGATGCTTGTGAATGTGGGCACCAGGAAGGATATGACTGTACCGGTGCACCAGTCTGGGGGGCTTAACTCTGGTGTGTGCTGATCTAAGGCATGGCACCATTCATGCACATGCTTAGAGCTATGGCTGTAGGTCAGCATTACACCTTTGTGGATTGGGGGCAGATGTGACCTGGCTCTGCAGGTCAACACTTTCTCAGAGCTGGGAAGTGAGGCCGTAGGTTGTGTGCGTGTACAGTTCCAGAACTGCTATAAAGTGTGATTCCCAAAGCTGAATGACATGATGGGGGGCTCATGTGCATGAGTGGGCCTGGGAGTGCCATAAACTGATGCGCTGAGGTCAGGGAGGGTGGGATGAGGCTGTGTGACACTAGGAGCAGGGGGCGGGGGTAACCTAGGTATGGAGGTTAGTGCCTGCAAACTCTATGTGCTGGCAATGGCCTGCAGGGAACAAGGAGGGAGAGGTAGTGCTTAGGAGGGGTGCAGGAGAGGTGGGTTGGGCTGCACTTTGGATGGGGGTGTGGGGCAGATATGTGCACTGGCGGCTGGTAGGGGTGGGGGTGCTGGAGCATAGGGAATGAGAGAGGGTGATGGGGTTCAGGTGTGTGGGTGAGTTGCCGGTCATGGGGTTGTGCTGGTGAGGGTGGCACACCAAAGAAATGTGGCCTGGCTTACCTCCTAGTCTTGCACTCCAGTCCGTGCACTCCCCTGGGCTCCGGGGCTCCACACCTCCCTTCCAGTCTCCATCTTTCTGCCTCTTAGTTCCTTGGCCTCTGCAACCAGGGCTGTCACATGTGGTGCAGAAGGCTCTCCCAGGTCAGCCAGAATACCAAATTGCCACCTCAGTTACCCTCTTGTCCCTTTTCTAAGTTTTCCATGGAGCAGGGCTAATCTCTAACTACTGTAGTTGGCCATTGTGCTGGTTTGAAAGGATATATGCCCCCTAAGAAAGCCATGTTTTAATATAAATCTCATTACTTAAAGGTAGAATAATCCCTACTCAGTACTGTATATTTGAAACTGTAATGAGATCATCTCCCTAGTTGATGTGATTTAGTTAAGAACGGTTGTTAAACTGGATTAGGGGATGACATGTCTCCACCCATTTGAGTGGGCCTTGATTGGTTTACTGGAGTCCTATAAAAGAGGAAATATTTTGGAGATTCAGAGAAACTCGGAGAGAGCAGAGAATGCTGCAGCACCACGATGCAGAGTCCACGAGCCAGCAACCTTTGGAGATGAAGAAGAAAAGTTCCTCCCGGGGAGCTTCATGAAATAGGAAGCCAGGAGAGAAAGCTAGCAGATGATGCTGTATTTGCCATGTGCCCTTCCGGCTGAGAGAGAAGCCCTGACTGTGTTCAACATGTGCCTTCTCATTTGAGAGAGAAACCCTGAACTTCATCGGCCTTCTTGAACCAAGGTATCTTTCCCTGGATGCCTTTGATTGGACATTACTATAGACTTGTTGTAATGGGGACATTTTCTCGGCCTTAGAACTGTAAACTAGCAACTCATTAAATCACCCCCTTTTAAAAGCCCTTCCGTTTCTGGTATATTGCATTCCAGCAGCTAGCAAACTAGAACAGCCATCTTCTCAGAAGTCTGAATCGCTAATTTTAAGCTATCAAGATTACTATTTTACTGAATTATTTTCACCCCAGAGGTGGAAACTATTCAAATCCATAAAGTTAATTCAATTAAAATAAAAACATAAAACTTTCCCTATTACTTATCAAAACAAATGACAATAAACATTAGATATTTTACACATTCTCAGATAAAATATTTAGGCTTGATTTGAAAAACTTTGAAGTTCTCTGAATACACAGAGATTTGGTTTACAGGCAAACCTGTAAAAATATATTTTGTTACAAATGTATGATAACATTCAACTTTTTCAACAAACTCAACACTATAACAAGCCGAGAATTACAAACAACTATCTTACAAAATATAGCTAACCCTAAGTCCAAGTGCTGCCTTTATTTAGAATCTTATTCTTACTATATCCAAAACCCTTTTCTAAAAATTGGTTATTTGGCTTCCAAGACTGTAATGGACCCTATTTTTTTCCTTATCCAGTTCAGCTCACGATCTGGTGAATGTTGCCTGTTCAAGCACTGGAGATGGAATGTAACTGGAGATTCACCCTCAGATAAAGTTTAGCAACTCTGCCTGGGATGATATATATTCTCACCCCCAAAGACTCTGGAGGTAAAGGGGTGGGGAGGAATAGAAGCCTTTTGGATCTACCTGGTGCATATGTTAGTCTTGTTGAGAGACATCTGAAATAATTGTTTAGTTTATAAGGCTTTTCTTTCTCTTGATAGTGAGGCATGTGCCAAGTAGACTATAAACTGACTTCAATCAAGAAAAATTCATGGTTTGGTCTATGATCTCTTAGAATAGTAACTAAGAATTGGGCATGGGGTGGAGAGAGAAGGAATAGGGATTGTGGAAGCAAAGCAAATAAATGGGAAAGCAGACATGATTGCTTGGTGGTGTTTTGGGGATTGATTTAAATGTTGACATAACTGCTTCTTATAAAGTTCTCCCTTGCCATATCTGCCAATAACCTTTATTCTCACTGATTATGTTATTCTTCTTCCATCTCAGTGATAAACAAAGAGATACTAAAAGTGTAATACCTTAAGATGATATTCAAACTTGCTATTGAAATTGAATAGTGAATTAAAATGAATGTAGAACACAACATATTGGTGTGTTATGGAGAATATATTGCAGCAATATCTACATTTCTTCAAAAATATATTTTGAATGTAGATTACAAATAAACAATAGACCCAAGAGAGTGGTTAATTGGTAATGTCTGCTACCTGATAAATGTTGCAGATATCAACATTTATATCTGCATCAGGTTTACCACTTTCAGAAATGTCTCAAATTAACTGTTCTAATTTGCTAGCTGCCAGAATGCAATATACCAGAAACAGAATGGCTTTTAAAAAGGGGAATCTAATAAATTGATAGTTTACAGTTCTAAGGCCAAGAAAATGTCCCAATTAAAACAAGTCTATAGAAATGTCCAATCTAAGGCATTCATCAAGGGAAAGATAGCTTGGTTCAAGAAGGCCAGTGAAGTTCAGGGTTTGTCTCTCAAATGGAAGGGCACATGGTGAACATAGTCAGAGTTTCCTCTCATCTGGAAAGGCACATGGTCAAAATGGTCAGGGTTCCATTCTCATCTGGAAGGGCACATGACGAACACAGCATCATCTGCTAGCTTCTTCTCCTGGCTTCCTGTTTCATGAAGCTCCCCGGGAGGCATTTTCCTTCTTCATCTCCAAAGGTTGCTGGCTGCTGGACTCTGCTTCTCATGGCTATGTCATTCTGCTCTGCTCTCTCTGAATCTCTCTTTCTTCAAAATGTTTCCTCTTTAATAGGATTCCAGTAAACTAATCAAGACCCACCCAGATGGATGGAGACATGCCTCCACCTAATCTAGCTCAACAACCACTCTTGATGAAATCACATCTCCAGGGAGATGATCTAATTACAGTTTCAAACATAGAATACTGAATAAGGATGAGAAGAAACAGCTGCCTTTGCAAAATGGGATTAGAATTAAAATATGGCTTTTCTAGAGTACATACATCATTTGAAACCAGCACATTAACTTTCCCACTGAAGACATCTAGGAAGTTGGGGAAGGGTGAGACATCTGCTTGAAAGCACTGCAGAGTCAATACAGTGAAGAAATCAGTAGCCAAGATGAGAGGAAAGATGGAAACCAATACAAATTGAGCCTGACAGTTGGAGATGCCTTACTCCCAGGAGTTTTTATCAATTCCAGAAAAAGTGGCTGAGAAAGTAAGTAACTGAGTGATAATTTTGACATTCTTTTATAGCTAAGAAATCCTGGGCATGCCTGGGTGGATTCAATATCTGCAGGCTTTCCTATGGGATGCCAAGGGTTTTACTCTATGGTTGGGGGTGAAGGATACATGCCAGTTTTCACAAGACTGATTTGCAGCTTTGAATCATCCCAATCCTAGATTGGATTTAGTTACTCTGTGTTTGCACTGTCTCCAGTTTCTTCAACTAGGAAACAAAATAAATCTCAGAAGGTGATTGTTATCAGTGTTCAAATTATGTAAACATTTTCATTTAGTGTTCAATGATCAAAGTGAGAGAAAAATGCAGACAATAGAAATAAATCCAAGAGAAAAAACATTTATCAGCCAGAATTTAAAAATAGCTATTATCATGTTCAAGACACATTAAAAATAAAATTGAGAATATCAGCAGAGAAGTGGAATCTATAGGAAAGAACTATGTGTAAATTTTAGAACTAAAACTGCTCAAAAGGGGGCTTAATAGAAGCTTGGAGTCAGATGAAAAAGGGATTATTAAAATCAAGCCCACCATAGTCTGAGATGTATTCTGGTATTATATTAAGCTATAGAGAATTACAAGGCCTCGTTCCCATTCTGGACTCCAGGAGTTTGGGTTTTTTATTGAGCTATCCAGAGAGGTTGATTTAGATTATGTGCTATAGAAAATTTGGGTTCTAGACATAATAAATATCTATGCCTTGATCTCATACAGTAGGTGAAGGTCTACATTACACACAGTATCATCTTTTACCCTGCATTCTAATTAACCTTAGACCTAGCCAGACTGGCTTTTTATTAAACTCTAATTGAAGCCTGATCTCTTTCTCAGTTAATTTAACTGTTACTATATATAGCTATGATAACTTTCAGGCTGCAGCACTCTATTTCTAGGTCCTAGGGATCACAGAGCTATTCAAAGTTCTGGGGAAATGCCAGCAGATACACATATATCTCAGTGTCTCAGAATCCAGAAATACATCCACAACTTCAGACCAAATTTGGCAGCCCATAAAGGCTTACAGTCTAGGCTCCCATTTTCTCTTAAGTATTCTCTGAGAGAGACCTTAGCATTTTCTTGTTTCTGGCTTATTTTACACAACACATTGTCCTTGGAAGAGTTCCTAGAGGATCTGAAGGGAAATATATACATAAATGGAATTATTACACCCTCCCATCTGGGAAACCCCAGGTGCTCTCTCAACCATTGGGGACTCCCCCAAAACAGGCCAAGCCGTGGATTTTGGGTCTTACCCATATGAAACTTATTTCTGTAGGGGAAAAGTTAAGACTATTCAATAACAAGGCCTAAGAGTTGCTTCCAAGAAGCATCTCTGTTGCTGAAATGTTGCCTCTTTCTCTAAGCCCAACTCTGTAAGGAAAATTTTGCCCTCCTCACTACGTGGTACAAGCCATTCAGGTGAATAATCTCCCTGACAACTTGGGGCATGACTTCGGGGGCTGAGTCTGGCCCTGGCACTGAGGGATTGACAACACCTTCCTGACCAAAAGGACAAAAAAAAAAATGTATTAAAATAAGGCATCAGTGGCTGAACGAAGTCAAATGGAGTCAAGAGGGTATTTTCAGGCTGTTTTCTAGCAAACTTCAGTTAGATAGTGCTAATTGCCACCGTTTGCTAAATCCCAAACAACATCACTCCTGTTGACTCTTAAGAACACCTAGGGTTTAAACTGAGACTCTATAAAGATTTCATGCACTAGGTTTGCCTTCATGGAACTTATCCTAGGCCAGATAAATTCTGAAACCCAGTGGGACCAGCCTCTCTAGGATTATCATTTCATTCCATCCCCCTATCTATATGGATGTGCCTTCTCAACATGAAAAAGTCAGAACAGACACTGACCAAAGATCCCTAAAGATTGGGAAAGAATCAAAGGAGAAGGAGGAGGTACAACAGAGAAAATGAGATTTAACGAATGAGTATGGCTGCTGAATCACTATATTAACATTCCTTCTAGCCTACAGTGTTTTGGAGCAGCTAGAAGGAGAGATCTGAGATGATGGAATGGTAGCCCATGACAAACTCGGGATCTCTTCTGTAATTACTTGTTGAAGTGTGCTTTGAAAATTATTACTTTTTTCTTTCTTTGCTTTTTATATATATTTTACAATAAAAAACATTAAAAAATCAAATAAAGATCAGAAAAGGAAATATCTGGAATGACATGTGGAGAAAATATATTCTAAAAAATGATAGAGAAAGAGAGGATTCAGTTGAGAAAATTAAATAAACATTATAATGGACTGACTCTTGTCCCCTCAAAATGACATACTCAAATCCTAACCCCTAATCCTGGAAATGTGCATTTATTTGCCAGTAGGATCTTTGAAGAAGTTATTAGTTAAAATGAGTCCAAATTGGATTAGAGTGAGGCCCAATCCAATATGACTGGTGTCCTTATAAGGAGAGGATATTTGAACACTTTAAGAACCATAGGCACATGATACAGGCAGAGACTGAGATATAAACCAAGGGCAATGATGGATTTCCTGCCACCCTGGAAGAAGCATGGTCCTATCAACACCTTGATGTAGACATTTAGCCTTCAGAACTGTGAGAAAATGAATTTCTGTTTTTTAAGTCAACTGGAATATGGTAATTTGTTATAGCAGCCCTGGGAAACTCAGACAAATATGTGATTGAAGTCCCACGAGGAGAGAAGGAGAGAACTAGAGAATGAAAGACGAGGAACATTTCAGAAGATATAGGCTAAGAATTTTCATAAATGATTAGAAGCTTTAAATCTCAAATTCTCAAGAATGCCTAAAATTCTTAAGCAGGATAAATCTAAAGGAATCATAGTAAGTCGTATAAACTGCTGAAACCCCAAAATGAAAAGAAGCAGCCATAAAATCACACATTACTATTAAAAGTAACCACACTTACAGAGAGAATTAGTTTCTCAGTGTAATCAGGACCAAAAATAACAGAATTAAATTTTCAAACTGTTGAAAGAAAATAGCAGCTGACCTAGAATTTTATTCCTATCAAAAATATTCTTCAGGAAAGAGATAAATATATTCCCAGACCACCCAAAAAATTAAATTGAAAAATGTCATTATTCCATTAGGGAATCACCACTAATGGAAATGCCAAGGTTGTTTTTTTTTTTTTTTAAGAACAAATAAAATAATCTTATTTGGAAGTTTGGAAATCCAGGAATGAAATAAAGAGATAATGCAGGGGTAAAATATTGGCAAATTTAAATATATAGTAACCATATGCAACCATAATAATCACGCTTATTTGGGTTTAATATATGCATATTAAAGCACAAAAAGTCATGTTCCAATATTCTTGCATTTTTTGGACAATGGTAAAGTATCAACTAACATTAGACTCAAATATGTATGTTGTAATATTGAGAATAAAGAATCATAAAAATATATAACCGGCCAATTAATAGAGAAATAATCTGAGCTAATAAAAATAGTTAATTCAAAAGAAGACAAGCAAAATGACAGAATATATATATATATATATATATTTATATGATGGTTTGAAGTTATATGACCCCAGAAATATCATGTTCTTAAAGTGAATCCATTCCTGTGGGTGTGAACCCATTGTAAGTAGAATCTTTTGGTGAGTGGGATCTTAATTTAAGTTGAGATGTGGCCCACCTCATTTAGGATGGGTCTTAATCCTCTTACTGGAGCCCTTTATAAGAGAATAAAAGACAGAAAGAAAGCACAGGAAAATAGCCCCAGAGATGCTGAGAGGAAAAAAAAAAAAAAGACAACAACAGAGAAGCTCAGAGAGAAAAACCAGAGAAGTTGAGAGAGGACACAGAGAAAACAGAAAGAAACCACAGAAACAGAGAGGAAGCCACTGAAGCCAAAAGCTGGAAGCAACAAAATCTGGGAGGGAAAGCAGAGACAGCAGATGTCGCCATGTGCCTGGCCATTTGACAGAGGGAGGAGCTGAGAATCCGCTGGTAGCAGATCTTTGGGGAGAAATCATCGTCTGTTGAGGCCTTGATTTGTACATTTCATTGTTTCAGAACTGTGAACTTGTAAGTTAATAAATACCCATTGTAAATGCCACCTCATTTCTGGTATATTGCATTTCTTCAGATTTAGAAAACTAAAACAATATAAAAGGCAGAACAAATAGAACAAAATATTGACAAATTTAAAGAAAATTATAGTGATTAGAAATAGACTAAATACTCCAAATAAACAACACATTTGCTAAAATAGAATATGAATTTCCTGTTTTCTAAAGAAATACATAAAAATATTGAAAGAAAATGTTAAACTAAGTCATGGGTAAAAATATGTCATCCAAATTTTAATAAAAAATAAACCTATATAGTTATGTTAATTATTGACAAAGTAGGCTTTGAGGGAAAAAAACCTAAAATTTGATGAGGAAAAAACATTTAAATTCAAAAGGAGAATATGGACATTACAAAAATATAAACATGTAATATCATAGCTTTAAAGTTTTTTAATAAAAATGGATAGAATAAGAAAATGTGGATACATTTACAAATACCACTGGAGATCTTAGCTCAGTTTCCTCAAAAATGGATGGAACTAACAGGCAAAAATATTTATAAGTATATAAATAATTTATATGCAAAAAACATTGTCTTTGGTAACTTCAGAATACTCATTACATTTGGCATACTAGCAACACATATACAAAAATTGATCAAATTCTGAGCTATAAATGATTTCAACAAGTTTCAAAGAATTGAAATCATATAAAATATGTTTTCTGACCATTGTGGAAATAGGATAACATATTAATAACACTCAAATATATAATACAAAAGCCCATTATATATGAAAATATAAAAAATACTTTTGATCCATTGCTCAAAGAAGAAATTACAGTGGAAATTTAAAAAAATAATAAATCAAACATAGAAATGTAATAATTAATATGTTATAAATTAAATCAAGGATTTAGCTAATACTAGAGTTAGACATAATTTCATAACTCTAACAGCATATCTCAGAAAAGAGAAAGGCTGAAAATCAATGAGCTAAATGGCCATTCAAAATATTTAAAAAATATTAAGTAATTAATCACAAGGAAAAGAGAAAAGTGAATATAAATACAAATTCAGAGAAGTATAATGAAAGATAGGAGCAAAAAGTGAGTTGTTTTTGTGAAAGACAAATAAAATTGACATTTTTTTGGCAAACTGATCAAGTAAAGGGGAGAGGAATCCAATAACCAGTATCAGGAATGACAAGGGTTGTGTCCCTATTTACACAAAGACAGTAGAGAAATTTTTAGAGGATATTTGGCACAATTTCATATAAATAAATTTGAAAATGTAAACAAAGTGTAAACAAATCTAGAAAAATAAAACTCATCAAAACCAACTCAGGAATAGAAAATATGATTATCTAAAACTGTTGAAATAATTGAATACATGATTAAAATAGGATTTAAAAAGCAAACTTCGGGGCCAGACATATTCACTAGTGGATTCTATAAAGCATAATTTTTTAAACATCCAAAAACTTCAGAAAAGTTGCAAGAACAATACAAATAACTTTTTTCCCTGAATGATTTGGAAATAAAGTTACCAATCTGATGCCCATTCACCCCGGCACTGTAATATCTATTTCCTACAATCATCTTCTCCTACATGATTATAATATAATGATCAATATAAGGAAATTAACTTTGATGCATCATTACCATCTAAAACTCAGAGTCCCATGAAGTTTCAAATAGTGTCCTAATAATGTTGATTAGGGCAAAATGGATTAGAATCATGCCTGTGCAGTTGTTTAGCATGTCTCCTTAGTGTTCTCTAGTTTAGAATAGTTTATCAAGTTTTCATGATCTTGACACACACATAAGAAGATTAAGGGCCAATTATTTAGTCATTTTGTAAAATGTTCCACAATTTGCTATATTCTGCTTTTTTTTAATGATTAAATTTGAAATAAGCATTTTGGTAAGAAGTGCTGCTGTAATTTTCTCATTGTATCCTAATTAGGTAAGAGCTATTCTGTTACTGATAATATTTGTATGGTCACTAGATTAAGGTGGCATCTTCTAAGATTCTCCACTTTTAAGTAATTCTTTTTTCCTTGGTAAATTAATAAGTATTATTAAGGAGGCACACCGAAAATATGTAAATATACTATTCCTGATTAACTATTCAACATATTCATGTATTTATTTACAGCAGTATGAGCTCTTGGTACCTTGTCACATTAAATATGTTACAATCGCTTATTGTTCTTTGTGCATTGTTTGGGAGTTAGAGAGAACAACCAGGAGTTCACATTATCTATAGTTACAATCCAACACTGTGTGTTGCTTCTAGTTTTTCTTTTCCATATTTGTAAACCCCTTATCCAGTAGTGAGAAACTTGGTTCCTGTTACCCTTCATATATTTCTTTATTTGATCAGTTCCCTTTTATGCAATAGCTCATCTCTGCATCATCTACTTCCCTTCATGGATGCCTGCCTCTCAGAATCCAATATCCTAAGCTAGGATATTGGTTCCAGTTCCTGCATAGAATTCTCTTCACACTGCTGAGACTCTAACCCTTATAGACCATCCTCTTCTCATTGTTCTGGATCAACTCCCCATGCCAGACCCACCCCTCCACAGGGCACTTTCCTCTCGTCAGCCTGCACTCTGGCATGTTGTATTGGGTTGTCTCCAGGTGTACATGTTCTCCCACCCCTTGAGATGCGACAGCATGCCAGACAGTCTCCCTGGCTGTGCCCTTCTCACCACACTCATGATCTGACTATCTGCACTAGGCAGCTATAAACGCTTTCCTCACCCCACTGGGACTCTATAACATCCCAAGTGAAGATGTCAAGTGTAGTCAATGCACTTCTAAAGATTAAGAACAATGTGGATATGTTCTACCTCTCTGTATCAAGAAGTATCCGAAAGCTTCAGGGATTTAGGACTTGTTTTGTTGGTCACACATATAGAAATATACTAATTAAACAGAAAAGGATAACTAGAAGCAGAATAATAAATTGGATGTAATTTATTACCAAGTGAATCTGTAGAGTAGTATGGAAAGGATTTTATTTTTCAAGAAAAGACAGAAAAATTGAATATTCCCTTGAAAAATACAAAATCATTGCTCACTTCATTCAGGAAAAGCAATTATAGGTAGATCGGCATTCTAAATTAGAAAGGAAAAACAATAAAGCAGTTAGAAGGTAATATAAAAATATGATTTTATTACCTTGAGTAGGAACATATTTCTTGCACAGAACACACAAACCATCCATAAAACTTAATAATTTTACTATATTAATTTTGAAAATCACTATTCAGCAACAAAACAAAACAAACTTAAAAGTCTGAAAATGCAAAAAATAAATTTAAAAAGCCACAGAGTGGGGGAAAATATTTGCAACACAATAACAAGAGGTATTTAACCTGAACTTTTGTAGAGTAAGTAGGAAACTGACAATCTAATTTAAAAATGGCTCAGAAAGACTTTCACTTCCTTGAAGATGGAATCGAAGTACTTTTCCCTATTCCCCCTGTTAAGTATAATAAGTATAACTAAAATCTCTGGACATTATATAAAAATATACAAATATTTTTGGAAAAGTCGTGGCAAGAAGGCAGACTAGCTAGAGATCTCAGGAACTAAAAAAACTACACAGTAGTGACTTCGTCTGCTAGCTGCCAGAATAGAATATACCAGAAATGGAACAGCTTTTAAAAAGGGGAATTTAATGGGTTGCTAGTTTACACTTCTAAGTCTGAGAAAATGTCCCAGTTAAAACAAGTCTATAGAAATATCCAATCAAAGGCATCCAGGGAAAGATACCTTGTTTTAAGACGGCCGAAGAAGTTCAGGATTCCTCTCTCAAGTGAGAAGGCACATGGCGAACACAATCAGGGCTTCTCTCTCAGCTGAAAGGGCACATGGTGAATACAGCCTCCATCATCTGCAAGCTTTCCCTCCTGGCTTTCAGTTTCATGAAGCTCCCCAGGAGGCATTTTCCTTCTTCATCTCCAAAGGTCGCTGGCTTGTGGACTCTGCTTTGTGGTGCTGCAGCATTCTCTGCTCTCTTGGAATCTCCCATTCTACAAAATGTTTCTTCTTTTATAGGACTCCAGTGAGCAATCAAGACCCACCCAAATGGGTGGGGACACATCTCCCCTAATCCTCCTCTCTCATCTGGAAGGGCACATGGTGAGCATGGCGTCATTTGCTAGCTTCTTCTCCTGGCTTCTTGTTTCATGAAGCTTCCCGGGAGGCATTTTCCTTCTTCATCTCCAAAAGTCGCTGGGTGGTGGACTCTGCTTCTTGTGGCTATGTCGTTCTGCTCTGCTCTCTCTGAATTGCTTTCATTCTCCAAAATGTTTCCTCTTTTATAGGACTTCAGAAACTAATCAAGACCGACCCTAATGAGTGGAGACATGTCATCACCTAATCCAGTTTAACAACCATTCTTGATTGGGTTACATCTCCAGGGAGATGACCTAATTACAGATTCAAACATACAGTATTGAATAAGGATTATTCTGCCTTTACGAAATGGGATTTAGATTAAAACATGGCTTTTCTAAGGGACATACATCTTTTCAAATCAGCACACCTAGGTTTTCATTTTGCCTTCTAGTTCCATATTTGGAGCAGAAGAAGCCAACAACCCAGAAACACTAATAAGCACAGACAAAAAAGAGCCCCGATATAAGGCTACTCTCTTTAGCCAAGAGACGAGTAAAAAAGAGCAACATATGAAGACAGAAAACTTTTAGACAAAACCTCACTCCTCCAGCCAAACACTATAGAATAAAACTGTGGCTGGATCTCTACCCATGCCAGAAAAAGCCACATGGGATCCAATTCATCCACACTTGCAAGGCTGTTCTGCAGCATCCTAACACACCCTCCAGGAGAGCATGAGAGAAGATCAAGTAGGGGCTGAGACTTTCATTTTCCAAGGCCAGTAATAACTCTGCCCCCCTCCCACACTGCCCACCATGGTATAGGTGGCACTTCCACCACCACCCAGCAAAAAAAAAACGCTTATAGAGAGGTGTTAGAGAAGTGGAGAGTGGGGACTTTCTCCATTTCCAAAGGATAGCCAAACCACACCTATGGCATGTTAGTAGAAGTAATGGGAAGCCAGAACTTTCCGTTCTGCCCAGCAATATTGAGAAGTCCTTCTCCCCTGCCTTCCCCCCCACCCCCACCACACACACACTAAGGAATCCATAGATGTTCAGATGTTCAGGAGTCAACCATGTCTTTGATTAGCAGTAAATGAGGCAGCGCCGCCCTTCCCTGGTTGCTGTAGTGTGAGAAAAAAAATTAAAATGGAAGGTTAGAATAAGATCAACAGTTTTGTAACATACTAAAAAATTTCCGTTTCAGTGAAAAAATCACTCATCACATCAAGAAGAAGGAGGAACGCAACAATTAAAAAGAAGTCAAATATATACCAATACCACAAAGAGAGGTTAGAATTATCTGACAAAGATTTTAAAACAGCCATCATAAAACTATTTCAATGAGAAATTATGGAGTGTTCTGGTTTGATAAAATTGTCGGAAAACAATATTCCAGAAACGGGTTGGCTTTTACAATGGGGATTTATGACTGCCCAGGGATGAAATCCAATTCCCCAAGACATGAACATGGTGGTGCCTTCTAGGAAAAATATTGAAGCCAGTGTGACTTTAATGATTAAAGACCATTAAATGGGGAAAGAGTGTCAAACAATGTAGAGTCATAGTGAAGTACTTTAGCTTTATTGTGATCAAGTGGGAGAACATTAGTGAGTTTTAAGCAGAGGATTGATACATAACTTGGGTTTTATTTTATATATATATATATATATATATATATATATATAACTGTATATTTTTATATGTAAGAACATTATGGCTGCTATGTTCTACTTTGGAAGAAACATGGAAACCAATTAGAAAGCAATTACAATAACCCATGTGAGAGATGATGGTATTCTTGAGTAGGCTGGTGGAGCAGATGTCATGGGAGGTAGCCTGGATATATTTTAGAGGCACAGAAATGACATTTGTTGATAGGTTTGGTATGGTATCTAACAGAAAGAGTAATCTAGGATGCCTCTGATTTTAGCCTGAATGATTTAACTATAAGAGTAAGTTGGCCTTCTTTTTTTTCCTGTTTTAAAGAGTTTTAGTTACACACTGTACAATCCATCTGAAGGATACAATCAATGGTTTTTGGTATGATTACAGAGTTGTGCATTTACCACCACAATCCATTTTTTTTAAACTAATTTTTATTGCTTTGTTTTCACAGTATCATCATATAATTGCACATTCACACCACAATCCATTTTAGGGCAATTTCATTATTCCAAAAAAAAAAAGAAATGAAAACCCAAAACATCCCATACCCTTTATCCCCCCATTATTATTAATTTGTCTTTATTTTAGTATAAATTGATTGTTTTTCTATGGAAAAGAGACTCTAAGAGAAAAGGAAAAAGTTTAGGGGGGAGTACCAGAGCCTCTGTTTTGGACATCTTAGGTTTAAGAAGCCTCTAAGTGAAAAATATCATGTAAGTCTGTATATATGATGAAAGGGGAGATAGCCAGGCTGAATAAATATGTTTATATTGTGGGGGAGGGGGTCACAAATATATAAATGGTAAATAGATCCAGGAGATTAATCAAGATCATACAGGAATAAATTTTGATTAATAAAAAAAAGATGATCAAAGAGATGAAATCAGCAAAGGAGTAGCCACATAGGTAGGCAGACAATCAAAAAAGGGTGGTATTTTTTTATTTTAAGAAAATGAAAAAAAAAAGGGTTTTAAGGAGAAACAAGTTAAGGGGAATGAGAACTGAAGTCTGACCACTGAATTTATTAATGTGGAGGTCGCTGGTGAGGCTAATGAGAACAGCAATGTCAAGCATAAATTAAGCCAATTGAAAAGTTTTGTTAAAGTTTACCTGGACAACAAATGATTTGCAACCAAGCAGAGCCAAACAGAAAATGGGAAGAAGCTTCTCTAAGGGCGTGGAAAGGGAATCACTTGTGGGATGAAACCAGAAGCAAATGAGGATATGCTCTTATTGGATAGCTGTGCTGCATGACCTTATTTGGTCTGTTTCCAGCAGCAAGTCCCCTTCCTAAGGTGCATATTTCTGATTGGCTAAATTTCCGTTTCCTAGTACGCGGGTGTTTTAGGGAGGCAGCTTTTCTTAAATTTCAGTTTTGTTACTTTCGTTTTTTGTTGAGGGAGTGTCTGCGGCTAATCCCCCAGTCTAATTGGACTCCTGAATTTTAATTAATATCAGTCAGATGTTGAGGATAAAATTACGATAGTGGATTCAAGAGTTACTGGGTAGGGAAAGCAGTAGTACTAAAATTATTTTTAGGTTGTGCAAGAAATAACTAATATACTATTTCTGAAAAAAAACAGCTTTGAAAATGTTAACTGGGAGAGGGAATATAGATATGGTAGATTAAGTTAAGTACCCCAGGGAAAAATGTTCTTAATCTTAATCCCATCCCTTGGGTGTGAACCCATTGTAAATAAAACCTTTTGTTGCTATTTTTACCTAATGTGTAGTCAAGTGAATCAGGATAATTATTTGTCCTATTACTGGAGGTCTTATAAAGAAAGCCAGTAATCAGCTTGAATGTAAAGAAGAAAAGAGAAGTCATCTCCATAGGGCCTAAAATGGGGCTGTGAAAGCAGCACAACTCAGAGACTGCCAGTCTGCCAGAATGCTACCCACCCCAGGACAAAACAAGCCTTCTAGCCTCAGAAAGCGTAAGCCAATAAATTCCCATTGTTTAAGACAACCCGTTTTGTGGCAGTTATCATAGCAGTGATAGCTGGATAGAGAAAGAAGTAACACTATAATCTTTTAGCTAAAATGCTTAGTATAGTCATCAGTAACTAGAAAAATGTGTTTTTTTATGATCATTTCACTCACATAGCCTTAAAGTTATTTGAAGCATAAAAAGCCCATGTTAAAATAGTTAGCTGTTGGTCTAATCTCAAGAAACTTTCTCTGTCCCAGAAACTCTCTCTCTCTGCTTGCAGGAATGAAATATCATATGAACTAATATCAGCACCTTCCTTCCTTTTTGAAGGACAAGATCAGAAGCCCAAATAGTCAATAGCAAGAGGGGCCTACAAGATAACAGGACATGTTGACCAGTTTTTCCTCTTTTGGTTTTTTTGGTTTGTTTGTTTGTTTGTTTTTCTCTCTTTTGCTTTCTTCTGGATCCTGCCCATTTCTTTGTCAGTTTGGGCTTATAAAAGGTTCCATCTGAACTGTCTTGGAAAGTTTTTTCTTTACTTCCTTGATGATGTATCTTCAATAAACTCACCTTATCATCAAGATAAAGAGAATTGTTTGTCTGTTTGATGCTGAATCAGGTGGGCATGACTATTTAGGACCGTGTTTTCTGACAGTAATAGCTGTGGGAAGTTAAGGTAGTAGGCCACACCTCAGGGAATTTTTCACTAAACAAAAATGGCTGGGGGTGGGATCAACAGTGTTGTTTGTTCCTTTTGTTTTATTTTGTTTGAGAGAAATAAGCTTTTCCTACATTAATGGGAGCAATCTATTAGAAAGGAAAGTATTTTGAAGGCGAGGGGTAATGTGGAATCAGTGTCCCAGAGTCTACAAAGATTGAGATGGAATGTAGTGTACTAGTGCAGGAAGTGCGCTGGCTTAGAGAATGGTTAGCAAGGAGGGAAAGTTCATTGACAGATGTTTAAATACAACAATAGAAGAATGTGAAAGTTTTATCACATTGCTTCTATTCTACTGCAATTGAGAATAAACATAGGAGATATGTTATTAGAAATTTAAGGAGAGAGGAAAGACGAAATAATTGTATAGGAAAGTGGAAGAATGGTGAGTGTAGGGAACATAGAGTCTTTTCAAGCAGCATTAAGGACTACTTGAGTTTATAAAGTCCCAATAGCATAAGATGACAAGTCATTTAATATCAATATATGAGTGTCTCTAAAGAGTACATCAGGAAATGGAAAAAATAATATGCCCTATTTCAAAGAATCTAAAATGACATTACTTGCAAAATGCATCAATTTTACGTCACTAAGAAGAAAAATAAAACTGTATTAAATTATGCTGTGATACTTTCTTATCACATGGATTTTAGGAGATCTTAATTTAAAGGTGCTAAAAAATGGGACAAAAATATGTTTGGAATCGAATTATGGTATGAAGGAAGCTAACAGAATAAACAATGTAGGAAGACACTTGATTTGGGATACTGGTGCCTAGAATAAATCCTCAAAAAAGTTATATGATACAGGAAAATATTCCAATTATAGAGTTTCTCTGCTTTATTTAGTCCAGTAATAAAGAGTGAGTCTGGATCCTGGGATCATTGTGTAGCATTTCAAATTCTAGGGGAAAAAATATTTTAAAGAGGCAAATGTGCAGAAATAATTGTCTTAGGGTTTGAACCTTAAAGTTTCAATTCTGCTGCTTCTTAACCATGTGATTTTGTACAAGCCATTTCCCTCTATTTCAGTTTTTTTCTCTGGGTGATTGGGCTTAGAACACCTATTTTGTGGACTTCACCTGAGGATGACAAGAGAGAATATATGTTTCCTCTTTAACCAAGCAGTGAAAGTTAGTGTGACTGCTTCTGTCTCCACCAAGGAGGAAAGAAGGGCGACAGAAAGACCTGCTGGGTGGCTGTGGCAGAGGAAAGGTTAGTGGTCACAACATCATCCTACAACTTGCATCTTTTCCAGGATTTCTTATCGCGTCGAGTGGTTCTGTCATCATCTGCTGGTACAAGATGGAAGTCTGAGAATTCTCTTCAATGCTTTTCTCTCATCTCCTTTATTCTATCATTCTAAAGTGCTATAGATTTTTTCTTATTAAACAGATCTAAAATGTATCTGTTTCAAAGTCGTTAAGTTGGATTTTAAATTTAGGTCTGCCTGGAGATCAGATGCCTCACTATGGTCGTCTCAGGCCGTAATGTGTGAAAAAAGATAGTGTGTTACTCATAGGTCCTAGAGAGAAAGAGGCACCATGAGAGGTTGTCAGGACCCTGGATTTGGCCTTTATGGTGGTCCAGGGGTGGAGGTTAGTATGTTTTCTCTGGAAGTCAAAGGTTGGTTATTGTAAAGCCAATGCGCATGGAAAGGGAAAGGGACTGGAGGTCTGAGGGCAATGGGGACTTATCATTTGGGACCAGCTGTAGGTTTTAGATATGAGATGTGTGGGTGGTGGTCACAGACGCAAGTTTGAGGTCTGGGGGAGATGCTGCTGCTTATCAACTAGGCCAAAGATCATTGCTGAGGCAGCCAAAGAAAGATAGCTGCCCAGGCAGCATGCAAAACATTTGAATAGCTATAACAATCTATAACAATATCCACTGATCTGACTTTTCAATCTCCAAACTCTGGACCAAAGTATTATCAATCACAGTCTCTCATCCATCTCCTGCAAAGGCCTCTATCTTGTCTTTCCACAGGTGGTCCTTGCCCTCCCACCTCCACAGCCTCTACTCTCTTCCCAAAAATCTTCAACCATATATTTTTGTCCCACATTGTAACACGTCTAAATTAAGATCTCTTAAAATTCATAGATTCATGGTGTCAATCAGAATAATTAGAGTTTAGGAGTGAGAAAAGCATTAATTTAAAAAGTTTCAGGAACTGAATATGTATGTATGTATGTATGTGTAATTTGGAGTCGAACTTTATTGTCTTTTAGAACTAAACCAATTCTATGTTTATTGAACTGATAAAAAGAGACAAGGAGACCTGTCTTGTCTTGGTGAAGAAAATGCACTAAATTATTTCACTGATAAAATATTTTATTAGGGTTTGGAAAATTATGATGGAACTGTGCAGTTACTGGCATATCAAGTGGACATGGGCTGTAGGGGCATATCAGGGAAAGGAGGGAGACCTTTAGCAGTCAGTGAGTCTCAAGTTAGAATAGGCTAAAACCTGCTTGTGGAAAGCACAGGGGACGTTTCTGAGGAAGAAGATTTGGATCCAGGCCTGGTATGTAGACATACAGAAATGAATTCTGGTAATCTAAGTGATGAAGGAAGGAGGCGGTGTTAGAATGAAGTAGCTTAAATGAACTGTTCAATATCAAATCTAGGGATGAATCAAGGTGGGGGTGTAACACTGAACGTACAGCTATCTCTCCACTGCTCCCCTCCTCCCATATCTACCCCTCCTCCCATATCTACTCCTAATATGAGTTGATCACTACAAATGTATTTTGTGATCATGCGTGTGTTGCTGCAGGCTATTTCCAGTGATTCTTAACTTTTGTTTACATCAGGATCACCAGAGAAACTCCTAGAATTTCTAATTCATTAGGTCTGGATTGGAGCTCAAGAATCTGCATTTCTACAGGGGTCAGAAATGATGATGATGCTGGTCCAGGGTCCACGATTCGAGTACCACTGAGCTACATTATGGTAGTATAAGAAGGTGGAGAAATCCGAATTCAGTGATCTGCCATGGGGGAGAGCGCGTTATGTGCTAGAAGGAAGTACTTTAAGGGCTTGGGAGAGGGATGGGACTCCAAAATGCATGATGAACTAGCAGATTAATAACATATTTTCTAATTTGGGAGAATCATGTTCATTAGAAGCCCCTTTGCTTTGCTGAACTTTGGCATAAATTGGATATGCTTGTCTGTTGAGAAAACTGGGGTCGAACTCTTTCAGCATTAAAAAGAGATGAAAAATGAAAAGATCTTAGGGAAAATGGAGAGGAAAGAGGCCACAAAGATTTCATGTGGAGAAGGAAAGAGACATGAAAGTAAATCTCTAGGAGTGGTAATTCTAAAATGTAATTTAGCAAAAGGAAAATACTTAATATGAGATTTTTAAGCAATTTATTCTGGGTATGTGAGACTGTAAATGATCGAAAATGCTTTGGGGAATAGAATCCTTTGCTGGGGTGGGGAACAGTGCTCTGTCCATAGGAATCAGAGGATGGGGGACAGCTGATGACTGGTTACATCAGTCTTATAAAAAATAATTAAAATAGCAATTTAAGATGTGCCTAAAGCTGTAACCAAAAGGGTGATTTTTCTGTAGTATTTAAATGTGTGCAATGTCTGTATGCCCCAATTTTCAAATAAAGTAAACACTTCAAAGCCATCAACTGATAAGAAAATAGAACGATAAATCTCAAGAGCTTTAGGGCAAGTACATCAGCTAAGAATAAATATTCCTTCAAATAATGAAAGATAAACAAGTTCCACCTCATTTAATATCCCAAGTTTCTTGGGACATTAATATCAAGACCATATCTTACAGTATTCCCAGTTCATAGCCATTGATTCCCATATTTATTGTTCTTTCACTAAAAAAATGTACTGACCTGACCAGTTAATTAGGCAAGGAAGATGACAGACATTTTGCAAAAGTTAAAATAGTAAACAAACTAGAAATCTTTGCTTTTAAAAACGTTTACCACCTTTTTCTAAGCTGAAAGCACTTACCTTCTAGGGAAAAAACTGGAAAATATAGAAAATTATAAATCATAAAATAAATATCACCCATAATATGACCAGGTGCAGATATTTGTGGATGTTATTTACCTGTAGCCACTGTCATACATATCACATGCAAAAATACTTAATCGTTCTCCATCTTCAAATTTGTATTCATATATATTGTATATATCTTATATTTGTGCATTAGATACTTCTCATATAAGCAGTATCTTCTTGTAATTTGTTTCTTTTATCCAACTCATGGAGATGTTTTATCCTAATGGGAGGTTTAATAATTTTATATATGCTAATATCTGGTATGTATTTTATGTGTTCTTTTTATGCTATTTGAAATTATTTTCAATAACTACAGTATTATTTATTTTAAATGATTTAGTGTTTATGCAATAGATTTAAAAGTAATACATGCAATTACATTTAAGGTTTTCAAAATTGTCATACTTAAGATAAATTTCATTAGCTATGACCCCCCTTATGTAGAATGAAGAATTTAGCTTATTACCTCTTGTTCTCATTTTCACTCAATGCAATATGATCTGAGTTTACACACTTTAACTATTATTATTAATTTTTATTGCATCACATTTTAGGACTCAATGTTGGCTTTTTAAAACTTTTTTTGTTACCTTATTTTCACTAGTTTTGACATTATTCTATGCCTGGGATGGTTACTCTGGCATCTTGGTGCTCAAAATATTGTTGAATTAATGAGTCATCTATTCTTAATTCCAAATAGAGTAGTCATTACAGTGTTGATGAAATGAGATAGAATCAGGGCTTATGGCATCCTTTAAATCCAAACTTCTCCATTTCTGTTAATACTTTCAATTCTTGGTCTCAGCACATTTCTGGGGCAGGTTACACAGATCATTTTTTATAGTGTTTTCTGACTTTGCCTATCCAAAAGTCTCTTTATAGTTTTTTTACACACTGATGATATGTCAAACCAAGGTTCTTTTTGCATTATTTGAATATGGAAAACAGCAAATTCTTAGGGTTAATAGGTTGCTTAAAAAAATAAAAATGAAGAAAATGAGGAATTTTTTTTAGAAACAATAGCATTTTTTTGGTTTTCTTTGTTTTCCAGTTTTTTCCTCAGAAATGAGGTTTATCCATGGTTTAGAACTATATTCTCTACCTTTAATATCCATATCCATGCTTTTCATAGCTATCTTTTTTTAGAATATATTCAGTCTAGTTCCCAAATTGCTGATTTGACTATATGTTTGGATGTTTGGTTGATTCTGTTTTTTCTTAACTCTAAGCAAATGTGCTTTCTGCTTACGCCTTAACTTTCCTAGCATTTGTTGTTTATCTATATCTTAGTATCTTTTCATTTCATCTTTAATATCTAATTTCTAGAGCCAGTTAATGGTTACTTAATATTTTTGAAAACTCAAAGCAAATGTACTCTTACATTTTGTATTTTTTCCTGTAGTAAATATTTTATATGTTTACTTCCCTTTTACTTTTTTTTTTAATGAAAATGGTTCCATGATCTTATGTTACATGAACTTTTATACCCCCCCTCCTTTTCCTTCTTTTTTTCTTAATTCCCTTCCCCTCTTGCCTGCCAGTTTATATTGCCCTTAAACCTTGTTATGAACAAGAGGTTTTTACTTGACAGGGTATGGTCTCTTTATTTCCACTGATATTGTTTATTGAGACCCTAGGTTAAATTATTTAAGTATGTTGTATGCCAGCCCTATTTTATATCAGGCACTTACCAAAGGCAGCTGTGCCATCCCGTTGATAATTTTCCTTTTTTCATTGCTCAGTTCCTGTAATACCTTAAAACAATTTGTGGGTCTTCTTTTGTATTGTAATGTTCTGTTCTCTGGAACACACAGCTCTCCATGTTCCTCTTGTTTTTACCCTCACATTACTTAGCTCAGAATAAAATGTACCATCACAGATCCCCTTCTATCCTAGACTGTGCTGCATGATCTAATATAAAATGAGTACGGATACTGATAAAAGAGAAGGAAAGTGGTCCTACAGTTTTATACAGAGGATTGCATCACTAGGAAGGCTGACTTAGAGGCTTGGTTTGCTTGCAATCATAAAGTATTTAAGGTTGTTTTGTTATTTCAGAAATCTGGATATGAGTTGATCTCTAATAAAGTATAAATCATATCCAGTCATTGATTTAAACATTCAGTTTTCTTGGGTAGAAAAAGCAACCTCTCAGATGCCTTGTGTTCTGAAGAAGCATGACAGTCCAAGGGACTAAGTGAGTGCTGGCTTTGCCGGAACACTCGAAGAAAGGGCAAATATGTTACAAAGAAGAGCTTGGAGGATATAACAATATAGCACATTTTAAATATAAAATACCTCACCTACTTGTGGAATTTTGCCTTTCTCCGAGTATGTATTATTTTTTAAATTTCTTTGCGTATTTATCTTCCACACTATAACCTGAGCCCCATTTGAATAGACACCTTGTCTGTTTTGTTCTGATGTTTCTTTGGGTAAATACAGCGTGTTTATGTTGCAGGAGCGCAATAATATTTCTCACATATTGATTGAAGTCAGGGAGAAAGAGGATGATATGCATGGTCTGGAGTACGGATGTTAGTGCTCCGTGAATAGGCGATAATCAGCATGGACAGTTATAGAGGCCCGAACACACACATTCCATTGAGGACAAGAGCACCGGTAAAGTAAGGGGCTTGTTGGGTAGGTAACATTAACATTTCAGGGTTTCAGGAATATGCAGGGAGTATACTGACCACTTGCACTTTATTTTTTTTCTTCCCTCTAGGGAGGCTGGCTAAACTGTGACTAAATGCCCAAGGTCACTCAGGCAGCATGTGCTCGATTTTCACAGAATCTGAGGGAAATGCCTGTTCTGGCCTCCCACAGTGGTGTGTTCTTTCATTATAAGATGCTGCGTGTGTTTGTGTATTTGTGCACACACGAGTGTGTCCGCATGTGTGAAATTGGATTTTGGAGACAAAGTGTGAGGATTTGAATCTGAGCTCTGTATGGCTGTGAATGATTAATCTTCCTATCCTTTAGATTCTTCACTGATAAAATGAGAAAAGTTATACTTTCCACCTCATCAGTTCCACCTTATGAGGATTACCTAGGATAATAAGGTTTCTAAGAATAATTCCTGACAAATTGTAAGTTTGTGATAGCAGGGTAATTATAAACATTAAAATACTTTTATTTTGTGAAAAATTATTGATCTCTCCCTCTTGCCCTCTTTCATATTGATAGAAAATTATATAGAGAAGGATAAGCAATTCAAATAGAAATGTATATATGCTTTTGCAATAAACATTCCTATCTAGATATCAAAACATTCCTGTCATCCCAGATAATTCTCGCAAGCACCATTCTACATAATAGTCCTTCCTCCTAGTAGAAACGACTATTTAGATTTCTATTTTGCCTGCTTGTGAACTTTATATTAATGGATTTTAATATAATTAATATAAAGTTCATGAGCAGGCAAAATAGAATTAGTATTAGTATATTCTTTTCGTATGACTTCTTTGAATATAATGCTTAGGAGATTCGTTCATACATTATATTTTAGCCTGTTTCCTTCCTTTTTATTGCTGGGTAACAGTACCATACCATGAAGTTACCAAAGTTTGTTTTTCCATTGTTCTTTCGGTGAACATGTGGGTTGTTTACAGTATTTTGCTATTGTGAATAAAACTCAAAGGAATCATGTAATAACTCTTTTTCATTTGGTGTATACTTTCCTTTCTTTTGGTTAAATACATTAAAGTGTAATTGCTTAACTTCATAAGGAACTTTCAACCAGTTTTACAAAATTAGTTGAAAACTGATTTTACAAACTGACCAGCAAGATGTGGGAGCTTCGTTTTTTCCACATCTGCTCCTACATTTGGCATCATTAATATTTGTCAGTTTTACCCACTAAGTGGAGGTAAAATGGTATCTCATTTTGGGTTTATGATGTCTTTTCCTAATAGCTATTGATGTTGAACATTTTCCACATACTTACTGACTGCTGGTATTTTTTCATCCATGAAATGTCTGTGCAAGACATTTGTCCATTTTTAAATTGGGTTTATGTATTTTCATTATGGGTTTGAAGGAGTTTTTAAAATATATTCTGGATATGAGTTCCTTCTCAAATATATGTATTATGAATATTTTCAGCGTGACTGACTTGCTTTACATTTTTATAATGGTATTTTTTTTTGCATGGGCAGGCACTGGGAATTGAACCCGGGTCTCCAGTGTGGCAGGCGAGAACTCTGCCTACTGGAGCTGCTGTGGCCCACCCATAATGGCATCTTTATATCAACAAAATATTTTAATTGAGATGAATATAATTTGTCAGTATACTTTTACTAATAGAGCTTTTTGCATTCTGAGTAAGTTTACCTACCCCCAGGTTGCAAATACAATCACTTATGTTTTTTTCAAGAAGCCTAATAGATGCAGCCTTTATGTTTAGGTCTACGTTCCATCTGAAGTTTATGCTTGTGCATGGTATGAAGTAGGTGTCAAATTTCATTTTCCTCCATTTTTATATCTAGTTGTTCCAGAATCATTTGTTGAAGAGATCTTTCTTTCCCTATCTAATTGCTATATTTGGATTTTTCCCAGCTATCATTCTGTTCTTGATTTTAATTAATTTGGTTTTTTTACTGAGAAGATACTTTCTATGATTTATATTCTTTTAAATTTGTAGTTTGTTTTATGTCCCATAATATGGTGTATCTTAGTGAATGTGTCATGTGAGTGTGGAAACTACTCTTGTTGGGTGGAATATATTGTAAAAGTCAATTAGAGAAAGTTGATGGATGGACAGCTGTCCAGGTAAACTATATCCTCACTGATCTTCGGCCTGCCTGGTCTAGCAAGTACTGGAAGAAGAGAATTGCCGTCTGTAACAGTGGATTTCCCTATTTCTTTTTGTAATTCTATTACATGTATTTCACTTTTGACACTGGGTTTTTTGGTGTATACAAAATAAGGATAGTTGTATCTCTTGGAGAATTGACCCCTTTATAATTGGGTAATATTCTCTTTATCCATGGAAATTTTCCTTGTTCTAAAATCCACTTTGTCTGAAATTAGTATAGCTACTCCAGCTTTCTTTCAACTTGTGCTAGCATGGTGTAGTTTTCTCTACTCCTTTACTTTTAGCCTCTCTTTAGCTTTATATTTAAAGTGGCTTTCTTGTAAACAACATATAGTTGGGTCTTGTTTTTTGTTTTTGTTTTTAATCTACTCTGACAATTGTATTTTATTTGTTATATTTAGACTGCTCAGATTAAAAGCTATTATTGACATAATTGAATTAATAACTACTGCACTTTAATTTTTCTATTCATTGCATTTGTCTTTTTTCATCTCCCCTCATCCCATTTTTTTCTGATAACTCTCATATGAGCATTTTATGTGACCCCTTGTGTCCTCTTTTACATATAAATTATACTTCTTTAAAAATTTCTTTATTGGTTGCCCTAAAGTTTCTAGTATACTTTTTTAACTAATCTTACTACATCTTTATATATACTGTACTACTTTATGTGTAATGCACTTACCTTATAACATTGTATTCCTCCATCCCATACCTTTGACATTGCTGTCATTCATTTGTTATCCATGTACTAAGATCACTTAATACTTTGTTACTATATCACTTTAGGCAAAAAAAAAAAAAAAAAAAACCTGTCTTAAATATCAATTAAGAATAAGAAAAGAAAAAATTTCATATTGTACTTTCATGTATTCCTTTATTTATGTATATATGAGTTGCTGACCTACATCATTTTCCTTCTCTTTGAAGCACTTCTTTTAATATTTCTTCCAGGACAGATCCGATTGACAATGAAATCCTTTCATTTTTGTTTGTTTGAGAAAATCTGTATTTATCCTTCGTTGGGTTTAGAATTCTTGGTGGGAGTTTTGTTTCTTCAACACTCTAAA
Source organism: Tamandua tetradactyla (assembly GCF_023851605.1). Lineage (NCBI taxonomy): Eukaryota > Metazoa > Chordata > Mammalia > Pilosa > Myrmecophagidae > Tamandua > Tamandua tetradactyla. The sequence goes on from NC_135327.1 coordinate 148,583,834, forward strand.
TATTTAATTGTACTCTCCTCTTGTTTGAATGACTTTCTGATAATAAGGTTGCTGTAATTCTTATCCTTGCTCTTCCATAAATAAGTTTTTTTTTTCTGGGGTGGTGGTGTCGGGGGTGTTCAGGCTGCTTTTGAGATTTTCTCTGTTTTGGACTTTCTGCACTTTAGAAATTATATACTGTGCATAATTTTAGAATTTTTGAATTTATCCTTCTTTGTGTTCTTTTAGCTTTCTAGATCTGATTTCGTTCCTGTTATTAATTTTGTATGGTTTCTAGCCATTATTACTTTAAATATTTCTTCTGTTCTCTTAGTTCTGGTATTCCTATTATGTTACACCATTTGACATTGACTGAGATTTCTGGGATGCTTGATTCTGTTTATTAGTATTAGGAGTAAGAGTAGTAGTAGTAGTAGTATTTTTGTCTCAGCATGTAAGTTTGTAACATATCTATTGATACATTTTCAAGCTCATTGGTTCTTTCCTCTGCTGTGTTTATTCTGTCAATGAGTCCATTAAAGTATTCTTTATTTCTCTTTCAGGATTTTTATATCTAGCATTTTCTTTTGAGTTTCTACATCCCTGCTTGCATTATCCATCTGTTCTTGCATGTTGTCTACTTTTTCAATTAGACTTTTTAACAGTTTAATCATAGTAATTTGAAATTCTCTGATAATTCCAACATCTGTGTCATATCTTAGTCTGATTCTAATGCTTACATTGTCTCTTCAGACTGTTTCTTATTGCTTTCTGGTATGCCTTGTAAATTTTTGTTGAAAGTTGGAAGTGCTTTACTGGGTAATAGGAACTGTAGTAAAAGACATTCACTGTAAGAATATATGTTAATTTAACTAGGAGTTGCCTTGTATTTTAAGTTTCCTATTGCTGTAATTGCCAGAGGTTTCAAATCACTTTCTTTGTTTATTTTTGCCCCTCTTGCCTTTTCAATTCCTTATACACTCCTCTTCAGAAAGAATCTACATCTTACAGCTCTTTCAGATGTAATCCATTGTTACTATACTAGGGGAAATCTTCTGTAATTTTAAGTCTCAGTCTTTTGGTGAGTTTGTGTCTCTGCTCTGTGACCTTCACAAGTGTTTTTCAAATGATATAGTTCTTCCTCACTCACTCAGTTACCCCTTAGTTAAGACTGGGAGCTAGAGAAGTCTGGAATGGAGATGAATAAAATAGATAATGGAAAAACAGTTGAGATAATCCATGAAACCCAAAGTTACTTCTTTGAAATGATCTCATAAAGCCTTCTCTTTAAGAGTATACCTTTGTTGTGAAGACTTCCATTGGTATATTCACAGTGATTTACTCTTCTCTTCCTCTGCCATAGTTAGGAGGGGCTCTTCCTTGAGCACTGGTAGAGTTCCTGGAATTAAGAAGATCTGGGATCTTCTTGAGACTAAAGACTCCAGTATTTGTTTGCTGTCATGGTACTCTGTACTCAGTGTGCTAGAATGGAAGTGTTGTGAACCCCAGAAAAGCCATGTCCTTTATTCCTGATTCAATATTGTAGGATGTAAACCCTTTGATTAAATTATCTCCACAGAGATGTGATGGTCCCAGTTGTGGGTATGGCCTTTAGATTGTCTGGAAGATGTGGTGTACCTTATTGTGGGTGTGGTCTTTTGGTTACATGGATATGTGACTCCACCCATTCACGATGGGTCTTTATTAGGTTACTGGAGTCCTTTAAAAGGGGAAACATTTTCAAGGAACTTCAGATGCAGACACCTGGCAAACAGTTGCTTCAGAACTGATGGAGACAGGGATGCTTGGAGTGCTGACAGAGAGAGCAGATGCTTATGAAAGGGCAGAGCCCAGCAGATGACAACATGTGCTGTCCCATGAAATGCTAAGCAAGCCAGAACCCAGAGTTAGGTCCTGAAGGAGCTAAGTGAAGACCCACAATTGCTTAGAGAGGAAACTACTAACTTTAGAAGTGGAAACAACAAACTGGGAGCAAAGACCAGCAGATGCTAGCCGCTTACCTTTTTTCAAATCAGCTTTCCTTGAGCCAAGGTATCTTTCTCTGGATGTTTTGGTTTGGACATATTGTGGCCTTATAACTATAAACTTGCAATTTATTAAGTTACCTTTGTAAGAAACATTCCATTTCTAGAATATTGCATTCCAGTAGCTTTAGTAATCTAATATACTCAGCCTCCAGCAATTTGTCAAAATTACTAATTAACTGTTCCTTCTAATTTATGTCTCCAGTACCTTCTGCTCCCAGTAAAAAGACTATGATTCTCTGCATTTGTGGGTGCCTCCAGGTTTTAGGATGTAGTTTGCCATGCAAACATTAGTATTTTGATCATCCAAGAAAGGTTTTCAGTCTTTTGAACTTTATCTTACTGTACATTTGAGATCGATGGCATCCAAACTCTTTTCATGTAGGAGTTCAAGATGGAAGTCCAGAGTTTATTTGTTTTCCTTGTTTATTTCTATCTGTATTTCAGACTGGGAAATATCAGTTATTCTCTTCCTGTTCACTATTCTTTCTTCTGCCCACCCCTGTCACCCCATTCTGTTGTTGGACCTGTCCATTGAGATTCTTATTTTGATGATTGTTGTTTTCAATTCTAAAATTCCATTTAGTTCTTCTTTTCATCTTGTATTTCCTTGTAGGAAATTTATATTTCTTTAGTGAGATTTTTTTTTCATTTGTTTCAAACGATATCATAATTGGTTATTGAAGCATTTACCTACTGACTACTTTAAAATATTCGTCAGAAAATTCTAAAATCCCCATCATCTCTGTGTTAACCTCGATTTTTTCTTTCCACTTATGATCTTCCTGGTTTTTGGCTGTTGAGTGATTTCTTTATTGAAACCTAAATATTCTTGGTATTATTGAGTTGTGGGATTTTTTTTGTATGCTGTATGACAGTGTCACATTTCATTCGTTTTCCATGTGAATATCACCTTATTGCAGCACCGTTTACTGAATTTTTGTTTGTTTTGCTTTTCACGTGTGTGTTTGTCTGTTTGTTTCTTTGGAAAGTGCATGGGCCAGGAATCGAACCCAGGTCTCCTGCACGGCAGGCAAGAATTCTGCCACTGAACTACCCTTGTGCCCCAGGTAATATTTTTTTTTTTAACTTTTTTATTGTATAGTATAACATATATACAAATCAAAGAAATAAAAAAGCAACAGTTTTCAAAGCACTCTTCAACAAATAGTTACAGGACACATCCCAGAGTTTGTCATGGGCTATCATATGATCCTCTCATATTTTTCCTTTCAGCTGCTCCAGAATATAGGAGCCTAGAGGGCTTAAATATTTTATCATCAAAATTGACTTTTTTCCTTTCTTTTTTTTTGTGAGAAAATATATATACAAAAAAGCTATAAATTTGAAAGCATAGCACCACAATTAGTTGTGGAACATATTTCAGACTTTGACATTGGTTATGGTTTCACAATTTTGGGTTTTTTACTTCTAGCTGCTCTAAAATACTGGAGACTGGAAGAGATATCAATTTAATGATTCAGCATTTATATTCATTTGTTAAGTCCTATCTTCTGTGTATAACTCCACCATTACCTTTGGTCTTTCCATACCTCTCTTTAGGGTTGTTTGGACCATGGCAGTTCTAAATTTTTGATATTGGAAGGGTCTGTCACTAATATGGGGTAGAGATATGGGACTGTCTGATGTACTGGAGAGGCTAGTCCCTCTAGGTTTCAGAACTTACCTGAATCAGGGACCCATCTAGATGTTGTACGTTTCTGGAAGGTTACTCTAGTGCATGGAACTCTTGTGGAATCTTATATATTGGCCTAGGTATTCTTTAGGATTGACTGGAATGGTCTGGTTTGGGGTTTGGCAGGTTATAATACATTGCAAGGTCCAAGTGAAGCTTGCATAAGAGCAACCTCCAGAGTAGCCTCTTGACTCTATTTGAACTCTCTCTGCCACCACAACTTTATTAGTTATACTTTTTTCCTCCTTTTTGTCAGGATTGAATTGTTAATTCCACGGTGCTAGGGCCAGATTCATCCCTGGGAGTCATCTCCCACGTTGCCAGGGAGACTCTCATACCTGGATGTCATGTCCCATATAGCAGGGAGGGCAATGATTTTACTTGCAAAGTTGGGCTTAGAGAGAGTGAAGCCACATCTGAGCAACAACAGAAATCCTCCAGAAGTAACTCTTAAGCATGCCTACAGGTAGTCTAAGCTTCTCCACTACCTACACAAGTTTCACAAGAGCAAGCCTCAGGATCAAGGGCATGGCCTATTGACTTGGGTGTCCCTAAAGTTTGACATAGTATCAGGGGATTCGCTGATGGTAAGGTTTAATAGTTCCATATTCTTTCTCCCATACCTCAAGGGATTTTGCCAATAGTTTTTTTTTTTGCATGGGCAGGCAGTGGAAATCGAACCCAGGTCTCGGGCATGACAGGCGAGAACTCTACCTTCTGAGCCACTGTGGCCTACCCAATACTTTTTTTTTTCTAAATTAATTTCTAAATAAAAAAAAAATAACAACAGACAAAAACATTCTTAACATATGACCATTCCATTCTACATATATAATCAGTAATTCACAACATCATCACATAGTTGTATATTCATCATCATGATCATTTATTAGAACATTTGCATCAATTCAGAAAAATATTCATACATACCATACCTCTTATCCCTCCCATTCAACGATCACTAACATTTCAATCTACTAAATTTATTTTAACATTTGTTCCCCCATTATTTATTTTTATGCCATATGTTTTACTCGTCTGTTGATAGATAAAAGAAACATCAGATACAAGGTTTTCACAATCACATAGTCACATTGTGAAAGCTATATCATCATACAATCATCTTTAAGAAACATGGCTACTGGAATGTAGCTCTACATTTTCAGGCAGTTCCTTCTAGTCTCTCCATTACATCTTTACTAACAAGGTGATATCTATTTAACACGTAAGAATAACCTCCAGGATAACATCTCAACTCTGTTTGGAATCTCTCAGCCATTGACACTTTATTTTGTCTCGTTTCACTCTTCCCCCTTTTGGTCGAGAAGGTTTTCTCAATCCCTTGATGCTGAATCCCAGCTCATTCTAGGATTTCTGTCCCACATTGCCAGGAAGGTCCACACCCCTGGGAGTCATGTACCACATAGACAGGGGAAGAGCGGTGAGTTTGTTTGTTGTGTTGGCTGGAGAGAGAGGCCACATCTGAGCAATAAAAGAGGCTCTCTTGGGGGGGACTCTTAGGCCTAATTTTAAGAAGGCTTGACCTATCTTTTGTGGACTTAAGTTTCATATGAACAAACCCCAAGATTGGGGACTCAGCCTATTGCTTTGGTTGTAATCACTGCTTGTGAGAAAATCAAGAATTCTCCACTTGGGAAAGTTGAATTTTCTCCCTTTCTCAGCATTCCTCCAAGGGAACTTTGCAAATACATTTTTATTCACTGTTCAAATCACTCTGGGATTTATTGGGTCATCATTCTGGACAAACCTACAAAATCTTATGCTGTACTCAAGGTTCTATGTACTTATGGTGTTCAGTTAAGCTGTCCACATAAGTTATATTAGGAACTGCAGAAGTGAAAATATAAATTTTGTACCAAATAAGCATTTTTTGCTTTAGTCTCACACATAAGTTAAAATTTTAAAATATTAATTACCATCTATTTTCAACACCCTGTAGTAATGACATTCCTTTGTTCTTCCTCATGCAAAAACATTTCTAAATTTGTACATTTAGTCACTATCATTATACACTTTAGGCATTCCTAGATTATACCATCTCAGTCTTTATCATCTGTCTTTCTTTCTAATTTCATTTGTGCCCCCAGCCCTCCTTTCTCTATCATTCTACATTCAGCTTCAGTGTTCTAACGTAATTGTATTTCAGTTAGGTAGTATTGTGCTATCCATTTCTGAGTTTTTACAATCAGTCCTATTGCACAATGTGTATCCCTTCAGCTCCAATTACCCAATATCTTACCCTGTTTCTATCCCCTGATGGTCTCTGTTACCAATGAAATTCTCCAAGTTAATTTAGTAATGTCAGTTCATCAGTGAGACCATACAGTATTAGTCCTATTGTTTCTGGCTAATCTCGCTCAGCGTGATCTCCTTAAGGTCCATCCATATTGTTCCATACTTCATAACTTTATTCTGTCTTACAGCTGCATAATATTCCATCATATGTATATACCACAGCTTGTTTAGCCACTTGTCTGTTGATGGATATTCTAGCTGTTTCTGTCTCTTTGCAGTTGTAAATAATGCTGCTATAAACATTGGAGTGCAAATGTCCGTTTTTGTCTTTGCCCTCATGTCCTCTGAGTAGATACCTAGCAATGATATTGCCAGGTCATATGGCAATTCTATACTTAGCTTCCTGAGTATCTGCAAAACTGCCTTCCACCGTGGTTGTACCATTTGACATTCCTACCAACAGTGGATAAGTGTGCCTCTTTCTCCATATCCTTTCCAGCACTGGTTGTTTTCTGTTTTATTGATAATGGCCATTCTGGAGGGTGTGAGATGATATCTCACTGTGGTTTTGATTTGCATTTCCCTAATAGCCAGGAAAGTTGAACATCTTTTCATGTGTCTTCTGGCCATTTGTATTTTCTCTTCTGAGGAGTGTCTGTTCAAGTCTTTTGCCCATTTTGTAATTGGATTGTCTGTCTTTTTGTTGTTGCATTGAACAATCTCTTTATATATTCTGGATACTAGACCTTTATTTGATATATCGTTTCCAAATATTGTCTCCCATTGTGTAGGCTGTCTTTTTACTTTCTTGATGAAGTTCTTTGATGCACAAAAGTGTTTAATTTTGAGGTGTTCCCATTTCTTTCTTTCTTTCTTCAATGCTTGTGCATTGGGTGTAAGGTCTAGGAAAACGCCTCCTATTATAAGTTTATATTTCCCTACATTTTCTTCTGTTTTATGGTCTTAGTTTTCATGTTTAGGTCTTTGATCCATTTTGAGTTAATTTTTCTATAGGGTTTGAGATTTGGATCCTCTTTCATTCTTTTGCATGTGGATATCCAGTTCTCTAGGTACCATTTGTTGACAAGACTGTTCTGTCCCAGGTGAGTTGGTTTGACTGCCTTATCAAAGATCAATTGTCCATAGATGAGAGGGTCTATATCTGAACACTCTATTAGATTCTATTGGTCAGTATATCTATCTTTATGCCAGTACCATGCTGGTTTGGCCACTGTAGCTTCATAATATGCCTTAAAGTCAGGTAGCATGAGACCACCAACTTCATTTTTCTTTCTCAGGATACTTTTAGCTATTTAGGGCACCCTACCCTTCCAGATAAATTTGGTTATTTATTTTTCTGTTTTTGAGAAGTAAGTTTTTGGGATTTTAATCAATATTGCATTGCATCTGTAAATCAATCTAGGTAGAATTGACATCTTAACTATATTTAGTCTTCCAAACCATGAACATGGTATCCCCTTCCATTTATTTAGGTCTTCTTTGATTTCTTTTAACAATTTCTTGTAGTTTTCTTTGTATGGGTCTTCTGTCTCTTTAGTTAAATTTATTCCTAAATATTGTATTCTTTTGGTTGCAATTGTAAATGGATTTTTTTTCTCATTTTCCCCCACAGATTTTTCATTACCAGTGTATAGAAACACTACAGATTTTTGAGTGTTGATCTTGTAACCAGCCACTTCACTGTACTCATTTATTAGCTCTAGTAGTTTTGTTGTGGATTTTTCAGGGTTTTAGACATATAGTATCATATAATCTGCAAACAGTGAGAGTTTTACTTCTTCCTTTCCAATTTTGATGCCTTGTATTTCTTTTTCTTGTCTAATTGCTCTGGCTAGAACTTCTAACACAATGTTGAATAACAGTGGTGATAGTGGACATCCTTGTCTTCTTCCTGATACTAGGGGAAAAGTTTTCAGTTTTTCCCCATTGTGGATGTTGTTAGCTGTGGGTTTTTCATATATTCCCTTTATCATGCTGAGGAAGTTCCCTTCAATTCCTATCCTTTGAAGTGTTTTCAACAGGAAAGGATGTTGAATTTTGTCAAATGCCTTTTCTACATCAATAGAGATGATTATGTAGTTTTTCTGCTTTGATTTGTTGATATGGTGTTTTACATTAATTGATTTTCTTATATTGAGCCATCCTTGCACATCTGGGATGAATCCTACTTGGTCATACTGTATAATTCTTTTAATGTGTTGCTGGATTTGATTTGTTAGAATTTTGTTGAGGATTTTTGTATCTATATTCATAAGAGAGATTGGTCTGTAGTTTTCTTTTTCTGTAATATCTTTGCCTGGCTTTGGTATGAGGGTGATGTTAGGTAGCTTTCCCTCCTCTTCAATTTTTTTGAAGAGTTTGAGCAGGATTGGCACTAATCCTTTCTGGAATGTTTGATAGAATACGCGTTTGAAGCCATCTGGTCCTGGACTTTTCTTTTTGGGGAGCTTCTTAATGACTGATTCAATTTTTTTGCTTCTGATTGGTTTTTTGAGGTCATCTGTTTCTTCTTGAGTCAATGTTTGTTGTTCATGCCTTTCTAGAGAGTCCATTTCATCTACATTGTCGAGTTTATTAGCATAAAGTTGTTCATAATATCCTCTTATTACTTCCTTTATTTCTGCGGGGTCAGTGGTTATGTCTCCTCTTATATTTCTGATTTTATTTATTTGCATCTTCTCTCTTCTTCTTTTTGTCAGCCTCACTAAGCCTCCATCAGTCTTACTGATTTTCTCATAGAACCAACTTCTGGTTTTGTTGATTTTCTCAACTTTTTCATGTTCTTAATTTCATTTATTTCTATTCTAAACTTCATTGTTTCTTTCCTTTTGCTTCCTTTGGGGTTAGTTTGCCTTCTTTTTCTAGTTCTTCCAAGTGGACAGTTAATTCCTTGATTTTTGCCCTTCTTTTTTGATGTAGGCATTTAGGGCAATAAATTTCCCTCATAACACTGCCTTTGCTACCTCCCATAAATTTTGATACATTGTGTTTTCATTTTCATTTGCCTCGAGATATTTATTGATATCTCTTGTAATTTCTCCCTTGACCCACTGGTTGTTTAAGAGTGTGTTGTTGAGCCTCCATATATTTGTGAATTTTCTGGCACTCTGCCTATTATTGATTTACAACTTCATTCCTTTATGATTTGAGAAAGTTCTTTGCATGATTTCAGTCTTTTAAAATTTATTGAAATTTGCTTTGTGACCCAGCATATGGTCTATCCTTGAGAATGATCCATGAGCACTTGAGAAGAAGGTGTATCCTGCTGGTGTGGGGTGTAATGTTCCATAAATGTCTGTTAAGTCTAGCTCATTTATTGTGTTATTCAAATTCTCTGTTTGTTTATTGATCCTCTGCCTAGATGTTCTGTCCATTGATGAGAGTGGGGAATTGAAGTCTCCAACTATTATGGTAGATGTGTCTATTTCTCTTTTCAGTGCTTGCCTCATGTATTTTGGAGCATTCTGGCTTGATACATAAATATTTATGATTGTTATGTCTTCTTGTTGAATTGTTCCTTTTATCAATACATAGTGTCCCTCTTTGTCTGTTTTAACTGTTTTATATTTGAAGTCTAATTTGTTGGATATAAATATAGCTCCTTCTGCTCTTTTGTGATTGTTATTTGCATGAAATATCTTTTCCCAACCTTTCACTTTCAACCTATGTTTATCCTTGGGCTTAAGATGTGTTTCCTGTAGACAGCATATAGATGGGTCCTGTTCTTTAATCCATTCTTCCAGTCTATGTCTTTGAATTGGGGAGTTTAATCCATTAACATTTTTAGTGTTATTACTGTACAGGTAGTACTTTCTTCTACAATTTTGTGTTTTGGATTTTATATGTCGTGTCTAATTTTTCTTCTTTTTACCTTCACTATTAGTCTTCATTTCTACACTCTTCTCCACACCTCTCTCTCCGACTTTTTGTATCTGCCTCTAGTGCACCCTTTAGTATTTCTTGCAGAGCTGGTTTCTTGGTCACAAATTCTCTCAGTGATTTTTTGTCTGCAAATATTTTAATTTATTCCTCATTTTTGAAGGACAGTTTTGCTAGATATAGAATTCTTGGTTGGCAGTTTTTCTCCTTTGATAATTTAAATGCATCATCTCACTGTCTTTTTGCCTCCATGGTTTCTGCTGAGAAATCTATGCATAGTCTTATTGGGCTTCCATTGTATGTGACAGATTGCTTTTCTCTTGCTGCTTTCAAAATTCTCTCTTTCTCTTTGACATCTGACATTCTGCTTAGTAAGTGTCTTGGAATACATCTATTTGGATCTATTCTCTTTGGGGTATGCTGCACTTCTTGGATCTGTAATTTTAAGTCTTTCATAAGAGTTGAGAATTTTCAGTGATAATTTCCTCCATTGGTTTTTCTCCTCTTTTTCTCTTTTCTTCTTCTAGGATATCCACAACATGTATATTCATGAACATCATGTTGTCATTCAATTTCTTGAGTCCCTGCTCATATTTTCCCATTCTTTTTCCTATATTTTCTTTTGCTTATCGGGTTTCAGATGTTTCATCCTCCAGTTCACTAATCCTATCTTCTGCTTCTTGAAATCTGACATTTTAGGTTTGATTGTTTTTTTCTCTCTTCTACTGTGCCTTTCATTCCCATACATTCTGTGATTTATTTTTTCAGGCTTCTGATTTTTTCTTTTTGTTCATTCCTTACCTTCTTTATATCCTCCCTCAATTCACTGATTTGATTTTTGTTGAGGTTTTCCATGTCTGTTTGAAATTCTGAAGTAATTGTTTCAACTCCTGTATCTCATTTGATTTGCTGGTTTGTTCCTTTGACTGGGCCATATCTTCAATTTTTCTAGTGTGATTCACTATTTTTTGCTGGTGTGCAGGCATTTAATTACTTTAATTAGTTTATTCTGGAGATTGTTTTCATTTGTTTTGCCTAGGATTTTCTTGTTGGTGACTTTGTTGTCTATTTGTTCTTTGACATTCAGTTCAGCTTATTCTGGACCACTAGCTTAGGTTTTGTTTAATAGAGCAGAATTTTTCAGTTCTTTTTTTTTCTTGTTTCTTGCCCTACCTGTATGGTGCTTTCCCCCCTCCCCACCCTTAGGAGGGTCTACTTAGATATTATAGACCCCAGCCAGATTTTCCCAGACCAAACTGGCCTCCTATCAGGAGGAAAAAGTCACCTGGGTCAGTTTTCCCTGATGGTGAGACCCAGCAGGTTGAAAGACTTTCACGTGAAGTCTCTGGACTCTGTGTTTTTCCTATTCTCCCCAATATGTGGCACTTTTCTTCCTGCAGGTCTCACCAGCATAAGGTGATGTGGTACCTTTAACTACAGCAGACTCTCCCTGCTGTGGGGCATGGTGGAAATAGAGGAGAGGTGTAGGCTGGCTTTAACTGCTTCAATTTTCATAACCCTGGGGTCTGAATTCCTTGAGAGAGGGAATCTACCTGAGCCGGACCCCACCCCTCTGCTGGGGAAGGCATAGGCTCTAGACAAGCTCTCAAACAAGCTTGTTTCTCCCTATGCCTAGGGCAGTTGCAGTCTGAGAAGCCCTGCAGCTGTATCCAAAGGCAATTAAGCTTGTTTAGAAGTGTAGAAACACAGCCACAAAAAAGAAAGAGAAAAATATTTCTCAGAGCAGGACCCCATTCCTTGGGTTTGCCAATCAAGAGCATAAGTTAGTATGTTGCTTTATGGACCTTCAGATCCTATATGCCTACACCTTTCCTTCAGGTCCCAGACCCTTTCAAGTATTATGTGCTGTCTGATCCCAAAAAACCTCTGTTTCTTTTTTTCTTTTTTCTTTTTCCATCAGCCCTGCACCCTCACCAGGGCAAAAATCAGCACCCTCTGCTTTGACAAGTTTCAACTGAGCTGGAGGCCTAGTTTTAGTAGTCAGAATTTGTGAATTAATTCCACAGTTGGGCTTAGTTGCACTCAGTCCCTGATGCTGGTAAACTCTCTTTTCTTTCCCCTCTGGGAAGCAGCCTGTGGAGGAGGGGCACCTGCCTCTGCAGCTTGGGGAACTCATGGTTCTGGGTAGGTTTGCGGCCGGTTCAGCTGGTCCAGACTAGGGTATACTGTGTGTCCTGTCACTGATGTGGCCCCAGCAGTTGTTCTGTACTGTTCCTGGCTTTTAGTAGCTGTTCTGGAGGACAAACTAAATCCCACACCTCACTAAGCCTCCATCTTGGCTCTCTCTCCCCCGCCCAATTCTTTTTGATTATCTGCTTAATATGCGCTACGATGCATATAGGCATTACAATAATCTATGTCGGATTAAAAGACCTCTTTCTTATTCTGGGATCCCTGTGTTTCAGTTGTTCAAATGAGCTGTATAGATAGGTTGAATTAGATTATGCGCTACAGAAAATTTCCGTTCCAGACCAAATAAACCTTTCTTCCTTAGGTCTTAAAGAGTATGTGTAGTTCTAAAATAAAGACATTGTCTTCCTTACCCCTTTGTTCTGAATTACTTTAACCCCAACCTTATCGATTTTGTTCTTATCTCTAAATTTCAGATTATATGTATGTATAAACAGCCTCTCAAAATCCAGAAATGATAATCACCACTCCAGAATCAATGGGTCTGATCTAAAACCATACAATCTAGGCTCCTGTTTTCTTACAAGCATTTTCTAAAGGTGACCATACCCCTGTTGTTCTTTTGTTTCTGGGTAATTTTGTCTCACCAAATGTCCCACATGTTCTTTCACATCATTGCATGCCTCTGACTTTGTTCCTTTTTGTAGCAGCACAACCTTCGCTCATAAGTGTATACCATCATTAGCCAATCTACTTCTCAGTCAGTGCATCCTTCAGTCACCTGTATTCATTGTTCAACATATATAGTGCCCACAGTCCATCAACATTCTCAATTTTAGATAATTTCATTGTTTCCAACAGAAAGAAAACCAGGAAACACACCCTCGCTGAAAAGGAAATCTACATCTCTTAACTCTTGCCCCTCCCCCCCATTATTTATCTCTGCTGTTGCTGTAGTAGTGATGATGTTTTCCTTTTGAACACAGCCATAGTATGCAATAGCAGCTTTCCTCCTGTACCCTGAACTTAAACAGACTTTATATATGAATCATATCACTTTGTAGACGAATTATAGTTCTTGAAAGAACTAATTCATATTTCTAGTGTTAATCAGTGGGACACATTGGGCTTGGAGTGAAAATGTTTGAATCTAGATGGGGTTTTATGTAGAAAAGGAGAGTGATATTTTGAGGACTCTTTCTTTTTTCCCCCATAGAACATGTCTCTTTCTCTTCTTTAGCAGCTAAGGTATTAAGGTGATCATTCAAATTTCATCAAAAGTCAAGTTGTTGTGGATTTGGGTTTCAGAGTGAATAAGAGCAAGCTCACATCTTAACATGATCAGCAACATCCTGCAAAACAGCAGTTTCAAAGGTTTAATCTCTTTGAACGTATGTTTTTGAACCTGGAGAAGTTGGACTCTGGTTTCACCACTGAATTCAGTAGCAGCACATACTCTAGTTTCAGGTACCATGAGAATGAACAAGACTACAAAGATTATTTCTCTTTTCTCCTCAGAAATTTTGAGTGTATAGATAAAATTTAGCTTAAGCAAATTATTGATGTTAGCTGATCAAGCCCCCTGCCCCCAGCATTGCTAATAGCTTGGCTGGCCTCTCCTTGGTCTGGCAAATTTGGGAGGAATTATCCTTCTCCTCCACTGACAAAAATTCAGACATTTTTTTTTTTTTTTTTTTGCTTCAAGGAATTGCGTTGGATTGCTGTTTAACTATGGAATGTTCCTCTGTATGGAAATCAATTTATCTAGGCTTCTTTGAGTCCATCACTCACTGAGAGTCTTAGGGGTATTATGTTTATTTTATTCTGATAATACCTGACATAATTACATGGAGGAAGGTCTTTTGTGTTAGCACCCTAATCATATCAGAATTCCCAATAGTTTAGGAATTTTTATATTTAACTTTGTTCACATAACTTGAATATGTCATTATTATGGCGAGTCTTATTTTTTGTAACAAAGTATTGTGGGAGAGGTAGAGTTTCATGTCAAACTTTAACAGAGATATATAGGTATTGGCATCATATTACGTGCTAGCCCATTTTTTAAAGTGTCTCTATATTAACCATTTAATGTTTATGAAAAAAGAAACCTTTGAGATAGAAACAATGTATTATCTGCTCTGAGGAAAGCAAGACAACCTAAGGCAGAATTGAATTCAAATCCTCCTTCCTCTGTCCCATTGCTCAGATAAACTCAAGTTACATTTATGACTTTGTAGATTAATCAAACAAAATAACATTGTATTAAGAGAGTTATCAAGACAGCATATTTAATATCATTTATGCTTGATAATACATTACTCCTGTGACAATAGAATTCCAAAGTTTAGAATTTTCATGATAGAAAGGATTTTAAATTTGTGCACCTAATCCTCTAATGAGGTTATAAAAGAAGCATCTAAGTTCCACAAAACTCAAGTGACTGTTCCAAATTTCCACTGATAAATGTGGATATACAAAGGAATTCAGTAGGTTAAGTGATACAGAATAAAGAAAGAAAATATTGCATGTACTAACCGAAGAGAAAATTTAGTAGTGCATAATAAACTTTTGCTTCTTGGATATAGTTAACTGTTATTTTAACTGGAAACATTCTAGGGAAAGATTGGATTACTCTGATATTTACTGGACCATAAATTTCCTTGAGAGAGGAAATAAATCTTACTCATCTCGACTCATGAAAGTGTCTAGAGTGAAGTAAGCTCCAACCAAATATAGGCTTCATTGTAAAGCATTAAATTGAATTGAACTGAGGAGCAATGGTCATACATCAGTAAAATTAATATTAAAATATATGTTTTCATTTAATTTAACTAGATACCTTCTCTGCCCTGAAAGTCAAATATGTATGAGTTTAGCATAAGAAATGGTTGGGGACCATGCTAAAAAATGCCCTTACCCAGATTGGTGACATCTGAAAGAAAGAAACTTGACACCTAATTCCCCTGGATGGATAGATGCTGACTGAATTCCAGAAACACGCAAGTCCAAGAATGGTTAGAAATTGTTTAGGAAAGATTTGACATGCATCCCTTGGAGTTTAGGTAGATACATGTTTTACTTTTCACTTATTGTGAAAAGTGCTATTATAATTGTATTTATTTTGCTGGTCATACCATCAGAATATATTCCCAGAAGTAAAATGTTATCTAAAAGTCACGCCTTTTAAAACTGTGCATGGAAGTTACAACAGCAGGCCTGACACTTATCCTGAAAAAGGCCAGCTTGCAAGGTTGGCCCTCGGCTGACATCTGGCAACATGGATTTCAGGAGGGCTCTCATTTTCCGGAATGCTAAGAGTAGTTACTGTTGCTTCAACTGCTTCTACAAACAATGTGACTTATGCTGAACAGCTGTTTTCCTTTTGGGACTGGAGGATTTTGGTATGTGCTAGGTTGTCAGTGTGACCAGCCCTGTATATAAACCCTGGGCTCTGAGTCTCTAATGAGTTTCCTTTCTAGGCAACAGTTTGTATGAGTTTTTGCAGCTCATTGGTGAGAAATTAAGTATGTGTGAATCCATTAGTAGCGGAACTTGGGAACTCTGCCCCTGGTTTCCTCCAGACTTCTCCCCCTGAGCCTTTTCCCTTTGCTGATTTTACTGTTTATGTTTCTGCATACTAAACCATAATCATGAGTACATTTATATGCTGTAAGAAAATTAAGCTTAGCTTTCACACAAAATGGCCCAGGAGAGGGCTGCAGAATAACTCAAAACTATGTTTTGCAAGCAGGGAAGAAGAGCGTTTCTGATGTAAGCGGAGAATTGGCGCCAAGCAAGTGGAAACAAGTTTAGATAAGTAATGGCCAGTGTCATTGAAAAAATAAAGCGTAATCAAAAGCTGGAACCTTCCACCGGAAATTTGAATTAGTTAGATCATCCAGATAAGCTGTAACCTCTGGAGTATCCAATCAGCGGAGAAAAGGGGAGGGTCTGTGAACTCGGCACAGGTTCTATAGTTGCGCCAGCCACAGTCTTGTGCTCCAATGGGCGCCCGTTCTTGCAAGATCGTGAATAAAATCTTCTCCACAATCGGGTGAGCGTTTATTCACTTTCAAGTACAGCGTTTTTTTCTAACATACGCTTAGTCCTATGAGTCCTCCTAATGAATTATTGTACCTGGGGATGGTTTTGGGAACTCCCAAGACAAGTGCCAATTTCCAATTTCTTATTGATGTTATGAAACGTCATTTAGTTTAAAATGTCTATGTGAGACGTGATATTTCATTGTTGATTTACTTCTCATATCTGTGATTTATAGCGAAATTTAATGATTAATGGAATTTAACGCTCATATTTTAATGATTTGTGTGCTTATTTTATTTTTGAATTACCTCTTCATTTTGTTTTCGTGGATAGTTATCACAAACAGTACTTACTGAATTATTCAGTTTCCACACCCTTGAAATGCCAGCATTGCCACATATTAAACAACAAAGATATTTGAGATTTATTTCATAACTAAAAATTCATTTTCATTGGTTTATTGGTGTCGTGCCAGTAACACCCTATTTAAATGATTACATTTTATATCATACATTAATAGCTAATAGGCAGGCATTAAGATTTTCTCAAGAATTTCAGTGTCTCCTTGATTTCTTACATTATATTCAGTTATTAATGATGAAATGTAACTTAAAGTTCATTTTATGGGATTCTGTAGGCTGGAACTACTGCTTTTGCATAGTACTGATAAGGAGATTAAAGGGTTCAGCATAATAATTAAAACCATAGGCCCATGAGACTGTTATCACTAACAACATTGCATATGAATAGTCATTTTGTATAGAAGTTGAAGCATATGTTTCCTGTGTATTAAGAAGACTTATTATCTGATGCATTTGAAATTGATAATAATTTTAAAATACTGGGTAAAGTTGGGAATTATATTTTATATATCTTAAAGAATATAAATGTACATTTATTATAAGTGGTGTAATGCATATGCAAGGTTTGATGGTTAGGTTGAAATGCCAGCTTGGCCAGGTGATGGTGCCCAGTTGTCTGGTCAGTCAAGTACTGGGCTAACCAGTACTGTAAGGATATTTTGTAGCTCATTGATAACCAACCTCTTTCAATCCTACCTCATTCAACAGCATTTCCTTTTAGCAATTCTTTTATTGAGGTTCCCAAGGTAAATCATAGCATGGATTTAATTAAGGAAAAAATCTCCCTTTTTACATTCATGGTTAAGGTAATATACAATTATAGAATACAATTATTATGTTATATTTAGTAAAAAAAAATATGACAATCTTGTTTGAGTACAAATACAACTGACTTTAGGGAAGTGTTGGTGAGAGCAGAATTGTGCTGGAGAACTGGTCATGGACCTGTGCCAGTAACTTTTGTGGAGGGAAAGGGAACTGGCAGTCTAGATACTTGATTAAATGGAAGAAGATTTAAAAATTTATATGTGAGCAAAAGACATAGGCCTTACAAAAATGAGTTGCTAAAATAATCAGGATTGAGTGTGAACTATTGTCAGAACACTTAGCAAAAAATAGGGACGATAGAGAGTTGAGGGAGAAAGATTAATTGAATATATGGGTAAGAATAAAAGAATGTAAAAATAAAAATAAAGACAAAAATATTATAAATGCAACAAATATATATTGAACACAAAGTATATTTTGGCAGTAAGTGATAAGAGAGATGATATACAGAATAAGAGGGTCAAGGCCTTTGCCTTCATGGATCATATGGGGGATAGAATAAAACTGGTAGTCAGGACTGGATAAAAATAATAAATTTTAAAATATGCATTCTATTACAGGAAGACACAGGCTATGTAAAGAGCACAATACTCAGTGCATTGACTTAAAATGAAAAGTGATTAAATATTTTAGCATTTTTTTTCATATGCAGTGTGGTGGGGTCACATTTCATTCTTTTTCCCTGTGACTGTCCTGTTATTGCAGCACCATTTGTTGATTTTTTTTTTTTTGGCAGGGTGAGTGAGGGGAGTGCATGGGCTGGGAGTCCAGCCCGGGTCTCCTGCATGGCAGATGAGAGTTCTACCACTGAATTACCCTCGTGCCCCCTTGTTTTAGCATTTGTTTAAACAATTCATGTTCTCTTATTTTTACTGAAAATGAAACACTTAGTCTAGTTTGAGTTTATCAATCATGTTCAGCAATCATCAATTTGGTAAACATTTCAGATGTTTAGAGAGACGATGATGTCTTAATCTATTATATCTCTGTGTCATTAATTTTAACCTTCATTAATTTCCAATTTTCAGGTTTCAAATGCTTTTATGAAATTACTCTAACATCTTCAGATTTTACGTTGCTTTCTGGCACTAAAATACCGCATGAATCAAAACCGTTTAATAATTTATTTCTTAACAAAGACCATATTACTCTAGGCTTCATAAAATATATCAATGCATACTAATATATTTAAATTGATCATTTCTGTTTTACCTTTAATTTGTTCAAAAGCAGTTTTAAATATAGTGATAGCTTACTTGAGGTTCATAAAAACACACAACTATTCATACACATATTTACTAGGGGGATAAAAATAATAATAATTTTTCATTAGACAGCTTAAATTTTTTAACTTTAACATAGAATAAAGTTTCAGTGTATAACAGGAAGTTTTTTACATTTCTGATCCACTGGTGTTGTAAAACAAATGCCTGATAAATGCCTGTATAATGAAATTGCATAATTCATTTATTGATTGCTCAATATCAGGGAAATGATGTTTATATTTTTAAAAGATCTTGTAAAATTAGCACTAATAAAACTCACTTGCTAGTTCACTGGTGTTTCTTTTGAAGATCTTCAGTTTTAATTTTTTGACTTTATAAACATAGCAGTTAGCCAGTGATCTCCTTAATATGACTTTCCAAACATTTGCATTATTTATTATGAGCATTCTTTCCTCATGAAAAATAACCCTAATGGTTAAAGTCTGTAGACTGGAAAAATGAAAAATTCATCAGCATTTATTTAGTATATTAAATGAGCTTGAACTGAACTTTGAAGTCCCTTATATAAAATGATTTTGAAGAAGAGTTAATTATGCATCTGAATGCATACAGGAGTCGTTACAGTGTATTATTAACCTCATTGCTTAACAGCCAAATCATACTTCTTGAAAAAGACTGCAGAAAACTCAAAATTGGTATGCTAATAAAAACAAACTTCCTGTAGTAGGAGACTCCATTTTATTTACTTCTTGTTTTTATTAATGTGTTTTTGTTCCTTGATTAAAACATCTAAACAAATTACACAATATTTTATTATATTACTTAATAATGATATTCAAAGAGTACAGATTACAGAAGATAAGCACTAGAAGTCTCCTTAATGCTACCTTTTAATCTGACACCTCTTTCGAAGATACCCTTTTAGCAGTTTGTAATATGCTTCAAGACTTTTTCTGCCCTGTGGGAACTTTCCCTTGGTTCACGAATTTTGGTTAATGTGCACAGCTAAGACCAATTGTTTCTCAGTACCTTGTTTACATTCTACAATGAGTCAAAAAGGAGACATCCACATTTGGGCTAAATATTTCCCTTCAAGGTTTACAGATTAAACCCGTAGGCATGGAAAGTTAAAATGATTCACCTAAGACAATGCTTTAAATATTAGATTCAAACCCAGATATTTGACTCCAGACCACCATATTATGCTTTGTCCATGGGAGGCATGGCAAATATTTTGTTTTCTTTTAATGGACTCATTTGACAATCTAACTTGGTGGTGTGTCTTTATCTGTGTATATGTATATATATATATATATATATATAATTTTTAATTTCCCCACAACAGTCCATTGTTCTGAAGTAGCATCGTTTATTTAGTAATTCCTTTATTGATTGGCTTTGAGATTGTTTCTAGTGTTTTGTTGCAGTGAATATCCTTGCACACACTTGTCTGCATCCCTATGCAAGTATTTCTGCCTAAGAAATTCTGAGAACTGCTACTTCAGAAGTTATAAATAGATTAAATTTCAGTAGAATCTGACAGATTGACCTCTAGGATACGTGTGTCAAATTGTATCTCCTGTAATAATAGATGAAAATACGTTTCCTTATCCTCAGCAATATTGTTCATCATAATTTACTTTTTTGTCTAATCTGATCAGTTAAAATTTTCATATTATGTTTGAAATTGGTATTCGCCAGCTTAATTGTATATTAAGTATAGATATTAAGGATATTTTTATTTTGATAGTTTGTGTTTATTCTTCTGTATATTGTTCTTCATAATTGAAACATTTTCCATTAGTAGTTTGAGTTTTGTCCTTGTTTCTTAATAGGAATTTCTTACATATTAAGTATATTGACCCTCTATCTAGCTGTGCCATTTATGACATTTTTTATGATGCTTTGGGTTATATAGATGCTTTAAATTTTATGTAGCTCTATTCAATGATAGTTTTCATAGAAACTGTGTATAAAATTAATGTGTTATTTGGAGAATGTCTGCATTCTTAACAGCATTTTATTTAAAGGGAGGCCATTGCTGCCTAATAGTAGCAGCATTTTTGTAAGGATGCAAAACTTCCTTAAATTCAAGCTTAAAGAAGCTGAAGAAGCCCTCTTAGCATTCAAATGATGGGCAGCATGGGAAGAGCTCCACAAAATAAAGTCAACAGATTCCTAAAAGTGAGCTCTGGGATGGAAGAATTAACGTGTAAGGGAGCAGAGCAGACAAGTAGTAAAAAATGTTCATCTTTTGAGACTGGTCAAGTATCTATTTGAATTTGTTCATAGGGCAGCTGAGGCATAAACAGGAAAACCAGCACGTTAACACATTGACTCCTGTGGGACAGTGCGATGGTTGGTGACTGGAAGGATTCTCACCTGCCATGCTGGAGACCTGGGTTCGATTCCGTTGCCTGCCCATGCAAAAAAACAACAACAACAAACCCATATTCTTCATGCAGAGTGCTGGGGGATTAAGTGCACATATACCTTTGATAATATAACTCTGTGTTAAATACTATAATTTGTATGTTTTGTTATTGTGTAGGAGAAGTCTCCACTCACTATTCTCTTGAAAATTTACTTCGCTAGTATTGCACATTTCACTTCCAGAGACATTTAAGACTATTTGACAAGTTTCATTGAAGTCCAGTACAGATTTATAGAGTAATTGAAAGAAAAATGACATTTTTGCAATAGTGAGTTCTCCTTTACAGGAATATATTCTCTCTTAGTACATTAAGGTTTCTTTGATGTCTTTCAGGAAAGTTCTATTGTCTTTTCATTTAGATATGGCAGGGTTTTTTTTTTCTACGTTAGTTCTAGAGTGATTTGCGTGGGTGTACATGCATGGCTATTATTTACAATTAGTTCCATTACATTTTTTAATAAAAATGGTAGATAGATAGGAAATTATTTAGAGATTCTGATTTTTATTTAATTTGGCCACCTAGTTAGCAATACTATTAGTTCTAAAATATGAAAGATGAACTCTCTTGCATTTTTACTGTAGATAATTACTGCATTTGAAAATAATTGTTATTTTTAATTATTCACACCAATATTTGTATCTCAGCTAATCAAGTTGCCTTCTGATACTAGGTTGGCAATTAAAAAATTTTATGCAGTGTTGAATTGTAATTGTTAATGTATTGTATTACAGTAACACAGTTCCCCTGTTTTTTCTATTTTTCATATTTGACTCACTCACGTGGCTGGCAAGTTGATGCTGGTAGTCGGTAAGAGGTTTTGGACCTTTTCCACATTGGCTTCTCCACAGGCAGCTTGAATGTCCTCATGACACAGTGGCCGCTCACCCCTAGATCGAGTGATCCAAGAGAGCAAGGCCGGTCCCATGATGTCCTTTATGCTGTAGCCCTAAAAGTCAGGCACTGTCAATTCTGATACATTTTGTTCCTTAGAAACAAATTACTGTGTCTGCTTTGCTACCACCTATTCAACAGGAGGGAAACTAAGGCGCATCTTTGGAAGGGGAGATTATCACAGAATATGTGGACATTTTGTAGAACCAGAATGATATATCTCTACATAAAATATCTTTTTGCATATTAATTTTTATAGATGGTATCATAGCCCTTATAGACTTCTGTCAATTTATTTAACCTTCTGTGATTTATCTATATTGATATATCTATAGTGCTATAAATAATTCCAGGTTTTTTCATTTCAATTTCTATATAAACTTTTATATAACATTAATTTTTATGAATATATCTTAATATTCATTATCCAATTGATGAAATGTAGTTCAAAAATTTTTTTTGCTTATTATCAATGGTGCTATAAATACTCATATATGTGTCCTTGTGCATCTCTGTGAGAGTTTTGATAGACTGCATATCTAGGAGAGGTATTGCTGAGTAATTGTTACATAGTTTTATCTTTGTAGACAAAGTTCTCTCTACATGTAGCATATTAGAGGTGTCTTTGCTTTATATTCTGACCATGTTTGATATACCTTGTTCTTTAATTCTGTTTGTTGATCTGAGAGTGAAAAGTTTGCCCATTATAGTGTTCTTCTGAGCATCTCTGATTACTGATGAGGCTGGTTATGACTTGAGTTAATTTGCTAGTGTAGATTTTCCCTTCCGTGAATAGACTCTTTTTCTTTTGCCTATTTTTCTATTGGGTTGTTTCTTTCTCTTATTTGTTTGAGGAAATGATTTTTAAGTTTTTGAAATGCAAACCCTTTCCTGCATGGAATATCAAAAAAGTAAACACCATAAAGGACAGAGTGCTGCGATACTTGTTAAATGAAAGGAGCATGACGCACAGCATTCTCCATGGTCCCGGATTCAGAAGTGAGTCAAATGCTAAGTGTTGTTCTTCAGCCATTGGTGATCATGTAGTATATTCATCCTTTAAAGATGAAATTCTGTCTACATTTGGAATAGCTGTGTGCCACTAAATAAAAATGAAATGTCCTGAATTAAGGACAGCAGAGGGAGTAGACTGAGTTAGGGGTTCCAGCCCTCCTAGAAAAAGAGGTACTCTTGGAGCTGGCTGTCAGACTCCTGAGTTTTGTGCTTATGAATCAAAAAATGACTTATAAAATAAAAGATCCAAAGACCTATTTTCAGATGTTAAGTTACCAGCATCAGTATTTCTTGTCTTTGTGGATGAGGAAAGGAGAGGTGACCTGTAGTTCAATAGTGCTTGTCAGTTATTACATACTGTAGTATCTTTGAAAAATACTTGCTACTACTCTCTCCTGCCGTGTCCTCTTTTTCCTCCCCGGTTTGACACGGTTCCCTGCAAGGAAGGGTGGTAGGCAAGGCCTTCAACGCCCCAAAAGAGGACGAGGCATAAAATGGTGTAATAGAAAAATACTGGGATTAACGACACTAATTGTGTGTTTCTTGTTGCTGGTTGTGCTCCAAGCATTATATCAAAACGAATCAGAAAACAAAAGAATTGGAAAAAATGATACAAATTGTACAAATTGCAAAACCTTGTTAATGACTGTTTGGGAAAAATTAGGTTGGGACGCCCCCATTAAGCAAGTCATGCTGCAGATGCAGCAGGCAGAAGTGCTTTTAGAACAAGTCACAGAAAAGTACCCCATAGAAAGTAAACACTTACAATTAAAAAACCCTGCATTGAGCCATCCTAGAAATTTACTCCCCACCACGGCACCGGTCCATTGCTATAAAACAATAAAAAATCTAAGTAAACAATGTAACCTTTTAATCAAAACAAGCTAACCTTTAACCAGATTAAAATAGGTCTTGATATATTGCCTCACCTGTAGAATAATAGGAAAAGAAAGTCTAAACTCAGAAAACTGCAAACACAATGTCTGCGGTTTAAGCCAATATCTTGCTGCTATTAAAATCTTGTGTAAATGTTCCTAAGAAAATCAGAATGTGTACTTTCGCTTTGCTTCCCTGAACCTGTAACTTTACCTAAAACGTAAGCCATGACACAACCATGATTCTGTGATACCTGTTTCCCTGCCAAGAATAAGGGTATAAAATCAGTTAAGCAAAAATAAATCTAAGCAACTCTTCTCAGAAGAAAATTCTCTAAGCTGTCTCTTGGTGTTCTTCTCGCGCCGACGACCCTCCACACCTTCAAGCCCGTTCCCTCTGCTGCGGCTGGACCGCGGCACTCTCCCACTCTGATTTTCTTGCACTAAAGCAACTCTTGAATTTTTCTGCCTTTTGATTTCAGGTTCTTCTGTTGCAGAACATCCTCTTAGAAGATATTCAGAATTCAGAATATCTCAGGTGTTAATGCAACAAAGGTAAGTGTGCCCAAGCCTACCTCTTATCACTCACTGGTCTTCCACTTCTCTTGACACCATATATCAATGAGCCAATAAAGTTCCTATAATGGGACACTGTTGCAAATCCAATCAACACTACCAATAACTCTTGGAGATAGTAGCAACCCCTAAAACACCTCAATTCTGACCAAAAACTACCAGAACAATTAGCTGTACTCTCTGTTCCTACTTGCTAGCAGCCTTGTCAGGGCTAGTGAAGATTGCCCATTTGGTGAGCAGTGCCAGGACACAGTGGCGTGGAGGTAGCCCAGGACGGGACAGGGATCAGAGCTCAGCAAGGGCCAGATGCAGAACATCCCAGGCTGTGCCTGCAGCCACAGCTCCTCCTGTTAGCCTGGGGTCCAGGGGCCTCCACTATACCTGCCCTTTGCCTGCAATACACAGCTAACCTCTCTCCCTCTGGCAATCAGTGCAGAGTATGTGAAGAATCTGGGACATGTATATTCATGAGAGAAACTGGCCTGTGATTTTTTTACTTTCTTGTAATTTACTTCTAATATTTTGCATGCTGGCCTCATAAAATAAGTCAGGAAATATCTTTTCTCCCTTTTTATTCTGTTCTCTGTGAGAGTTTGTATACATTTGTTGTTCCTTAAATGTTTGGAAAAATTTACATATGAAACCAGATGTGCTTGAGGTGTTTTTAATAGGAAGCTTTATATTTGGAGCGATAGTAAACACTTCTAATTTTGTTTCTTTTTATGACAATTTTAGTAGCATGTGCTTTTTTCCTAATAATTTATCAAATTCATCTATATTTTTTAAAAATTGGCATAAAGTTTGTTTTTATATCTTTTTCTAAAGTTTTAACAGGAACTTTATGCAGGTTATGCAGGTTATACAGCATAACTCATCTTTTTATTCCTCATATTGCAAAGCTTTTGTCATTACTTTATTTTTCTTCATTAGTCTTACCATGTTTTCATATAAAATTTATTAGTCTTTTTATAGAATATCTTTTACTTTTTAGTGTCTGTTTTTTTATTTCATTAATTTAAAATTCACTAGATTTGAGTTTATTTTAAATAATTCCTATCTTTCACATCTTTTGAGATTATACTTCTGATTTTTTCTATCATGTTGAAATAAATACTTAATTTTTGCTTTGTCTTATATATATGGTATATATATATATTAATTACATATATTGGGGAAATAATGGGTAATGTATATAGCCTGGCTGTATACATTTCTTCGTAGCATGGTTTTATAACAATTTACTATGCTATTTTTATTATTATTCAAATAAAATATTTTCCAATTCATATAATTCATGGTTTTAACCCATTAGTTTAGATGAATATGTCTTTATTTCTAAACATTTTGAAGATTATCTAATTACCTTTATTCCTCCTAGCTTGATTGCACTATGATTAGAGAATAAATTCTGTATGATTCAGTCCTTGGAAATTTTTTGGATATGCTTTACAGTTCAGAATTTGATAAATATACTAATTGAAAATAGTATATTTGCAGTATTTTTTGGTTGAAGTATTTTAAATATGTCATTTATGTCTGTTTTATAATTGTATTATTGATATTTTCCCTATATATTGTATCAGTTACAAAGAGCAATCTGTTAAAATACCTCATCATTCTTTTCAGATTGGTCTATTGCTTCTTTTCTTTTTTTTGGCTTTTAAAAAGGGGAATTTATTAAGTTGCAAATTTACAGTTTGAAGGCTGTGAAATCATCCAATTAAAGCAAGTCTGTAGAAATGACCAATCTAAGGCCTCCAGGGAAAGATACCTGTGTTCAAGAAGGCCAAGACATTCAGCGTTTCTCTATTAGACAGCTTTCTCTCCCAGCTTCTTGTTTCATGAAGCCCCCCTGGGGGCATTTTCCTTACTCATCTCCAAAGGTCACTGGCTGGTGGATTCTGTAGTTCTAATGTCTCTGCTTCTCTCATCATTTTCGTGACTCTGCTCCGTTGCTCTCCCATAGTTCTCAAGCTTTCACCAAAATGCATTCTTTTAAAGGATTTCAGTAAAATAATCAAGATCCACCTGAAATGGGTGGAATCACATCTCCCTCTATTCAAAAGTTAATACCCACAGTTGGGTGAGTCACATCTCCATGGAAAAAACCTAATCAAGCTTCCAACCTATAGTACTGAATAGGGATTAGAAGAAAAGATTGCCCCCACAAGGTTGATTAGGATTAAAACATGACTTTTCTAGGGTACATAAATCCTTTCAAACCAGCACACCTGGTTATAGTAAGAGTTGATGTTTCTTTAATTGTTAATCTGTATGTTAAGCATTTAATGCCTGTTTGTTAGCTGGTGTGTTTATTCTAGTTTTTTTTTTTAAACTTTTTTATTGTATAGTACAATGTATGTACAAAGCAAAGAAATAAAAAAAAACAATAGCTCCCAAAGCGCCCCTCAATAAATAGTTAGGAGACAGATCCCAGGGTTTGTCATGGGCTACCATACGATCCTCTCAGATTTTTCCTTCTGGCTGCTCCAGAATATGGGAGGTTAGAAGGCATAAATATATTTTTATCACCATAATCGACTTTTTCATGTGTGAAAAACAACAATTATACAAAAAAGCAATAAGTTTCAAAGCACAGCACAACAATTAGCTATAGAACAGATTTCAGAGTTTGACATGGGTTACAGTTCCACAATTTTAGGTTTTTACTTCTAGCTGCTCTAAGATACTGAAGACTAAAAGAGATATCAGTTTAATGATTCAGCAATCATATTCATTTTTTAAATCCTATCTTCTCTGTATAACTCCACCATCACCTTTGATCTTTCTATCTCTCTCTTTAGGGGGGTTTGGACTAGGACCATTCTAACTTTTTCATGTTGGAAGGGTCTGTAACTAATATGGGGTAGGGAGATGGAACTATCTGATGTTCTGGAGAGGCTGGGCCCTGTAGATTTCAGGACTTATCTCTATTGCTTCTTTTAGTTTGCCACTTTATATTTTGCATATATTAGGTTTAAAATATTTAGAATTGCAATAGCTTCCTGGTGGAAATGTTTACCCCAAATGATTACGATATATATCCTTTACTTTCCAAAATCTAATACAGATTTATTATTTCTTGTACACTGTGTAAGGAAATTAAAGTACCTTAACTGTGTTTGTTGGCATTCACCATAATTGCTACCATTGCATGTATTTTAATCCTGTTTTTTAAAACAAATTCAAAAGACATTACTTTTTGTTCTATATTGACGTTTTAAATTTATATTTAGCCTTTTAGTGTGATTTGACGGGTGATAAATTCTCTTAGTTTACATTTGTTTTTATTTATATTTAACTAGCATTTATTTGTTTTAAGTTTTTTTTTTTTTTTGCATGGACAGGCACCAGGAATCAAACCCGAGTTTAGTTAGTTTTTAATCATTTGATTAGCTAGTTGATTTTGTTTTAAAAATGATATTTTTACTGGAAAAAATAATTCTTATCTGAAGGGTGATGTCAAGAAGATAGTGGATTAAGATATCCCTGGTGAATCGTCCTCCTTAGAAACAGTAAAAAATGGGCAGATTCTATAAGAGTGAACCTTCTCAGAACTCTGGAAAACAATCAAGGATAGATAACAATCAGGAAAAAGAAAGCCTAAAATGGTAGGAAAGCTGCAAGACAGGCTTATTTGCTCAGGTCTTACCCATCCCTCCTGTCAGTCTGTGAGACTCATGACAGCTTGGGAGCTTGATGATCCAAACACATGCAAGTGTCTGTCACTGGTGTCTGATTATTAGCTTACCTCAGTGAACAAATCGCGTCTGTGTACATCGGCCCCAACCCATTCTTGAGAAGACTGATTTAGTGCATGTGTGTGGACCACCAGTGTCCAGAATTTATCAGCTTTGGAGAAGCAGAGTGGAAAGGTAGAGTGGACTGCCAGAGTGGGATCTAACTGATTTCAGCTTCCTTAGGGGGTCTGATGGAGACAAAGAGCACAGCCAGGACCCCAGGAGAAGAATTTGGAAAACTTTTATGGAAGGGAAACAGCACACTGGGGAATTCTTGAATACTATTACACATGCCCAGAGCAAGACACCTGCTCTGAGAAGAACCTATTCACCACAAGCTCAACTATAGGCTCCATATAAACTGGGCTAAATTTGAAGAAGTGTCTCGACATAGAGCCAATCTATACTAAAACCTTGAGGGGAAATGAGAATATACTTCCAGAGTTAGCCCACCAAAACATTCAGATGTCCAGGTGTCAACAAATGTCAACAGAAGATCACAGTACGTACAAAGAAACAGGAAGAGATGGCCCATCCTAAGAAACAAAATAAAATAACAGATGAAACTCCACTATTGGAAGAATTAATCAAATAATTTAAGGCAGTTCTCCTAAATAATTCCAGTGAGCTGAAGGAATGCATTGGCAAAGAATTAAAGGAAATCAGGAAGATGATGTAGGTAAAAAACCAGGAACTTGAAATTTGAAAAATGAACCAAACAGAAATTTGTGAAATTAAAAATACAATAATGGAGGGCATGGGGGGTGGTTCAAGGGTAGTTCAGTGGTAGAATTCTCACCTGCCATGCAGGAGACTTGGGTTCAATTCCTGGCCCATGCACTTCCCCCAAAAACAAAGAAACAAACAAAAATAACCAAACAATAATTCAACAAATGGTGCTGCAATAAAGGGATGCTCACATGGAAAAATAATGAAATGTGACCCCTGCCATACAGTATACAAAAAAAAGAAGTATAACAAAAATTACAGTATACTAGGTGGGTTCAACAGAAGATTTGAACAGGCAGAAGAAAGAATCTGTTAATTTGAACCTAGGGTAGTTGAAGCAACAAGAGAAAAGCAATGCATCACACGTAAGAGATCCTCAATAAGATTAAATGCTCATCTCATGAGAAACTTTGGAGGTGAGAAGGCAATGGGACAACATATTTACTATATCTATGTCTGTCAGAATGAAGATGGACCTCTGTCTCACACCCTATCAAAGTGGATCAAAGACCTAAATATAAGAGCCAGAACAATAAAACTTCTAGAAGAAAATGTGGGGAGGTATCTTCAAGATCTTTTATTAGGCAATGGTTTATTAGACCTTCCTTACTTAGATGGAAAGCATAGTAATGAAAGAAATAAAATATTTATATTTAAATATACAATATTATATTTAAATAATAAATGGAACCTTCTCAAAATTGGATACTGTTTACTTAAAAGGATTTTATCAAGAGGGTGAAAAGGCAGCCTACTCAATGGGACAAAATATTTGGGAGCCACATCTCTGATAAGGGTTTGCTATCCAGAATAAAGAATTCTTACAACTCGATAATATACAGATATATAGGACTGGATTTTCAAGACCAGATGGCCCTACTGTTGCCCAATTAAAAAGTGGGCAAAATATGTGAACAGATATTTTTCCAAAGAAGAAATGCAAATGGCTAACAAGCACATTAAAAAATATGCTCAATTTCCCTAGGTATTAGGGAAATGTAAATGAAGCCATAATGTGATATCATCTCACACCAACTAGAATAGCCATTATTAAACCAAAACTACAAGTGTTGAAGAGGATGCGGAGAAATAGGAACATTTATGCACTACTGGTAAAGTGGTACTTGCTGGGGAAGACAGTTTGGTATTTCCTTAGGAAGCTAAATATAGAACTACCTTATTATCTAGCAATCACGGTACTAGGTACATACCCAAAAGGACTGAAAGCTGGGACATAAACAGCCATTTGCTCATTGATGTTCATGGAAGTATCATTCACAATTGCCAAAAATTCATATTCAAGTATCCATCAGTTGTTGAGTGGACATATATATACAATATAAAACTAAATATAATGAGCAAAATCATGGAGTTAATATCTATAATATAGGCTTCCAGAAGATAGAAAGAGGATAGAGAATGGGGAACTGGTATTTAGTTTGTGCAAAATTTTCAATAAGGTTGATTGTAAATGTTGGAAATGGATATACATGATGGTAATACATCATTGAGTGTGTAAATAACTGGGTATATGATTGCGGTTGAAAGGGAAAGTTTAGGGTTGTTGTATGTCAGTAGAAGGAAAGCTAGAGGATGATCCCAGTTGTGGATGATGGAAGTGATTAATAGTACAAATACAAGAATGTTCTTTCATGAATTAGAATAAGTTTATCACAACTGCTGATTGTTAATAATAGGGTGGTATATAGGAGAAAATGCACCTAATGCAAATTATGGACTTCAGTTAACACTAATATCTCAGTGTTCTTCCATCAATTGAAACAGTGAATCTAAGCATCATTCATAGAGGAGTATATGGAGGGTGTTTTTTTTTTCTTTTTGGACTGTGTAAATACTCTAAAATTGATTGTGGCAAAGGAAACTCAGCTATGTGATTATATTGAGAGCCATTGATTACATTCTTTGGATGGGCAGTATGATGTATGAATAAAACTATGTTTAAAAAAAGAAGGAATAGACCATCTCAATAGATCAGTAACAACTAAAGAGACTGAATCAGTAAACAAACCTGCCAACAAAGAAAAGTTCAGGACCAAACGGCCTTACTGTTGAATTTTACCAAACATTCTAAGAAGAATTAACACCAATTCTTCTCAAACTCTTCTGAAAAATTCAAAGAGGAGGATCGCTTCCTAATACATTGTATAATGCCATCATTACCCTAATACCAAAGTCAAATAAAGACATTCATTTATGGATTAATTTTCCTTATATGTGTAAATGCAACAGTCCACAAAAATACCAACAAATTGAATGTGACAGTACATGAGAAGTATATACCAAGACTAAGTGTGATTTATCTCAGGAATACAATGGTGGTTTAACAAAAGAAAATAAATCAATGTAGTATTGCACATTAACAGAAAGCAGAGAACAAACAAACATGATCATCTTAATTGGTATAGCAAAGACATTTGACAAAATCCAGTAACTTTTTTTTAAATTAAAATTCAGGAAACTGGGATTAAAAGGTAACTTTCTCAACATGATAAAGGGTATATATGAAAAATCCACAGCTGCATTGTTGTTCTGTAAATGTACAACTTCTCTAATAAAACAACAAAACATAGCAGAATCATGCTCAGCAATGAAAGAGAAACTTTACCTCTAAGATTAGGAACAAGGGAAGGATGACTGCTCCTGTCACTGTTATTCAACATTGTACTAGAAGTGTTAGCCAGAGTGATTAAGCAGGAAAATAATAAAAGACATCCAAATTGAAAGGAAAAAATAAAAGTATTTCCACTTGCAGATAACATAATTGTTTGTGTAGAAATACCCAAGAATCTACTAGAAAAATAATAAAACTGATAAACTAATTCAGCAAAGTTGTGTACTACAAGATGAATACACAAAGATTAGTCATATTTTGACACACTACTAAAGAACAATCATACATGTAAATTATAAAATAATTTTAGCAAAATAGCATCTGTGCCTCTTTAAGGATATATGTACCATAGAAAAACTATGCTTTAATCCTAGTCCCATTTTATAAATCTGTCTATTTCTTCTAATCCCTACTCAGTATTGCATGTTTGAATCTGTAATTAGATCATCTCCCTGGAGATGTGACTCAATATAGAGTGGTTGTGAAGCTAGATTAGGTGAGATGTTTCTCCACCCATTCAGGTGGGTCTTGATTAGTTTACTGGAATACTATAAAATAGGAAACATTTTGGAGAAAGCTGGAAATTCAGAGAGAGCAGAGAATGCTGCAACACCACGAAGCAGAGAGTCCACCAGCCAGCGACCTTTGGATATGAAGGAAAACACCTTCCAGGGAGCTTCATGAAACAGGAAGCCAGGAGAGAAAGCTAGCAGATGATGTCATGCTCGCCATGTGCCCTTCCAGCCAAGAAAGAAAACCTGACTGTGTCCGCCATGTGCCTTCTCACTTGAGAGAGAAACCCTGAACTTCATGGGCCTTTTTGAACCAAGGTATCTTTCCCTGGATGCCTTTGATTGGACACTTCTGTAAACTTGTTTTAATTGGAACATTTTCTCAGCCTTAGAACTGTGAACTAGCAATTTATTAAATTTCCCCTTTTTAAAAGCTATTCTGTTTCTGGTATATTGCATTCCAGCAGCTAGCAAACTATAACAGCATCTAAAAATGAAAATATCTGGAAATAAATTTAACATGGAAGACATGTACCTCAAAACTACAGTACATTGTTGAAAAAAAATAAAAGGACATCTAAATAAATGACAAGGCATTCCATGTTTATGTATACAGCTCTTAATATTGTTAAGATGTCCATACAACCTTAAGTTTTCTGCAGATTCAATGCAATTCCTTTCAGAATCTCAGTAGCCTTTTTATAGAAATGGAAAAGGTGATCCTCAAATTCATATGGAATCACAAAGGTTCCTGAATAGCCAAACTGATATTGAAAAAAAAAACAAAACTTGGAGGTGTCTCACTTCCCATTTTTAAAACTAACTTCAAAGCCATAGAAATGAAAACAGTGTGATACTGGCAAACAGATACAGATTAATGGAATGAAATTGCAAAGTCCAGAAATGAACCCATATATCATGGCCAGCTGATTTTATCAAGGGTGCAAAATGCATTAATTACGGGAGAAGTGGTCTCGTCAACAAATGATTTTGAGAAAATTGGATGTCTACATGGAAAAGAATGAAGTTCAACCCTTACACCACATACATACGTAACTCTAAATGGACCAGTGACTAAAACTTAAAGAGCTAAAATCATAAAACTCTTAGAAGAAAACATAGTGGAAAACCATTATAACCTTGAAACTGGCAGTGATTTCTTAGTTTTAACCTAAGGATATTTTGTTTACTTAATGATAAAATCCCATCCAGGATACCCGATTTCATTTAATCATGTATCTTTAGATTCCTCTTTGTTGTGACTCTTTCTGAGACTTCACTTATTTTTATGACCTTCACAGTTAAGAGGAAAGCTCCTCAGGAATTCTGCAGAATGCCACTCAGTTGGATTTGTTTGATGCTTTTCTAATGATTAGATTGGGATTTTGCATTTTTGGAAGATTAACAACAGAGATAAAGTACCATTCTCATTACATCATCTCAAAGGCACATAATATCAACATGATTTGTCACCTGGTTGAGGTATTGTTTGGTCAAGTTTCTCCACTGTAAAATTATTCTTTTCCCAAATCTTCAACCTTACTCTTTGGAAGAAAGTCACTATACATAGCTCACACTTAAGCAGTAGGAAGTGATGCTCCATCCTTTTAAGGGTGGAGAATTTGTGTAAAATATTT
This sequence comes from Tamandua tetradactyla, assembly GCF_023851605.1. Taxonomy (NCBI): domain Eukaryota; kingdom Metazoa; phylum Chordata; class Mammalia; order Pilosa; family Myrmecophagidae; genus Tamandua; species Tamandua tetradactyla. Next base: position 148,617,365 of record NC_135327.1, read on the forward strand.
GGAATTCTTCGGCATTTGAGATTTGTCTAGTCTAACCCATTTATATGTTTATTCAATCATTATTGATGTCAGTGTGGTTGTATGAATATTTATTTTATATCAATATGGTTGCATGAACATTTATGTTATAATCCCCTACTATTTTGTTCATTTTATTGCTCATATTTTGCCAGCTCTGGCCATTTGTGGCTCTTTCAGCTAGCTCCTGCCTCCCATATCATTGTGTGTATGCATTTTGGGGGGTGGGCACTTCCTTAGTTTCTGGCACTTGAAGATGGTCTAGGCTCATCTTGCATGTTTCCTGCCACAGCCCTAAAATGGGTCATGTCTCCAAGGAGCCTTGGTACATTTTATTTTAGAATGGTAACAAAACCAAGATCTTGGTGGAGGGTGCGCTCATTGCTTCTAGGCCCTCTCAGCTGACAAAGCAAGGGAATATGTGTATATACACTAACATGTATACACACATATCTATAAATATTGCTATTTGTAATCATCTGTAGCTTATATGAGTTCATTCTGATATCTCTAACTCTTATGCATTATCACGTGGATCATTCTAGACCTCTCCCTTTGCTTCTCAAAGCATTCCTATTCCAATGGCTAGAAATCTGATTTTCAATATCCTCTATCCATTCACTTAATTGTTCAATTACAGTATATACATATATATGTATGTATGTTTTCAGAATTCTTATTTAGTACCCCCTGAAGAAACAACTTTATCAAATAGAGTACAACGCTTATGTACAATTTACTTTGCCTTTAGCCATATAGATTCCTCTCATTTCCAGCACTGCCTAGAGTAGCACTTTTTTCCCAAACCTTCAGTGAGGTTGTTTCATACATTTGTAATATGTCTATGTGATATTTATTTATATTTTCCATTTCTCTGCCAAATTCTCTATCTTGTGTTTTTATATCCTGACTATATTAACCATAGTTTTGTTTTATGCGTGATAATCTGGTATATGCATTATCCATGGTTCTTTTATTTTCTGTTTATGCTTATATTGTTCTTATTAAATTTTTTACTATTTAATAATTTGAATAATTCAAATTATTTCTGATTTTTTTTGCCATTAAACATTGCATGTGAAACATTTTAAAGGTAATTTGAGTTTCTTAATAGTATTACCTTTCTACAGAAAAGATTTAGTTTTTCTTCTGGTTGGTAGGTAGGCTAGTGACAGATCTAGTTAATACTAGTGACAGATTTAGTTAGTAGAACCAGCAGTTGAAATTATCAAAGCTGATCTTTAGTTTCGCTGTTTTTCAGTTCACCATTGGTTGTATTTTGTAGCCCTTTAGGTTCCAAAGACTATTTACCAGGGCTCTTCCTCATTGTCCAGCTTGATCTCTATTTTTCCCCTCAATCCCATGAAACTACAGAAAGTTCTGCCCATGTTGTCTACATTTCAATCACTAGCATTTGAAATCACTAATCACTTCAAGGGAAAAAACAGCACTCATGTCCTTTTTATTTCTTTTGACTTCATATTTCTCGTAGATACTGGTTAAACAAATTCACATTTCTTGAGTAACACTTAGCTGACCTTAAAGAGATGACTTTAAAATATTTTATCAAGCTTTACTAGTTAATGGTCTGAGCAGAAGATTATTCCAAACTACTTGCTCCACAATTTCTGAGATAGAGAGCACTTTCCAATCCTTGAATTTCTACCTTTACATCTGGCATTACTTTTCTTCTTCCTGAATCACCCCTTCATGTGGATATAGATCTTTAAAATCCTGGTTTTGGGGGTGGATGAGTCTACTATTTGGTCTCTACCTTACATAATTCTGAGTTTATTTTCATTACTACTTGCTTTATAAATCTGAGCCCTAGCTCACTAGCCTTGGCAAATACCAGTAAAGTGCAACTGTCTTCATTTTTCTGCTTACTTTTCTGCTTTGTTGGATTTTGTCTAAATATACCCTTTTGCCAGTTCTTCAATGCTTTGATGAAGATTTTTTACTCTGTGCTGGTTTAAAGTTGCTATGTACCCCAGAAAAGCCCATGTTCTTTTAATCCATCCCTGTGGGTGCAGAATAATGGTGGGTGGGATATTTTGGTTACTTTATTTCAATTGAGATGTGACCCACCCCATTCAAGGTAGGCCTTAATCCTTTTTATGGGAGTCCTTTATGAGAGGGTAAAGGACAGAAAAAGCTGACAGGATTCAGAGAGAAACACCCAGAAAAGTTTGGAGAGAGTTTAGAGAGAAAAGCCCTGGAAAAGCTAACAGGATTCACAGAGGGACCACTGGAACCAGAAGCTGAACGCAATGAAACCTGGGAATGAAGGCCTGCCATGTGCCTTGCTACCTAGCAGAGGAACTCCAGGTGCCAGCAGCTTTTCTTCAGAGAACGTATTGTTCTGTTGATGCCTTAATTGAGACATTTTCATGGCCTTTGAATTAAAATTTTTAAATTATTAAATCTCCATGTAAAAGCCAACCAACCCATTTCTGGTATATTGCATACGGGCAGTTTTAGCAAACTGAAGCATACTCCTAAATTAACAGTCACATTATATTGATGGAAACAACAGTACTTTAAAAATGTTTTTCTCATCATTTTATACTTTTCCCTTCTCATTTTGAGAAAAATGTTTCGAGCTTGACTGCCACTTCGTGGAGTCTTTTTTATTTTTTCAACTTTCAAACCAAATTCTCTCCTTCCACATTAGTTTAACTTCTCCATTAACTTTCACTCAGTTTTTCCTCATTTTGCATGGTTCCTAATCAGGATTTTTTGGTCTAGTTGTACAGAAACTATTGCCCTTGGATATCATTGATAATGTAGTTACAAAAATTCTAAAGCTTCTCTTGTTCCTCTTATTCTGATTCATAAGAATATTGTTAAGATAGTTTACAAATCCATTTCTATTTAATTGCAGTATGTTTTCATGTTTAGTCAGGCTTTTGCTATTGTTAGTTTTTGAATAGAATTTTCTTTTTCAGTGGAAAGCAGATAGTTTTCCAATTTCTTGTACTCCTATTTTAATATGTTGAAATGTTTCAACCGCAAAAGACAAGGAGAAAGAGTTTCCAATTTGCCTGCTGTTGTCTACTGTTGATCTTGTGTCCCAGATACAATCACCATGTTCATTTTTGTGTGTACTTTGACCATCAGCAAAAATACAAGGGTATTGTGAAGTTTGCAGATCTCCTGCTACAAAGTCAATGTAAATGTTTGCTAACAATTCATATTCCGGATTCCATACTATATCTATTGAAGAAGAGGACCTTGGGGTGTAGTTCAGAAATTTATTTCCCAAGCTCATTGGGTGATGTTTATGCACACGGAAGTTTGAGATCCACTGTCACAATACTTCAGAGCAAGAGTTCTGGGATCAGTCAGATATGGACTCTGATACAACCCTACTATTTACTAGGTGTAAGATTTTGGAAATTGACTCTACATGTGTTAATTCACTTAATGTCTGAACTCACTTAATGTCTGTTCAATTGCTGTATTAGTAGTTTATACTAGATGTGAGGGTACAATAATATTTCTATATCCTTCAGTACAGTGTCTGGAACATACCATATTTCTTCAAATCTAAGATGCCAATTGTTTAAAATTATTTGACATATAGTGGGAGGAAAGGAGAAATTCTGGCAATCACATTACAACAGTGTTTTCCAATCACTTAGAATTTTATTTTATAGTTATTAAAGTGCTCTTTTAGACTCATATCTTTTCATATAGTATTAATTGCATACATTAAAAAATATGAGCAAAACAGATTAAGCTATTTATAAATCTTCTAGATCTTCTGAGATTGTCTCTTTATATCTTTGCAACTCAGAATTTCATCTTCTGTTCTGTAAGCATTGTTATATAAACATTAATAAAAGGAATGTTTAACTTTTGGCTTTGGGTGTTTATTTTTCAAGTCAGTGACTTTTATTTTTCCAGCTTGGATGTTAAATAATTATTATTCTATTAGAAGGTATCAACAGAAATTTTCAAATTATGAGCAGAATTAACATTCTTCCTTCAGATTGGTCCTTAAATGGTTCTTTTGATAGAATTGTTGAGTAATTGCAATTGGTTAGTCACAACACCAGAATTAACCAACTTCTCACATATATAATTGATAAGTGTGCCACAGTTGCCACTTGGCTGAGAGCGATGGAAAGATGCCATTTATTTTACAAATTGGCTGAAACCTATAGAAATTAAAATGTGGACAAAATACGCCATTTATGAAAAAATCAATGAAATGTGTAGTATGACTCAAAGATAAATGGTAGAAATTATAGCTGTTTATTTTACATTAAGATCTATCACTTATTGACTTATCCCCGTTGCCCATATCTTGATTATTAGCTTTGCAAAAGTGTCTTGAGTCTCTAGTTCTCCTCAGAGCTCTTGGCAGATGTGACCTACTTGCCTAGGTCACCAACTGCCCGGGTGACTGAAGTTGTGTATCTAAAGTGCAGGACTCTTCCCATACCCATAGTAATCTCTCAAATAATGTTTTGTTCTGCTCCTTTGCCCCTGTGCTGCTGATGCTGTCTCTGAATACTTTGTCTCCAGGTTACAGCCTTCCCTAACCTGGTCTGTCCCAGCTTCCATAGCTCAATTTTAATGTTTATGTAGATTTCAGAAGATATTATGCTTTTATAAGTATATTGACCATGAACTATGGTATGAAAGTGTTAACAATATATTCCTTTTTCTTTTTTCTTAGTTTTGTCTTTTATTGCTACAGGATTATTGGAAAGTTCTGTGAGTCTTTGGAGGCTTTGTTTTGGGTTCCACATTTAGCCAGAGGATTTAATATAAAAGTGAAGATTATCAGAAAAGTTATTTTTTGCCTTCTACTTTACATGTAATATATTTAATAATTATTTTACCAAAAATGGGAGATAAGTTACACATACAAGTTTCTGTTGGCCCCTAGTTACTTTCTAGTCTTAGTTTTAGGGAATCCAACCAGAGTTGTTTAAATTGACTTTCAAAGCCTTGGGTAGTCTGGCCGCACACTAATGCTAATTCTTCCATTCTATTTCCTGGTATTTCCTACTGAAAACCTCTGCTCAAGTCAGGTTATTCTCATTATGGCCTTCTTAAAACACTATGAAAATTCCTGTATTTCTACTTTTCCTCTTAAAACAGTCTTTCAGATTAAAAAAATAATAATAAAACAACTTAAATCTCTGCCTTTTTCCCTCAAGTGTTGCATTAATTGTAATATTCTCTTCTGCTTTTCTACAACACAGTATTTCCTTAAATTCACTCATTCAACAACTATTTCTTGAGTACATATTATTACCAAGCATGTGAGTAAGATAGACAAAGCCTATGTCATCGTGAAAAAATATAGGGGGATATAAAATGATCAACTAATATGCATGAATATAAAATATATATCAAGATATTGATAATCACAATAAGTGGAATTAAAGGGATAGGAGTGGTGGAATGGGCCTTATTAATAACTGTCAGTTCCAATCTATGGCAAATTTGAATGTTATGCATCAGATTGTTATTTTACTCATGTGTATATACCTTGGTTCTCTAATTGAAGCATAAAATCAAAGAGATTGTGGATTCATCTATATAAGCTGTGCATTGAGAGGAGGGGCAAAAAGCTTTTCAAACATTGCTTCTTTTCCCCACCAGATGGCTTGCAGTGACCATGTATGTAAGCATATTAAAAAAAACACCGTAATATAAAAGGGTATTATTTATGTTAGCTCTTATATTTCCCTTGCCCTTGTTTTTAAACAGGGAGGCTGACCTTCTTATATTCTGCTTGTGGATGAGCAAATAAGAGTGGGGATGATTTGAAGTGAGGCTTGATCTTACCAGGTAATTGACCAGCAACTCAATTTCAGGAATTAGAGAAACAGGGGGTAGTTTCTTGTATCCCCAGCGTCCTCCACAACCAAAAGCCCACTAATCAAGAGATTCTTAGAATTGCAGCTATAGTCTAGAAAGTCCCAGTCAGCCACAGAACCCAAAAATCTGTTCTGAATACTGAAGTTGGAATGGACAAATTCCATCTAGTGGCACCAAACTGCAGCCAAGACCCAATAGCAGTTGAAACAGAGTGGGGCTTCACATCTATGACAATAGGCACCAATAAGCTATTGTAGAATTGTATTGAATATTGAAATTAGAATGTAAATTATTTCACCTCTCATTGTTAAAATCAAAGAATTGTTAATATTTTTCCACAGGTTTATTCGCTTCTAACATTGTTGACATAGTATAATATCATTGAGAGTAGGTATCAAAGCTTCTAGCAAAATATTCATGTAGTTTTGTAAAACATTACGATTTCTCTTCTATACTTATAGAAGTAGGAATTTGGCACTATGTTCAGTATATGGGATATTAAAATTTACCTTTCACCGTTGCATCTTAAATATATCTATGAATAACTTATCATAACGTCTATGAGATAATTTCCAGACTTTATTTTTCTTTCTCTACTGGCACCTGCAGAGTTCCTATCTTAATTTGGAAATCTGTACAAATGAGAGTCATGTGCTCCATGGGACATGATACTGGCATTGGAGATTAATTGTGTTTCCAACTGTTTCTCTGTTGTAGTTAAAGGCACACATTGGTCTGTCTATAAACATTTGAAAACCTCAGCTCTTTTCTCACTCTTTGGCGCACACTCAGATGTTCTTTTTGGCATGAGAAAAAGATCACTTTTTTCTTTCTCTTTTATTCATGTAGTCACCATTTCTCCCTTTAAAATTTTTAAGACATATCATATGGTGTTTCTTTGAAAATAATTTATGAGTTATATCCACCTGTGGAAACAGATTTGAGAACAAAATAAATCAACCAAAAGTCCATACTGAAACTCTAAAATCAAGATTTTAAATTTACTAAGCACCTATGGGTAAATTAAATATCCTGGTTTTCTTTTCTTCTATATTCTGAGTTTTAATTTTGTATTATATCTATTAATTCAGACACAGGGTTTTGGCCCTATCCATAGGATTTCCAGTGGGAAATTGGATGTTTTTCAAAATCCTGTGGGCAGGAGAGCATCTGGCTTGCAATGTTTATAAGTGGCTGAACTTCCTAATATGCCTTGTTACTGTGAAGATGAAAAGCAAATGGGAACCTGAGCTGAAAACAAACTGACAAGAGGCTAAGCTAAAATAATGGCTCATGTATGGAAAACACTGAGTGTTGTTTCAGAGTCCTTCCAAGCTGAAGTTCTGAATGGGTCATGCTCAGTGTCCTTTGTTTTCAGAGGCCAACCTAAAAATATATAATAATTTTTATCTGAACATGTAGACATCACATTACCCTATACATTTTAGTATAGTCGAGATTTTATATACCTCTCCTGCTGTTCACTGGTCACTCACTGCTCTTTTAAAATATGTATTTATTGTTTCTGGAGACATATTTATTTTAGTTTACTCATTACAGAATGCCTCATACAGCAATACTCTACTATTGGTACATTTTCTTCATTTATCCTAGACTAATTTTACTTTCCTATAAAATGAAGATATTTAGCCAGCTAATCTGTTTATTACTGTACTTTCTTCTGTACCTTTGTCTTTCTAGCTTTGCTAATGCTTATTATTATTCCTTTATTATATTTAATTTTTGGAAAAGATGCCGTGCTTTACTGTAGTACTTGATATCTAAGGCTACTCCGAACTTTAACAGGCCATGATTGTGTTGGTGTATTTTGTGATTAATAAGAAGGAATTTAGGCTGAAATTTATCTATGCATCATTTCTTATAAAGTGTGCAACTGTGTGATGCAAATGAATAAAGTAATGAGCATTATACTTTAGTTAAAAAATAATTTTCCAAAATTTAGTCATTATTTTACATATAAACATGTATTTATGGTATAAAAGGAGGCTGTAATTCTTCACACTGGTGATTTCTTAAATCCCAAATATAAACCTACTTTTTAATATATTACAAATTTTAAAAAGTGATTTTAGTTTGCAGAAAAGAGGATATTGAAGGAAAGCACTAAAACAGTAAAGTACAGGTGGAAAGACTTGACATATCAACTTTTTTAGGCCTTAATTTCTTCACCTATAAAATTCATTCTTTGAGCATGAAAACTCAGTCTTCAATGAGAAGCTATGATGCTATGGGAAAGGACGCAATTGTGATTCAGAACACCTGAGTGCTAATCCTAGCTCAATCACTTATTAGCTGGATGTACTTTCAAAAGGAAACACCATTATCTTCCCAGCCTCCCTGACAAGGTCATTGTAAGGATAAAATATGTATGAAAGTACTTTATAAATTATGAAATACTATCTAAATTTAAAATATTAATATTTATTGCTAGGTCCCTGATTTGCAAAGTAGGCCTTATTTATAGGAGATGAGCAATAAATTATTTTTAAGTAATTATTTTTAAACTTCAAGGTGAGGGATGCCTGTTGGAACAAGAGAAATAAACAATGCAAGAATATATAAAGACAAATCTAACTATCCCATAAACTCTTTTCTTCATTCTTAGAGTTAAGCAATGTTAAGAGCCCTAGCTGTAGTCTTCCACAACTTTGTTCATGATCATGTAAATTATGTAAATATTGAACTAGTTTCCTTTTCATTGTGTATTTGGTAATTATGCATGGTTTTCCTCATTATTCTTCCACTGATGCATAATCTGGTCTGTCATCATTTGTTCTTCCACTTGTCTTTACTTTTTATTGATGGACATTCATGTTGTTTTTAGAATTTTACCACTACAGATTATTCTGAATAAACTTCCTTCTGTAACAAATATTTTATTTCTAGTGTATAGATTTAAAGAGATCAGCCAAAAATGTGTATTTTTTAACTACAAATCATAATAGTAACTCACTTGCTGAATTCATTCACACTTGCACCAGCCATGAAGGAAGAAGGCCAATTTTTTAAAGTTTGGACAATCTTATGGATGAAAGAAAAATTGTCATCATTAGTTCATTACTTTGATTTTATTTGACTATGAATTAGGTTAGGCTTATTTTCATATGGATAATTGACCATTTAGGCTACTGCCAATTTTTATTCTTGACTAATTAAAAAAAAGTAATGTTTATCTTTCCTGCCCATTTGTAGACCATGATAAATATAGTAATATCAATCATCTTTTCATATTATGGTATCTTTGAAGGATTTTATAAGACAACATTTAGATAACCTCTACATATAGCACATATAAGCTTAACTTCAGCAAAAGAAATTGTGAAGAGCAGCACTGTGCAGTAAACATTCTGCAATGATGAAAATGTTCCTGTGACTATTGAGCATTTGGAATGGGTTTTAGCATGAATAAGTAACTAAATATTAAATTTTATTTAATTTTCATTAATTTATGTTTAAACTTATAAACCCACGTGTGGCTAGTGGCTACCTTAATGGGTAGAGTAGGGCTAAAGTTCTTTTCGGTGCTTGGAATTTATTCTCAGAAGAAAAATGAATGTTGTTTTAAATTTAAAAGTTTAAAATATAGCAAAACGGTTATTTCATGCAGATAATATAAATGAATTAGGGTGATTCAACACCAAGAACTGGTTAGGGTAATTTATCACAGTCAGTCAATTTGGTCTATTTGGGGATGTCAATTTAACTCTTGCAATCAAACTTGGCATGTAGATAATCATCAGTTAAAAATGGTAAATGTTTCTGCTTGACTGCAGTCTAACTGGTCAACTGTGAAGTAATGGCTTCATAACATTGAATGGGTCATGTTATTTTCCTGTGTTGTTATTGTGTGTTAAAATATTTTTTACAAGATAGGCATTTGAATACAATCATATATGTTTTTATGTAGTATCTTAATATAACATCCTTCTTTCTTCTTTATTAGTAAAAATATATAACACTATCTTTTACCCAAATTCTGTCACAGAGAACTTTTATCAACACTGTAATTTAAAGAAAAAGTTTCTATTACTCTTTCTGAATTTCAAATTTGCAACATTCAGCACTTAGAATGATGCCCCCTCCCCAATTTGATGTCAGTCTGAGTCATAAAGCTTCAAAGCAACACATATAATAAAGTTTATTCTGTCTTTTTTTGACTTTGCAGAAAGGAAAGTCAAAAAAAAAAGGTTTTGCAGTCTTCACCACAAATCTGGACTAGGACCCATCCCAGTTCCCTACAAATTTAATATTGCCAATATCGATGCCTTGAGTAGTAGAGAGTATAATCCTATTACATTCTCAGATTTATCAGAGTCGTTTAGGAATACTAATTAACCTTGGTAATCACCTGGCTCCTTTCTTGGATATTGTTAGTTTCTGTGGTGGTTTTATATCCTTCCATGTGAGAAAATATATTTTTGGCTACAGCTGTTTCCAGGTTTCTCTTCTATTGAAGGACTTTTCAGCATAATCTCTTTTTCTTCTATCCAAAGTTTGTGGTTTTGTGATAAAATATCTGAATACATATATCTTGTTAAACATCCATAAAATTAAAAACACTGAAATTTAAGTGCTTGTAATATTTTCTCTATTCTACTTCACTTACCATCTAAACTGTTGTATAATACAAGCAGATATGGATTCCTGTTCTAACCCAGCTTTACACTTATGTTATTAAGGCATGTGATCTTTTCAGGTGTGTTCAAAATCACTGAATGTTTTTATGGTGAACTGGGGACTGGAACATATATTAAAGCAAAAAGATTATTGCCCAATGCCATAAAGTATTTTTTTTAAATGGAGTTGGAAATATATCTTCATTCCATTTTACCAACTTAGGTTTCATTTTCACCCATAAAAATCCAACTAATTGTGCTTACCTCTCTACTGTTGCAACAATTAAATAAGGTGTTATGTGCCAGTGATCACTACATGTCTAATAATGTACAAAGTATTGGGCAGCTACTTACAAAGATACCTTCCTTTATTTCCCCTTCCCTGTGGGTTTCATTCTGTCAAGGTTTAGTAGTACTTACTACCTATAGTTTATTTACAAAACCAAACAAAAATTCAGGAAGTTCAAGTAATGGAAATTAAGCTTTCCAGATCAAATTTATCTAAATTTGATTTGCAGTGACATCAAAACACTAGAATGCAACCATGACAATTTGCTTAATTTCTTAAGCATCAGTTTCTAAATCTTTAAAATGTGTCACTTTATTCTTTAGATGTCCAAGAACTCACTGGGTGATTTGATTGGATGAAGTAGCCCATACTTACATGGAGCCTGGCACCTACTGGGTGTGCTTGAGTTGTTATTTCCATTCTATCTTCATCCTTTATGCAAGACATTGTGATGAGTGAAATAAGGGAGCTGATCATAATGATACCTTCAGGAAATATTACAAGCTGTTATTTCAACAAGAAAAACATAAAAACAAATTTCTTTAAGGAAATTAGTTGTAATTGAAGGAAAAAGATAAAGGAAATCTTAGAGACTTAAATCATTTTCTTTGCTCAGGCCTTATGTGCTTCTCTTTGTTGAGTTTTACAACAAATCTGTGATAAACAAAAAACCTGCCTGATTACTACGTGTATTGAGGTGAGCTCGCAAACACTAGTACTCAGTTAATTTTGTTTTATTGTAAAAGGCACATTGTCTGTGTTGGGTTTCCTGTCATTCATTCAATGCAAAAACTAAAAATATAAATGAAGAACTCTTTGCTGTCAAACCTTACTTCTTTTCTAAA